>NC_080383.1:80579602-81779602 GCF_014773155.1 Arachis stenosperma
TAAGATGGGTATTGCTTCTGCAGGAGTTTGATATAGAAATAAGAGACAGAAAAGGGACAGAGAATCAGGTAGCAGATCACCTGTCCCGAATAGAACCAGTAGAAGGGGCGTCCCTCCCTCTTACTGAGATCTCTGAAAACTTTCCAGATGAGCAACTCTTTGCCATCCAGGAAGTGCCATGGTTCGCAGATATTGCAAACTACAAGGCAGTAAGGTTCATACCCAAAGAATACAGTAGGCAGCAATCAAAGAAGCTGATCACGGATGCAAAGTATTATCTTTGGGATGAGCCGTATCTCTTTAAGAGATGTGCAGACGGAGTAATCCGTAGATGTGTGCCTAAGGAAGAAGCGCAGAAGATTCTATGGCACTGCCATAGATCCCAGTATGGAAGACATTTTGGAAGTGAGCGAACAGCCACAAGAGTCCTCCAATGTGGCTTCTACTGGCCTACTCTCTATAAAGATTCCCAAAAGTTTGTACTTAATTATGACAGTTGCCAAAGATCTGGCAATCTGCCTCACAGTTATGCCATGCCTCAACAAGGGATCTTAGAGATTGAGTTGTTTGATGTATGGGGTATTGACTTCATGGGACCTTTCCCACCATCATACTCAAACACTTATATTCTGGTGACAGTGGATTATGTATCCAAATGGGTGGAAGCTATTGCAACACCCACTAATGACACCAAAACAGTGCTAAAATTCCTCCAGAAACACATCTTCAGCAGATTTGGTACCCCTAGAGTATTAATCAGTGATGGGGGCACTCATTTCTGTAATAAACAGCTTTACTCTGCTTTGGTTCGTTATGGAGTTAGCCACAGGGTAGCTACTCCATATCACCCACAAACTAATGGGCAAGCTGAAGTCTCAAATAGAGAACTCAAAAGAATCCTGGAACGGACTGTAAGTAACCGTAGAAGGGATTGGGCAAGAAGCTTGGATGATGCTCTGTGGGCATACAGAACAGCATTCAAGACCCCTATAGGGACCTCCCCATACCAGCTTGTGTATGGAAAGGCATGTCACTTGCCAGTGGAACTGGAACACAAGGCCTACTGGGCAACCAGATTCCTAAACCTTGATGCCAAGTTAGCTGGAGAAAAACGATTGCTCCAGTTAAATGAGCTAGAGGAATTTAGACTCAATGCTTTCGAGAATGCAAAAATTTACAAAGAGAAAGCGAAAAGATGGAATGATAAGAAATTGTCATCCAGAGTCTTTGAGCCAGGGCAGAAAGTTCTGCTATTTAATTCTAGGCTCAAATTATTCCCCGGGAAATTAAAATCCCGGTGGAGAGGTCCATATGTAATTACAAGTGTATCACCATATGGATACGTAGAGCTTCAGGATAATGAATCTAACAAAAAGTTCATTGTTAATGGACAAAGAGTTAAACATTATCTTGAAAGCAATTTTGAGCAAGAATGCTCAAAACTGAGACTTGATTAAAAGCTCAGTAATAGTCCAGCTAATGACATTAAAGAAGCGCTTGCTGGGAGGCAACCCAGCCATTCACAAAATTTAATTTTATTTATTTTTGCTAATTAATTGATTTTTACAGATATATGTCAGAGTATCTTAAAAAGGTAAAATAGCAATTGATTGAATTCACAGAGTTGCAGGGAATTTTGGAAGCTCACTGGCATGAAAAATCCAGTAAGAAACGTTTTGGGCGTTGAACGCCCAAAAGAAGCACCCACTGGGCGTTCAACGCCAGTAAGGGTAGCCATCTGGGCGTTAAACGCCAGAAAGGAGCATCTTCTGGGCGTTAAACGCCAGAAAGAAGCACCTTCTAGGCGTTTAACGCCAGATTGACAGCGTCCTAGGCGTTCAAAAAAACGTCCAGTGACAAAGGACTTCCTGGCGTTCAACGCCAGAAAGAAGCATCAGCTGGGCGTTGAACGCCCAGGAGAAGCAGCAATTGGGCATTAAACGCCCAAAACATGCAACATTTGGGTGTTTAACGCCAGAATGGTGGGGAGGAGGTAAAATTCGTTTTTCTTCACAAATTTTCTAATTTTTATGTTTCAATTCATGATTTCTTGCATAAACATGTTTCAAAATATCATCCTTCAATTCCAAAAATTTTAATCCTAATTTCTAAAAACCCTAATTTCTAAAATCCCTTTTTCAAAAATATCAAATGTATCTTAATTCATAAACACAAATCTTTTTCCAATCCAATTCTTTTTCAAATCTTTTTAATTTCTTCTCATATCTTTTTCAACTCATCTTATCTTTTTTTTCGAAACTGCCTCTCCTTCTATTCCTTTCCTTTCCTTTCTTTTGCTTGAGGACAAGCAAAACTCTAAGTTTGGTGTGATTTGCCATGATCACTGAGCTAAAACTCATTAAGATCATGGCACCTAAGGGAACAGGAAGAGCAAGGATGTAAACTTAAGGGAGCTGAAGCGTCAGAAATTAATTCTTGAAGGCACACCACAGACTAGAGGAACATCCACTTCCCAAAATACAGGTTGTTAAGTTCTAATTCTAGCTTTAACTCTATGATAGTATTATTATAGGATTTTACCTTAGAAGTTATATAGGAGTAGTAGTAATTAGCATATCTATTTTGGTTTTATTTCCAATTAAGTTATAATTTATTTTTCTCATCATCATCAAACATGAATAAAATAGTAGATTTGTAGAATAATTAAAGAGGCAATTTAATTTTTTCGAGTTCTTAATAAGGAAAATTCTAATTATTTATATGTGGTGGCAATGCTTTTTGTCTTCTGAATGAATGCTTGAACAGTGCATATTTTTGATATTGAATTTTATGAATGTTAAAATTGTTGGCTCTTGAAAGAATGATGAATAAGAGAAATGTTATTGATGATCTGAAAAATCATGAAATTGATTCTTGAAGCAAGAAAAAGCAGTGAAAAAAAAAATTTTCTTGCGAAAAAAAAAGAGAGAAAGAAAAAGCAAGCAGAAAAAGCCAATAGCCCTTAAAACCAAAAGGCAAGGGTAAAAAGGATCCAAGGCTTTGATCATTAATGGATAGGAGGGCCCAAGGAAATAAATCCAGGCCTAAGCGGCTAAATCAAGCTGTCCCTAACCACGTGCTTGTGGCATGCAGGCCCAAGTGAAAAGCTTGAGACTGAGTGGTTAAAGTCGTGAACCAAAGCAAAAGAGTGTGCTTAAGAACTCTGGACACCTCTAATTGGGGACTCTAGCAAAGTTGAGTCACAATCTGAAAAGGTTCACCCAATTATGTGTCTGTGGCATTTATGTATCCGGTGGTAATACTGGAAAACAAAGTGCTTAGGGCCACGGCCAAGACTCATAAAGTAGCTGTGTTCAAGAATCAACATACTAAACTAGGAGAATCAATAATACTATCTGAATTCTGAGTTCCTATGGATGCCAACCATTCTGAATTTCAAAGGATAAAGTGAGATGCCAAAACTGTTCAGAAGCAAAAAGCTACTAGTCCGGCGCATCTAATTAGAATCTGAGCTTCACTTGAAACTATGAGATATTATTATTTCTTAATTTCTTTTCATCTTATTTTATTTATCTAGTTGCTTGAGGACAAGCAACAGTTTAAGTTTGGTGTTGTGATGAGCGGATATTTTATACGCTTTTTGGGGGTAATTTCATGTAGATTTTAGTATGTTCTAATTAGTTTTTAGTAAAATATTATTAGTTTTTAGGCAAAAATCATATTTCTGGACTTTACTATGAGTTTGTGTATTTTTTTGTGATTTCAGGTATTTTCTGGCTGAAATTGAGGGAGCTGAGCAAAAATCTGAGTTAGGCTGAAAAAGGACTGCTGATGCTGTTGGATCCTGACCTCCCTGCACTCGAAATAGATTTTCTGGAGCTACAGAAGTCCAATTGGCGCGCTCTCAACGGCGTTGGAAAGTAGATATCCAGGGCTTTCCAGCAATATATAATAGTCCATACTTTTCGCGAAGATAGATGATGTAAACTGGCATTCAACGCCAGTATCATGCTGCTGTCTGGCGTCCAGCGCCAAAAACAGGTTACAAGCTGGAGTTCAACGCCAGAAACAGGTTACAACCTGGCGTTGAACGCCCAAAACAGCCCCAGGCACGTGAGAAGCTTAAGTCTCAGCCCCAGCACACACCAAGTGGGCCCCAGAAGTGGATTTCTGGATCATCTATCATTGTTTACTCATTTTCTGTAAACCTAGGTTACTAGTTTACTATTTAAACAACTTTTAGAGACTTATTTTGTACCTCATGACATTTTTAGATCTGAACTTTATACACTTTGACGGCATGAGTCTCTAAACTCCATTGTTGGGGGTGAGGAGCTCTGCAGCGTCTCGATGAATTAATGCAATTGTTTCTATTTCTCCACTCAAACGTTTGTATGCTCCTATCTAAGATGTTCATTCGCGCTTAATTATAGAGAAGGTGATGATCCGTGACACTCATCACCTTCCTCAACTCATGAACGCGTGCCTGACAAACACCTCCGTTCTACATCAGATTGAATGAGCTTCTCTTAGATTCTTTAATCAGAATCTTCGCGGTATAAGCTAGAATTGATGGCGGCCATTCTTGAGGATTCGGAAAGTCTAAACCTTGTCTGTGGTATTCCGAGTAGGATTCCGGGATTGAATGGCTGTGACGAACTTCAAACTCGCGATTGCTGGGCATGATGACAAACGCAAAAGGATCAATGGATCCTATTCCAACATGATCGAGAACCAACAGCTGATTAGCCGTGCTGTGACAGAGCATCTGGACCGTTTTCACTGAGAGGATGGGAGGTAGCCACTGACAATGGTGACACCCTACATACAGCTTGCCGTAGACGTGCTTTACAAACAATTGAGTTGAATATTACATTGCAGAAATTCAGAGGACAAAGCATCTCCAAAACTCCAACATATTTCCCATTACTGCACAATAAGTAACGATTTTATTCTCTTTTATTTTTCCAATCTAATAATCCCAACTGATAATTTTAATTAATATCCTGACTAAGAATAATAAAATAAACATAGCTTGCTTCAAACCAATAATCTCCGTGGGATCGACCCTTACTCACGTAAGGTATTACTTGGACGACCCAGTGCACTTGCTGGTTAGTTGTACGGATTGCAAATTCGTGCACCAGTGAGGTTCTAATTTTCGTTTTAGCACTTTAATTTAGTTCGGTTTGGTGGTGTCTATTAGTTTGGTTGACTTCATTGTTAGTGTCTTGTCTTCGGTATAAATTCGATGTGTTTGTCTATATTTCAGAGAAAATGAAATCGAGAAAACACCCGTAATAAAAAGAAAATAACTGCAAAAAGTGGCAAAAATACAAGCCCAATCTGACAAGGAGTAAGTTTCTCAAATCATATATATTTTCTTTTATTGATACTTACGTTTTAGGTTCCTTGATACTTATTTTATGAACTTTCAGAACTGAACAAGAAAAAGACAATGCTGCGGAAAGAAGAAAACGAGCATTGGAGATGATAAGAGAAAAGAGATCAAAGAAAAAAAAATGATGGAGCTTAGTCAGCAAACATTGCTCTGGATCAGTTTGACTCTCCAAAGGCACAAAAAGAATTCTTTCAGACATAAGATTCAGTTTATTATTCCCGAGTTCTTTTTCTTTCTTTGCTTACTTTTGCTACAACCTTTTCTAACTCCTCTAGATTCAATTACTAATATTTATTTATCTTGCTTAGAGTACCGATTGTAAATCTGGATAGCGAGCAACTCTTACAGAGTCAAGGAAGCTCTACACCTTCTATAAATGCCGCGAGTAATACCAGGTAAATTGGTTCACTGCATATTGTACTTTCGGTTCAGTGGTTGCCCAAAAATGAATTCAATGTGTTTCTAGACCTCTGCTTTTAATCTTGGTTTCTAATTTTAATTTTTTATCTTTTTTTCAGGAAAAATACCCCGGAAAGCCCAGTAAAATATCTTAGAAAAAAGAAAATCTTCCCAAGAAAGACTTTTAAAACTCAACCAGTGTAAGTTAAAAATATTTATGTTACTCTTTTAGATTTAGGTAATAATTTTTGTTTAATTAATCACAAGGAAAATGTGTTTAAATGTCACTAGAGCTACACCTAATTCTGAGCTACAAATCGTTGAGTTTCGACAAGAAACTCGTTCTCAACCTTTGGAAGTGTGAGTTTTTCAATGTGCAAATTCCTATTTTTCAAAACAAATTCTAATTATTCAAGATTAACTTTATCCTTGTTTACATTGCTTAGGCCTCCTCTTGCATTGTCTCTTCCAAGCTCTGTTCAGGAAGAATTGATCAGAGATGACTTCATCTATGTCCCTCCACAAAATGAAACACAACAAACTTCTAATAATGAGTAAGTTAATAAATATTTATTCACTACATGAATCTTGTTCAATGTTTACTGCTTATACATGGTTTAATTATGGTTCAGTTGAAACCAAAAATAAATTCAATGTGTTCTTGTCTTTAGACTCTCTTCTGTTTATTAAAGCTGCCCTTCAGAACCCGAAAATCAGGGTGTTACGGTGTCTCTTACGAGTTCTGTAATTGAAGACTTAATCAAAGATGACTATGTCTATAAAGTTTCTGATGAAGAGTAAGTTTCACATAAAAATTCTTTTTATTAATTTTAATGGTATAGGATAATAATTTTGAGTTATTATTGAACTGTTTTCTGTTTAATGCAACAGCCCTACCAATGAACAACAACAACAATCCCAAGAACCTCCGGTGGCACAGCAATCAGAACAAGAAGCACCTGTTAATGTGTAAGCATAAAATTCTTTAATATCACTTTTGTTTAATATAATTTTAGTTCACTATAAGTTTGGATTTAGGTTCACTATTAATTTGGATTTCGGTTCACTATAATGATTAATATCATTTTTGTTAAATGTCATTGTTAAATATGATAATAGTTTGGGATAATTATAGAAATGTTTACTGTTTAATGCAGTAGACCTCTAGAACAGCAACAACAGCCCTGCGAAGAACCAACAGTGCAGCAATCCAAATAAGAAGCACCTGTTGATGTGTAAGTTTTACTGCTTATATAAATACCGATAATTTTTACTTCTTATACATGATTTAATTATGGTTCAGTTGAAACCAGAAATGAATTCAATGTGTTCTTGTCTTTGGACTCTCTTCTGTTTCTTATAGTTGTCCTCTAGAACCCAAAAAGCAGGGTGTTATGGTATCTCTTACGAGTTCTATTATTGAAGAGTTTCTCAAAGATGACTATGTCTATGAAGTTTCTGATGAAGAACAATAGCAACAATCTCAAGAACCTCTGGTGGCATGGAAATTAGAACAAGAAACTCTAATCTTATGATCATTTGATAGGTATGTTACTTGCTTTTCTTTAATATCATTTTTGTTTAATCTCATTTTGGCACACTGTAAGTTTGGATTTAGGTTCACTATTAGTTTGGGTTTTGGTTCACTATAATGATTAATATCATTTTTTCTTAATATCTTTGTTAAATATCTATCATCTTGAAGTGCTGCTCAACCTAGGCAAAGGGAAGATGAAAGGCCTTCCTTTAACCTTGGAATAAGTCCACCAGCATCTCAACCAAGTTAGCCCTCTCAATTGAGTGTTTCACAGGTTGAAATCCTGGAAGAGGCGGTGGTAGATGCTGGAGTGACGGCAGCATTAAATTTTGCTGAAGCAACAACTTCAGAGCCAACCATACCAGCTGCTGAAGTTTACAAAACCCTGGAGAAAAAGATAAAAATCATGAACGAGTTGATTGAAAAGTTTTATCATTGGATGACACATGTGAAACAGACAAGAGATGGTAGCAATGAATATGATGCAATATTCGTCTTGAAACATGATGCACTTTACGAGGGTTTAAGAGAATATTTTATGTCTCTAATGCCCAAAGAACACGTGCATGCCTCGGTAAATTCTTTGCCAGTTGCAACGTTAATGATTTTTCTAAACACTCTTATATAGTATATCTCATAAATTTTCATCCTGTAGGTGGTTAGTATACACAGCATGACTCTCAACCAAATAAAAGTTTGGCGGTATCAAGAACAAATATACATTGTGCCGCTAGATATTGTGGTAAGCTAAACTTCTTATTCACTGCTGATTGCTGTTCGGTTCAGTGAGAATGTTAATAATGATTCACCTGATTGTTATGTGTTTTGTTGAGTTCTTTTGCATGAAGAAAACTTTTCTCTTGATAATTGAATGTTTTTCAAGTATTATTAAGCACATGAATTGTGTTCGGTTCAGTGCATGAATTGTGTTCGGTTTAGTGCAAATGTGATTTAACTGATATTCTATTTGCAAAATTTTATGTTGGGAACACATGGCGAGTCCTACACTGATAAAAGGACAAACAAAGCCTACCGGTTCGATATTGAACAGTATGCCCACCACTGCAGTTTCTTGACAAAAGAAAACTTGCATCGCATCCATTTGTAAGTTGTAATTTCTAAAAATTCTTTGATAATTCTCTTGTTTGCTATTATTTCGACTGAAATATTTTATTATTTTCCCAAACTTCAGCTATTGGTGCCAATTTACAATGGAGCGCATGGGTGGTTGTGGATTGCCGATGTCAGCAAAAAGAAATTCTATGTGATTGACCCTGTCAATAAGTTGCCAGAAGATATACCTGATTCGAGGAAGAAACTGAAAAAATTTGTTGTAAGTTATTTTCTTGTAAATTATTCAAATTATTCAATACATGAAATGAGTTTGATTGAGTGTTATTGATTTATTTTTTTGAATTTTTGCATACCTTTCAGGGATTAATAATTTCTCAGATGAGGGTTTATGCTAGGGCGGAACCTTTAATGGAGGATGGACTGGGAGTAGAAGCAGAGTATATCCTACTAAATGGTCAACGTACAGAATAAGAATCTTTCTCTTCTATAGTGCTATTTTTAATATGTTTTATTTTGTATACTATTAATCGTATTATACTCAATTCTTGCTTAGCTATGATTGTGGAATATACGTCATGAAAAGGCTCGAAACAATTGATCCACAAAAGATAAAAAGCGGAAAGATATATATATATATATATATATATATATATATATATATATATATATATATATATATATATATATATATATGGACACAAGTTAGTACCTTCTAAATTTATAAACTTCTTTCTTTTCTGATTTCAGTTGGGTTCATTTCTTATGTAACTATTTCCTTTCAATTGAAATGTAGGGAGAGATTGATAGCTCCAGGTACCAATATGGTCCGCACATTCTGTTGCATGAAATGAACAAAATCAAAGACCAAGTGATTTGGGAATCTAAAGCAATAAGACTCCCAAATCCATCTGCTGCCCTCTCCAGCCCTTATTGTAAATTCACATATGGAGATTTAGATAGTAAATATCATATACTATGATTGGCTGGTTGTAATTAACAATATTTTGTTTAACTTGTTTAAAAAGCAAAAAATGTTAATGTTAATATTTATATTTGATTCAAGATGGATTACTCATCTGAGATGTAAATTTATATATCTGTTGGAAATGTCTAGCTACTATTTTATTCCAGGTTCTCAGTGATTGCAATCACTATATTTACCAATACATTACGAACTCCAAAAGAACACAGTGAACCGAAATTAATACACTGGGTGAACCAAAAGTTGGAAACACACTGAACCCCTAAACTCTAAACTCTAAACCCTGAACCCTCAACCACTAAACCCTAAACCCTAAACACTAAACCCAGAACCCTAAACACTGACCCCTGAACCTATAAACCCTAAACCCTTAAAACCATAAAATCCTAAAACCCTAAACCCTAAATCCTGAACCCCTAAAACCCTAAACCATAACCCCTAAAACCCTAAACCCTAAAACTTAAAACCTAAACCTTAAACCTTGAACCCTGAACCCCTAAATCCCTAAAACCCTAAAACTCTAACCCCTAAAACCCTAAACCTTGAACCCTAAAACTTGAACCTTGAACCCTGAACCCCTAAACCCTAAACCCCTAACCCTAAATCCTAAACCCTAAACCCTGAACGCTCAACCCTGAACCCTCAACCCCTTGAACCCATAACACAGTGAACCGAAATTAATATAATGGGCGAACCAAAAGTTGGAAACACACTGAACCCCTAAACCCTAAACCCTAAACCCTAAATCCTAAACTCTAAACCCTGAACCTTAAACTACTAAACCCTAAACCCTAAACACTAAACCCAGAACCCTGAACACTGAACCCTAAACCCATAAATCCTAAACCCCTAAAACCCTAAACCCTAACCCTAAATCCTAAACCCTAAACCCTAAACCTTAAACCCTAAACCATGAACCGTGAACCTCTAAACCCTAACCCCTAAAATCCTAAACCCTAAACCCTGAACCCTGAACGCCTGAACCCTAAACCCTTAACCCTAAACCCCTGAACCCTGAACCCTGAATCCTGAACATTGAATCCTAAACCCTTAAAACCTTAATCCCAAAACCCTAAACCTTGAAAATCCATCCAAGAAAGAGTTTTAAAACTCCACCAATGTAAGTTAAAAATAATTATGTTACTGTTTTAGATCTTTTTTTAATAATTTTTATTTAATTAATCACACGGAAAATGTAACTAGCACTACACCTGATTCCCGTTTCTCAAAACAAATTCTAATTATTCAGCTTAGAAATTAATACACTAGGCAAATAAAAAACTACATATATCAATACAGAATTTCACAAAAAAGTGACTATTCATTAAAGACTAACAACAGTCAGAAACTAACCCTACTATAACCATGGTGAACTGAAATTTGCTCATGGATGAACAAAAATTTACATTAATAAAAATAAAACTTGTACAATCCTCTCTTGGATAAATCAAATCTGGTGCATTCTAAAGAGTGGAGCTTGACTGAATTGATGATCCGGAGTCTAAAATGTTCAACTACAAAAGACATAATTAATTGTATATTAGCAAAATGAACAATTGAATTTTTAACTAATCAAAAGCAAGTTAATTTTACCTCGCTTGGAGCTGTCCTTTTCTTTTTCTTCATGGCATTTGAGACCTTTTTTCCAGGTTTGATCCAAGTCTGTTCTCGGGCCGACCTCTTGTTTTGACACGTGGTGGGCTTTGAAGGTCAATTACATTGTTTAATGTCACTTCTTCGTGGGCTAACAAACTTTTTTCTTTGCTTCTCTCTTGATATTCTTCCATATCCGCCATGACCTTGTCAAATGCTCGGTGCAGAATTTTGGTCAACTATTCGGACTCAGATGCAAATTCACATATATTGTGTGACCGAAACACTAATTCGTCAAATCTCTTACTTCTCGGCTCCAGTAGAGGTTCATCTTGGCTGCTCTTGATGTGTGTATGCCTCCTCTTTATGTTCTTGCTCCAGCGAACCAATATGTATTTTGGTGCCACGTTATCCACTCGCTCGAAGCTTAGGACGCTTAGGGAATGGCGGCACAATATGCCCTTAGACTCAAATAGCAAGCAATGACACTTTACATCTCGTGATACTGCGTCGTAGGTGATGACAAACTTGTTGAATGTGGAGTTGGAAACCTGCTCTATGACTTTATATGTTGTGAAACCTAGGGTGGAATGCATTGATCTTGTGATATAGTTCACTTTACCTCTGAATTGAGCTTGAACTTCCCTGAACTTCTCATGGCTATATAGATGCTGAAACTGTGCCTCTATTGCTGATTTTGTTGCGCATGGTATCACAGTGTAAAAATCTGCAGCATCGAATTCTCTCTTTGCTTGCTAGGTAATTGTCGTATTGCTTTCACAAATTATCTCAAGGAGCTATTCCGTGTGATGAACTTGTTGAAAAATGAATGCATGCTCTCGCTCCTTTATGTGCTTCTCATCCCAGCCCAGAAGTGGTGATCCAAGTAAACTGGAATCCATATATGCTGATCTTCATACAACTCTACAAAACAAACTGAACCCATACGGTGTGGTGAACCAAAAACAGTGCATGCTTTGGAAAAAAAAGATATGAGCATGAAAGTAATTCGATTTGAAATCTCAATTACCTGAAAGCCACTTGTTGCTTCCGAGGCCGTACTTTCTAAGGAAATCGATCCAGTTTCTGTCAAATGCTTCTTTTGTGTACGAGTTCCAAGCAACATGGCTCATCTCTTGCTCAATTTCGTTATGTCCCTTGTAGCCGTTTAATTTGCTTGGGATCTTCTTTATAATGTGCCAGATGCACCAGCGGTGAATTGTTGTTGGCATGCACAGCTCAATTGTCCTTTGAATCGATGCGCATCGATCGGTAAGAATACCTTTTGGTTCCTTCTCTCCCATGCAACGTAGCCAACACTCAAATAGCCGTTTGAATGATTGGATGTCCTCATTTTTTATCAGCGCGCATCCGAGAAGTGTCGACTTGCCGTGGTGATTCACGCCCACAAAAGAACCTAAGAACAAATTGTACCTGCATCAATAATAAGTAGACCGTGGTGAACCGAAATATATACATGCATTGAACATCAAAATATATTTGAATGAACTGAATACCTATTTTTGTTATAGGTTGTGTCAAAAGAAACCACATCTTTGAAATACTCAAATGCAGCCCTGCTTCTTGCATCGGCCCAGAATGCATGTTTAATACAGTGATCGCCTTCAAGGTTGAGCTCAAAGAAGAAATTTTGGTTCTTCTCTTTCATTCTTAATAGGTACTTCCCAAATTCTTTGGCATCGTCTTCTTCAAAAATATTTCATACTTCCCTTGTGATGTAATTTCTGACATCTTTTTCTATAAAACATAGTTCATGGTGGCTGCCAGCTACTACCATAATTGATTGGTAAGTTTTGCTTGGTCTGATTCTGGCTTCCTCGAGGGTTTCGATAGTGCGATGTGTAATACCCGGTCTAACTAAAATTAATTAAATAATAAGTTAAATAGGATCGAATATGGTTGGAAGATTTGGCAATTGAAATTTGATGATTTAAATATGATATTTAGATTCAGTGAATCTTTCCGAGTCGGAAAACATAGTTTTCTGCGTAAAAGTGCGCAGTGAAATTTTGACCGGCAGTACCGGCTGAGATCTGTCTGGTACTGCAGCTGAGAAAATTGATTTTGAGTAAATAAGATTAAGAAATGAGGAATTATAATTAGGGGAGGTAGAAATATTTAAAGTGCGATTTAGAGCGCTAATCTTAAAGGGTTTTGGCCCAAAAATTGGGTCAACGGACAAAATAAGTGAACTGGGTTTAAGTGGGCCTAAGACCCAACATATATAAATATTAGTTATGAGCATTTCAGCTCATTTTACCCTAAAAATAAGAAGAGGGGTGCTGAATTGAGAAGAGAGAAGAGAAGAGAGGAAACCTAACTCTCTTTGATCTTCAAACCACCATAACTTGAACTACGGAGCTCCGATTGATGAGCCATTTGCAGCCATGCGTCGCTCTTCTCATCCTCTACAATTCTATCTAAGTCTTGTGGTGAGTATTCCATTCTTCTCTACCCAGTTTTCGAAATTCCATACTGTTACACGTTTTTTGGGTAGTTAGTGTTAAAACCTTGTGATTTTGGGTGTTTAGGGATACTCCAACATGGATTCTAAGCAGGTTCTATCCCTACTTCATATGGGCTGAGGTAAGAAGTGCTCAAACCCTTGTGATTTATCATTTTTATGAGCCCTAGGTTGATGTATGTATGTGAAATTGGTTATGTTAGGGTATTTGATGATTTTGATGCACAATTGGGAGGTTGGTGTTGCTTGTGGAGCTTTGGTGAGGCTTGGAGCTAAGGATTGGTGGAGACTTCCATAGAAGAGGCTCAATTGATTTGGCTACAAGAGGTACGGTTTAAGTTTTATTTAAGTACCGTGTGGTGTGATGAGAATTCCTAGGCTAGATGCCCCTAGGATTAAGTTTGGATTGTGTAAATGGTTGGTGCTAATATGCATAGTTGGTATGTAATGTGAATTAATGATTGGGTTGAGAATTTTGTGGCCTTGTATGCTTGGTGTGTTGAGAATTTGATGTATTGGGTAATGAGTATTGATTTGTGGTGTATGCATTTAAATTGTGAAATTGGGCCGGAGGCCGTGAATCTTGGGCCGGAGGCCAGAAAGAGGTAAGGAAGGTAAGTTGATGTGTGCATTGTATGATGACACAAGTGATTGGATGAATTTTAGATAATGAATATATGAATGATTGGGTTGGTTATGAAATAATAAGGTTTGAGGAGTTGAAGTGTGAAATTTGGTAATTTTGGATGAAATTATATAGATGAGGTATGTTTGGTTTTGGTTGAGATATATTATGTGGTCATATAGGTGATTATGATTATTGATGCCTTGATGGTATGATGATGCATGAGAGATATGTATGTTGTGATATATGCTTGAGGAATGATTAAGGTTGATTTGTGGGTGAAATCATGTGATAGTGAGTATGATATTGATTATGTATAATGAGGCTTGATTGGAAATAGTATTGTTGGAAATTGGGATCAGGAAGGATGTATGACATGTTAATGTGTTTGTAATTTAGTCATTTGTTTGAGATGGGTAAAAATGGTTATACGGCAGTTTTGTGAATTGTGGTAAGGTGTTAATGCATGAGTTGAGGAGGCTTGATATTGATTTTGGTATATTTTGATTGATTTCAAAAGGATTGAAATTGGCATGCTTTGGTTGATTTTAAAAAGGGTTGAAAATGGCTTGTTTTGAAAATGGCACTTTGTGGTTTTGTATGAAAATATAGTTTTTGGGCATACTTTGACGGAACATAACTTGGACTCCGGACCCTCGTTTTGTGCCAAACTTGTTTAGAAATAAAAATTTGATCCGGGGTGTCCATGCCGTTCGAAGAACGGGCGAAAAATGATTTAAAACGAGGAAGTTATGTCCATTGAAAGATTGGAGGTTTAATTTGTGAATTCTACAGCTTTTAACTTAGAAAATTTTTTAGCAGAATGCCCCCCACGCGTAGGCGTGCTTGACGCGTACGTGTCGCTTTTCAAGAAGGCACCATCCACGCGAGCGCGTCGTGTGCGCGTGCACATCGATGCGCTGCACCCAATGCCGAGCCATTTTTCCCGAGAGTTGTACCGGAGTTGTGCCAATTTTGTGCGTGGGGCACAAACATACCCACGCGTATGCGTGGCTGATGCGGGCGCGTCCCTTTTCTGTTTTTCTACCAACGCATACGTGTGGGTGACGCATATGCGTCGATGAACATTGTGGCCATCCATGCGTGCGCGTGGAGGACGCGTACGCGTGGCCCTACTTTCATGCCAAAGTTGATTTCTGAGTTTTAAAAGCCAAATTTCATACTTCTAAGCCTCTGATATCACCCCTTATTTATTAAATCATTATGATATGCCTAGCAATGAGAAAGGAGCTAGGGGATGTGGTAACTTGCGAGTGAAGCAAGTGGAAAAGTTATGATCAATGATGATCAAAGATGATTATATGAGATATGAAGGATGACGATGGAAGTACCGTGTATGCCATGAGCCGAAAGGCTATATTTATTGATAAATGGTTGGTTCTTGATTGAACCATGAGCCGAATGGCTGAATTATTGCTGGGTTACGGCAAAGCCATTATTGATTATGGCTGAGTATAAATGCATATATAATTAATGAATGAATGTGTTAAATGGATAATAATGGAAAATGTTGAAATGTGATGTGTGACCCCGGGTAGTAGGCAGTGGTGTTGTCCACTTGCTCCAGGTATGAGACGGGAAAGGATATTTATGATAAATGAGTTTAATTATGGAGTTTTGAATAAATGTGTATTTGTGATACCTGGGTAGTAGTAAGGATGGCGGTTCATCCCGCTTGCTCTAGGTTAATGTTTGAAATTTGATAACAATGATGATTGTTTTTAAACTGAATGAATGTATGTTTTGAGATCCTGGGCAGTAGCAAGGGTTGTGGTTCGTCCCACTTGCTCCAGGTCAGAGATTGTGACGCTTGGGTAATAGCAGCAGTAGTGGTGAATCCACTCGCTCCAGGTTGAGCTTTTAAACACCCGCCTAGGTAGTAGCCACAGTAGTGGTAATTTCACTGGCACTGGGTTGAGCGGATAGTAGCAAGGAGGTTGTAGCTCAAACCTACTTGCTCCGCAAAGGGTGTTTCTGTCCAATGGTTAGCTACCAGGACATGTCGGGTTGGCTATATAACCGACAGATGATATCATCATCCATAGGGTAGGCATACATCATTTGCATATGTTTGAATTATTTGGGTTTGCCTATTTGTTTTGGATTTCTACATTATATATGCTATGTTATCTGATTATGTGCTACTTGTTCTACTTGTACCTTATTTGTGTATTACTTGCCTGTATTGCTTGTGTTTATACAACTGAGAGACCCCTCATGCTGGTGTCGGTGGATGTTGAGGGCTGTTCTTGATGAGATGAATTGATGATGCGATTGCATGATGATGATGATCATTGAATGAGATAATTTGAGCTCCCTGGGTAGACGCAGTGATGTGGTTTCACTAGCTCCAGGTGAGGGTATGATGTATTGATATAGAATTACTGAGGTAGAACAACTGGTGATGGTTTTGCTTATGATCCTGAGTCTGATTCGTGGAAGAGTCAGCGAGTTGGGAAACATGTGAAACATGAATTAGATTTAGCACTCCCTTATGATAGTTGCCTATTCATGGATTAGCGAGAACCTAGGATGGATAATTGGTGAAGAAGTTTAGGATGCTTAGTGAGTTTTTATTGCAGTGCATTATATTTATTTGGCACTTTTACCGTACTGGGAACCCATGGGCCCGGGGTTCTCATTCCGTATATATCTCTTGTTTTTCAGATACAGGTCCAGGTGATCAGAAGTGAGTTGTGGGTCGTCTGAGAGACGGCGAAGATCCTTATTTTCTCTACTTTGTGTTTTGCTTAGAATCTCTCCACCTTTATTTTGAAAAGATTATATTATGTATTGAACTCTTTTGAACTTACCTACAGAGGCTCTCATGTTTCCTTTGAGAGAGATTAGGATATACTGTGGTCAACTACTTTCATACTGTACCCTAGCCGGCCTAAACTTCGCGGGTCGCGACTAGTGGCTATTTACTTATGTTATATATATCTATCTATTATCTATCTCTTAATCTCCTTTATGCCTTGTCCGTATATCGCTTTCGACTTCACTATTTATCTTTTTGTTGTCGAAATGTGAGTGATACATCTTCACAATTTTATTTATACTCTTTTCAGGCTTCTCAATTAATACTCTTTCCGAAATTACCTATATTTATATATTAAAAATCCACCTAAGAGTCGTACCACCGTAGTATCATTGACTTATGACTCGAGCATAAGGATTTGAATATTAGGGTGTTACATTATGGTATCAGAGCAGTTCGTCCTCGTGAGCCTGAGGGATAGAACTGCTTATGCTTCAATGCATACTCTGAGTCTGTGCCTGTTCTAGTTAGGGTATCTAACCGATGCATCTAGCATGAAGTCCATGAGTGTACCTTTGGTATTTTGATGTACTATACTTCCGATATTGAGACTGATCAACTTGATATTGATTGTTTGGTGTGTATAGGAACTAGATGGCGCCTCATGGACCCGGTCGGGGACGTGAGGGAGATCGTACTAATACGCAGGAACCAGAAATTAACCCGAATAACCTGGTAAACCTTATGGCGGCGTTGGAGAATATGGCTGCTGCTATGCAGGCCACTGCGGAGGCTCTTGGGATACAGATAAACAATAATGGTAATGGCGGAAGGGAAGATCAGGGCCCGATGACACTGGCAACTTTCTTAAAGGTTAATCCACCTAAGTTCAAGAGAACCACCAATCCGACTGAAGCCGATACCTGGTTTTAGGCTATGGAGCGAGCACTACAAGCGCAGTTGGTACCCGAGGTGCAGTGTGTTGAATTTGCTACCTATCTGCTTATTGGGGAAGCATCGCATTGGTGGCAAGGGGCCTGACATCTCCTGCAGCAAGGGGATGATCCTATCACTTGGGATGCCTTCCAGATGGAATTCTATAAGTAGTACTTTCCGAATTCCACCAGAACAGCCAAGGAATTGGAGTTACTACAGCTGAAGCAAGGTGCTATGTCCGTATCTGAGTATACAGACAGATTTGAGGAGCTATTCAGGTTTTCCCGCATGTGTCAGGGAGCTCCAGGAGACTTCGAGGAATGGAAATGCATTAAGTATGAAGGAGGGCTTCGGAGCGACATCTTAAGTTCAGTGGGACCAATGGAGATCCGAACTTTTTCAAAGTTGGTGAATAAGAGCAGTATTGCTGAAGAGTGTGTAAAAAGGAGCATTGCAGAGAAAGAAAGTCATAGAGAGCACAACCAAGGATTCGCACCAAGGGGTCGAGAGTTTAAGGAGAGAGGGTACATACAACACTTTTCCCAAGGACGGAATAACTTTGCGATGAGTGAGGAGTCCCAAAGAAACGGTAAGGGAAAATGGGCAGCGGCTGCTTCTGATGTTTCGAGCTATCAGAGATATGGAAGTCATCACCCAAATAGGCCCTGCCGATTGGGGTTAGGTGTATGTTACAAGTGCGGGTTACCAGGGCATGTATCAAGAAATTACCAACAAGGAGAGAGTCAGGATGCAGGCTGGTGCACAAAATTGCAATCACACTTTTGCAATCCGCACAACTAACCAGCAAGTGCACTGGGTCGTCCAAGTAATACCTTACGTGAGTAAGGGTCGATCCCACGGAGATTATTGGTTTGATGCAAGCTATGTTTATTTTATTATTCTTAGTCAGGATTTCAATTAAAATTATCAGTTTGAATTATTAGAAAAATAAAAGAGCGTGAATTAATTACTTGTAATGTAGTAATGGAGAATATGTTGGAGTTTTGGAGATGCTTTGTCCTCTGAATCCCTGCAATGTAATATTCAACTCAATAACATAATTGCAAAGTTCCTTCCATGGCAAGCTCTATGTAGGGTGTCACCGTTGTCAATGGCTACTTTCCATCCTCTCAGTGAAAATGGTCCAAATGCTCTGTCACAGCACGGCTAATCATCTATCGGTTCTCAATCAGGTTGGAATAGAATCCAATGATTCTTTTGCATCTGTCACTAACGCCCAGCCTTCAGGAGTTTGAAGCTCGTCACAGTCATTCAATCCCAGAATCCTACTCGGAATACCACAGACAAGGTTTATACTTTCCGGATTCTCATGAATGCCGCCATCAATCTAGCTTATACCACGAAGATTCTGATTAAGGATTCTGATGTAGAACGGAGGTGGTTGTCAGACACACGTTCATGGAGTGAGGAAGGTGATGAGTGTCACGGATCATCACCTTCTCCATAATTAAGCGCGAATGAACATCTTAGATAGGAACACGCATATGTGAATAGAAAAATATAAGTAATTGCATTAATTCATCGAGACGCTGCAGAGCTCCTTGATGAGCGGATAATTTGTACCCTTTTTGGCATTGTTTTTAGTATGTTTTTAGTATGATCTAGTTAGTTTTTAGTATATTTTTATTAGTTTTTAGTTAAAATTCACTTTTCTGGACTTTACTATGAGTTTGTGTGTTTTTCTGTGATTTCAGGTATTTTCTGGCTGAAATTGAGGGACCTGAGCAAAAATCTGATCCAGAGACTGAAAAGGACTGCAGATGCTGTTGGATTCTGACCTCCCTGCACTCGAAGTGGATTTTTTGGAGCTACCGAAGCCCAATTGGCGCGCTCTCAACGGCGTTGGAAAGTAGACATCCTGGGCTTTCCAGCAATATATGATAGTCTATACTTTGCCCAAAATTTGATGGCCCAAACCGGCGTTCAAAGTCACCCTCAGAATTCCCAGCGTTAAACGCCGGAACTGGCACCTAAATGGGAGTTAAACGCCCAAACTGGCATAAAAGCTGGCGTTTAACTCCAAGAAGAGTCTCTACACGAAATTGCTTCATTGCTCAGTCCAAGCACACACCAAGTGGGCCCGGAAGTGGATTTTTATGTCATTTACTCATCTCTGTACACCTTAGGCTACTAGTTTTCTATAAGTAGGACCTTTTACTATTGTATTGAGATATCGGGGTAGCTATCTTCGTGTTTTATGCTATCTTAGATCATTGGGAGGCTGGCCATTCGGCCATGCCTAGACCTTATGCTTATGTATTTTCAACGGTGGAGTTTCTACACACCATAGATTAAGGTGTGGAGCTCTGCTGTACCTCGAGTATTAATGCAATTACTATTGTTCTTCCATTCAATTCCGCTTGTTCTTGTTCTAAGATATCACTTGTTCTTCAACTTGATGAATGTGATGATCCGTGACACTCATCATCATTCTCACTTATGAACAAGGTGACTGACAACCACTTTTGTTCTACAAGCAACCAAGGCTCTAGTGAATATCTCTTGGATTCCTGATTGCACGATGCATGGTTGATCGCCTGACAACTGAGTGCTCGCCTGACAAACGAGCCAACCATTCCGTGAGATCTGAGTCTTCGTGGTATAGGCGAGAACTGATGGCAGCATTCAAGAGAATCCGGAAGGTCTAACCTTGTCTGTGGTATTCTGAGTAGGATTCAATGATTGAATGACTGTGACGTGCTTCAAACTCCTAGCAGGCGGGGCGTTAGTGACAGACGCAAAAGAATCGATGGATTCTATTCCGGCCTGACCGAGAACCGACAGCTGAATTCCGCGTGCTGTGACAGAGCATTTGCAAATGTTTTCACTGAGAGGATGGGAGGTAGCCATTGACAACGGTGAAACCCTACACAAGCTTGCCATGGAAAGGAATAAGAAGGATTGGATGAAGACAGTAGGAAAGCAGAGAGACGGAAGGGAAGGCATCTTCATGCGCTTATCTGAAGTTCCTACCAATGAATTACATAAGTATCTCTATCTTTATCTTTTATGTTATTTTCGTTCATCACCATATCCATTTGAGTCTGCCTGACTAAGATTTACAAGATGACCATAGCTTGCTTCATACTAACAATCTCCGTGGGATCGACCCTTACTCGCGTAAGGTTTATTACTTGGACGACCCAGTGCACTTGCTGGTTAGTTGTGCGAAGTTGTGTAATGCCATGGAATTGAGCTACCAAGTTTTTGGAGTTCATGACCGGGGATTATGAGAGTTGTGAAAAAGTATTGTTCACAATTTCGCGCACCAAGTTTTTGGCGCCGTTGCCGAGGATTGTTTTGTGTATGGACAACTGACGGTTCATCTTGTTGCTTAGATTAGGTATTTTTCTTCAGAGTTCTTAAGAATGAATTCTAGGGTTTCAAGGTGATGTTCTTATCATCACCAAAGCTGATTGATTCTCATCAATTTAGCTCTTGAATGCAATGTCCTGCTGAAGCTTGGCTAGCCATGTCTAATTCCTTTAGACTAAAGCTTTAGACTAACATTGCATGATTCCTGGAATTCTCATGAAGAATTTTTATACCTTTGTTTTTCTTTTCCATATAATTTTCGAAAAAAAAAGCACAAAAAAATTACAAAATCATAAAAACCAAAAATATTTTATGTTTCTTGTTTGAGTCTAGTGTCTCATCTTAAGTTTGGTGTCAATTGCATGCATTCATTCATGTGTCTTAAGGATCTTCAAGTAATTCTTGATTATTTCTTACTCTGATCTTTGAATTCTCTGGACTTGAGTGTTTTGTGTGTCTCATATGCATTCTCATTAGTGTTAGTAGTATACAAACTGCTAAGTTTGGTGTCTTGCATGCATTGTTATTTGATTTTAGTTGCATTTTGATTATTCCTTATTATTAAAAATCCAAAAATATTTTTAATTTGTGTCTTTTCAAGTCAATAAAACAGAGAATTGAAGATTCAGAACATACTGCAGAGGAATCACACAGAAAAAGCTGGGCATTCAAAAATGCCCAGTGAAGAAGACAGACTGGCGTTTAAACGCCAGCCAGGGTGCCTGGCTGGGCGTTTAACGCCCAAAAGGGTAGTAGTTTGGGCGTTAAACGCCAGAATGTGCACCATTCTGGGCGTTTAACGCCAGGATGGCACAAGGGGGAGGATTTTGTTTTCAAATCAATTTTTTTTCAAGTTTTCAAAATTTTTCAAAATCAAATCTTTTTCAAATCATATCTTTTCAATCAAATGTTTTCAAAATCAATTTCTTTCCTTTTTCAAAGATACTTGCTAACAATTAATGATTTGATTGAACATTTCAAGTATGTTGCCTTTTCTGTTGAGAAAGGTTTAATGTTTGAATCATATCTTTTCTTGTTAGGCAAGTCATTAATTTTTAAAATCAAATCTTTTTAAAATGTTTTTTAAATCATATCTTCTCAATCACATCTTTTTTAAAACCAATCATATCTTTTTAATCACATCTTTTTCAAAATAGTTTTCAATCAAACCTTTTTGATTTCTAATTTCAAAATCTTTTTCAAAAATCATTTTTTTTACTCAGTTTTCGAAAATTAAAGACTATTTTTCAAAATGTTTTCAAAATCTTTTACTTAATTTTCGAAAATTACTTCCCTCCTTCTCACATCCTTCTATTTATGGACTAACACTATTCCTTAATGCAAAATTCGAACTCCATCTTCTTTGACAAGTTCGAATTTTCCACTTCTGTCTTCTACTTTTCTTTTCCTCTGACACCTAAAGGAATCTCTATACTGTGACATAGAGGATTCCACATTTTCTTGTTTTCTTCTCTTTCATATGAGCAGGAGCAGAGACAAAGGCATTCTTGTTGAAGCTGACCCTGAACCTGAAAGGACCTTGAAGCGAAAGCTAAGAGAAGCTAAGGCACAATTCTCTATAGAGGACCTAACAGAAATCTTCAAAGAAGAAGAACCCATGGCAGCCGAAAACAACAACAATGCAAACAATGCAAGAAAGGTGCTGGGTGACTTTACTGCACCTACTCCCGACTTCTATGGGAGAAGCATCTCTATCCCTGCCATTGGAGCAAACAACTTTGAGCTTAAGCCTCAATTAGTTTCTCTAATGCAACAGAATTGCAAGTTTCATGGACTTCCATTGGAAGATCCTCATCAGTTTTTAGCTGAATTCTTGCAAATCTGTAACACTGTCAAGACTAATGGGGTAGACCCTGAGGTCTACAGACTTATGCTATTCCCTTTTGCTGTAAGAGACAGAGCTAGAACATGGTTGGACTCTCAACCTAAAGAAAGTCTGGAATCTTGGGAAAAGCTAGTCAATGCCTTCTTGGCAAAGTTCTTTCCACCTCAAAAATTGAGTAAGCTTAGAGTGGAAGTCCAAACCTTCAGATAAAAGGATGGAGAATCCCTCTATGAAGCTTGGGAAAGATACAAACAATTGATCAGAAAATGTCCATCTGACATGCTTTCTGAATGGAGCATCATAGGTATTTTCTATGATGGTCTCTCTGAACTATCCAAGATGTCTTTGGATAGCTCTGCTGGAGGATCTCTTCATTTGAAGAAGACGCCTACAGAAGCTCAAGAGCTGATTGAAATGGTTGCAAATAACCAATTCATGTACACTTCTGAAAGGAATCCTGTGAACAATGGGACCAATCAGAAGAAAGGAGTTCTTGAGATTGATACTCTGAATGCCATTTTGGCTCAGAATAAGATATTGACTCAACAAGTCAATTTGATTTCTCAAAGTCTGTCTGGAATGCAAAGTGCACCAAGAAGTACTAAGGATGCTTCATCTAAAGAAGAAGCCTATGATCCTGAGAACCCTTCAATGGAAGAGGTGAATTACCTAGGAGAACCCTATGGAAACACCTATAATTCTTCATGGAGAAATCACCCAAATTTCTCATGGAAGGATCAACAGAGACCTCAACAAGGTTTCAACAACAATAATGGTGGAAGAAATAGGTTTAGCAATAGCAAGCCTTTTCCATCATCTTCTCAGCAACAGACAGAGAGTTCTAAGCAGAATACCTCTGACTTAGCAACCATGGTCTCTGATCTAATCAAAACCACTCAAAGTTTCATGACTGAAACAAGGTCCTCCATTAGAAACTTGGAAGGACAAGTGGGTCAGCTGAGCAAGAAAATCACTGAACTCCCTCCTAGTACTCTCCCAAGCAATACTGAAGAAAATCCAAAAGGAGAGTGCAAAGCCATTAACATGGCCGAATTCTGGGAGGAAGAAGAGGCAGTGAACACCACTGAGGAAGGCCTCACTGGACGTCCACTGGCCTCCAATGAGTTCCCCAATGAGGAACCATGGGAATCTGAGGCTCAAAATGAGACCATAGAGGTTCCATTGGAATTACTTCTGCCATTCATGAGCTCTGATGAGTATTCTTCCTCTGAAGAGGATGAGTATGTCACTGAAGAGCAAGTTGCTAAATACCTTGGAGCAATCATGAAGCTAAATGACAAGTTATTTGGAAATGAGACTTGGGAGAATGAACCTCCTTTGCTCACCAAAGAACTGGATGACTTGTCTAGGCAGAAACTGCCTCAAAAGAGGCAGGATCCTGGGAAGTTTTTAATACCTTGTACTATAGGCACCATGACCTTCAAGAAGGCCTTGTGTGACTTAGGGTCAAGTGTAAACCTCATGCCCCTCTCTGTAATGGAGAAGCTAGGGATCTTTGAGGTGCAAGCTGCAAAAATCTCACCAGAGATGGCAGACAACTCAAGAAAACAAGCCTATGGACTTGTAGAGGATGTTCTGGTTAAAGTTGAAGACCATTACATCCCTACTGATTTCATAGTCCTAGAGACTGGGAAGTGCATGGATGAATCTATCATCCTTGGTAGACCCTTCCTAGCCACAGCAAAGGCTGTGATTGATGCTGATAGAGGAGAGTTAATCATTCAAGTGAATGAAGAATCCTTGGTGTTTAAGGCCCAAGGATATCCCTCTATCACCATGGAGAAGAAGCATGAAGAGCTTCTTTCAAAGCAGAGCCAAACAGAGCCCCCACAGTCAAACTCTAAGTTTGGTGTTGGGAGGCCACAACCAAACTCTAAGTTTGGTGTTGAACCCCCACATTCAAACTCTAAGTTTGGTGTTGGGAGGTCCCAACATGGCTCTAAGTATCTGTGAGGCTCCATGAGAGTCCTCTGTCAAGCTAATGACATTAAAGAAGCGCTTGTTGGGAGGCAACCCAATGTTTTATAATTAACTATTTTCTTTTGTTATTTTATGTCTTTTGTAGGTTGATGATCATAAGAAGTCACAAAATTAATGAAAAAAGCAAAAACAGAATGAAAAACAGGAAGAAAAACAGCACACCCTGGAGGACGCACCTACTGGCGTTTAAACGCCAGTGAGGTTAGCTGTTGGGCGTTTAACGCCCAGTCTGGCACCATTCTGGGCGTTTAACGCCAGAAAGGGGCACCAGACTGGCGTTAAACGCCAGAAAAGGGCAAGAACCTGGCGTTAAACGCCAGGAATGGGCACCAGCCCGGCGTTTAACGCCAGAAAAGGCACAAAACGTGATTTTGCATGCCATTTGGTGCAGGGATGACTTTTCCTTGACACCTCAGGATCTGTGGACCCACAGGATCCCCACATACCCTACCACTCTCTCTCTCTTCTTCACCAATCACCTCAACACCTCTTCCCCAAAAACCCTCACCTATCAAATCCCTTCTTTCTCTTCACCACTCACATCCATCCTTCATAAAACCCCACCTACCCCACCATTCAAATTCAAACCACTTTCCCACCCAAACCCACCCTCAAATGGCCGAACATCCCTCTCCCTCTCTCCTATATAAACCCTCCTTCACTCCTTCATTTTCACACACCTTAAACACCATCTCTCTCCCCTTGGCCGAATACAAAGCCATTCCCTTTCTCCTCATTTCTTCTTCTTCTACTCTCTTCTTTCTTCTTTTGCTTGAGGACGAGCAAACATTTTAAGTTTGGTGTGGTAAAAGCGTTGCTTTTTCATTTTTCTATAACCATTTATGGCATCCAAGGCCGGAGAAACCTCTAGAAAGAGGAAAGGGAAGGCAAAAGCTTCCACCTCCGAGTCATGGGAGATGGAGAGATTCATCTCAAGGGTGCATCAAGACCACTTCTATGAAGTTGTGGCCTTGAAGAAGGTGATCCCCGAGGTCCCCTTTTCACTCAAAAAGGGTGAATATCCGGAGATCCGACATGAGATCCGAAGAAGAGGTTGGGAAGTTCTTACCAACCCCATTCAACAAGTCGGAATCTTGATGGTTCAAGAGTTCTATGCCAATGCATGGATCACCAAGAACCATGACCAAAGTGTGAACCCAAATCCAAAGAATTATCTTACTATGGTTCGGGGGAAATACTTGGATTTTAGTCCGGAGAATGTGAGGTTGGCGTTCAACTTGCCTATGATGCAAGGAGATGAACATCCTTACACTAGAAGGGTCAACTTTGATCAAAGGTTGGACCAAGTCCTCACAATCATATGTGAAGAGGGCGCCCAATGGAAGAGAGATTCAAGAGGAAAGCCGGTTCAATTGAAAAGGCATGACCTCAAGCCCGTGGCTAGAGGATGGTTAGAGTTTATACAACGCTCAATCATTCCCACTAGCAACCGGTCCGAAGTTACCATAGACCGGGCTATCATGATCCATAGCATCATGATTGGAGAAGAAATAGAGGTTCATGAGGTTATAGCCCAAGAACTCTACAAGGTGGCGGACAAGTCCTCTACCTTGGCAAGGTTAGCCTTTCCTCATCTCATTTGTCACCTCTGTTATTCAGTTGGAGTTGACATAGAGGGAGACATCCCCATTGATGAGGATAAGCCCATCACTAAGAAAAGGATGGAGCACACAAGAGACCCCACTCATCATGAGATCCCTGAGATGCCTCAAGGGATGCACTTTCCTCCACAAAACTATTGGGAGCAACTGAACACCTCCCTAGGAGAACTGAGTTCCAACATGGGACAACTAAGGGTGGAGCACCAAGAACATTCCATCCTCCTCCATGAAATTAGAGAAGATCAAAGAATCATGAGAGAGGAGCAACAAAGGCAAGGAAGAGACATTGAGGAGCTCAAGCACTCCATAGGATCTTCAAGAGGAAGAAAGAGCTGCCATCACTAAGGTGGACCCGTTCTTTAATCTCCTTGTTCTTTATTTTCTGTTTTTCGAATTTTAGTGCTTATGTTTATCCATGTTTGTGTCTTGTGATCATTAGTGTCTTAGTGTCTATGCCTTAAAGTTATGAATGTCCTATGAATCCATCACCTTTCTTAAATGAAAACTGTTTTTATTACAAAAGAACAAGAAGTACAGGATTTCGAATTCATCTTTAAAACTAGCTTAATTAGTTTGATGTGGTGGCAATGCTTTTGTTCTCTGAATGTATGCTTAAACAGTGCATATGTCTTTTGAATTTGTTGCTCATGAATGTTAAAGTTGTTGGCTCTTGAAAGAATGATGAAAAAGGAGACATGTTACTGAGGATCTGAAAAATCATAAAAATGATTCTTGAAGCAAGAAAAAGCAGTGAATACAAAAAAAAAGAGGAAAAGAAACGAAAAAAAGAAAGAAAAAGAAAGAAAAAGAAAGAAATAAAGTTGTGATCCAAGGCAAAAAGAGTGTGCTTAAGAACCCTGGACACCTCTAATTGGGGACTTTAGCAAAGCTGAGTCACAATCTGAAAAGGTTCACCCAATTATGTGTCTGTGGCATGTATGTATCCGGTGGTAATACTGGAAGACAGAGTGCTTTGGGCCACGGCCAAGACTCAGTAAGTAGCTGTGTTCAAGAATCATCATACTTAACTAGGAGAATCAATAACACTATCTGGATTCTGAGTTCCTAAAGAAGCCAATCATTCTGAATTTCAAAGGATAAAGTGAGATGCCAAAACTGTTCGGAGGCAAAAAGCTACTAGTCCCGCTCATCTAATTTGGAGCTAAGTTTCATTGATAATTTGGAGTCTATAGTATGTTCTCTTCTTTTTATCTTATTTGATTTTCAGTTGCTTGAGGACAAGCAACAATTTAAGTTTGGTGTTGTGATGAGCGGATATTTTGTACCCTTTTTGGCATTGTTTTTAGTATGTTTTTAGTATGATCTAGTTAGTTTTTAGTATATTTTTATTAGTTTTTAGTTAAAATTCACTTTTCTGGACTTTACTATGAGTTTGTGTGTTTTTCTGTGATTTCAGGTATTTTCTGGCTGAAATTGAGGGACTTGAGCAAAAATCTGATCCAGAGACTGAAAAGGACTGCAGATGCTGTTGGATTCTGACCTCCCTGCACTCGAAGTGGATTTTCTGGAGCTACAGAAGCCCAATTGGCGCGCTCTCAACGGCGTTGGAAAGTAGACATCCTGGGCTTTCCAGCAATATATGATAGTCCATACTTTGCCCAAGATTTGATGGCCCAAATCGGCGTTCAAAGTCACCCTCAGAATTCCCAGCGTTAAACGCCGGAACTGGCACCTAAATGGGAGTTAAACGCCCAAACTGGCATAAAAGCTGGCGTTTAACTCCAAGAAGAGTCTCTACACGAAATTGCTTCATTGCTCAGCCCAAGCACACACCAAGTGGGCCCGGAAGTGGATTTTTATGTCATTTACTCATCTCTGTACACCTTAGGCTACTAGTTTTCTATAAGTAGGACCTTTTACTATTGTATTGAGATATCGGGGTAGCTATCTTCGTGTTTTATGCTATCTTAGATCATTGGGAGGCTGGCCATTCGGCCATGCCTAGACCTTATGCTTATGTATTTTCAACGGTGGAGTTTCTACACACCATAGATTAAGGTGTGGAGCTCTGCTGTACCTCGAGTATTAATGCAATTACTATTGTTCTTCCATTCAATTCCGCTTGTTCTTGTTCTAAGATATCACTTGTTCTTCAACTTGATGAATGTGATGATCCGTGACACTCATCATCATTCTCACTTATGAACAAGGTGACTGACAACCACTTTTGTTCTACAAGCAACCAAGGCTCTAGTGAATATCTCTTGGATTCCTGATTGCACGATGCATGGTTGATCGCCTGACAACCGAGTGCTCGCCTGACAAACGAGCCAACCATTCTGTGAGATCAGAGTCTTCGTGGTATAGGCGAGAACTGATGGCAGCATTCAAGAGAATCCGGAAGGTCTAACCTTGTCTGTGGTATTCTGAGTAGGATTCAATGATTGAATGACTGTGACGTGCTTCAAACTCCTAGCAGGCGGGGCGTTAGTGACAGACGCAAAAGAATCGATGGATTCTATTCCGGCCTGACCGAGAACCGACAGCTGAATTCCGCGTGCTGTGACAGAGCATTTGCAAACGTTTTCACTGAGAGGATGGGAGGTAGCCATTGACAACGGTGAAACCCTACACAAGCTTGCCATGGAAAGGAATAAGAAGGATTGGATGAAGACAGTAGGAAAGCAGAGAGACGGAAGGGAAGGCATCTTCATGCGCTTATCTGAAGTTCCTACCAATGAATTACATAAGTATCTCTATCTTTATCTTTTATGTTATTTTCGTTCATCACCATATCCATTTGAGTCTGCCTGACTAAGATTTACAAGATGACCATAGCTTGCTTCATACTAACAATCTCCATGGGATCGGCCCTTACTCGCGTAAGGTTTATTACTTGGACGACCCAGTGCACTTGCTGGTTAGTTGTGCGAAGTTGTGTAATGCCATGGAATTGAGCTACCAAGTTTTTGGAGTTCATGACCGGGGATTATGAGAGTTGTGAAAAAGTATTGTTCACAATTTCACGCACCACTCCTCACCCCCAACAATGGAGTTTAGAGACTCATGCCGTCAAAGAGTATCTAATTCAAATCTAAAAATGTCATGAGGTACAAAATAAATCTCTAAAAGTTGTTTAAATACTAAGCTAGTAACCTAGGTTTACAGAATATGAGTAAACTAAGATAATTGGTGCAGAAATCCACTTCTGGGGCCCACTTGGTGTGTGCTGGGGCTGAGACTTAAGCCTCTCACATGCTTGGGCTGTTTTTGGAGTTGAACGCCAGGTTGTAACGTGTTTTGGGCGTTGAACTCCAACTTGTAACCTGTTTCTGGCGCTGGACGCCAGACTGCAGCATGAAACTGGCGTTGAATGCCAGTTTACGTCGTCTATCTTCACGCAAAGTATGGACTATTATATATTGCTGGAAAGTCCTGGATGTCTACTTTCCAACCCAATTGAGAGCTTGACAATTGGATTCCTGTAGCTCCAGAAAATCCATTCCGAGTGCAGGGAGGTCAGGATCCAACAGCATCAGCAGTCCTTTTTCAACCTAAATCAGATTTTTGCTCAGCTCCCTCAATTTCAGTCAGAAAATACCTGAAATCATAGAAAAACACACAAACTCATAGTAAAGTCCAGAAATATAATTTTTTCCTAAAAACTAATGATATTCTACTAAAAACTAATTAAAACATACTAAAATCTACATGAAATTACCCCCAAAAAGCGTATAAAATATCCGCTCATCACAACACCAAACTTAAATTATTGCTTGTCCCCAAGCAACTAGAAGAATAAAATAGGATAAAAAGAATTTAAGAAGCAATAATATCTCAGAGTTTCAAGTGAGGCTCAGGTTTTAGTTAGATGAGCGGGGCTAGTAGCTTTTTGTTTCTGAACAGTTTTGGCATCTCACTTTATCCTTTGAAATTCAGAATGATTGGTGGTGCACGAAATTGCAATCACACTTTTGCAATCCCGCACAACTAACCAGCAAGTGCACTGGGTCGTCCAAGTAATACCTTACGTGAGTAAGGGTCGATCCCACGGAGATTGTCGGCTTGAAGCAAGCTATGGTTATCTTGTAACTCTTAGTCAGGATATCAAAAATTATCAGGATTGATTGTAAAAAGCAAAAGAACATGAAATTAGTACTTGTTTTGCAGTAATGGAGGATAGGTTGAGGTTTTGGAGATGCTCTGTCTTCTGAACCTCTGCTTTCCTACTGTCTTCTTCTTCAAACACGCAAGGCTCCTTCCATGGCAAGCTGTATGCAAGGGTTTCACCGTTGTCAATGGCTACCTCCCATCCTCTCAGTGGAAATGTTCAACGCACCCTGTCACGGCACGGCTATCCAGCTATCGGTTCTCGATCATGTCGGAATAGAATCCAGTGATTCTTTTGCGTCTGTCACTAACGCCCCACAATCGCGAGTTTGAAGCTCGTCACAGTCATTCAATCATTGAATCCTACTCAGAATACCCCAGACAAGGTTTAGACCTTCCGGATTCTCTTGAATGCCGCCATCAATTCTAGCTTATACCACGAAGATTCTGATTAAGGAATCCAAGAGATATCGACTCAATCTAAGGTAGAACGGAGGTGGTTGTCAGGCACGCGTTCATAGTTGAGAATATGATGAGTGTCACGGATCATCACATTCATCCGGGTTAAGAACAAGTGATATCTTAGAACGGAAGCAAGCATGATTGAATAAGAAACAGTAGTAATTGCATTAATCTATCAAGACACAGCAGAGCTCCTCACCCCCAACCATGGGGTTTAGAGACTCATGCTGTAGAAGATACAATGAGAAACGTGTAAAGTGTCATGAGGTACAGATACAATGTCAAAAGATCCTATTAATAGTGAACTAGTAACCTAGGGTATACAGAAATGAGTAAATGACGTAAAAATCCACTTCTGGGTCCACTTAGTGTGTGCTTGGGCTGAGCATTGAAGCTTTCATGTGTAGAGACTTTTTCTGGAGTTAAACGCCAGCTTTTATGCCAGTTTGGGCGTTTAACTCCAATTTTTATGCCAGTTCCAGCGTTAAACGCTGGGAATTCTGAAGCTGATTTGCAACGCCGGTTTGGGCCATCAAATCTCGGGCAAAGTATGAACTATTATACATTGCTGGAAAGCCCAGGATGTCTACTTTCCAACACCGTTGAGAGCGCGCCAATTGGGCTTCTGTAGCTCCAGAAAATCCACTTCGAGTGCAGGGAGGTCAGAATCCAACAGCATCTGCAGTCCTTTTCAGCCTCTGAATCAGATTTTTGCTCAGGACCCTCAATTTCAGTTAGAAAATACCTGAAATCACAGAAAAACACACAAACTCATAGTAAAGTCCAGAAAAGTGAATTTTAACAAAAAACTAATAAAAATATAATAAAAACTAATTAAAATATACTAAAAACATACTAAAAACAATGCCAAAAAGCGTATAAATTATCCGCTCATCACAACACCAAACTTAAATTGTTGCTTGTCCCCAAGCAACTGAAAATCAAAGTAGGATAAAAAGAAGAGAATATACTATAGACTCCAAAATATCAAGGAAACTCAGCTCCAATTAGATGAGCGGGACTAGTAGCTTTTTGCTTCCGAACAGTTTTGGCATCTCACTTTATCCTTTGAAGTTCAGAATGATTGGCATCTATAGGAACTCAGAACTCAGACAGTGTTATTGATTCTCCTAGTTAAGTATAATGATTCTTGAACATAGCTAGTGTATGAGTCTTGGCTGTGGCCTAAAGCACTCTGTCTTCCAGTATTACCACCGGATACATACATGCCACAGACACTTACTTGGGTGAACCTTTTCAGATTATGACCCAGCTTTGCTAGAGTCCCCAATTAGAGGTGTCCAGGGTTCTTAAGCACACTCTTTTTGCCTTGGATCACAACTTTATTTCTTTCTTTCTTTTTCTTTCTATTTCTTCTCTTCTTTTTTTTTCGAATCACTGCTTTTTCTTGCTTCAAGAATCAATTTGATGATTTTTCAGATCCTCAATAACAGTTCTCTTTTTCCTCATTCTTTCAAGAGCCAACAATTTTAACATTCTCAAAACAACAAATTCAAAAGACATATGCACTGTTCAAGCATTCATTCGAAAAATAAAAAGTATTGTCACCACATCAAACTAATTCAACTAGTTTCAAAGATAAATTCGAAATCCTGTATTTCTTGTTCTTTTGTGATTAAAGCATTTTTTCATTTAAGAGAGGTGATGGATTCATAGGACATTCATAGCTTTAAGACATGAATTTTAAATTTTATTAATTATGAATTAAGAACAAAACTCAAAAATAGATATAAGATGAGACTAGAAAAAAATAGAAAACAAAAATTTAAATAGGCTCCTAATGATAGAGGTTTTCACAGAGTTAGGACTCAACAACCTTGATTTTGAGAAGTGGATGCTCCCTCAAATTGAGGGGAGAATTTTTGGCGTTTCAGTTCTTGAAGTTCACGCCCCTGCTTCTCTTGTTCCTTCAGCAATTTGCAGAGCATGCAGTTCTGATTCTGCTGTTCTTCCTTAAGTTGCTCCATAGTTTCTTGCAACTTGGTGATAGATGCTCCTAGGCTGGCCCAGTAGCCAATTTCAGGAAATTCAGGGAGGAACTCCTGCGCCCTCCTTTTGATAGAGTTGTCTTGCATTTTCCTTCCATTGACTTCTTGGTGATTGGATGTTCAATGGTATGAATTCATCTACTCCCATCTTTACCCCAGCCTCTTTACAGAGCAAGGAGATCAAGCTTGGTAAGCCAGTTTGGCTTCAGGGGAATTCTTATTTGCAATTGTGTAGATCTCACAAGCAATCAGATGAACCTCCACTTCTTTTCCAAGCATAATGCAATGAATCATCACTGCTCTCTTGATAGTGACCTCAGAACGGTTGCTAGTGGGCAATATGGAACGCCCAATAAAGTCTAGCCAACCTCTTGCAATTGGTTTGAGGTCTCCCCTCTTGAGTTGGTTTGGGACACCCTTTGAATTGGTTATCCACTTAGTTCCAGGGAGGCATATGTCCTCTAGAACTTGATCCAACCCTTTATCTGCTCTCACCATTCTCCTATTAAAGGATTCAGGATCATCTTGCAGTTGAGGCAATTTGAAGATTTCTCTTATTTTGTCCAGATGGAAGTAGATAACTTTCCCTCTGACCATGGTTCTGTAAGTATGGAAAGCAGTTCCAGTCATTTTCTGCTTATCTGTCAGCCACAGATTTGAGTAGAATTCCTGAACCATATTTCTTCCAACCTTTATCTCAGGGTTGGTTAGAACTTCCCATCCTCTGTTTCGAATTTGCTCTTGGATCCCCGGATATTCATCTTCCTTCAGATCAAATTTAACTTCCGGGATCACTGACCTCATACCCATTATTTTGTGATAATGGTCTTCATGTTCTTGGTTAAGAACTTCTCTTGATTCCAAAGATTCTTTGGATTATCTCTTTCTTTCCTCTTAAATGGTTTGTTTTCCTTTAGGAGCCATGATTTTAATGAATCTTGACTTAGTGATCACGGAAAAGCACACCAAACTTAGAGGTTTGCTTGTCCTCAAGCAAAAGAAAGGAAAGAAAGAGAGGGAGAAGAGCAAATTCGAATGGTGTGGGGGAATGGGAGGCCGAACGTGTTTTTATAAGGGGGAGGAGATTTCAAAAAAAATTGGAAGGAGATTTGAGAAGATATGGAGAGAATTTGAGAGAAGGGTGAGTTTTTGACAAGATTTTGGGATGATTTGAGAGAGATTTGAAGAATGATTTTGATTTTTGAAGATTTGAAGGTGAATGATGAAAGGTTGAAATGTGTTTATGTAGAAAAGTATGGGTCAAAAAAGGAAGTTTAAAAATTTGATCGGAAAGCAAAATCTTGGTCCCCCACCTTTCTGGCGTTAAACGCCCAGAATGCATCCATTCTGGCGTTTAACGCCCATTTGCTAGCCATTGTGGGCGTTTAACGCCCAGCCAGGTGCCCTGGCTGGCGTTAAACGCCAGAATCCCCTTTGTCACTGGGCGTTTTTGCTAAACGCCCAGGATGCTGCACACCTGGCGTTAAACGCCCAGAATGGTGCCCATTCTGGCGTTTAACACCCAAAATGGCACCTTTACTGGCGTTAAACGCCCAGAATGGTGCCATTCTGGCGTTTAACGCCAAAGTACCCCTTACTGGCATTTTTTCGCCAGTAAGCTCTTTTTCTCTGCTTTTTGCACCGAATCCTTCTGTAACTCTGTGAATTCCTTCATTTTTTGATACTTGCCCTTGTAGAAACAAAACATATAACCTGCTAATGACTGGGTTGCCTCCCAGCAAGCGCTTCTTTATTGTCTTTAGCTGGACCTTCACTGAGAATCACTCAAGTCTCAGTTTTGAGCATTCTTGCTCAAAATTGTTTTCAAGATAATGCTTGATCCTCTGTCCATTAACAATGAACTTTTTGTCAGACTCAGCATCTTGGAGCTCAACATATCCATATGGTGATACTCCTGTAATCACATACGGACCCCTCCAACGAGATTTAAGCTTTCCTGGGAACATCTAAGCCTAGAGTTGAATAGCAGAACTTTTTGTCCTGGCTCAAAGACTCTGGATGACAACTTCTTGTCATGCCACTTCTTTGCCTTTTCCTTATAAATTTTTGCATTTTCAAAGGCATTGAGTCTGAACTCCTCTAGCTCATTTAGTTGGAGCAATCTTTTTTCACCAGCTAGTTGAGCATCCATGTTTAGGAACCTGGTTGCCCAGTAGGCTTTATGTTCCAGTTCCACGGGCAGATGACAGGCCTTCCCATACACCAGTTGGTATGGAGAGGTTCCTATAGGAGTCTTGAATGCTGTTCTGTATGCCCACAGAGCATCATCCAAACTCTTTGCCCAATCCTTTCTTCGGGCTATCACAGTCTGTTCTAGGATTCTTTTTAGCTCTCTGTTAGAGACTTCAGCTTGCCCATTTGTCTGTGGATGATATGGAGTTACCACTTTGTGGCTAATTCCATATCTGACCATAGCAGAGTATAGCTGTTTATTGCAGAAATGAGTGCCCCCGTCACTAATTAGTACTCTGGGAACACCAAACCTGCTGAAGATGTGTTTCTGGAGGAATTTTAGCACGGTCTTAGTATCATTAGTGGGTGTAGCAATTGCTTCTACCCACTTAGATACATAGTCCACTGCCACCAGAATGTAAGTGTTTGAGTATGATGGTAGGAATGGACCCATGAAGTCAATTCCCCATACATCAAACAATTCAATCTCTAATATCCCTTGTTGAGGCATGGCATATCCGTGAGGCAAGTTACCAGTTCTTTGCAACCTGTCACAGTTACGCACAACTCTCGGGCATCTTTTTAGAGAGTAGGCCAGTAGAAGCCACATTGGAGGACTTTAGTGGCTGTTCGCTCACTTCCAAAATGTCCTCCATACTGTGATCCATGGCAGTGCCATAGGATCCTTTGTGCTTCTTCTCTGGGTACACATCTGCGATCATTCTATTGCACATCTCTTAAAGAGATAGGCTCATCCCATAGGTAGTACTTGGCATCTGAAATTATTCTTTCTTTGCACTCTACTGTACTCCTGTGGTATGAACCTCACAGCTTTATAATTTGCAATATCTGCAAACCATGGAGCTTCCTGGATGGCAAAGAGTTGCTCATCTGGGAAAGTCTCAGAAATCTCAGTAGAAGGGAGGGACGCCCCAGCTACTGGTTCTAGTCGGGACAGATGATCAGCTACCTGGTTCTCTGTCCCTTTTCTGTCTCTTATTTCTATATCAAACTCTTGCAGAAGCAACATCCATCTTATAAGCCTGGGTTTTGAATCCTGCTTTGTGAGTAAGTATTTAAGAGTAGCATGGTCAGTGTACACAATCACTTTGGATCCCACTAGATAGGATCTAAACTTGTCAATAGCATAGACCACTGCAAGTAACTCTTTTTCTGTGGTTGTGTAATTCTTCTGTGCATCATTTAGAACACGGCTGGCATAATAAATGACGTGCAGAAGCATGTTATGCCTCTGTCCCAACACTGCACCAATGGCATGGTCACTGGCATCACACATTAGTTCAAAATGGTAATGTCCAATCTGGTGCAGAGATGACTGGTGCTGTGACCAGCTTAGCTTTCAGGGTCTCAAATGCCTGCAGACACTGTGTGTCAAACACAAATGGTGTGTCGGCAGCTAGCAGGTTGCTCAAAGGTTTTGCAATTTTCGAAAAATCCTTTATGAACCTTCTGTAGAATCCTGCATGCCCCAGAAAGCTTCTGATTGCCTTAACATTGGCAGGTGGTGGTAATTTTTCAATTACCTCTACCTTTGCCTTATCCACCTCTATTCCCCTGCTTAAAATTTTGTGCCCAAAGACAATTCCTTCAGTCAGCATAAAGTGATATTTCTCCCAGTTTAAAACCAGGTTAGTCTCTTGGCACCTTTTCAGGACAAGTGCTAGGTGGTTAAGACAGGAGCTGAATGAGTCTCCATATACTGAGAAGTCATCCATGAAAACTTCCAGGAATTTCTCCACCATATCAGAGAAGATGGATAGCATGCATCTCTGAAAGGTTGCAGGAGCATTACACAGACCAAAAGGCATCCTCCTGTAGGCAAACACGCCAGAACGGCAAGTAAATGTTGTTTTCTCTTGGTCCTGAGGATCTACTGCAATTTGGTTGTAGCCTGAGTAGCCATCCAAAAAGCAGTAATAATCATGACCAGCTAGTCTTTCTAGCATTTGGTCTATGAATGGTAAAGGAAACTGATCCTTTCTGGTGGCTGTATTGAGCCTTCTGTAGTCAATACACATACGCCACCCTGTGACTGTTCTTGTAGAGACCAGTTCATTTTTTTCATTATGAACCACTGTCATGCCTCCCTTTTTGGGGACAACTTGGACAGGGCTCACCCAGGGGCTATCAGAAATAGGATAAATAATCCCAGGCTCTAGTAATTTAGTGACCTCTTTCTGCACCACCTCCTTCATGGCTGGATTTAGCCTCCTCTGTGGTTGGACCACTGGTTTGGCATTATCCTCCAACAGGATCTTGTGCATGCATCTAGCTGGGCTAATGCCCTTAAGATCACTTATGGACCACCCAAGAGCTGTCTTGTGTGTCCTTAGCACTTGAATCAGTGCTTCCTCTTCCTGTGGATTTAAAGCAGAGCTTATAATCACTGGAAAAGTGTCACCCTCTCCCAGAAATGCATACTTCAGGGATGGTGGTAGTGGTTTGAGTTCAGGTTTGGGAGGCTTATCCTCCTCCTGAAGAATTTTCAAAAATTCCTTTGTTTCCTCTGGTTCTTCTTGATCAGGTTGAGCATCCTTGAAGATGTCCTCAAGCTCTGATTCTAGGCTTTCAGTCATATTGATCTCTTCCACCAAAGAGTCAATAATGTCAGTGCCCATGCAGTCATTTGGGTGTGTCTAGATGCTGCATAGCTTTTACAGCATTCAACTTGAACTCATCCTCATTGACTCTCAGGGTTACTTCCCCTTTTTGTACATCAATGAGAGTTCGTCCAGTTGCTAGGAAAGGTCTTCCTAGAATGAGAGTTGCACTCTTGTGCTCCTCCATTTCCAGCACCACAAAGTCAGTTGAAAAGGCAAATGGCCCAACCTTGACAATCATGTCCTCAATTATGCCTGATGGATATTTAATGGAGCCATCAGCAAGTTGGAGGCATATCCGGGTTGGTTTGACTTCTTCAGTCAACCCAAGCTTTCTGATAGTGGATGCAGTATTAGATTGATGCTTGCTCCAAGGTCACACAGGGCTGTCTTGGTGCAAGCACCTTCTAATGTGCATGGTATCATAAGCTCCCTGGATCTTGAAGCTTTTCTGGTAAGCTTTTCAGAATGACTGCACTGCATTCTTCAGTGAGAAATACTTTTTCAGTTTCTCTCCAATCCTTCTTATGACTTAAGATCTCTTTCATGAACTTAGCATAAGAAGGTATTTGCTCAAGTGCCTCTACAAACGGAATCTTTATTTCAAGAGTCCTTAGATAGTCTGCAAAGCGGGCAAATTGCTTATCCTGTTCCGCTTGGCGGAGTTTCTGAGGATAAGGCATCTTGGCTTTATATTCTTCAACCTTAGTTGCTGCAGGTTTATTCCTTACAGAAGTGGTTGAAGAAGCCTTTTTAGAGGGATTACTGTCAGCACTCTCAGGTGTCTGATCCTCCCTTGACGTCTGAACGCCAGGAATGGGTGAAGATTGGGCGTTTAACGCCAACTTCTCTCCCTTTTCTGGCGTTTGAACGCCAGAACTGGGTAGGGAATAGGTGTTTAACGCCAGCTTTCCTCCCCTTTCTGGTGTTTGAACGCCAACAGTACTCCTCTCTGGGCTCTTACTGTCCTCAGAGGGATTTTGGACAGTGGTTTGGTTATCCTCTGTCAATTGTTCCTTATTTGGCTTTTTGCTACTTTGAGCAGTGTTATTCAATGTCTTCCCACTCCTCAGTTGAACTGCTTGACATTTTTCTGTTATCTGTTTAGATATCTGCTGTTTTGCTTGATTCAACTGCAGTTCTATGTTCTTGTTAGCAATTTTAGTTTCATGGAGCATCTCTTTAAAATTCTGCTAACTGTTTTGTCATCAGGTGTAATTGTTGATTAAGCTCAATCATCTGTTTTTTGAGGATTAGGATCAGTGGCTACTGCCATGACTTCCTCTTTTGGAGAGAACTCATTGCTAGAATACAAATATTGATTTCTAGCAACAGTGTCTATAAGCTCTTGAGCCTCTTCAATTGTCTTCCTCATGTGTATAGATCCACCAGCTGAGTGGTCTAAAGACATCTGAGCCTTTTCTGTAAGCACATAGTAGAAGATGTCTAACTGTACCCACTCTGAAAACATTTCAGAGGGGCATTTTCTTAGCATACCTCTATACCTCTCCCAGGCATTATAAAGGGATTCGTTATCCTCTTGTTTAAAGCCTTGGATGTCTAGCCTTAGCTGTGTCATCCTCTTTGGAGGGTAAAAGTGATTCAGGAATTTGTCTGATAACTGTTTCCATGTCTTTATGCTTGCTGTAGGTTGGTTATTCAACCATCTCTTAGCTTGATCTTTTACAGCAAATGGAAACAGTAATAGTCTGTAGACATCCTGATCCACCTCTTTATCACGTACTGTGTCAGCAATTTGTAAGAACTGTGCCAGAAACTCAGTAGGTTCTTCCTGTGGAAGACCGGAATACTGGCAATTTTGCTGCACTATGATAATGAGTTGAGGATTTAGCTCAAAGCTGCTTGCTTTGATGGGAGGTGTACAGATGCTACTCCCATATGCAGCTGTAATGGGGTTAGCATATGACCCCAGAGTCCTTCTGGACTGCTCAATTCCACTTAGGTCCATGATGGAGAAAGGGAATATGATATGAATTCACAAGCAAAGTATATATTTTTTTTTAAGGTGACCAAAAAATAAAATAAAATAATTGGAAAATAAAATAAAAATTCGAAAATTAAAAGAAAATAAGATCAAAGCAAATTGAAAACTGGATCAATTAGTTAATTAAAAAGATTTTAAAATTAGCAAATAAAAAAAAGATATGATTGAAAATTATTTTGAAAGAGATTTGATTTTTTTTGAAATGAGGAGAGAGAAAAACAACAAAATGACACCAAACTTAAAATTTTTAGAAAATCAAACACTAATTTTCGAAAATTTTAAAGGAAAAACACAAGGAGGACACCAAACTTAGAATTTTTAAAGAACAAGAAAGGACTAAAAACATGCAAATTCGAAAAATTAAAAGAAAACAAAGGCATGCAATTGACACCAAACTTAAAATATGAAACTAGACTCAAATAAAAGACTCTAAACCAACAAAAATAAAACAGTCCTAATCTAAGCAACAAGATAAGCCGTCAGTTGTCCAAACACGAACAATCCCCGGCAACGGCGCCAAAAACTTGGTGCACGAAATTGCAATCACACTTTTGCAATCCCGCACAACTAACCAGCAAGTACACTGGGTCGTCTAAGTAATACCTTACGTGAGTAAGGGTCGATCCCACGGAGATTGTCGGCTTGAAGCAAGCTATGGTTATCTTGTAACTCTTAGTCAGGATATCAAAAATTATCAGGATTGATTGTGAAAAGCAAAAGAACATGAAATAAGTACTTGTTTTGCAGTAATGGAGGATAGGTTGAGGTTTTGGAGATGCTCTGTCTTCTGAACCTCTGCTTTCCTACTGTCTTCTTCTTCAAACACGCAAGGCTCCTTCCATGGCAAGCTGTATGCAAGGGTTTCACCGTTGTCAATGGCTACCTCCCATCCTCTCAGTGGAAATGTTCAACGCACCCTGTCACGGCACGGCTATCCAGCTGTCGGTTCTCGATCATGTCGGAGTAAAATCCAGTGATTCTTTTGCGTCTGTCACTAACACCCCACAATCGCGAGTTTGAAGCTCGTCACAGTCATTCAATCATTGAATCCTACTCAGAATACCACAGACAAGGTTTAGACCTTCCGGATTCTCTTGAATGCCGCCATCAATTCTAGCTTATACCACGAAGATTCTGATTAAGGAATCCAAGAGATATCGACTCAATCTAAGGTAGAACGGAGGTGGTTGTCAGGCACGCGTTCATAGTTGAGAATATGATGAGTGTCACGGATCATCACATTCATCCGGGTTAAGAACAAGTGATATCTTAGAACGGAAGCAAGCATGATTGAATAAGAAACAGTAGTAATTGCATTAATCCATCAAGACACAGCAGAGCTCCTCACCCCCAACCATGGGGTTTAGAGACTCATGCTGTAGAAGATACAATGAGAAACGTGTAAAGTGTCATGAGGTACAGATACAATGTCAAAAGATCCTATTAATAGTGAACTAGTAACCTAGGGTATACAGAAATGAGTAAATGACGTAAAAATCCACTTCTGGGTCCACTTAGTGTGTGCTTGGGCTGAGCATTGAAGCTTTCATGTGTAGAGACTTTTTCTGGAGTTAAATGCCAGCTTTTATGCCAGTTTGGGCGTTTAATTCCAATTTTTATGCCAGTTCCAGCGTTAAACGCTGGAAATTCTGAAGCTGATTTGCAACGCCGGTTTGGGCCATCAAATCTCGGGAAAAGTATGGACTATTATACATTTCTGGAAAGCCCAGGATGTCTACTTTTCAACGCCATTGAGAGCGCGCCAATTGGGCTTCTGTAGCTCCAGAAAATCCACTTCGAGTGCAGGGAGGTCAGAATCCAACAGCATCTGGAGTCCTTTTCAGCCTCTGAATCAGATTTTTGCTCAGGACCCTCAATTTCAGTCAGAAAATACCTGAAATCACAGAAAAACACACAAACTCATAGTAAAGTCCAGAAAAGTGAATTTTAACTAAAAACTAATAAAAATATAATAAAAACTAATTAAAATATACTAAAAACATACTAAAAACAATGCCAAAAAGCGTATAAATTATCCGCTCATCAATTGGCATCCGTAGGAACTCAGGATTCCGATAGTATTATTGATTTTCCTAGTGTAGTATGTTGATTCTTGAACACAGTTACTTTATGAGTCTTGGCCGTGGCCCTAAGCACTTTGTTTTCCAGTATTACCACCGGATACATAAATGCCACAGACACATAATTGGGTGAATCTGTTCAGATTGTGACTTAGCTTTGCTAAACTCCCCAATTGGAGGTGTCCAGAGCTCTTAAGCACACTCTTTTGCCTTGGATCACGACTTTAACCACTCAGTCTCAAGCTTTTCACTTGGACCTGCATGCCACAAGCACATGGTTAGGGACAGCTTGATTTAGCCGCTTAGGCCTGGAATTACTTCCTTGGGCCCTCCTATCCACTGATGCTCAAAGCCTTGGATCCTTTTCACCCTTGCCTTTTGGTTTTAAGGGCTATTGGCTTTTTTTCTTTTTCTTGATCCAATGATTCCTTGTAAAATTTTTTTCACTGCTTTTTCTTGCTTCAAGAATCAAATTCATGATTTTTCAGATCATCAATAATATTTTTCGTGTTCCTCATTCTTTCAGGAGCCAACATTCGTAAAATTCAATATACAAATTATGCACTGTTCAAGCATTCATTCAGAGAACAAAAAGTATTGCCACCACATATAATTAATTATAATTTTTATTATTAAGAACTCAAAAAATATAAATTACTTTTTTATTCTAATTATCTACTATTTTATTCATGTTTGATGATGATGAGAAAAATAAATTATAACTTAATTGGAAATAAAACCATAATAGATATGCTAATTACTACTACTACTATATAACTTCTAAGGTAAATTCCTATAATAACACTATCACAGAGTTAAAGCTAAAATTAGAACTTAACAACCTGTATTTTGGGAAGTGGATGTTCCTCTGATCTGTGGGGTGCTTGGTCCTTCAAGGATTAATTTCTGGCGCTTCAGCTCCCTTAAGTCACGCCCTTGCTCTTCTTGTTCCCTAAGTAATTTGCAAAGCATGCTACTTTGATTGTTCTGTTCTTCCTTTATTTGGTTCATAACTTCTTACAACTTGGAAACAGATGCCTCAAGATGTTCCCAATATTCGAATTGAGGAAGTTCTGGGAGGAATTCTTGTGCTCTCCTCTTGATTGGATCATCCTGCAGCTGTTGTCTTTCCATTGATATTTTAGTGATTGGCCGCTCAACTGAGATATACTCAGTTATTCCCATCTTCACTCCGGCATCTCTGCAGAGTATAGAAATTAAGCTTGGATAGGCCAATTTGGCATCCTTGGAGTTCTTGTTTGCTATTTTGTAGAGTTCACACGAGATTAGTTGATGAACTTCTACTTCTCTTCCCAACATGATGTAGTGAATCATCACTGCTCTTTTAACAGTAACTTCAGAACGGTTGCTGGTGGGCAATATAGAACGCCCAATAAAGTCCAGCCATCCTCTGGCAACTGGTTTGAGATCTTCTCTCTTGAGTTGATTTGGGATGCCAGTGGTGCTGGTGGTCCACCTGGCTCCAGGGATGCATATATCCTCTAGAATCTTGTCCAGGCCTTTGTTTACCCTCATCATTCTCCTATTAAAGGAGTCTGGGTCATCTTTCAGTTGAGGAAGCTTAAAGATCTCCCTGATTTTGTCAGGATGGATGTGAATAATCTTTTTTCTGACTAAGGTCCGATGGTCATAGAGGGCAGCTCCAATTATTCTTTGCCTGTCTGTCTGCCACAGATTAGCATAGAACTCCTGAACCATATTTCTTCCCACTTTTGTTTCAGGATTAGCTAGGATTTCCCAATTCCTATTTCGAATTTGTTCTCTTGGATCTCCGGATATTCATCTTCTTTCAGATCGAACTTGACTTCCGGGATCACTGATCTTAGACCCATTATTTTGTAGTAATGGTCTGAATGTTCTTTAGTCAAGAACTTCCCTTGATTCCAAAGTGGTTTTGGAATACTCTCTTTCTTGCCTATTGGGGTGGGTTGTTTTCCTTTAGGGGCCATGATCAAAGTGAGTATGTTTTTGTGATCACGGATAAGCACACCAAACTTAAAGGTTTGCTTGTCCTCAAGCAAAAGAAAAGAAAGGAGAGGGATAGGAGGAGAGCAAGTGTGGAATGGTGGATGATGAGAGGGGCGCCGAATGTGGATATAAAGGGAGGGAGGGTGGGTTTCGAAAATAAGAAGAAAAAGATAAGATAGAAGATATGATTTATAAAAGATAAATATGATAAGAAAAAGATATAATTAAAAAATTGTTAATGATATTTGGAAAAGATAAATTTGAATTTTAATTTTGAAAGAAGATTTTTAAAAGATAATTGAGTTTTGAAAAACTTAAAAAAAGAGTTGGATTGGATTGGAAAACAATTTGTCTTTATGGATTAAGATGCATTTAATATTTTTGAAAAAGGATTTTAGAAATTAGGGTTTTTAGAAATTAGGATTAAAATTTTTGGGATTGAAGGATGATATTTTGAAACATGTTTATGCAAGAAATCATGAATTAAAATATAAAAATTAGAAAATTTGTGAAAAAAAACGAATTTTACCTCCTGCCCACCATTCTGGCGTTAAACGCCCAAACGCTGCATGTTTTGAGCGTTTAACGCCCAATTGCTGCTTCTCCTGGGCGTTCAACGCCCAGCTGTTGCTTCTTTCTGGCGTTGAACGCCAGGAAGTCCTTTGTCACTGGGAGTTTTTCTGAATGCCCAGGACGCTGTCAATCTGGCGTTAAACGCCCAGAAGGTGCTTCTTTCTGGCGTTCAACGCCCAGAAGATGCTCCTTTCTGGCGTTTAACGCCCAGATGGCTACCCTTACTGGCGTTGAACGCCCAGTGGGTGCTTCTTTTGGGCGTTCAACGCCCAAAATGTTTCTTACTGGCTTTTTCACGCCAGTGAGCTTCCAAATTCCCTTGTAACTTTGTGAATTCAAGCAATTGCTATTTTACCTTGAAGATACTTTGACATATACCTGTAAAAATCAATTAATTAACAAATAAACTTTGTAAATGGCTGGGTTGCCTCCCAGCAAGCGCTTCTTTATTGTCATTAGCTGGACTATTACTGAGTTTTAATCAAGCCTCGGTTTTGAGCATTCTTGCTCAAAATTGCCTTCAAGATAATGTTTGACTCTTTGTCCATTAACAATGAACTTTTTATTAGAATCATTATCCTGAAGCTCTATGTATCCATATGGTGATACGCTTGTGATCACATATGGACCTCTCCACCGGGACTTCAATTTTCCGGGGAATAATTTGAGCCTAGAATTAAATAGCAGAACTTTCTGCCCTGGCTCAAAGACTCTGGATGACAATTTTCTCGAAAGTATTGAGTCTAAATTCCTCTAGCTCATTTAACTGGAGCAATCGTTTTTCTCCAGCTAACTTGGCATCAAGGTTCAGGAATCTGGTTGCCCAGTAGGCCTTATGTTCCAGTTCCACTGGCAAGTGACATGCCTTTCCATACACAAGTTGGTATGGAGAGGTCCCTATAGGGGTCTTGAATGCTGTTTTGTATGCCCACAGAGCATCATCCAAGCTTCTTGCCCAATCCCTTCTACGGTTAATTACAGTCTGTTCCAGGATTCTTTTGAGTTCTCTATTTGAGACTTCAGCTTGCCCATTAGTCTGTGAGTGATATGGAGTGGCCACCCTGTGGCTAACTCCATAACGAACCAAAGCAGAATAAAGCTATTTATTACAGAAATGGGTGCCCCCATCACTGATTAGTACTCTAGGGGTGCCAAATCTGCTGAAGATGTGTTTTTGGAGGAATTTTAACACCGTCTTAGTGTCATTAGTGGGTGTAGCAATAGCTTCTACCCATTTGGATACATAATCCACCGCCACCAGAATATAAGTGTTTGAGTATAATGGTGGGAAAGGTCCCATGAAGTCAATACCCCATACATCAAACAACTCAATCTCCAAGATCCCTTGTTGAGGCATGGCATAACTGTGAGGCAGATTGCCGGATCTTTGGCAACTGTCGCAATTAAGCACAAACACTGGGGAATCTTTATAGAGATTAGGCCAGTAGAAGCCACATTGGAGGACTCTTGTGGCTGTTCGCTCACTTCCAAAATGTCTTCCATACTGTGATCCATGGCAGTGCCATAAGATCCTCTGCGCTTCTTCTTTAGGCACACATCTACGGATTACTCCGTCTGCACATCTCTTGAAGAGATATGGTTCATCCCAAAGATAGTACTTTGCATCCGTGATCAACTTCTTTGATTGCTGCCTACTGTACTCTTTGGGTATGAACCTTACTCCATTGTAGTTTGCAATGTCTGCAAACCATGGCACTTCCTGGATGGCAAAGAGTTGCTCATCCGGAAAGGTTTCAGAGATCTCAGTAAGAGGGAGGGACGCCCCTTCTACTGGTTCTATTCGGGACAGGTGATCTGCTACTTGGTTTTCTGTCCCTTTTCTGTCTCTTATTTCTATATCAAACTCTTGCAGAAGTAACACCCATCTGATAAGTCTGGGTTTTGAATCCTGCTTTGTGAGTAGATATTTAAGAGCAGCATGATCAGTGTACACAATCACTTTTGATCCTACTAAATAGGATCTAAACTTGTCAATAGCGTAAACCACTGCAAGCAGCTCTTTTTCTGTGGTTGTGTAATTCTTCTGTGCGTCATTTAAAACACGACTGGCATAGTAAATAACGTGCAGAAGCTTGTCATGTCTCTGTCCCAACACTGCACCAATGGCATGGTCACTGGCATCACACATTAATTCAAATGGTAATGTCCAGTCTGGTGCAGAGATGACTGGTGCTGTGACCAGCTTAGCTTTCAGAGTCTCAAATGCCCGCAGACACTCCTTATAAAAGATAAATGGCGTGTCAGCAGATAGCAGATTACTTAGAGGTTTGGCGATTTTTGAAAAATCCTGTATAAACCTCCTATAGAATCCTGCATGCCCCAAGAAGCTTCTGATTGCCTTAACATTGGCTGGTGGTGGTAATTTTTCAATTACCTCTACTTTAGCTTGATCCACCTCTATTCCTCTGTTCGAGATTTTGTGCCCAAGGACAATTCCTTCAGTCACCATAAAGTGACATTTCTCCCAGTTTAAAACTAGGTTGGTCTCTTGGCATCTCTTTAGAACAAGTGCTAGATGGTCAAGACAGGAGCTGAATGAGTCTCTAAATACTGAAAAGTCATCCATGAAGACTTCCAGAAATTTTTCCACCATATCAGAGAAAATTGAGAGCATGCACCTTTGAAAGGTTGCAGGTGCATTGCACAAGCCAAATGGCATCCTTCTGTATGCAAACACTCCAGATGGGCATGTGAATGCCGTTTTCTCTTGATCTTGGGGATCTACTGCAATTTGATTATAACCTGAATATCCATCCAGGAAGCAGTAGTATTCATGACCTGCTAGTCTTTCTAGCATCTGGTCTATGAATGGTAAAGGAAAATGATTCTTTCTGGTAGCTGTATTGAGCCTTCTATAATCAATACACATACGCCACCCTGTAACTGTTCTTGTAGGAACCAGTTCATTTTTTTCATTATGAACCACTGTCATGCCACCTTTCTTAGGGACGACTTGGACAGGGCTTACCCAGGGACTATCAGAAATAGGATAAATAATCCCAGCCTCTAGTAATTTAGTGACCTCTTTCTGCACCACCTCCTTCATGGCTGGATTCAGCCGCCTTTGTGGTTGAACCACTGGCTTGGCGTCACCCTCCAGTAAGATCTTGTGCATGCATCTGGCTGGGCTAATGCCCTTGAGATCACTGATGGACCACCCAAGAGCTGTCTTGTGTGTCTTTAGCACTTGAATTAGTGCTTCCTCTTTCTGTATCTCTAAGGTAGAGCTTATGATTACAGGAAAGGTATCACCTTCTCCCAGAAATGCATATTTCAGGGATGGTGGTAATGGTTTGAGCTCGGGTTTGGGAGGTTTCTCCTCTTCCTGAGGGATTTTTAGAGGTTCTATTATTTTCTCTGGTTCCTCCAGATCAGGCTGAACATCTTTAAAGATATCCTCTAGCTCTGATTCGAGACTCTCAGCCATATTGACTTTTTTTACCAGAGAGTCAATAATATCAACGCTCATGCAGTCATTTTGGGCGTCTGGATGCTGCATGGCTTTAACAACATTCAACTTGAACTCATCCTCATTGACTCTCAGGGTTACTTCCCCTTTTTGAACATCAATGAGGGTTCGGCCAGTTGCTAGGAAAGGTCTTTCCAGAATGAGAGTTGCACTCTTGTGCTCCTCCATTTTCAGCACCACAAATCAGTGGGAAAGGCAAATGGCCCAACTTTGACAATCATGTCTTCAATCACGCCTGATGGGTATTTAATGGAGCCATCAGCAAGTTGAAGACATATCCGGGTTGGTTTAACTTCATCAGTCAACCCAAGCTTTTCGATAGTAGCTACAGGTATTAGATTAATACTTGCCCCAAGATCACATAGAGCTTGCTTGGTACAAGTACCTTCTAATGTGCATGGTATCATAAAGCTTTCCAGATCCTTAAGCTTCTCAGGTAAGCTTTTTAGAATGACTGCACTGCATTCTTCAGTGAGGTAAACTTTCTCAGTTTCCCTCCAATCCTTCTTATGACTTAAGATCTCTTTCATGAACATAGCATAAGAGGGTATTTGATCAAGTGCCTTTGCAAATGGAATCTTTATTTCAAGAGTCCTGAGATAGTCTGCAAAGCGGGCAAATTGCTTATCCTATTCCGCTTGGCGGAGTTTCTGAAGATAAGGCATTTTGGCTTTGTATTCCTCAACCTTAGTTGCTGCAGGTTTATTGCCTACAGATGTGGGTTGAGAAGCCTTTTTAGATGGGTTATTATCAGCACTTGTATGTGTCTGATCTCCCACTGGCATTCGAATGCCAGGGGTGGAAGCTGGAGTGGCGTTAGACGCCAGCTCCTTGCCTATTTCTGGCGTCTGAACGCCAGAACTGTGCTTTCTTTGGGCGTTCAATGCCAAATCATTGCTTGTTTCTGGCGTTGAACGCCAGGACTGAGCATGGTCTGGGCGTTCAGCGCCAGCTTTCCACCCATTTTCTGGCGTTTGGGCCTAGAGTCATTCCTCTCTGGGCTCTGATTGTCCTCAGATGAATTTTGGGTGGTCTGCTCATTTCTTGGCTTCCTGCTACCTTGAAGTGAGGTATTTAATGTTTTTCCACTCTTTAATTGAACTGCTTGGCATTCTTCTGTTATTTGTTTTGATAACTGCTGTTCTGTTTGCTTCAACTGTATTTCCATATTCATATTAGCCATTCTTGTCTCTAGTAGTATCTCCTTGAATCCAGCTAACTATTTTGTTATAAAATCTAATTGCTGATTGAATTCAGCAGCTTGATCTGCAGGACTGAGTTCAGCAGTTACTATTTTAGCCTCTTCCTTCTTGGGAAGTTCACTGCTTAGGTACAGGTGCTGATTCCTGGCAACTGTATCAATGAGCTCTTGAGCTTCTTCAATTATTTTTCTCATGTGTATAGATCCACCAGCTGAGTGGTCTAGAGAAATCTGAGCTCTCTTTGTAAGCCCGTAATAGAAGATGTCTAATTGCACCCACTCTGAAAACATTTCAGAGGGGCATTTTCTTAGCATCTCTCTGTATCTCTCCCAAGCATCATAAAGGGATTCATTATCTCCTTGTTTGAAGCCTTGGATGCTTAGCCTTAGCTGTGTCATCCTTTTAGGAGGAAAATAGTGATTCAGGAATTTTTCTGACAGCTGTTTCCATGTCTTTATGCTGTCCTTAGGTTGGTTATTTAACCATCTCTTAGCTTGGTCCTTTACAGCAAATGGAAACAGTAATAATCTGTAGACATCCTGATCTACTTCCTTATCATGTACTGTGTCAGCAATTTGTAAAAATTGTGCCAGAAACTCTGTAGGTTCTTCCTGTGGAAGACCGGAATACTGGCAACTTTGCTGCACCATGATAATGAGCTGAGGATTCAACTCAAAACTACTAACTCCAATGGAGGGTATACATATTCTACTCTCATATGAAGCAGTAGTGGGATTAGCATATGACCCAGAGTCCTTCTGGACTGTTCATTTCCACTTAGTTCCATGATGGAGTAAGGGAGATGGTATGGATGTTGATATTGTTTATTGTATTAAATATAAAAAATTTATGTCCGAAATAGTAAAATAAAATAAAATAAGATAAAATAAAAATGAAATAAAAATAAAAATAAAAATTTAAAAATGTTTTGTGAAGAATTTCGAAAAAAATTGAGGAGAGAGAGAAAGTGGTTAGGATATTTTTGAAAAAGATAATAAAATATAAAATTTTTAAAATCTTAAAAGGATAAAATTTGAAAAATTTTGAAATTGAAATCTGAATTTCTAGAAAAATTTCGAAAAAATAGCTTAAAATTAGTTAGAAAAGATATTTTTTTTGAATTTTGAATTTTATGATGAAAGACAAAAACACATAAAAGACACAAGATTTAAAATTTTTTAAATCTAATGATCCTTGTTTTCGAAAATTTTGGAGGGAAAACACCAAGGAACACCAACTTAAAAATTTTAAGATCAAAACACAAAGAAGACTCAAGAACACTTTGAAGACTCACAAGAACACCAAGAACAATAGAAAGAACACATAACTTAAAATTTTTAGAAAACCACAATAAAATTTTCGAAAATTAAAGAAAGATTAAAAAGAAAACACCAAACTTAAAGTTTGGCACAAGATTTAATCAGAAAAAAATTATTTTTGAAAAAGATTTTAAAAAGAAGATACCCAATCACCAAGAACATAGACCAATGCTCTAGCCAATTGGGCAGTAAATGTAACACTTGTTTTGAATAGGTATATTCCTTTTGGAAGACTAATGCTTTGGAAAAATACAAGTGAAACAAGAAAATACACAGAACAAGAAAAATCAAAGATCAACAAGAAAAATCCACAAGAACAACTTGAAGATCAAAGAGCAAAATTCAAAAATTTAAAGGGAAAATATAAAATATGTAATTGACACCAAACTTAGAACAAAACACTAAACTCACGAAAAATTAAAAATTTGATAAAGAAAAATAATATTTTTGAAAAATTTTTGAAAAGGGAATAAAGGACTCAGAATTTAATGACTCTATAGTAACAAAAATAAATTATTCCTAATCTAAGCAATAAAATAAACCTTTAGTTGTTCAAACTCGAACAATCCCCGGCAACGGCGCCAAAAACTTGGTGCACGAAATTGCAATCACACTTTTGCAATCCGCACAACTAACCAGCAAGTGCACTGGGTCGTCCAAGTAATACCTTACGTGAGTAAGGGTCGATCCCACGGAGATTATTGGTTTGAAGCAAGCTATGTTTATTTTATTATTCTTAGTGAGGATTTCAATTAAAATTATCAGTTTGAATTATTAGAAAAATAAAAGAGCATGAATTAATTACTTGTAATGTAGTAATGGAGAATATGTTGGGGTTTTGGAGATGCTTTGTCCTCTGAATCCCTGCAATGTAATATTCAACTCAATAACATAATTGCAAAGTTCCTTCCATGGCAAGCTCTATGTAGGGTGTCACCGTTGTCAATGGCTACTTCCCATCCTCTCAGTGAAAATGGTCCAAATGCTCTGTCACAGCACGGCTAATCATCTGTCGGTTCTCAATCAGGTTAGAATAGAATCCAATGATTCTTTTGCATCTGTCACTAACGCCAAGCCTTTAGGAGTTTGAAGCTCGTCACAGTCATTCAATCCCGGAATCCTACTCGAAATACCACAAACAAGGTTTAGACTTTCCGGATTCTCATGAATGCCGCCATCAATCTAGCTTATACCACGAATATTCTGATTAAGGAATCTGAGAGATACTCATTCAATCTAATGTAGAACGGAGGTGGTTGTCAGACACACGTTCATGGAGTGAGGAAGGTGATGAGTGTCACGGATCATCACCTTCTCCCTAATTAAGCGCGAATGAACATCTTAGATAGGAACACGCATATGTGAATAGAAAAATATAAGTAATTGCATTAATTCATCGAGACGCTTGGTGCACGAATTTACAATCCGTACAACTAACCAGCAAGTGCACTGGGTCGTCCAAGTAATACCTTACGTGAGTAAGGGTCGATCCCACGGAGATTATTGGTTTGAAGCAAGCTATGTTTATTTTATTAATCTTAATCAGGATACCAATAGAGTTCTTTAGCCTCGTATAAAGTAAAAAGGGCATAAAATAAATAGCTGTTACTTGTTGTGCAGTAATGGGGAATATGTTGGAGTTTTGGAGATGCTTTGTCCTTTGAACTTCAACTCTTCCTTAAAATCCTTCAACACACGCAAGGCTCCTTCCATGGAAAGCTCTATGTAGGGTGTCACCGTTGTCAATGGCTACTTCCCATCCTCTCAGTGAAAACGTTCCTATGCTCTGTCACAGCACGGCTAATCATCTGTCGGTTCTCAATCAGGTTGGAATAGAATCCATTGATTCTTTTGCGTCTGTCACTAACGCCCAGCCTTCAGGAGTTTAAAGCTCGTCACAGTCATTCAATCCCAGAATCCTACTCGGAATACCACAGACAAGGTTTAGACTTTCCGGATTCTCATGAATGCCGCCATCAATCCGGCTTATACCACAAAGATTCTGCGTAATGAATCTAAGAGATACTCATTCAGTCTGATGTAGAACGGAGGTGGTTGTTAGGCACACGTTCATGGTTTGGGGAAGGTGATGAGTGTCACGGATCATCACCTTCTCCATAATTAAGCGCGAATGAACATCTTAGATAAGAACAAGCGTGTTTGAATGGAAAAACAAAGGAATTGTATTAATTCATCGAGACGCTGCAGAGCTCCTCACCCCCAACAATGGAGTTTAGAGACTCATGCCATCAAAAAGTATGTAATTCAGATCTAAAAATGTCATGAGATCCAGAATAATTCTCTAAAAGTTGTTTAAATAGTAAACTAGTAACCTAGGTTTACAGAATATGAGTAAACTAAGATAATTGGTACATAAATCCACTTCTGGGGCTCACTTGGTGTGTTCTGGGGCTGAGACTAAAGCTATCCACGAGTAGAGGCTTTTCTTGGAGTTAAACTCCAAGTTATGACATGTTTTGGGCGTTCAACTCCAGATCATGACATTTTTCTGGCGTTTAACTCCAGACAGCAGCATGTACTTGGCGTTCAACGCCAAGTTACGTCATCTATCTTCGCGCAAAGTATGGACTATTATATATTGCTGGAAAGCCCTGGATGTCTACTTTCCAACGCTGTTGAGAGCGCGCCAATTGGACTCCTGTAGCTCCAGAAAATCCATTTCGAGTGTAGAGAGGTCAGGATCCAACAGCATCAGCAGTTCTTTTTCAGCCTAAGTCAGATTTTTGCTCAGCTCCCTCAATTTCAGCCAGAAAATACATGAAATCACAGAAAAATACACACACTCATAGTAAAGTCCAGAAATATGATTTTTGCCTAAAAACTAATAACATTTAACCAAAAACTAATTAAAACATGCTAAAATCTACATGAAATTACCCCCAAAAAGCGTATAAAATATCCGCTCATCACAACACCAAACTTAAACTGTTGCTTGTCCTCAAGAAACTAGATAAATAAAATAGGATGAAAAGAAATTAAGAAACAATAATATCTCAGAGTTTTAAGTGAAGCTCAGATTCTAATTTGATGAGCGGGACTAGTAGCTTTTTGCTTCTGAACAGTTTTGGCATCTCACTTTATCCTTTGAAATTCAGAATGATTGGCATCCATAGGAACTCAGAATTTAGATAGTATTATTGATTCTCCTAGTTTAGTATGTTGATTCTTGAACACAGTTACTTCATGAGTCTTGGCCGTGGCCCTAAGCACTTTGTTTTCCAGTATTACCACCAGATACATAAATGCCACACACACATAATTGGGTGAACCTTTTCAGATTGTGACTCAGCTTTGCTAGAGTCCCCAATTAGAGGTGACCAGAGCTCTTAAGCACACTCTTTTTGCTTTGGATCACGACTTTAACCACTCAGTCTCAAGCTTTTCACTTGGACCTGCATGACACAAGCACATGGTTAGGGACAGCTTGATTTAGCCGCTTAGACCCGGATTTATTTCCTTGGGCCCTCCTATCCATTAATGTTCAAAGCCTTGGATCCCTTTTTTTACCCTTGCCTTTTGGTTTTAAGGGCTATTGGCTTTTTCTGCTTGCTTTTTCTTTCTCTCTCTTTTTTTTTTCTTTTTTTTTTTTCGCGAAATTTTTTTTTCTCACTGCTTTTTCTTGCTTCAAGAATCAATTTCATGATTTTTCAGATCATCAATAACATTTCTCTTGTTCATCATTCTTTCAAGAGCCAACAATTTTAACATTCATAAAATTCAATATCAAAATTATGCACTGTTCAAGTATTCATTTAGAAGACAAAAAGTATTGCCACCACATATAAATAATTAGAATTTTCCTTATTAAGAACTCGAAAAAAATTAAATTGCCTCTTTATTCTACAAATCTACTATTTTATTCATGTTTGATGATGATGAGAAAAATAAGTTATAACTTAATTGGAAATAAAGCCAAAATAGATATGCTAATTACTACTACTCCTATATAACTTCTAAGGTAAAATCCTATAATAATACTATCACAGAGTTAAAGCTAGAATTAGAACTTAACAACCTGTATTTTGGGAAGTGGTTGTTCCTCTAGTCTGTGGGGTGCCTTCAAGAATTAATTTCTGACGCTTCAGCTCCCTTAAGTTCACATCCTTGCTCTTCCTGTTCCCTTAGGTGCCATGATCTTAATGAGTTTTAGCTCAGTGATCATGGCAAATCACACCAAACTTAGAGGTTTGCTTGTCCTCAAGCAAAAGAAAGGAAAGGAGAGTAGTAGAAGGAGAGGTAGTTTCGAAAACAAGATAAGATGAGTTGAAAAAGATATGAGAAGAAATTAAAAATATTTGAAAAAGAATTGGATTGGAAAAAGATTTGTGTTTATGAATTAAGATACATTTGATATTTTTGAAAAAGGGATTTTAGAAATTAGGGTTCTTAGAAAACTAATTTGATTTTGAAGGATGACATTTTGAAACATGTTTATGCAAGAAATCATGAATTGAAACATAAAAATTTAGAAAAATTGTAAAGAAAAACGAATTTTACCTCCTCCCCACCATCCTGGCGTTAAACGCCCAAACGATGCATGTTTTGGGCGTTTAACGCCCAAATGCTGCTTCTCCTGGGCGTTCAACGCCCAGCTGATGCTTCTTTCTGGCGTTGAACGCCAGGAAGTCCTTTGTCACTGGACGTTTTTCTGAACGCCCAGGATGCTAACACTCTGGCGTTAAACGCCCAGAAGGTGCTTCTGTCTGGCGTTCAACGCCCAGAAGATGCTCCTTTCTGGCGTTTAACGCCCAGATGGCTACCCTTACTGGCGTTGAACGCCTAGTGGGTGCTTCTTTTGGGCGTTCAACGCCCAAAATGTTTCTTACTGGCTTTTTCACGCCAGTGAGCTTCCAAATTTCCCTGTAACTCTGTGAATTCAATCAATTGCTATTTTTACCCTTTGAAGATACTTGGACACATACCTGTAAAAAAAGAAAATTTATTTAATTAGTAAATAAACTTTGTAAATGGCTGGGTTGCCTCCCAGCAAGCGCTTCTTTATTGTCTTTAGCTGGACTACCACTGAGCTCTAATCAAGTCTCAGTTTCGAGCATTCTTGCTCGAAGTTACTTTCAAGATAATGTTTAATTTTCTGTCCATTAACAATGAACTTTTTGTTGGATTCATTATCCTGAAGCTCTACGTATCCATATGGTGATACGCTTGTAATCACATATGGACCTCTCCACCGGGATTTTAATTTCCCGGGGAATAATTTGAGCCTGGAATTAAATAGCAGAACTTTCTGCCCTGGCTCAAAGACTCTGGATGACAATTTCTTATCATGCCATCTTTTTGCTTTCTCTTTGTAAATTTTTGCATTCTCGAAAGCATTGAGTCTAAATTCCTCTAGCTCATTTAACTGAAGCAATCGTTTTTCTCCAGCTAATTTGGCATCAAGGTTTAGGAATCTGGTTGCCCAGTAGGCCTTATGTTCCAGTTCCACTGGCAAGTGACATGCCTTTCCATACACAAGCTGGTATAGAGAGGTCCCTATAAGGGTCTTGAATGCTGTTCTGTATGCCCACAGAGCATCATCCAAGCTCCTTGCCCAATCCTTTCTACGGTTAATTAAAGTCCGTTCCAGGATTCTTTTGAGTTCTCTATTTGAGACTTCAGCTTGCCCATTAGTCTGTGGATGATATGGAGTGGCCACCCTGTGGCTAACTCCATAACGAACCAAAGCAGAGTAAAGCTGTTTATTGCAGAAATGAGTGCCCCCATCACTAATTAATACTCTAGGGGTACCAAATCTGCTGAAGATGTGTTTCTGGAAGAATTTTAACACTGTTTTAGTGTCATTAGTGGGGGTTGCAACAGCTTCCACCCATTTGGATACATAATCCACTGCCACCAGAATATAAGTGTTTGAGTATGATGGCGGGAAAGGTCCCATGAAGTCAATTCCCCATACATCAAACAACTCAACCTCCAAGATCCCTTGTTGAGGCATGGCATAACTGTGAGGCAGATTGCCAGATCTTTGGCAACTGTCACAATTAAGTATAAACACTCGGGAATCTTTATAGAGAGTAGGCCAGTAGAAGCCACTTTGGAGGACTCTTGTGGCTGTTCGCTCACTTCCAAAATGTCCTCCATACTGTGATCCATGGCAGTGCCATAGGATCTTCTGCGCTTCTTCCTTAGGCACACATCTACGGATTACTCCGTCTACACATCTCTTGAAGAGATATGGTTCATCCCAAAGATAGTACTTTGCATCTGTGATCAATTTCTTTGATTGCTGCCTACTGTACTCTTTGGGTATGAACCTCACTACCTTGTAATTTGCAATGTCTGCAAACCATGGCACTTCCTGGATGGCAAATAGTTGCTCATCCGGAAAGTTTTCAGAGATCTCAGTAAGAGGGAGGGACGCCCCTTCTACTGGTTCTATTCGGGACAGGTGATCTGCTACCTGATTCTCTGTCCCTTTTCTATCTATTATTTCTATATCAAACTCTTGCAGAAGCAACACCCATCTTATAAGTCTGGGTTTTGAATCCTGCTTTGTGAGTAGATATTTAAGAGCAGCATGATCAGTGTACACGATCACTTTTGATCCTACTAAATAGGATCTGAATTTGTCAATGGCGTAAACCACTGCAAGTAGCTCTTTTTCTGTGGTTGTGTAGTTTTTCTGTGCGTCATTTAGAACACGACTGGCATAGTAAATGACGTGCAGAAGCTTGTCATGCCTTTGTCCCAACACTGCACCAATGGCATGGTCACTGGCATCACACATTAGTTCAAATGGCAATGCCCAGTTTGGTGCAGAGATGATTGGTGCTGAGACCAATTTAGCTTTCAGAGTCTCAAATGCCTGCAGACACTCTTTATCAAAGATAAATGGCGTGTCAGCAGCTAGCAGGTTGCTTAGAGGTTTGGCGATTTTTGAAAAATCCTTTATAAACCTCCTATAGAATCCTGCATGCCCCAGAAAGCTTCTGATTGCCTTAACATTGGCGGGTGGTGGTAATTTTTCAATTACTTCAACTTTAGCTTGATCCACCTCTATCCCCTTGTTCGAGATTTTGTGCCCAAGGACAATTCCTTCAGCCACCATAAAGTGACATTTCTCCCAGTTTAAAACCAGGTTAGTCTCTTGGCATCTCTTTAGAACAAGTGCTAAATGGTTAAGGCAGGAGCTGAATGAGTCTCCAAATACTGAAAAGTCATCCATGAAGACTTCCAGGAATTTTTCCACCATATCAGAGAAAATTGAGAGCATGCACCTCTGAAAGGTTGCAGGTGCATTGCACAGGCCAAATGGCATCCTTCTATATGCAAATACTCCAGATGGGCAGGTGAATGCCGTTTTCTCCTTATCCTGGGGATCTACTGCAATTTGATTATAACCTGAATATCCATCCAGGAAGCAGTAGTATTCATGACCTGCTAGTCTTTCTAGCATCTGGTCTATAAATGGTAAAGGAAAATGATCCTTTCTGGTGGCTGTATTGAGCCTTCTGTAATCAATACACATACGCCACCCAGTAGCTGTTCTTGTAGGAACCAGTTCATTTTTTTCATTATGAACCACTGTCATGCCACCTTTCTTAGGGACGACTTGGACAGGGCTCACCCAGGGGCTGTCAGAAATAGGATAAATAATCCCAGCCTCTAGTAATTTAGTGACCTCTTTCTGCACCACTTCCTTCATGGCTGGGTTCAGCCGCCTTTGTGGTTGAACCACTGGCTTGGTGTCACCCTCCAGTAAGATCTTGTGCATGCATCTAGCTGGGCTAATGCCCTTAAGATCACTGATGGACCACCCAAGAGCTGTCTTGTGTGTCCTTAGCACTTGAATTAGTGCTTCCTCTTCCTGTGGCTCTAAGGTAGAGCTTATGATTACAGGAAAGGTATCACCTTCTCCCAAGAATGCATATTTTAGGGAAGGTGGTAATGGTTTGAGCTCGGGTTTAGGAGGTTTCTCCTCTTCCTGAGGGATTTTCAGAGGTTCTACTATTTTCTCTGACTCCTCCAGATCAGGCTGAACATCTTTAAAGATGTCCTCTAGCTCTGATTCGAGACTCTCAGCCATATTGACCTCTCTTACCAGAGAGTCAATAATATCAACACTCATACTCATTTGGGGTGTCTGGATGTTGCATGGCTTTGACAACATTCAACTTGAACTCCTCCTCATTGACTCTCAAGGTTACTTCCCTTTTTTGGACATCAATGAGGGTTCGGCCAGTTGCTAGGAAAGGTCTTCCTAGAATGAGAGTTGCACTCTTGTGCTCCTCCATTTCCAACACCACAAAGTCAGTAGAAAAGGCGAATGGCCCAACCTTGACAATCATGTCTTCAATCACGCCTGATGGGTATTTAATGGAGCCATCAGCAAGTTGAAGACATATCCTGGTTGGTTTGATTTATTCAGTTAAACCAAGCTTTCTGATAGTAGATGCAGGTATTAGGTTGATACTTGCCCCAAGATCACATAAAGCTTGCTTGGTACAAGTGCCCTCTAATGTGCATGGTATCATAAAGCTCCCAGGATCTTTAAGCTTCTCAGGTAAGTTTTTCAGAATGACTGCACTGCATTCTTCAGTGAGGTAAACTTTTTCAGTTTCCCTCCAATCCTTCTTATGACTTAAGATCTCTTTCATGAACTTAGCATAAGAGGGTATTTGCTCAAGTGCTTCTGCAAACGGAATCTTTATTTCAAGAGTCCTGAGATAGTCTGCAAAGCGGGCAAATTGCTTATCCTATTCCGCTTGGCGGAGTTTTTGAGGATAAGGCATTTTGGCTTTGTATTCCTCAACCTTAGTTGCTGCAGGTTTATTACCTATAGAAGTGGGTTGGGAAGCCTTTTTAGAAGGGTTGTTATCAGCACTTGTATGTGACTGATCCCCCACTGGCATTTGAATGCCATGGGTGGAAGCTGGAGTGGCGTTAGACGCCAGAACTATGCTCCCTTTGGGCGTTCAACGCCGGATTCATGCTTGTTTCTGGCGTTGAACGCCAGGAATGAGCATGGTCTGGGCGTTCAGCGCCAGCTTTATTCCTCTTTGGGCTCTGACTGTCCTCAGAGGGATTTTGAGTAACCAATTGTTCATTTCTTGGTTTCCTGCTGCTTTGAAGTGAGGTATTTAATGTTTTCCCACTTCTTAATTGAACTGCTTGGCATTCTTCTGCTATTTGTTTTGACAGTTACTTTTCTGTCTGCTTTAATTGCACTTCCATATTCCTGTTAGCCATTCTTGTTTCCTGTAATATTTCCTTGAATTCGGCTAGCTGCTGAGTTAGAAAGTCTAATTGCTGATTGAATTCATTAGCCTGATCCACCGGACTGAGTTCAGCAGTTACTGTTTTAGCTTCTTCTTTCATGGAAGATTCACTGCTTAGGTACAGATGTTGATTTCTGGCAACTGTATCAATAAGCTCTTGAGCTTCTTCAATTGTTTTTCTCATATGTATAGATCCACCAGCTGAGTGGTCTAGAGAAATATGAGCTTTTTCTGTAAGCCCATAGTAGAAGATGTCTAATTGCACCCATTCTGAAAACATTTCAAAGGGGCATTTTCTTAGCATCTATCTGTATCTCTCCCAGGCATCATAAAGAGATTCATTATCTCCTTTTTTGAAGCCTTGGATGCTTAGCCTTGGCTGTGTCATCCGTTTTGGAGGGAAATAGTGATTTAGGAATTTTTCTGACAGCTGCTTCCATGTTTTTATGCTGTTCTTAGGCTGGTTATTTAACCACCTCTTAGCTTGATCTTTTACAGCAAATGGAAACAGTAATAATCTGTAGACATCCTGATCCACTTCCTTATCATGTACTGTGTCAGCAATTTGCAAAAATTGTGCCAGAAACTCTGTAGGTTCTTCATGTGGAAGACCGGAATACTGGCAGTTTTGCTGCACCATGATAATGAGCTGAGGATTCAACTCAAAGCTACTAACTCCAATGGAGGGTATACAGATACTACTCCCATATGAAGCAGTAGTGGGGTTAGCATATGACCCCAGAGTCCTCTTGGACTGTTCATTCCTACTTGCTTCCATGATGGAATACAAGGGATAATTTATATGTTGATATTATTAAATTTTTTTTTATAAAATAAAAAACGAAATAAATAAGAGAAATTGGAAATATTTTGAAATTGAAATTTGAATTTTTTTATATAAAATTTTCGAAAAAAAGTAGTTCAAAATTAGTTAGAAAATATAAATTTTTTTTGAATTTTGAATTTTATGATGAAAGAGAAAAACACACAAAAGACACAAGACTTAAAATTTTTAGATCTAATGCTCCTTATTTTCGAAAATTTTTGGAGGGAAAACACTAAGGAACACCAAATTTAAAAATTTTAAGATCAAGACACAAGAAAAACTCAAGAACACCTTGAAGATTCACAAGAACACCAAGAACAAAAGGAAGAACACCAAACTTAAAATTTTTAGAAAACTTTAATAAAATTTTCGAAAATTATGAAAAGATTAACAAGAAAACACCAAACTTAAAGTTTGGCACAAGATTCAATCAAAGAAAAATTATTTTTGAAAAAGATTCCAAAGCGTAAACCCAATTATCAAGAATATAAACCAATACTCTAGCCAATTGAGAGTAAATGTAACACTTGTTCTGAATATTCCAATTAATGCTTTAAAAAGAACACAAGTGAAACAAGAAAAGACACAAAGCAAGAAAAAAAATTAAAGATCAACCAAGAAAAGTGAACAAGAACAACTTGAAGATCAAGGAAGAACCTAGAACACTAGTTCGAAAATTTTAAAGAAAAATATAAAATATGCAATTGACACCAAACTTAGAACAAGACACTAAACTCACGAAAAAAATTAAAATTTGATAAAGAAAAATAATATTTTTGAAAAAAAAAATTTTTTTTTTAAAAAAAGGGATAATAAAAGATGCAATTCTAGTAAAAAAAAAGAAGGATAAATTCTTCCTAATCTAAGCAACAAAATAAACCTTTAGTTGTTCAAACTCGAATAATCCCCGGCAACGGCGCCAAAAACTTGGTGCACGAATTTACAATCCGTACAACTAACCAGCAAGTGCACTGGGTCGTCCAAGTAATACCTTACGTGAGTAAGGGTCGATCCCACGGAGATTATTGGTTTGAAGCAAGCTATGTTTATTTTATTAATCTTAATCAGGATACCAATAGAGTTCTTTAGCCTCGTATAAAGTAAAAAGGGCATAAAATAAATAGTTGTTACTTGTTGTGCAGTAATGGGGAATATGTTGGAGTTTTGGAGATGCTTTGTCCTTTGAACTTCAACTCTTCCTTAAAATCCTTCAACACACGCAAGGCTCCTTCCATGGCAAGCTCTATGTAGGGTGTCACCGTTGTCAATGGCTACTTCCCATCCTCTCAGTGAAAACGTTCCTATGCTCTGTCACAGCACGGCTAATCATCTGTCGGTTCTCAATCAGGTTGGAATAGAATCCATTGATTCTTTTGCGTCTGTCACTAACGCCCAGCCTTCAGGAGTTTGAAGCTTGTCACAGTCATTCAATCCCAGAATCCTACTCGGAATACCACAGACAAGGTTTAGACTTTCCGGATTCTCATGAATGCCGCCATCAATCCGGCTTATACCACGAAGATTCTGCGTAATGAATCTAAGAGATACTCATTCAGTCTGATGTAGAACGGAGGTGGTTGTCAGGCACACGTTCATGGTTTGGGGAAGGTGATGAGTGTCACGGATCATCACCTTCTCCATAATTAAGCGCGAATGAACATCTTAGATAAGAACAAGCGTGTTTGAATGGAAAAACAAAGGAATTGTATTAATTCATCGAGACGCTGCAGAGCTCCTCACCCCCAACAATGGAGTTTAGAGACTCATGCCGTCAAAAAGTATGTAATTCAGATCTGAAAATGTCATGAGATCCAGAATAATTCTCTAAAAGTTGTTTAAATAGTAAACTAGTAACCTAGGTTTACAGAATATGAGTAAACTAAGATAATTGGTACAGAAATCCACTTCTGGGGCCCACTTGGTGTGTGCTGGGGCTGAGACTAAAGCTATCCACGAGTAGAGGCTTTTCTTGGAGTTAAACTCCAAGTTATGACGTGTTTTGGGCGTTCAACTCCAGATCATGACGTTTTTCTGGCGTTTAACTCCAGACAGCAGCATGTACTTGGCGTTCAACGCCAAGTTACGTCGTCTATCTTCGCGCAAAGTATGGACTATTATATATTGCTGGAAAGCCGTGGATGTCTACTTTCCAACGCTGTTAAGAGCACGCCAATTGGACTTCTGTAGCTCCATAAAATCCATTTCGAGTGTAGGGAGGTCAGGATCCAACAACATCAGCAGTCCTTTTTCAGCCTAAGTCAGATTTTTGCTCAGCTCCCTCAATTTCAGCCAGAAAATACCTGAAATCACAGAAAAATACACACACTCATAGTAAAGTCCAGAAATATGATTTTTGCCTAAAAACTAATAACATTTAACTAAAAACTAATTAAAACATGCTAAAATCTACATGAAATTACCCCCAAAAAGCGTATAAAATATCCGCTCATCAACGCTGCAGAGCTCCTCACCCCCAATAATGGAGTTTAGAGACTCATGCCGTCAAAGAGTATGTAATTCAGATCTAAAAATGTCATGAGGTACAAAATAAATCTCTAAAAGTTGTTTAAATACTAAGCTAGTAACCTAGGTTTACAGAATATGAGTAAACTAAGATAATTGGTGCAGAAATCCACTTCTGGGGCCCACTTGGTGTGTGCTGGGGCTGAGACTTAAGCCTCTCACATGCTTGGGCTGTTTTTGGAGTTGAACGCCAGGTTGTAACGTGTTTTGGGCGTTGAACTCCAACTTGTAACCTGTTTCTGGCGCTGGATGCCAGACTGCAGTATGGAACTGGCGCTGAACGCCAGTTTACGTCATTTATCTTCACGCAAAGTATGGACTATTATATATTGCTGGAAAGCCCTGGATGTCTACTTTCCAACCCAATTGAGAGCGCGTCAATTGAACTCCTGTAGCTCCAGAAAATCCATTCCGAGTGCAGGGAGGTCAGGATCCAACAGCATCAGCAGTCCTTTTTCAACCTAAATTAGATTTTTGCTCAGCTCCCTCAATTTCAGTCAGAAAATACCTGAAATCATAGAAAAACACACAAACTCATAGTAAAGTCCAGAAATATGATTTTTGCCTAAAAGCTAATGATATTCTACTAAAAACTAATTAAAACATACTAAAATCTACATGAAATTACCCCCAAAAAGCGTATAAAATATCCGCTCATCACGGGCCGATTGCGACAGTAAGATTGAGGTAATTGCAATAATCAGGCTTAAAGGACAGTGCGTGATTTTATAATACTGCCTGTACAGTAAAACTGGGAATGTCGAGCTTAATATTAGACTGAGAAGCAAACCGGATGGTCCGAGTAAGGATTTGCCTTAATACAAATGGATAAATGCCTGTGATGTAAATGATTTTCTGTTGAGAATGATGTGTTGTGTTTGTTATATAGTTGGTTGATTTCTGGATTTTTGGTGAAACGGATTGAACCCGTGACTTTTAGTTCTTTTGATTTAAATAGATAAGGAATGGTCCTAAATGATGGATTTGGAAACGTTGATTTGAAATGCCAGTCATGCTAAGTTGTGATTGAGTACTTGAGAAAGTAAGTGATAGAGCTAGTACTAGACGAGAGATCAGAATAAAGCAGCAGAAACTTGCGGAAGCAGTAACACAGGATAGCTACGAATAGGAGCTGTAAAAGTTTACTATAATATCTTAAGTTTGAATACTAGAAGGGTTAAGCGGGTTACTACAAGTAATGATCCCCAAATAGTTGGAATTGATTGCAGCTGCTAGTTTTGATGGTTCTAAAGCGGATGAGGAAATTATCATTGATGCGTAATTGGATTTAGATGATGAGAGAGTGCAAGTTGTCGTGTTTGAGAGATGAGTACTATGATGTTTGATCATAGTGACCTTGGATTTAGATTGAGATTTATAATGATTGGTTTTGAAAGTCGAATGTGAAAACCATTAAATTGAAATGCTGATGTGGTACTGAGATTGGTTTGAGGGAATGACGTTAGGATTTTTGCAAGTAAAGAATTTTATAAAAATATAGTCGCGTTGTAAGTATAGATTCTAAACCAACAGAAAATCCCTTCGTACAAACGTTTTGGTTGTCACAAGTAACAAACCCCTAAATAAATTGATAACTGAAGTATTCAAACCTCGGGTCGTCTTCTCAAGGAATTGCAGGGAGGTGTTCTTATTATTAGTTATGAGTCTTGTAAATTGGGGTTTTGAAAGTAAGGAAGAAGTATGTTAAATGATAAAAAAATTAAAATAGTAATAATAAAATAAACTTTTGGCAAGGTATTAGAACTGGAAGTCCTATCCTTATCAATTGTGATGAGAATTGGATTTTAATCCCACTTAGTTAACCTTTACTAAAGCAAGGGAAAGTCAAGTAGAATAATTAGTTTGATCCTCAAGTCCTAGTCAATCCCTGTGGGAAGACTAGCTTTAGAGCGATCTGCCAATTTCAACCACTGCTTTATTTGATAAATCAAGCGTCACCAATTACTTAACCAGAGCCAAAAGGGAAAATTCTAAATTAAATTGAAGACATAATAAATAGAATAAAGCAAGCATAAATCTGAAATACCTCAATTGCATTAATAAAAGCAGTCAAATCTAACATGGAAAAGTTCGTAAGCCAATTGGGCAACATAAGTCAAATACAAATAAAAGCATTAAAGTATCTCAAAGTAGAAGAGAAGTCAAAATAAAAGAATATTGAACCTGGAGCTCAGAAGAATTGTAAGTTGAAATAATAATAAATCCTAAATCCTTTAAGAGGAATCCTAATTCTAAATCCTGAGAGAGAGGAGAGAGCTCTCCTCTCTCTCTCTAAAACTACATCTAAATTATGAAAAGTGAATTGTGAGTTATGATTCAATGATTCATTCTGCTACACTTCCAGCCTTTAATCTGTGTTTTCTGGCCAAGAACTGGGTCAAAAACAGCCCAGAAATCACTCCCAGCGCTTTCTGGTCCGTACAGGTCGCGGCAAAGTGACGCGGAGGCGTCATCCACGCGTTTGCGTGGAACGAGATTTGCAGATGCGACGTGTCCGCGTGGAGCACGCGTTTGTGTCGCCTATCTGTACGGCCACTATGGTAAATTATATATCAAATCGAAGCCCCGGACGTTAGCTTTCCAATGCAATTAGAACCGCGTCATTTGGACCTCTGTAGCTCAAGTTATGATCATTTTAGTGTGAGAGAGTCAGGCTGACAGCTTTGTAGTTCCTTCAACTTCTTGTATTCCTTCCACTTTTGCATGCTTCCTTTCCATCCTCTGAGCCATTCCTGCCCTGTAATCTCTAAAATCACTTAACACACATATCAAGACATCTAATGGTAATAAGAGAGGATTAATATTAGCAAATATAAGGCCAAAGAGGCATGTTTTAAATCATAGCACAAAATCAGGAAGGAGAATGTAAAACCATGCAAATCATATGAATAAGTGGGCAAGGACTTGATAAAAACCACTCAATTGTGCACAAGATAAACCATGAAATAGGGGTTTATCAACCTCCCCACACTTAAACATTAGCATGTCCTCATGCTAAGCTCAAGAGAAGCTATAAGGGAGTGAAGATGAATGATAGAGGGTATGCAATGCAACCTATCTATGTGAATGCAACTACATGCAACATGTTTCTACCTACTTGGTTAAAAGTAAATAAGTTCTTCAAGACAAATATGAACCAAATTCCACTAATTCAAATTATACAATAAAAAGCAAGTAAACTTGTAAGAAGATAGCTCATGAAAGCAAGGAACATAGAATCAAGCATTGAACCCTCACTGCTAGTGTATATCACTCTAATCTCTCAAGTGTCTAGGGTCAATCACTCTATTCTTCTCTAATCATGCTTTCTAAACTTCGTTCTTCATCTAACTAATCAACAAATATTTAATGTATACATACAAACATCATGAGGTCTTTCTCAATGTTGTAATGGGGCTAAGGTAAGGGTAAGGGTATATATATAAGGCTAAGTGAGCTAAATAATTGAACCCTTGATCAGTCTAAGATCTCACCTAACATATACATACTTTATACAATTTAAAATGCTTTACCTAACTACCCAAATTTTTTCCACTTTTGTATTGCATGCTCATGTATCAAACTTATTTTTGAATTTTGTCCCATGTGCATTGATTTTTTTTTATTTTGCATTTGGGGTAATATATTTTTTTGTATCCCCTTATTTAATTACTTAATAATATTTTTTTTATTTTTTATTTTTTTAATGCACATGATAATTTAATTATTTTGATTTCACATGAGCATGCTTCCCAAATTTTCAAATAACGTATTCAATTCAATTCCCTACTTTTTTTTATCATCCCATGTTCCCATAAAATTTTCCACACTTAAATTATACCCAATATCTATCTTAAGCTAACCAAGGATTCAACTCGGGATTTTTAATTTGTTTTTCTGCTTAAGGCTAGTAATGTGGTTATAAAACAAAAGGGGATTAAAAAGCTCAAGGTGGCTAACAAGGGTGACATAAAAGGGTAGGCTTTATTTGGGATAAGTGAGTTAATAATCAAATATGGCCTCAACCATATGCAAGCATGTAAATATACTAAATAATGGACATATAGAATGGAATAAAGTAAAGATTGCAGTTATAGAGAAGAAAACACACAAGAATAAAATATTTATGGTTAAATAATGTAACCATGTAAATAAGCTCAAATCTCACAGGTTGTGTGTTCTAGCTTTTAACTATGTTCCAAATACAACTTCCAAACAAATTTAATATTTAAATCTTGATTTAAATTAGTGAAATTTTTTTTTTCAAAAATAGGGTCTTAAAAAGAAACTCATTACTTTAATCAAGTAGTAGCTAAATGCATAAAATCAAACAAACATGCAATGCAACATGCAAATGCAACAATAAACTACAAATGAAACAATGGTGTTGAAAAGAAGAAAATAGCTAACCCATGGAGATCGGTATCGACCTCCCCACACTTAAAGATTGCACCGTCCTCGGTGCATGCTGAGATGTGCAGGTGGACGGGTTGCTCCAACTGATGCTTTTTTCCAAAGATTATGCGGTAAGCTTGTTCACAGTTCCAGTTAGAAACTCGTCTTTTTCCCTCTTGGTGGCCAGCCTGAAAGAAGAGAAAAAAGAAGAAAAAGTAATCCAAAAATAAAAATAAGAATATAAATAAAGACTGGGTGGGTTAATGCCAAATAATGAAGGTCTCAATTATATGGTAGCTACAACATGCAAAGGAGAAAATAGTAGAAGCACATGGCATGTTAACTAAATAGTAAACAAGTTAAGAAGCACCTAAAATAATACAGGAGATATGCAACAGATGAGTAAAAAGATTGTAACACCAATGTAAAACAGCAGATATAGAAAAGAATGGGAGAAGAAGAAAGAAGAGAGTAAAGAGAGAAGAAGAAAAAGAATGAATAAGGTGAAGAATAGAGATAATAGAAGAAAGGAAAGAAGCAAGAAAAAAGAATTAAGAAAGGGGAAAGAAAAAGATTAAGAAAAGATAAGATAGTTGGCGCTGGGATGGATAGGCTGTGCGGCGCAGGAAACGCGGACGCACGGGGCACGCGGTCGCGTGGATAGCGCTTCGAGGAAGTGACGCGAACGCGTGTGGCACGCGGACGCGTGACTCGATTTGTGCTAGTGGCGCGAGTGCAGCATCGCGTTCGCACAACTCTCTGTTTAAATACATTTTGCCAAAAATCTGGCTGACGCGGTCGCATAGGGGACGCGATCGCGTGGTTAGCCTTTTTCTGAAAAACGGCGCGAACGCGTGGGGCACGCGTTCGCATGGTAGGGATTGTGCTTCTAGCACGAGTCCAGCCACGATCCAGCTCAACTTTCGGCCATACACTCTTTTTACGTCGATTTACAGGGCACGCGTTCGCGTGGGTGACGCGGACGCGTGGGAGGCATTTTTCCCACATGACGCGGACGCGTCAGCGACGCGGTCGCGTGGACCAATTTGTGCCAAAGGCACGCCTCCAGCCACGCTTTCGCGTGACTCTCTGTTCAATTTATTTTCTTCCCTGACGCACTTGTGACGCGGACGCGTCAGTGACGCTTACGCGTCGCGTGCATTTTTTTTATGCAAGATGCAAAATGTAGTATGCAGATGCAGATGCAAATGTTATGAACAATTCCAGGTTCAATAAAAGAAAATAAAACTCAAAAACAAACAAAACTGAATTGAAAAAAAGGAACGATCATACCATGGTGGGTCGTCTCCCACCCAGCACTTTTAGTTAAAGTCCTTAAGTTGGACATTTGGTGAGCTCCCTGTTATGGCGGCTTGTGCTTGTATTGATCCAGGAATCCTCACCAATGTTTGTACGTCCAATATCCTCCGGGATCCCAAACTTTGCTTGTGCACCCATCTTCTTATTGATCATCATGATTCCATCCGGGTGGCAAGCAGTCTGAATTCTCACTGAAGCGGCCAAACAACATCTTAGATCCATTTAATTGAGCTCTATACCAACCCTTGCGTTTAAATTAAAGCTTCCAACCATAATGAACCTTGCAAGACAATTCTTACCACTAACCATCTTCCTTTTACTCTTGATGCCACAGAGAGCTCTAAGTTGACCATCCATCTCCAGTAGCCCATATTCAAGTGGAATTAGAAAGCTAAGGGATATGAATTTTATCCACTTGAATGTTGTGAAGGATGATGGCAACTTAGGAGGAGGGGTTTGTAATGTACTTGCAAGCTCCACTCCTTTGTGTTCTTCTTTGACAACTACCACCTCTTTGCAAGCTTCTTCAATTTCAACCTCTTCCTCTTGGTAGATTTCTTCCAATTCAATCTCTTCTTCATTGCTCACCAAGGGCATGGGAGGTTGTGTGATGAGCGGATAATTTATACGCTTTTTGGCATTGTTTTTAGGTAGTTTTTAGTATGATCTAGTTACTTTTAGGGATGTTTTCATTAGTTTTTATGCTAAATTCACATTTCTGGACTTTACTATGAGTTTGTGTGTTTTTCTATGATTTCAGGTATTTTATGGCTGAAATTGAGGGACCTGAGCAAAACTCTGATAAAAGGCTGACAAAGGACTGCTGATGCTATTGGAATCTGACCTCCCTGCACTTGAAATGGATTTTCTGGAGCTACAAAACTCCAATTGGCGGGATCTCAATGGCGTTGGAAAGTAGACATCCAGAGCTTTCCAGCAATATATAATAGTTCATACTTTATTCGAGATTTGACGACGTAAACTGCCGCTCAACGCCAGTTCCATGCTGTATTCTGGAGTCAAACGCTAGAAACACGTCACGAACCAGAGTTGAACGCCCAAAACACGTTACAACTTAGCGTTCAACTCCAAGAGAAGCCTCAGCTCGTAGATAGATCAAGCTCAGCCCAAACACACATCAAGTGGGCCCTGGAAGTGGATTTATGCATCAATTACTTACTTCTGTAAACCCTAGTAGCTAGTTTAGTATAAATAGAACTTTTTACTAGTGTACTAGTCGTCTTTTGACCACATCCTGGATCTTGGATTGTATTTTGGATCCTGTGATCACGTTTTGGGGGCTGGCCATTCGGCCATGCCTGGACCTTTCACTTATGTATTTTCAACGGTGGAGTTTCTACACACCATAGATTAATGGTGTGGAGCTCTGCTGTACCTCAAGTTTCAATGCAATTACTACTATTTTCTATCAATTATATTTATTCCTGTTCTAAGATATTCATTGCACTTCAACTTGATGAATGTGATGATCCGTGACACTCATCATCATTCTCACCTATGAACGCGCATGACTGATAACCACTTCCATTCTACACTAGACCGGGCGCATATCTCTTGGATTCCTTGATCAGAATCTTCGTGGTATAAGCTAGAATTGATGGCGGCATTCATGGGAATCCGGAAAGTCTAACCTTGTCTGTGGTATTCCGAGTAGGATTTCGGGATTGAATGACTGTGACGAGCTTCAAACTCCTGAAGGCTGGGCGTTAGTGACAGACGCAAAAGAATCACGGGATTCTATTCCAACCTGATTGAGAACCGACAGATGATTAGTCGTGCTGTGACAGAGCATTTGAACCATTTTCACTGAGAGGATGGGATGTAGCCATTGACAACGGTGATGCCCTACATACAGCTTGCCATGGAAAGGAGTAAGAAGGATTGGATGAAAGCAGTAGGAAAGCAGAGATTCAGAAGGAACAAGCATCTCTATATGCTTACCTGAAATTCCCACCATTAATTTACATAAGTATTTCTATCCTATTTTATTTATCTTTTAATTATCTAATCCAATCACATTTGAATCAGCCTGACTGAGATCTACAAGATGACCATAGCTTGCTTCATACCAACAATCTCTGTGGGATCGACCCTTACTCACGTAAGGTATTACTTGGACGACCCAGTACACTTGCTGGTTAGTTGTGCGGAGTTGTGACTAAGTGTAATTCATGTTTAAGAGCACCAAGTCTTTGGAGCCATTGTTAATGATCACAATTTCGTCCACCAAGTTTTTGGCGCCGTTGCCGGGGATTGTTTGAATTACAATTACGTGCAACCATAGCGCCAAATTTTCTAATCCGGCAACAACACCAAGTTTTTGGCGCCGTTGCCGGGGATTGTTCGAGTATGGACAATTGACGGTTCATCTTGTTGCTCAGATTAGGTAATTTTCTTTTTACTTTCCTTTCAAAAAAAAGTTTTCAAAAATCTTTCAAAAATTTTTTCTTTATTTTCGTTTTTCAAAAATATAATTTTCAAAAAAAATAATAAAAATACAAAAAAATTATAAAATCATAAAAACCAAAAATATTTTGTGTTTCTTGTTTGAGTCTTGAGTCAATTTTTAAGTATGGTGTCAATTGCATGCTTTAAAAATTTTTCTTGCATTTTTCGAAAATTCATGCATTCATGGTGTTCTTCATGATATTCAAATTGTTCTTGACAAGTCTTCTTGTTTGATCTTGATGTTTTCTTGTTTTGTGTTGTATGTTATTTTTCATATGCATTTTTGTATTCATAGTGTCCATGCATTAAAGAATTCTAAGTTTGGTGTCTTGCATGTTTTCTTTGCATCAAAAATTTTTCAAAAATATGTTCTTGATGTTCATCATGATCTTCAAAGTGTTCTTGGTGTTCATCTTGACATTCATAGTGTTCTTGCATGCATCTTGTGTTTTGATCCAAAATTTTTATGTTTTGGGTCATATTTGTGTTTTTCTCTCTCATAATTAAAAATTCAAAAATCAAAAAAATATCTTTTCCTTATTTCTCTCCTAATTTTCGAAAATTTGAGTTGACTTAGTCAAAAATTTTTAAAATTAGTTGTTTCTCATAAGTCAAGTCAAATTTTCAATTTTAAAAATCTTATCTTTTTAAAACTTTTTCAAAAATCAAATCTTTTCATTTCTTTTATTAATTTTCGAAATTTTTTTTTAAAAAATTATTTTTCAAAAATATTTTTCTTAATTTTATCTTTATTTTCGAAATTATGCTAACAATTAATATGATTGATTCAAAAATTTGAAGTTTGTTATTTTCTTGTTAAGAAAGGTTCAATCTTTAAATTCTAGAATCTTATCTTCTAGTTTCTTGTTAGTTAAGTAATTAATTTTAATTTTAAAAATTAAATTTATCTTATCTTATCTTTTATATCATATCTTTTTCAAAATTTTATCTTTTTCAAAAATTTGATTTTAAAATATCTTATCTAACTTCTTATCTTCTTATCTTTTCAAATTTGATTTTAATATCTTTTTCAACTAACTATTTGACTTTTTGTTTGGTTCTTATCTTTTTCAAAACCACCTAACTACTTCTCCCTCTCTAATTTTCGAAAATATCTCACCTCTTTTTCAAAATTCTTTTTAATTAATTAACTAATTGTTTTAAAATTTTAATTTTAATTCTATCTCATCTTTAATTTTCGAAAATCATTAACTACTTTTTCAAAATTATTTTCGAATTCTCTCTCTCTTCTCTTCTTTTATTTATTTATTTATTTATTAACACTTCTCTTCACCTCTCTTCATCTCCAATCACTGCTTCTATCCTCACCCTTCTGTTTGGATTCTCCTTTCTTTATTCCCTCTCTTCTTCTACTAACAATAAGGAACCTCTTTACTGTGACATAGAGGATTCATCTTTCTTTTCTTGTTCTCTTCTTCCCTATATGAGCAGGAACAAGGAAAAATACATTCTTGTTGAAGCTGACCCTGAACCTGAAAGGACTCTGAAGAGGAAATTAAAAGAAGCTAAATTACAACAATCCAGAGACAACCTTACTGAAATTTTCGAACAGGAAAAAGACATGGCAGCCGAACCTAACAACAATAATGCAAGGAGGATGCTTGGTGATTATACTACACCTACTTCCAAGTTTGATGGAAGAAGCATCTCAATCCCTACCATTGGGGCAAATAATTTTGAGCTGAAACCTCAACTAGTTGCTTTAATGCAACAAAACTGCAAGTTTCATGGACTTCCATCAGAAGATCCCTATCAGTTTTTAACTGAGTTCTTACAGATCTGTGAGACTGTAAAGACGAATGGAGTAGATCCTGAAGTCTATAGGCTCATGCTTTTCCCTTTTGCTGTAAGAGACAGAGCTAGAACATGGTTGGATTCACAACCTAAAGATAGCTTGGAATCCTGGGATAAGCTGGTCACGACCTTCTTGGCTAAGTTCTTTCCTCCTCAAAAGCTGAGCAAGCTTAGAGTGGATGTTCAGACCTTCAAACAAAAAGATGGTGAATCCCTCTATGAAGCTTGGGAAAGATACAAACAGATGACCAAAAGATGTCCTTCTGACATGTTTTCGAAATGGACCATGATAGATATATTCTATTATGGTCTATCTGAGTTCTCTAAGATGTCATTGGACCATTCTGCAGGTGGATCCATTCACTTAAAGAAAACGCCTGCAGAAGCTCAAGAACTTATTGACATGGTTGCAAATAACCAATTCATGTACACTTCTGAGAGGAATTCCGTGAATAATGGGACGCCTCAGAGGAAGGGAGTTCTTAAAATTGATGCTCTGAATGCCATATTGGCTCAGAACAAAGTGTTGACTCAGCAAGTCAACATGATTTCTCAAAGTCTGAATGGATGGCAAAATGCATCTAACAGTACTAAAGAGGCAGCTTCTGAAGAAGCTTACGATCCTGAGAACCCTGCAATAGCAGAGGTAAATTACATGGGTGAACCTTATGGAAACACCTATAATTTATCATGGAGAAATCATCCAAATTTCTCATGGAAGGATCAACAAAAGCTTCAACAAGGCTTTAATAATGGTGGAAGAAACAGGCTAAGCAATAACAAGCCTTTTCCATCATCTTCTCAGCAACAGACAGAGAATTCTGAGCAGAGCCCCTCTAATTTAGCAAATTTAGTCTCTGATCTGTCTAAGGCCACTTTAAGTTTCATGAGTGAAACAAGGTCCTCTATCAGAAATTTGGAGGCACAAGTGGGCCAGCTGAGTAAGAAAGTCACTGAAACTCCTCCCAGTATTCTCCCAAGCAATACAGAAGAAAATCCAAAAGGAGAGTGCAAGGCCATTGATGTAATCAATATGGCCGAATGCATAAGGGAGGAAAAGGACGAAAATTCTAGTGAGAAAGACCTCCTGGGACGTCTCTCAAACAAGAAGGAGTTCCCTATTGAGGACCTAAAGGAATCTGAGGCTCATATAGAGACCATAGAGATTCCACTAAATCTCCTTCTGCCATTCATGAGCTCTGAAAACTATTCTTCCTCAGAAGAGGATGAAGATGTGACTGGAGAGTAAGTTGCTCAATATCTAGTAGCCATCATGAAGTTGAATACCAAGTTGTTTGGTAATGAGACTTGGGAAGGTAAACCTCCCTTGCTCATTAGTGAACTAGATACATGGGTTCAGAAAACTTTATCTCAAAAGAGACAAGATCCTGGCAAATTCTTAATACCTTGTACCATAGGCACCATGACCTTTGAAAAAGCTCTTTGTGCCCTAGGGTCAGGCATAAATCTTATGCCACTCTCTATAATGGAGAAGCTGGGGATCATTGAGGTACAGCCTGCCTTATTCTCATTATAATTGGCAGACAAGTCATTAAGACAAGCTTATGGATTAGTAGAGGACGTGTTAGTAAAGGTTGAAGGCCTTTACATCCCTGCTGATTTCATAATCTTAGACACTAGGAAAGAGAAGGATGAATGCATCATCCTTGGAAGACCTTTCCTAGCCACAGCAGAAGCTGTGATAGATGTTAACAGAGGAGAATTAGTCCTTCAATTGAATAGGGACTACCTTATGTTTAAGGCACACGGCTATCCTTCTGTAACAAGGGAGAGTAAGCATGCAGAGCTTCTCTCAGTACAGAGTCAAACAGAGCTCCCACAATCAAACTCTAAGTTTGGTGTTGGGAGGCCACAACCAAACTCTAAGTTTGGTGTTGAACCCCTATATCCAAACTCTAAGTTTGGTGTTGGAAGTCCACAACATTGACCTGATCACCTTTGTGGCTCCAAGAGAGCCCACTGTCAAGCTAGTGACACTAAAAGAGTGCTTGTTGGGAGGCAATCCAGTTTTTATTTATCTAATTTTATTTTATTTTCATTGTTCTTTTATGTTTTATTAGGCTCATGATCATGTGGAGTCACGAAAAAAATATTAAAATTAAAAACAGAATCAAAAACAGCAGAAGAAAAATCACACCCTGGAGGAATGACTTACTGGCGTTTAAACGCCAGTAAGGAGCATCTGGCTGGCGTTCAACGCCAAAACAGAGCATGGATCTGGCGTTGAACGCCAGAAACAAGCAACATCCCGGCGTTCAAACGCTAGGAATGCACCCTAAGGAGAGCTGGCGCTAAACGCCAGAAACAAGCATGGACTTGGCGTTCAACGCCAGAAACATGCTGCACATGGGTGTTGAACGCCCAGAATGAGCATCACTTCGGCGTTTAAACGCCAGAATTGCTTGCAAAGGCATTTTACATGCCTAATTGGTGCAGGGATGTAAATCCTTGACACCTCAGGATCTGTGGACCCCACAGGATCATCTCAGGATCTGTGGACCCCACAGGATCCCCACCTACCATATTCTCCCCTCTTCTCAACATTCATCCTCTCTTCCCCATAAACACTCTTTCTCAATTACCCCCTTCACCACTCACATCCATCCACTCTTCTCCATAAACCCCACCTACCTTCGAATTCAAATTTCTTTCCCATCCAAACCTACCCTAAATAGCCGAACCCACTCCCTCTCCCCTCCCTATATAAACCCCTCCATTCTCCTTCCTTTTCACACAACACAACCCTCTCTTCTCCTTCTTGGCCGAATACACCTCTCCCCCCTCCTCCATATTTTCTTCTTCTTATTCTTCTTTTCTTTCTTCTCTTGCTCGAGGGCGAGCAATATTTTAAGTTTAGTGTGGTAAAAGCATAAGCTTTTTGTTTTTCCATTACCATTGATGGCACCTAAGGCCGGAGAATCCTCTAGAAAAGGGAAAGGGAAGACAAAAGCTTTCACCTCCGAGTCATGGGAGATGGAAAGATTCATCTCCAAATCCCATCAAAACCACTTCTATGATGTTGTGGCCAAGAAGAAGGTGATCCCCGAGGTCCCTTTCAAGCTCAAAAAAATGAGTACCCGGAGATCCGACATGAGATCCAAAGAAGAGGTTGGGAAGTTCTAACCAATCCCATCCAACAAGTCAGAATCTTAATGGTTCAAGAGTTCTATGCCAATGCATGGATCACTAGGAACCATGATCAAAGTAAGAACCCAAACCCAAAGAATTATCTTACAATGGTTCGGGGGAAATACTTAGATTTTAGTCCGGAAAATGTGAGGTTGGCGTTCAACTTACCCATGATGCAAGGAGATGCACGCCCCTACACTAGAAGGGTCAACTTTAATCAAAGGTTGGACCAAGTTCTTATGGACATATGTATGGAAGGAGCTCAATGGAAAAGAGACTCCAAAGACAAGCCGGTTCAACTAAGAAGACTGGACCTCAAGCCTGTGGCTAGAGGATGGTTGGAGTTCATTCAATGCTCCATCATCCCCACTAGCAACCGATCTGAAGTTACTGTGGATCGGGCCATCATGATTCATAGCATCATGATTGGAGAGGAAGTAGAAGTTCATGAAGTCATCTCCCATGAATTCTACAAAATAGCCGATAAGTCCACTACTTTGGCAAGGCTAGCTTTTCCTCATCTTATTTGCCATCTATGTTACTCAGCTGGAGTTATCATAGAAGGAGACATCCTCATTGAGGAGGACAAGTCCATCACTAAGAAAAGGATGGAGCAAACAAGAGAGCCCACTCATGGAATCCAAGAGACGCATGAGGAAGCTCATTACCAAGAAATCCCGGAGATGCCTCAAGGGATGCACTTTCCTCCTAACAACTATTGGGAACAACTCAACACTTCCTTAGAAGATTTGAGTTACAATGTGGATCAATTAAGGGTGGAACATCAAGAGCACTCCATCATTCTCCATGAAATTAGAGAAGATCAAAGAGCAATGAGGGAGGAGCAACAAAGGCAAGGAAGGGACATAGAAGAGCTTAAGGACATCATTGGTCCTTCAAGAAGAAGACGCCACTAAGGTGGATTCATTCCTTGTTCTTAATTTTTCTATTTTTATTTTTTATCTATGTTTTGTGTCTCTACTTCATGATCATTAGTATGTAGTAACTATGTCTTAAAGCTATGAATAAATTCCATAAATCCTTCACCTCTCTTAAATGAAAAATGTTTTTAATTCAAAAGAACAAAAAGTACATGAATTTCAAAAATTGTCCTTGAAATTAGTTTAATTATATTGATGTGGTGACAATACTTTTTTGTTTTCTGAATGAATGCTTAAACAGTGCATAATTTTGATCTTGTTGTTTATGAATGTTAAAGTTGTTGGCTCTTGAAAGAATGATGAACAAAGAGAAATGTTATTGATGATCTGAAAAATCATGAAATTGATTCTTGAAGCAAGAAAAAGCAGTGAAAAAGCAAAAGCTTGCGAAAAAAAATTTGGTGAAAAAAAATAGAAAGAAAAAGAAAAAGCAAGCAAAAAAAGCCAATAGCCCTTAAAACTAAAAGGCAAGGGTAAAAAGGATCCAAGGCTTTGAGCATCAATGGATAGGAGGGCCCAAGGAAATAAAATCCAGGCCTAAGCGGCTAAATCAAGCTGTCCCTAACCATGTGCTTGTGGCATGCAGGTCCAAGTGAAAAGCTTGAGACTGAGTGGTTAAAGTCGTGATCCAAAGCAAAAAGAGTGTGCTTAAGAGCTTTAGACACCTCTAACTGGGGACTTTAGCAAAGCTGAGTCACAATCTGAAAAGGTTCACCCAGTCATGTGTTTGTGGCATTTATGTATCCGGTGGTAATACTGGAAAACAAAATGCTTAGGGCCACGGCCAAGACTCATAAAAGTAGCTGTGTTCAAGAATCAAAAAACTTAACTAGGAGAATCAATAACACTATCTGAAATTCTAAGTTCCTATAGATGCCAATCATTCTAAACTTCAAAGGAAAAAGTAAGATGCCAAAACTGTTCAGAGGCAAAAAGCTACAAGTCCCGCTCATCTAATTAGGACTAATATTCATTGATATTCTGGAATTTATAGTATATTCTCTTCTTTTTATCCTAATTAATTTTCAGTTGCTTGGGGACAAGCAACAATTTAAGTTTGGTGTTGTGATGAGCGGATAATTTATACGCTTTTTGGCATTGTTTTTAGGTAGTTTTTAGTATGATCTAGTTATTTTTAGGGATGTTTTCATTAGTTTTTATGCTAAATTCACATTTCTGGACTTTACTATGAGTTTGTGTGTTTTTCTGTGATTTCAGATATTTTCTGGCTGAAATTGAGGGACCTGAGCAAAACTCTGATAAAAGGCTGACAAAGGACTGCTGATGCTGTTGGAATCTGACCTCCCTCGAAATGGATTTTCTGGAGCTACAAAACTCCAATTGGCGCGCTCTTAACGACGTTAGAAAGTAGACATTCAGAGCTTTCCAGCAATATATAATAGTCCATACTTTATTCGAGATTTGACGACGTAAACTGCCGCTCAACGCCAGTTCCATGCTGCATTCTGGAGTCAAACGCCAGAAACACGTCACGAACCAGAGTTGAACGCCCAAAACACGTTACAACTTGGCGTTCAACTCCAAGAGAAGCCTCAGCTCGTGGATAGATCAAGCTCAGCCCAAACACACACCAATTGGGCCCCGGAAGTGGATTTATGCATCAATTACTTACTTCTGTAAACCCTAGTAACTAGTTTAGTATAAATAGAACTTTTTACTAGTGTACTAGTCGTCTTTTGACCACATCCTGGATCCTGGATTGTATTTTGGATCCTGTGATCACGTTTTGGGGGCTGGCCATTCGGCCATGCCTGGACCTTTTACTTATGTATTTTCAACGGTGGAGTTTCTACACACCATAGATTAAGGGTGTGGAGCTCTGCTGTACCTCAAGTTTCAATGCAATTACTACTATTTTCTATTCAATTCGATTTATTCCTGTTCTAAGATATTCGTTGCACTTCAACTTGATGAATGTGATGATCCGTAACACTCATCATCATTCTCACCTATGAACGCGCGTGACTGACAACCACTTCCATTCTACTTTAGACCGGGCACATATCTCTTGGATTCCTTGATCAGAATCTTCATGGTATAAGCTAGAATTGATGGCAGCATTCATGGGAATCCGGAAAGTCTAACCTTGTCTGTGGTATTCCGAGTAGGATTCCGGGATTGGATGACTATGACGAGCTTCAAACTCTTGAAGGCTGGGCGTTAGTGACAGATGCAAAAGAATCACGGGATTCTATTCCAACCTGATTGAGAACCGACAGATGATTAGCCGTGTTATGACAGAGCATTTGGACCATTTTCACTGAGAGGATGGGATGTAGCCATTGACAACGGTGATGCCCTACATACAGCTTACCATTGAAAGGAGTAAGAATGATTGGATGAAAGTAGTAGGAAAGCAGAGATTCAGATGGAACAAGCATCTCTATACGCTTACCTGAAATTCTCACCATTAATTTACATAAGTATTTCTATCCTATTTTATTTATCTTTTAATTATCTAATCCAATCACATTTGAATCAGCCTGACTGAGATCTACAAGATGACCATAGCTTGCTTCATACCAACAATCTCTGTGGGATCGACCCTTACTCACGTAAGGTATTACTTGGACGACCCAGTACACTTGCTGGTTAGTTGTGGGGAGTTGTGACTAAGTGTAATTCATGTTTAAGAGCACCAAGTCTTTGGAGCCATTGTTAATGATCACAATTTCGTCCACCATTGTGCTTCTTCTTCCTTAGTCTCTATCTCTTGATCAACCTCTTCCAAGTCTTCAACCATGACATGCCTTGGAGGTTGTACACCCTCCTCAACATTAATTTCAAGCATCTTGGAAGGAGGCTTTATGAATTGAATTTCCAATGGAGGCTCAACATCTTCTAAGTCTTTGACCACTTCTTTTTCTTCAATGATTTCGGCTTCCTCCACTTGTTCCAGTACAAAGTCACGCTCCTTATTGTCCACTGGAGTTTCTAGTATCTCCTTCATGCTACGTTCTTCATTAGATTCTCCACATGAGGCCATGGGGGTTCCTTGAGTGTCCGAACGTCGGGAGCTAATTGATTTATCGCTTGATTCAATTGATGAAGGGTTGCGTGAAATTGATCCACTGTTTCCTTGAGACGATATGTTGATTCTTGTTGTGCTCGGCTATCATAAGTAGGATCATAGTGCTCTTGGATTGATGGATATGGAGATGGTGTATATTGAGGTGGTGGTTCTTGGGAGTAATTGGAGTGGAATTGGAGTGATTCTATGTATGGTTCATACGGTTCATAGGGTGGTTGGTATGGTGGATATGTGTTAGGGTCATATGGAGGTGAATGGCGGAAAGGGGCTTGTGAGTATGGTGGTCCAAAGTTATATTGAGGAGGAGGGGGTTCATAGGCATATGGTGGGTCTTGTTGGTAACTACAAGGGGGTCCACTATATCTATCATCTTGGTATGCATTGTAGAATGGTCTTTGTCCATGATATCCTGGAAGGTGTTGTTGCCTAAAGGGTTGATCAGATCCTCTTGGCTCCATCCATCTTTGGTTGCTTTGACCTTGATGCATGTACTCATTGTAATCTTCTCTTCCTGCAACATAATTGTAACCAGACTCATAGCCAAAGGGGTGAGAGTTCATAGTAGTAGGAGAAAATAAAAACAAAAACTAACAAAAAGAAAATATTTTTGAAAAAGATATAATTTTTGAAAAAAAAGATAAGATAAAATTTTCAAAAAAAAATATTTTTTTTGAAAAAGATTTGAAAATTGAAATTTGATTTTGAAATAAGATAAGATAAGATAAAAATTTTAAAATAAAAATCTGAAATTTTTTTTGAAAAATATTTACAATAACCAATAATAAGGCACACGTTTGCAATTTCCCAGCAACGGCGCCATTTTGACGTTAGGATTTTTGCTAGTAAAGAATTTTATAAAAATATAGTCGCGTTGTAAGTATAGATTCTAAACCAATAGAAAATCCCTTCGTACAAACGTTTTGGTTGTCACAAGTAACAAACCCCTAAATAAATTGATAACCGAAGTATTCAAACCTCAGGTCGTCTTCTCAAGGAATTACAGGGAGGTGTTCTTATTATTATTTATGAGTCTTGTAATTTGGGGTTTTGAAAGTAAGGAAGAAGTATGTTAAATGAAAAAAAAATTAAAATAGTAATAATAAAATAAACTTTTGGCAAGCTATTAGAACTGGAAGTCCTATCCTTATCAATTGTAATGCGAATTGGATTTTAATCCCACTTAGTTAACCTTTACAAAAGCAAGGGAAAGTCAAGTGGAATAATTAGTTTGATCCTCAAGTCCTAGTCAATCCCTGTGGGAAGACTAGCTTTAGAGCGATCTGCCAATTTCAACCACTGCTTTATTTGATAACTCAAGCGTCACCAATTACTTAACCAGAGCCAAAAGGGAAAATTCTAAATTAAATTGAAGACATCATAAATAGAATAAAGCAAGCATAAATCTGAAATACCTCAATTGCATTAATAAAAGCAGTCAAATCTAACATGGAAAAGTTCATAAGCCAATTGGGCAACATAAGTCAAATACAAATAAAAGCATTAAAGTATCTCAAAGTAGAAGAGAAGTCAAAATAAAGGAATATTGAACCTGGAGCTCAAAAGAATTGTAAGTTGAAATAATAATAAATCCTAAATTCTTTAAGAGGAATCCTAATCCTAAATCCTGAGAGAGAGGAGAGAGCCTCTCTCTCTCTCTGAAACTACATCTAAATTATGAAAAGTGAATTGTGAGTTATGATTCAATGATTCATTCTGCTCCACTCCCAGCCTCTAATCTGTGTTTTCTGGGCCGAGAACTGGGTCAAAAACATCCCAGAAATCACTCTCAGCGCTTTCTGGTCCGTACAGGTCGCGGCAAAGTGACGCGGAAGCGTCATCTACGCGTTTGCGTGGAATGAGATTCGCAGATGCAACGCGTCCGCGTGGAGCGCGCTTTGCGTTGCCTATCTGTACGGCCACTATGGCAAATTATATATCAAATCGAAGCCCCAGACGTTAGCTTTCCAACGCAACTAGAACCGCGTTATTTGGACCTCTGTAGCTCAAGTTATGATCGTTTTAGTGTGAGAGGGTCAGGCTGACAGCTTTTCAGTTCCTTCAACTTCTTGTATTCCTTCCACTTTTGCATGCTTCCTTTCCATCCTCTGAGCCATTCCTGCCCTGTAATCTCTGAAATCACTTAACACACATATCAAGGCATCTAATGGTAATAAGAGATGATTAATATTAGCAAATATAAGGCCAAAGAAGTATGTTTTCAATCATAGCACAAAATCAGGAAGAAGAATATAAAACCATGCAAATTATATGAATAAGTGGGCAAGGACTTGATAAAAACCACTCAATTGTGCACAAGATAAACCATGAAATAGGGGTTTATCAGGGAACCCGTGACGGGTGGTAAACTCTAATTTTTAGGAGAGGTGCTGTCAAAATTTTCCAAGAATTTGAAAGAGTGTTGGTTATAGTTTCGAGAATGACCTTTGATTTGAATAACTTTTACAAAAGAGATGTGTTTCAAATGCTTTTGTAGATTATTAAAGGAAGCCGGATTCTTATGATTTTGTTAGCTTTTTATTCCAAACTTATTTGATTTCTAGAAATGAAAGGGGTTTTTGATTGATGTGTTAGAGACTTTATAACAGCAAGTCATATAGAAATTCGAGGGTTTGAGAATAAGAGAGTAAGTTTGGAGGTTATGCTTGGAGTTAAACTGTGATTAGAGGAATTGGCTTGGCGGAGAGAGAGAATAGTGATGGAGTATGATTAAGGTGTGGGGATGATCTTTGAGTGATTATAGTGATGTGGGATGATGGCTATGATTAATAATGATGGCAATATTATTGATGACATGATTTTAGATTTAATAGGGTGAGAGTTGATGAGACGATAAAAGTAAGGAACGAGGCTATTGGTCGGTGTTGAACGAATGACTGAGACCCTCGAAGATAGAGAAATCAGAGTGCGGAAACAGAAGCGCACAGAGTAGAAGGACCTTGGAACTGTTATGCATTGGATATAAAGGCAGACTACGCTAGTGTACTCGCAGTGATGGATGGAATTTTTTAGGGCAAAAATTTCTGTTAGGGGGTAGAATGTAATTTCCGGTCTAACCAAAATTAATTAAATAATAAGTTAAATAGGAGCGAATATGGTTGGAAGATTTGGCAATTGAAATTTGATGATTTAAATATGATATTTGGATTCAGTGAATCTTTCCGAGTCGGAAAACATAGTTTTCTGCGTAAAAGCGCGCAGTAAAATTTTGACCGACAGTACCAGCTGAGATCTGTCTGGTACTGCAGCTGAAAAATTGATTATGAGTAAATATGACTAAGAAATGAGAAATTATAATTAGGGGAGGTAGAAATATTTAAAGTGCGGTTTAGAGCGCTAATCTTAAAGGGTTTTGGCCCAAAAATTGGGCCAACGGACAAAATAAGTGAACCGGGCTTAAGTGGGCCTAAGACTCAACATATATAAATATCAGTTATGAGCATTTCAGCTCATTTTACCCTAAAAATAAGAAGAGGGGTGCTGAATTGAGAAGAGAGAAGAGAAGAGAGGAAACATAACTCTCTTTGATCATCAAACCACCATAACTTGAGCTACGGAGCTCCGATTAACGAGCCGTTTGCAACCACGCATCGCTCTTCTCATCCTCTACAATTCTATCTAATTCTTGTGGTGAGTATTCTATTCATCTCTGTCCAGTTTTTGAAATTTCCTACTATTACATATTTTTGGGTAGTTAGTGTTGAAATCTTGTGATTTTGGGTGTTTAGGGATGCTCCAACATGGATTCTAAGCGGGTTCTATCCCTACTTCATATGGGCTGAGGTAAGAAGTGCTCAAACCCTTGTGATTTGTCATTTTTATGAGCCCTAGGTTGATGTATGTATGTGAAATTGGTTATGTTAGTGTATTTGGTGATTTTGATGCACAATTGGGAGGTTGGTGCTACTTGTGGAGCTTTGGTGAGGCTTGGAGCTAAGGGTTGGTGGAGACTTCCATAGAAGAGGCTCAATTAGTTTGGCTACAAGAGGTACAGTTTAAGTTTTATTTAAGTACCGTATGGTGTGATGAGAATTCCTAGGCTAGATGCCCCTAGGATTAAGTTTGGATTGTGTAAATGATTGGTGCTAATATGCATAGTTGGTATGTAATGTGAATTAATGATTGGGTTTAGAATTGTGTGGCCTTCTATGCTTGGTGTGTTGAGAAATTGATGTATTGGGTAATGAGTATTGATTTGTGGTGTATGCATTTAAATTGTGAAATTGGGCTAGAGGCTGTGAATCTTGGGCCGGAGGCCAGAAAGAGGTAAGGAAGGTAAGTTGATGTGTGTAGGGGTGGCAAGCGGAGAAGCCCGCCCCGCCCCGTCCCGCCCCGCCAGAAGTCCGCCTTTTGGCGGGCTAGCCCGCCCCGCCCCGCCTAGTGAGGCGGTCCTAGAATCCCACCCCGCGCTGCCTAACAGCGGGCTGGCGGGTTGGCAGGCTAAGCCCGCCTAAGCTCCTCTTTTTTTTTTACTATTAACTACTAAACAATATATATAATTTCACAACCATATTAATAAATTTATAATTTCTAAAAGTATAAAAAATTATTTTTTTTATTCATAAACATTAAAATCTTTGTAATTATAAATATCTAATAAACATAATTATAAACTAAGTTTTCATTCAAAATATAAGTATAAATATTCTCTCTAAAACAAAATAAACATAATTTAAATCATAATTATAAATATTATCTTCAAAGTAACATAAACATAATCCAAACCACTCAATTTTTATCTTCATACTCTTGTATGTTAGGTTGGAGGAAGTTAGGTTTTGGCCAAAAAATTGTAAAAATACCCCCTCATTAAAAAAACACTAAGCCCGGCGGGGAAGCCCGCCCCGCCCCGCCAAAGCCCGCCAAAACCCGCGGTTTAAGCGGTGCGGGTTAGGCGAGTTTTTGCTATTTGGCGGTCCTAATTTTCCAGCCCAGCCCACCTTTTTTGGCGGGTTACGCGGGCTGGCCCGGTGGGTTGAGGCCCGTTTGCCACCCCTAGATGTGTGCATTGTATGATGACACAAGTGATTCGATGGATTTCAGATAATGAATATATGAATGATTGGATTGGTTATGGAATAATAAGGTTTGAGGAGTTGAAGTGTGGAATTTGATAATTTTGGGTGAAATTATATAGATGAGGTATGTTTGGTTTTGGTTGAGATATATTATGTGGTCATATAGGTGATTATGATTATTGATGCCTTGATGGTATGATGATGCATGAGAGATATGTATGTTGTGATATATACTTGAGGAATGATTAAGGTTGATTTGTGGGTGAAACCATGTGATAGTGAGTATGATATTGATTATGTATAATGATGCTTGATTGGAAATAGTATTGTTAGAAATTGGGATGAGAAAGGATGTATGACATGTTAATGTGTTTGTAATTTAGTCATTTATTTGAGATGGGTAAAAATGGTTATACGGCAATTTTGTGAATTATGGTAAGGTGTTAATGCATGAGTTGAGGAGGCTTGATGTTGATTTTGGTATATTTTGATTGATTTCAAAAAGGATTGAAATTGGCATGCTTTGGTTGATTTTAAAAAGGGTTGAAAATGGCTTGTTTTGAAAATGGCACTTTGTGATTTTGTATGAAAATATAGTTTTTGGGCATACTTTGACGGAACATAACTTGGACTCCGGACCCTCGTTTTGTGCCAAACTTGTTTAGAAATAAAAATTTGATCCGGGGTGTCCATGCCGTTCGAAGAACAGGCGAAAAATGATTTAAAACGAGGAAGTTATGTCCATTGAAAGATTGGGGGTTTAATTTGTGAATTCTACAGCTTTTAACTTAGAAAATTTTTTAGCAGAATGCCCCCCACGCGTAGGCGTGTTTGACGCGTACGCGTAGGTGTGCTTTGTAAGACCCGGTTAATTAACGGCTAATTAACCCATAAATGAGAATTTATTCTAGAAAGCCTAAAATGTGATTTTTATGGCTAAATGTGATAGAGGAGACTGAGACGAGAATTTTGGTACCAATTTTATAGAATTCGGACAAAGATTGGACCGAACGGGCCAAACCGGGCCAACCGGACCCAAAGTGGGCCCTTGGCCCAACATAACTTAACCAAAACCCTAGTTTTCAGCACTCTCTCTCCTCATTTGTTACACATTCACGCTGAAATGGTGGAGAGGAAGGGAAGAACATTCTCTCAACTTCTCTCTCTCACTTGATCTTCAAACCACCATAACTTTTGATCTAGAGCTCCGATTGCCGCTCCGTTTGCGGCCACGCATTCACCGCGGAGAGCTCTACAAAACCCATACAATAAATCTTGAGGTAAGCCACGTGTTTCTGTTCGAAATTCCAGCCCTTATTTTCGAGTTTTGTGGGTAAAATGTTGAGATTTTGGGTTCTTTGATGTTATAGGACCCAACTCTCTTGAAGGAGAAGGTTAATCTTGTCTCCTTGGACCTTGGGTGTGGTAAGACTCTCAACCCTAGTGTAATTTGTGGTTTTATGATGTTTGGGTATTGAGATGTTGTGTATGGGTATGATGGTTGTGGCTTAGGTTGTGTATGTGTGGATATTGGAGCTTGATTGGTGACTTTGAAAAGCTTGGAAAGGGTTTGGTGGTGAAAAATCTGTTCTTGGAGGTTTTGAGGCCTTGAGAGCTTGTGGATAAGTGGTTTGGAAGTGCTCCGGGGGAGCTTGGGAAAATCGGCTAAGGTATGGTTTCGATTTCCCGTATCTAATATGTAATGTGGTAGGAAATACTTAGCCTAGAGGCCCTAAGATAGGCATTGAATTGTTGATGTTGTTGAATGATTGAGATATATGATGTGGTCATATATGTGATGATGATTATTGATGCCTTGGTGGTATGATGTATGAGAAATATGCATGTTGTGATATATCCTTGATGATTGGTTATGGTTGAATTGTGGGTTGAACCATGTTGATGGTGAGTATGATGTTGATTGTGTACAATAATGATTTATTGGAATTGGTGTTGGTGAGAATTGGCATGAGGAATAGTATATGATATGTCAATGTGTTTGAGTTTGAGCCACTTGGGTGAAGTGGGGTAAAATGATGAGATAGTGATTTTGGTAAATTGTGGTAAAGTGTCAATGTGTGAGTTGAGGAGGCTTGATGTTGAATTTGATATATTTTGATTGATTTCAAAGAAAAGGGATGAAATTGGCATGTTTTGATTGATTTTGAAAAGAGTTGAAAAAATGGCTTGTTTTGAAAATGGCACTTGGTGGTTTTGTATGAAAATATGGTTTTTGGGCATATTTTGACGGGACATAACTTGGACTACGGATCTCCGTTTTGTACCAAATCTGTTAAAAAATGAAATTGGATCCGGGATGTCCATGTCGTTCGAAGAACGGGTGAAAAACGATTTAAAATGAGGAAGTTATGTCCGTTGGAAGATTGGGGTTTATATCTGTGAATTCTGCAGCTTTTAACTTAGAAAATTTTTAGCAGAATGACCCCTTGCGCGTGGGCGCACCTGGCGCGTACGTGCCGATCTTCCAGAAAGCGCCATCCACGCGTGCGCGTGATGTGCGCGGGCGCGCCGATTGTGCTGCACCCAATGCCCAGCCATTTTCCAGAGAGTTATGCCAGAACTGTGCCAGTGTTGTGCCTGGGGCACGAGAACACCCGCGCGTACGCGTGGTTGGCGCGTGCGCGTCGATTGGCAAATCTTTAATCCACGCGTTAGCGTGCATGACGCTTGCGCGTCGATGAGTTTTTGAGGCCATCCACGCGTGCGCGTGGAGTGCGCGTACGCGTGGCCCTGTTTTCATCCCAAAGTTGATTTTTGAGTTTTAAAAGCCAAATCTCATACTTCTAAGCCTCCGATCTCACCATTTATGTCTTAAATTATTATGACATGCCTAGCTGTTAAAAAGGGGCTAGTGAATGAGGAGACTTGCGAGTGAAGCAAGGGAAAAATGAATGATCCATGAGGATCAAGATGATTATGTGAGATGCGGAGGATGGTGGTGGAAGTGCTTGTTATGCCATGGGCCGAAAGGCTATAATTGTTAATGAAACGGCTGGTTATGGATTTAACCGTGAGCCGGATGGCTGGTTATGGATTTAACCGTGAGTCGGAAAGGCTGTGTATGGTATGAATATTGGCTGGTTCTGGACTGAACCGTGAGCCGGATGGCTGATATGGATGTTGATCCATGGATGAGAATTCATGCATGTTTATGCTGAATTATTGATAATTGTGATTTGCACTTCCACTATCAGAGGCACGAGATCCCTGGGAGGAAGCAGTGGCTAGCCACCACGTGCTCTAGGTGGAGGCTCGAGACTCTGTTGACCCTATGTCGTAAGTGTGGCCGGGCACTGTGAAAGACCCGGATGAGCTCGCCCCCGAAATATTCACCAGTGAGGGTGATGGATATGGATCATGTTTATGATCAAGTTTATAACGAGTATAACTCGAGTTGGGGATGCGCGACAGAGGGACAGTCCAATGGTTAGCGACCAGGACTTGTCGGGTTGGCTCTATAACCGACAAGATGATATCATCGGCCACTAGGGATAGGCATTCATCATATGCATACTATGTGAATTGTTTGAGATTGCCTATTTGACTGCATATAACTTGCTAATTGTCTAAATGTCTTAACTGCTCCTATTTGTATATTCTCTGTCTGATATAACTGTGTTTGCTATAATATACTCCTGCTGGTGGTTGGGAGGTTTGAAGGAATTGGAAAGGGAAGTATTAGTTAGACTGAAGAATCTTTAGTCAGATGCCCTTATATGGTTTAGCTTGTTTATAAGCTTTGATATTATCTGGAGGAAGTTCTAGGATTGCCTTTGGCTTTCCTCTATTATTATGTATTATATATGTGGAAGCTGTTACCATGCTGGGGACCTCTGGTTCTCACCCATGCGGATTTTGTGATTTTCAGATGCAGGACGTGAGGTTTCCCGCTGAGGCATGCTGGAGACTTCTAGATTTGCGAAGATCCTTGTTCTCGGGATTAAGTTTTGGTTTATATGTTTTGCTTAGATACTTTTATCTCCATTAAATAATACAACTGTGATGACTCCTCTTATGGGAGATTTTGGAGAATAGGTTTTATGTATTTATGTCCCTTTGGGTTTCCTTTGGGGTTTTCCTTATTTTATCATATGTATATATTGCTATGCTCGGACCGGTTATCTTCGCAGCCGGATCTTGAGTCTTGATATCCCTGTTTTTGACACTCCTTTGTATATATATAATCTCGCGTTGGTTTATCCTTGTTCGTTACGTTAACGATCGGAGTGTTGCGCTTTTGAGTTGCGATTTTTCTTGTTTACCCCTTTTTCTACAAAGGCTCCTAGTTATAATCAATCATTCATACTACTATACGTACTAAATTTTTATTTTAGAGGTCGTAATACCTTGCCATCTCTGAATTATGACTTAAGCATAATACTCTGTATGGTAGGGTGTTACATTATGGTATCAGAGCAGTTCGTTCCTGTAGAGCCTGAGGGATGGACTGACTATGCTTCTGTGCATTCTCTGTGTGTGTGTTATGTGCTATTAGTATATCTGCTTGATATAATTGGCATAAACGTTCATGAGCATGCGTTTGGGACTTTGAAGTACTAGACTTCCGATATTGAGACTGATCAACTTAATATCGATTGTTTGGTATGTATAGGAACCAGATGGCGCCTCGTGGACGCGGTAGAGGTAGTGCGAGAGGTCGTACGAATGCTCGTGCACCGGAGAATAACCCTAATGACCCGGTGAACTTTATGGCTGCGTTGGAGAACATGGCTGCTGCTATGCAAGCCACTGCTGAGGCTCTTGGTCAACAGATGAACAACCATGGTAATGATGGAGGTGGAGTTCAAGGCCCGATGACACTGGCAAACTTTTTGAAGGTTAATCCGCCTAACAATCTTGTCCATAAACATTAGCTAAATATTTTCCTTTGTGAAGTGGTCTATTTTCCTTAATGGTCAAAGACTATTCAAGCGATTGAACACATGTGCCTTTCATAGTCCAACTTTGACATTATTCATGATATACATGTTTTGGTCTTCTTCCATCTCCCCCATTCTTTGTAGACTTCTGTCATTGCGTGTGGCCTTTCCTGTCTTGCCTACCGGAATCCTATTTTGAACCTGTCTGCAATTAGTTTGAGTGGCTGAAACAAATTTATCCCACACACCTAGCCCTTGGCAAACGGTTTGGCTGCCTGGATTCCATGGAACACGAAGCTAAGCTCGCACCACAACGACGGATGAAATTGCTTGGTCATAAGAGGCGCCGGCTTAGCCCATCTGCCCCGAGAATGGTTTCTTAGTCGTTCAGCCCTGCATAGTTTGCCGCATGCTTGGCGTCAATTTTTCGTTAAACTTCTTATTTTTCATCATTATCCATACTTTCCCCTGATAGGGGACATTTCATTTTTTGCTGGCAATCTTGCGTGCTCTTAACCTTGCTGCTCTTCTAGTCTGATTATGCATTATTTGTAAACTTTCATCTACGCTTTCCTGTTGTTGCAGTTAATCCTAATAGACAGGTGTCTGAGTCCCTCTAACAGGATATCGGCCTGCTTCAAAAATCACCCACCAATGTTGTTACTCGCCAAGGTTAGCTCTAACTTTTCAATATAAGTTGGGTCTCTTTGCCAATTTATTATTTGCTTATTGACTATCCATGGAACGGAATGATAATCCCCCATGTGCAATACTCATCACTGGTATTGGTTAGTTGTTGGGATCACTTGTGCTGCTCCATTTCATTTTTTACATTCTGATCCTTTTTTAAATGGTGCACCGCACCACGGGATTGCATCCGCCCTCCGCAGATAACACCCTTTTTTCCCTTGCATGTTATACATACACACACACATACATATATATATATATATATATATATTATAGAATAGTATATTATAAAAAAGCATACACTGATTATAAAGAATAGAGAACATGACATGTGTAACAACCCCGATTTTCGAGTACGCGGATCTTTCTACAGGCACGAATTTCTCCGGAAGATCAGTAAAGAGAACACCTCTGCTGTATCATCAAGCATCTCAATCCTCATTGTCATTATGACATCTTTAATCCAAAACCTCTTTTGAGGCAAGCTCGACAACGCGGCCACGGAGAACCTAGTTTTTGAACCGTATCGGTTAGGAGTTTTGATTCTAGTTTTCGTAAATAGGCTCAGTTTGACGAACCGGACTCGATTCATGAGAGAATAAAGATAATAGTATAATATTATCATTACATTAGTATTAGAAGTTGCTTGAAAGATATTATAAGGTTACCTGGTCTGTTTTAGTTAAAAACAGGAAATCGGTTTAACCAGGTTTACGGTTTACTGGTGCAGCTTAGCACCAGCACTCTCTGATGACTTTAGCAATGCTAAGGGCTCATCATACATATTTTATTCTCATAATAAATATGTTACTAGTGTCATTTATGCTAGTAGCTCAGAAAATAATTTTTAGAGATATTTTTACAAGTGTTCCGATACACCTAGTTTTAGTTGTTATACACCTGAGATATTTTAATATTATTTTAATCCACCCCCAAGCCAACCAATCACAACTCACCTTACACCCCCAAGACCCCCAAGGCTGCCCCATTTGCTCATTGTGGCCGAAAATCACCAAGAGAAAAAGGAGAGAAAGTTCTTGGTTCATAAATCTTCAAAGCTTGATTTCTTCTGAACTAAAACTCAAATCAAAACTCCGATTTCACCAAAATGATCCTCTCTTCTTTCTCTACATAACCATATAACATATCAAGGCTGGAAATAAGGTGAGATGGCTGTCTCCCTCCCTCTTCAATTTGGTTTTCAAGGAAAACCATGTAAACATGTGTTTTCTTGATGTTTTTCCTTAGGAATCATGCTTAACTTGACTTGAGGGCCAAGAAACGTGAATTTCCAGCAAGTCTAAGGTGAGATATCTCTTCCTAACATACTGAGTGAGATTTGGTCAGTTGAGAGTTTTTGGATTTAAAGTTGTTCTTGATGTGATTTAGGAGGAAAAAGTGCTTAAGGACCACCTGAAAGTTTGATTGAATTAGGAGCAGCAAAACCAGGTAGGGTGTCACGAAATTAATCTTGATTATTTGTGTTTGAGATGTGTGAATGTTGTATTATTTGGTTGTGCTAAAAATTGGTTGCATATATGAATTGATTATGAATGATTATGTTTTAAATCCAAACGTTTTCAAAAAAATATACCTCGCAATTTAACTACGCTTTTAACAACGAATCAGGCTCATATGATAAATAATAGATAATAATTAGGAGGACAAATTGGTAGCGCTCAGTTTCTGGTGTGTCCTAGGCGTACTGAAAATTGGGTCGTTACAATTTGATATCAGAGCAGTTCGTTCCCAGTAGAGCCTGGGGAGTGGACTGACTATGCTTCATTGCATACTCTGTTGTGTGTCTCATGCGTATAGGATATCCCAGTGATATATGTTGCATGATTGTTTCTGTGTTTTCATTCTAGGAATGTTCACACTTGACTTGAAGTGTTAAGACTGATCACCTTAATAATGATTGTTTGGTGTGAACGGGACCACGATGGGTTCACAGAGACAAGGCGTACGGGAAGGAATTCCTAATGTTAACTACGAGAGAGAACAGGAAACGTTTATAGCTACCATGAACAACGTAGCTGAAGTAGTGCGTGAAGCTGCTATAGCAGCGGCTAGGGCTGTTGGACGTCTTGGAGTGAGAAATGGGAATGATGAGAATAATTTAGGGCATCCTGAAAGACCTATGACCCTTGCAACCTTTCTGAAGGTTAATCCGCCTAAGTTCAAGGGTACACTCATTGCGACTGACGCTGATAACTGGTTTCGAGGTATTGAACGATCACTGAGAGCGCAGCATGTTCCGGAAGGACAACACGTGGAGTTTGCTACTTATATGCTCGAGGGAGAAGCTGAGTACTGGTGGCAGGGGATACAGCGACTGCTATAACAGAATGAAAATGACATTCCTTAGGATATCTTTAGGGACGAATTTTATAAAAAGTATTTTTCGGGAGCAACACGAGATGCTAAGGAGATGGAGCTTATGCAGTTGAAACAAGGGGATATGACTATTGCAGAATATGCCCGTGAGTTTGATGACTTGTGCCGTTTCTCCAAGATTTGTCAAGGGAATCCTGCTGACTTTGAAGAATGGAAGTGTTTGAAGTTCGAAGGGGGCCTTCGTGAGGATCTGATGAGTTCAGTAGTTCCATTAGAGATACAAAATTTTGCTGAACTGGTGAATAAAAGTAAACTAGTGGAAGAATGTTCGAAAAAGGTGGCGATAGCTCGAGCAGATCGTAGGGAAGCCTTAGGAAGAGACTTTATTCAATATCTAGCCCCTCAAGGTCGTAACTTTAAGTTCAATGGTCAGTTCGATCGCCAAAATAGGAGTCAACGAAATGGTAACTTTCTCGCTCGTAACAATGGCAACTACGACAACAATAATCTGGGAGAGGAAGAAGGAGGTCAATCTCAGCAAACTCAGGATATTTCAGTATGCTCAAGGTGTGGGAAGGATCATGGTAATAGAGCTTGTAGATATGGGACACACACTTGTTTCTCTTGCGGAGAGTATGGACATATATCGAGGAATTGCCCAAAAAGGTTTGTTCGAAATCCAGCTAGGCCACAACAACAAGGAAGGGTTTTTACCGTAACTGCTGGCAACACTAATGCATATAATTCTTCCACTCGAGGTGAGTACCACACTATGGTTTTGTTTGTGAAACTTCTTATGCGCATGTTAAATTTTGAGGGCAAAATTTTCTTTAAGGAGGGTAGAATGTAACAACCCCGATTTTCGAGTACGCGGATCTTTCTACAGGCACGAATTTCTCCGGAAGATCAGTAAAGGGAACACATCTGCTGTATCATCAAGCATCTCAATCCTCATTGTCATTATGACATCTTTAATCCAAAACCTCTTTTGAGGCAAGCTCGACAACGCGGCCACGGAGAACCTAGTTTTTGAACCGTATCGGTTAGGAGTTTTGATTCTAGTTTTCGTAAATAGGCTCAGTTTGACGAACCGGACTCGATTCATGAGAGAAGAAAGATAATAGTATAATATTATCATTACATTAGTATTAGAAGTTGCTTGAAAGATATTATAAGGTTACCTGGTCTGTTTTAGTTAAAAACAGGAAATCGGTTTAACCAGGTTTACGGTTTACTGGTGCAGCTTAGCACCAGCACTCTCTGATGACTTTAGCAATGCTAAGGGCTCATCATACATATTTTATTCTCATAATAAATATGTTACTAGTGTCATTTATGTTAGTAGCTCAGAAAATAATTTTTAGAGATATTTTTACAAGTGTTCCGATACACCTAGTTTTAGTTGTTATACACCTGAGATATTTTAATATTATTTTAATCCACCTCCAAGCCAACCAATCACAACTCACCTTACACCCCCAAGACCCCCAAGGCTGCCTCATTTGCTCATTGTGGCCGAAAATCACCAAGAGAAAAAGGAGAGAAAGTTCTTGGTTCATAAATCTTCAAAGCTTGATTTCTTCTTAACTAAAACTCAAATCAAAACTCCGATTTCACCAAAATGATCCTCTCTTCTTTCTGTACATAACCATATAACATATCAAGGCTGGAAATAAGGTGAGATGGCTGTCTCTCTCCCTCTTCAATTTGGTTTTCAAGGAAAACCATGTAAACATGTGTTTTCTTGATGTGTTTCCTTAGGAATCATGCTTAACTTGACTTGAGGGCCAAGAAACGTGAATTTCCAGCAAGTCTAAGGTGAGATATCTCTTTCTAACATACTGAGTGAGATTTGGTCAGTTGAGAGTTTTTGGATTTAAAGTTGTTCTTGATGTGATTTAGGAGGAAAAAGTGCTTAAGGACCACCTGAAAGTTTGATTGAATTAGGAGCAGCAAAACCAGGTAGGGTGTCACGAAATTAATCTTGATTATTTGTGTTTGATATGTGTGAATGTTGTATTATTTGGTTGTGCTAAAAATTGGTTGCATATATGAATTGATTATGAATGATTATGTTTTAAATCCAAACATTTTAAAAAAAATATACCTCGCAATTTAACTACGCTTTTAACAACGAATCAGGCTCATGTGATAAATAATAGATAATAATTAGGAGGACAAATTGGTAGCGCTCAGTTTCCGGTGTGTCCTAGTTGTACTGAAAATTGGGTCGTTACAACATGTATGATATATTCAATATTATATTATTTATATATTATATTATTTATATATTATATTATGGTCATTATCATGATTATTAATCATTGTATTACATGCTAAATATTGTTAACTTTTTAGATTTAGTTATTTTTCATGTGACCTTCTTCTAACTTTGAAAACATTATTTCTGATTTAAAATTATTTTATCCGGAATTCATCATTTCTTTTTAGAATCGCACATAAAGCAAGAATTAGGCAAGCATAGTCAATCATGAGAACTGAATTAGTTCCTGGTTAACAAAAAATTGACTTATAATAATAAGGACTTGTTTGGGTGAGCTTTTAAGAAAAGATCTTTTTTCGAGTTATCTTTTTTTAAAAGATCTTATAGAGAAGTAAAAGTAATTTTATGTTTGGATATCTCATGTAAAAAGGTCTTTTTATCTATCAATTATGTTTGGGTATAACAATATAAAAGTACTTTTTTGTTTATTTATTACATGAAAAACATCTTTTTTTAAGAAAAAAATATCTTTTAAAAAAAGATGTAAATTACAGCTTCTCAAAAAGATCTTTTTTTTTATTTTACTAGTGCTTTTATTTTTACTACTAGAAATTTGCCAAACACGTTAAAAAATTAAAAAAGATCTTTTTCATTGAGAAAAGATCTTTTTTTAACAAAATAATGGCGCCCAAACATGCACTAAATATGGCATTACTATATTATATTTTATTTAAGAATATTAAAATAGTTAATTTTAACTTTTAATATAATATAATAATAGTATCTCTCACGTTTAAAACACTTACAACAACTATTTTTTTTATTCTTTATTTTTGGGATCACCTGTGCTGCTCTGTTTTGTTTTTTACACCCTGTTCCTTTTTATAATTCTGCACCGCACCACGGTATTGCATCCTCCCTCCATGGATAACACCTCTTTTTTCCTTGCAGGTTCCTCACCATGCAATGTAGATACGTCCTGTGACAAACACCAGCATTATGTAACACCTACCACGTGAGTAATGCCTGAAAGTGCCATTTCACTTGAAACTCTGGAACCGGGGATTATGCTGGAATTAAATACTTAAGCAATTTTCTCGTATAAGTTGGTGTGGTGTTTTTCCTCCTTAGCATGGTACCTTTTTGTCGAGCCTCACCAGTTGCCACCGTTGAACATGGGTCTTTACCAGAATGTTCCTCCCCTTTAATCACAATCCTCTAAATTTTTTCAACTTATATTTGACATTTGATAACTTGTTCTCATCAAATATGCAGTCCGGTTGGCTATTTGCCAAATATCTTATCTTTTCTTCCCCAATCCTAATTTCTTCTATCTTTTCTTCTTTCTTCTTTCTTTCTTACTTTACTTTTTTCCCTTCTCATTCTTCTTATCTTTTATTTTATTTTACTTAATTTATTTACATATCTCATTCATCGCATCTTAATTTTGTGCATATTGTTTTTATTTTTCTGAATTTTTTTTGTTTTTCCATTGGTGTTAAAAAAAAATTTTATTCTACTGTTGCATCTTTTCTTGAATTTATTTTGGTAACTTGTTTTACACTGTGGGATGATATTAATTATCTGCCAATGCCAATCTTTTATGATACTTGCACTCCATTTGCATTGGCATGAACTTGTATTGATACTTCCATTACCCACTCTCCTCCCCTATGTTACAAATTTTATACTACTGGAATGCCATGGCTTCTATTATTTTCTCACGTACATGTTGAAGCTTCCATGTAAATGAGACCCTTATCATTTGGCATTAACCCACCCATACTTTATTTATTTTCTTATCTTTATTTCTGGGTTACTTTTCTTCCCTTTTTCTTTCAGGATGGCCACCCGGAAGGGAACCGGAAGACGTTTACATGGGGAGACTAACAAGTCCATCTGCACAATCCTTGAAGAAAGGCATCAGTTGGAACAACCCGTCCACCTGCACATCTCAGCATGCACCGAGGACGGTGCAATCTTTAAGTGTGGGGAGGTCGATACCGATCTCCATGGGTTAGTACTTTCTTGTCTCAAACACCAATGTTTAAATTTTCTTTGTAGATTAGTTATTGTATTTGCATACTTGTTTGATTTTTGCATATTTTACCACTTGGTTAAAGTAATATTTTCTTTTTCAAGAAACCTTTTAGAGCATTTCACTAATTTGAATAAAATTTAATGTTACACTTGTTTGAAGAAATATTATTTTGGAACATGGTTTAGAGTTCGGACACACAAAACCAGTGAGATTTTGAGCCTATTTGATTGGTTGCATTTTATCAACCAAAATTTTGTTTTAGTGTGTATTTTTCTCTCTAAAATTGTGATCTTTGTCTTGTTTGATTCTATATTTCCATTGTTTAATGTATGCATACACTTATATGATTGAGGCCTTGTTTCACTGATCTTACATACCCATATGGCCTTACCTTTCATTATCCCTTGCAAACCAATGTTGAGCCTATTATACCCCTTTATTCTTTACTATAGCACATCATTAACTCTAAGCGAAAAACAATAATGTCCTTAATTTGAATCCTTGGTTAGCTTAGACTAGTGAGAATGCTTATGAATTAAGTGTGGGGAAGAGTGGGTTTGGAAACATCTGGTTTGAGAATTGAGTATGTTAGAATTTTCTGAAAATGTGAAAGAAATGTTTAGGACATGTTCATGCATTCAATAAATTAATCATATGCATTGAGAAAAACAAAAGAAAAAATATATAAAAAAAAGAGCAAAATAAGTGAAAGGGGACAAAATGCCCCAAAGTAAGTGGTGAAAGCAATGCATATGAGTTGTACTTGAAATTAGAATGCATGAATATGTGAAAAACATAGTTAATGGAAAGTCAGATTTTATATTATGATTACATGGATTGTCCTAAGTTAGGTGGAATAGTTTATGTTAATTAAGGATTCAAATTTTAGTCCACTTGGCCAAATACAATCCTACCTTGACCCTAACCCCATTACAACCCTTAAAAGACCTCTTGATTTGTGTATTGGTGCATTAAATTTTTGTTGATTGTTAGATGAAGAGCAACCTATAGAAAGCAAGATTAGTAGAGAATTGAGAGAATTAACCCTAGACACTTGAGAGTTAGAATGATATACACTACCAGTAAGAGTTCAGTGCTCAAGTCTATGTTCCCTGCTTTCATGAGCTATCTTCTTCTTGCAAGTTATTTGTATTGTATTTTGTTATTTGAATTAGTGAAATCCAGTTCATATTTGTCTTGAAGAACTTATTTATTTTTAACCAAGTAGGTAGAAACATTTTGCATTTAGTTGCATTCATAGGTTGCATCTCATACATTCTATCATTCCTCTTCATTCCTTTATAACTTCTCTTGAGCTTAGCATGAGGACATGCTAATGTTTAAGTGTGGGGAGGTTGATAAACCCATATTTCATGGTTTATCTTGTGCTCAATTGAGTGATTTTTATCAACTCTTTACCCACTTATTCATACTATTTGCATGGTTTTACATTTGCCTTCCTAATTATGTGCTTTGATTGAAAACATGTTTCTTTGGACTTATATTTGCTTATTATTAATCCTCTCTTATTACCATTAGATGTCTTGATATGTGTGTTAAGTGTTTTCAGATATTATAAGGCAGGAATGGCTTGGAGGATGGGAAGGAAGCATGCAAAAGTGGAAGGAATACAATAAGTTGGAGAAATTGCTAAGTTGTCCAGCCTGACCTCTTCGCACTCAAATGGCTATAACTTTAACTATAGAAGTCCAAACGACGCGGTTCCAGTTGCGTTGGAAAGCTAACGTCCGGGGCTTCGATTTGATATATAATTTGTCATAGCTGCCCCGACGCCAGGCGACGCGAACGTGTGAGTCATGCGAACGCATGACCTGACAGGAATGCAACCCGCGCGGCCGCGTGAGCCATGCGGCCGCGTCACTTTTCCGCGACCTGTACGGACCAGAAAGCGCTGGAAGTGACTTCTGGACTGTTTCTGACCCAGTTTTCGGCCCAAAGAACACAGATTAGAGGCTATAAAGTGGGGGAATGCATCCATTCATTATCATGCTCTCATAATTCACTTTTCATATTTTTAGATGTAGTTTTTAGTGAGAGAGGTTCTCTCCTCTCTCTTAGGATTAGGATTTAGGACTTCTCTTAGTTTTAGGAGTGACTCTCAATCCCAAGTTCTTTATTTTTAATTATTTTCCCAATTTAATTTACGAACTCTGCCATGTTACAGATTACTCTTTTACATTAATGTTATTTGAGGTATTTCAGTTTATGATTATTTCTTTTTATTATTCCTAATCTGAGGATATTGTTACTCTAGTAGATTTAGTTTTTCCCCTTTTGGCCTTGGTTAAATAATTGGTAACTTTTGATTTATCAAACTCATTGTTGATTGAAAATTGGAATTAATTTATCCACTTAACTTACCTTCATAGTTAGAGGTTAACAAAGTGGGAGAAAAATCCAATTCTTATCACAATTGATAAGGATAACTAGGATAGGACTTCCAATTCCCATACCTTGCCAAGAGTTTATTTTATACTTATTTATTTATTCTTCTTATTATTTTTTTGTGCAACATACTGCCCCCTTACTTCCAAAACCCCAATTTTACCTTTTTCATAGCCAATAATAAGAACATACCTCCCTGCAATTCCTTGAGAAGACGACCCGAGGTTTAAATACTCGGTTATCAATTTTAAAGGGGTTTGTTACTTGTGACAACCAAAACGTTTGTACGAAGGAATTTCTGTCGGTTTAGAGACTATATCTACAACGCGATTGTTTTTATGAAATTCTTCACTGGCAAAAATCCTAAGGTCACCCCCCCATGTTTGTTATAAGTGGCCAAAATTACCATTCAATTGGAAGTTTGATGCCACAGCAGTCTAGCAAGCCCAAGTTTGCTCAGCTCTACTTTTATGATATAGAAAGTGAAGTCTAGAACCGGATTGATGCAATTGGGTAAGTATGTGGTACTTATGGTATGTTGATATTTTACTGTCTGTGTTATATGATTCTTGTGTGACCTGGATTTATGTTAATTTATTTTATTTTTGGGTTAATGTAGCCTGTCTAATCAACACCAAGCTATAGATCATACCATTGTAGCCGACCTAACCAGCATGCTTGATTCCCACAATTCTCTTGCTAAGTGCTTCTGATATGCTAGGCAAAGGTTCACTGAAGATTCAACGACTCTGCTGCAGTTTCGTCTTATCAAGAAGAGGAATACTGATGGTAGAAGATATAATCTACCATTAGCGTCTGAAGTTGCTGCTCTTATTGTAGGTGATTTTGATATCGACAACCTTTCGAGGGACGTTGTAATTCAGACGCATTCGAACCTTCTGAAATGGATTGATGTTAATCATCCGCAGTACCTTGCACTACAGTACCCCTTGCTTTTTTCGTACGGAGAAGATGGTTTTCGGAGTGATATCTTAATATCCAATGAAAGATCTAAGCAACAGTTACATAAGCAAGAAACAATTAGCATGAGGGAGTTTCTGTCTTTTCGAATCCAAATGAGATCGCATGAGTCGCAAGTGCTTCTCAAATCAAGACGTTTGTTCTAACAATTCTTGGTTGATAGTTACACTATGGTAGAAGCGGAAAGATTACAATATCACAGGTTCCACCCGAGCAAGTTTCGTTCCCATCAATTACAAGGCCTACACGAGTGTCTAATTCAGGGTAAAACACAGGCTGCAAGAACTGAAAAATGAGTTATCTTGCCATCTTCATTTATCGGTGGTCCCCGATACATGTACAACAATTGCAAAGATGCATTTGCTATTTGCAGGTATGCCGGATGCCCTAGCTATTTCATTACTATCACATGTAACCCAGATTGGACCGAGATTAAAGATTGCGTTGCGGACTATTCATTAAAGCCAAGTGACAGGCCTGATATCATATCAAGGGTTTTCAAGATCAAGTTAGATATCTTGCTGAAAGACTTAAAGGATGGGTCCATATTCGGAAAGCCTAAAGGAAGTAAGTTTTTTCATTCACTGTCTTCAACGTCACGCTAACACATTTGTTATTTTTCCATCAATGTCTACTTGTCCCCTAACATATTCTTTTGCTTTTTCCCATTTTCTTTGTTCCAGTTGTGTACACAGTTGAATTATAAAAGCGTGGTCTTCCCCACTGTCATATTTTATTATTTGTTCAACCACTGAGAAGCCTCGATCATCCGATGAAATTGACCATCATATATCGGCTAAGATACCCGACGAACACACCCAACCTAAGCTGTACAGCTTAGTCCAAAAATTCATGATTCACGGACCATGTGGGGTTTTGAACATGAGTAGTCCGTGTATGGTTAATGGGAGGTGTTCCAAGTTTTATCAAGTGCCTTTCAGTGAGAAAACATCCATAGACAGTGCAGGTTTTCCCAAGTATAAACGGTCGGATAATGGTCGTTCAACAACCAAGAGGAATGTTAATCTCGACAATAGGTTTATTGTCCCATACAATGCAACATTGCTCCTTAAGTATGGCTGCCACATAAATGTTGAGTATACTTGCCAGACATCTGCTATTAAGTATTTGTTCAAGTACGTTCACAAAGGTAATGATCGTGTCACAGCTTCGTTCTTCCGATCACATGATTCAGCTGATTCTGATGTCACTGTAGATGAAATCCAAAACTACTATGATTGTCGGTATATATCAGCTTGTGAGGCATCCTGGCAGCTATTCGGGTTTGAGATTTAGTACAAAGAGCCTAACGTCATCCGCCTTCCATTCCATCTTCCAAATGAACTGAATGTTTTGTACGAAGATCACCAACTTATTGAGAATGTTATCGACGCTACGATCTCAAAGGATAGTATGTTTATTGGCTGGTTTAAGGCTAACAAGAATTTTGATCTGGCTGGTACACTGACTTACGTGGAGATGCTGTCATTTTTTTGTTTGGGACAAGCAGGGGTATATGTGGAGGCCACGGAAGCAAGGGAATGTGATAGGTCGTCTCACACATATTCCTCACTCGCATGGAGAGGAGTACTACCTTCGTTTGTTATTGAATTATCAAAAAGGGTGCCAGACATTTGCTGATGTCCGTTCCGTTGGTGGCATTGTGTATGATACATTCAAAGAGGCCTGTTATGCGCTAGGGTTACTGCAGGATGATAGGGAATTTATTGATGCACTTAATGAATCCAGTGCGTGGGCATCACCGAATTATATCAGGAGGTTGTTTGCAATGCTTTTGATGTCGAACAACATTGTGCGTCCTGACATGGTGTGGGAGAAATGTTGGCAACATTGTGTAGACAACTCGATGCTTTCTGGAAAACATAACTTGGGTAAACTTTTTGGATTGTTTTTTCTATCCGGTTACTGTTTGGCCATAAATTCATACCACTCCACTCAAAAACTTCCGGTCTTCTCCACCTCTTGCAGTGTGTTATGCATTTATTTTATTTTCCCTTCGTCACCATGTCCAATTTGTTTCTAAAGTAACTATGTTGCATTTTTTGCTTTTAGGTTTCCACCGTTCTATTCATGAGATTAAGTCCATCACGCTTGCCGAAATTGAAAAACTCTTGCAGCCAAATGGTAGGAGCCTAAAAGAATTTACTGACATGTCGTTTCCTAATTATGCTGGTTTACCTGAACCTTCCGACACAGTCTTTTCTGATGAGCTCAATTTCGACAGGACATAATTGGCAAGTATCTCCATGGATTTGGTTTCCCGGTTGAATCGAGACCAGCACATTGCGTTCGACACAATAGCAAATGCAGTTCGTCATGACGCTGGTGGTTTTTTCTTTGTCTGTGGATATGGTGGAACTGGTAAGACCTTTCTATGGAATGCACTGTCTACTTCAATAAGGTCGAAGGGTGATATTGTCCTCAACGTTGCATCCAGTGGCATTGCAGCTCTGTTGTTGCCTAATGGGCGAACTGCTCATTCACGCTTTAAGGTTCCGCTCAGTGTTAACCAGGACTCTATTTGTAATATAAGGCAAGGCACACCCCTCGCGCGTCTTATTTCATCTGCAAAATTAGTTATATGGGATGAGGCACCTATGTTAAATAAATTTTGCTTCGAAGCGCTCGACAAATACCTTAAGGATGTTCTTCGTTTTGATCGTGGATATAATCCTCATGCTCTATTTGGTGGGAAAATTGTTGTTCTGGGAGGTGATTTTCGTCAGATATTGCCTGTGATTCCTCGTGGTTCCCGGAAAGAGATCGTTCATTCATGAATTAATGCTTCGAACCTGTGGCAATCTTGCCAAGTGTTGCAGTTAACTGAAAACATGAGGCTGTCCCATGGTTCACGAGATATCCACGGTGTACAATTGAAGGAATTTGCTACATGGTTGCTTCAAATTGGTGACGAGTTAATCGGAGACAGCACCGATGGCGAATCAGTAATTAGAATACCCGACAACTTGCTGCTGAATATTGAGTCTCCATGTCTGCATGATTTAGTGTTGTTCGTTTATCCTGACATCTTACTCTATTCTTCTAGCGTGGATTATTTTAAGGGTAGGAGTATATTAGCACCAACACTTGATGTTGTAACTGAAGTAAACAATCATGTGATGTCTTTGATCCCTGGCAACGAGAGGGTTTACTTGAGCTCTGATACACTAATTAATGAAGATGGTCACCTGGAATCTGAATTATACACAATGAGCACCGAGTCATTGAATGCGTTAAATTGTTCAGGAATTCCCCAACACCGGTTAGTTCTTAAAATCGGTGTTCCTGTGATGCTTCTTCGCAATATTGACCAATCCAATGGACTATGCAATAGTACGCGAATACAGGTTAGACGTCTTGGTGACCACATCATTGAATGCGTCATCTTAGCAGGTCGTAATACTGGTGAAGTTGTCTTTATTCCCAGGATGAACATGTCACCTAATAATGATACATTACCAATCAGGTTTACTCGACGCCAATTTCTGGTTGCTCTTTGCTTTGCGATGACCATAAAAAAGTCCCAAGGTCAAACGCTGTCAATAGTTGGCATCTATCTTCCGAGGCCTATTTTTACTCATGGTCAGCTTTATGTTGCGCTTTCTCGGGTCAGCATGCATTCTGGATTGAAGATTTTATATGTTGATTCTAACGACAAAGTTTCAGATCATACAATTAATGTTGTCTATAGAGAAGTTTTTACTGGGTTGCTACCTAACATTCTCCCTTGATCGGTTTACCTCTCATGTGCTCCTTTTGTAATCTTTTCGATACACAACTCTTTTAACTCTTAAAGAATAAATAAAAAAATTAACTCTTAATAAATTACATATTAAATATTATTATTTATATAATATATATCTATATAAACAATTATTTTTAAAGAAAAAGTCTAGGGAGCCAGCAACTTTATTGAATTTTGGCCAGCATATAACCAGTAGAGAACGATGAGTCATTGGATGAAATCTCACACCAATCTCCCACCATTAAATTATCATTGATGACTATTTGATGCTGCCAATCACAAACGTTGCTGGCCGCAAGCATTGTTCATTTTAAAATAATTTAATTCGTATTCTTATTGAATAATATTTATTTAAAATTATAATTTTAATGCCCGTGCTTGGCACAGGGATAAAACTAGTAAAATATAATATGGAGGTTTTAATAACTCCCACGAAAAAATTCCACAAACAAACAAGAATTTTGTAGTGTGGGGCTGGGTTTGGAGGCTGTATATGGATATCAAACATCAAAATTTATTGCAAGCATTGTGGAATAATATATATATATATATATATATATATATATAAAAGAAAATAATTACAACAGAAAATATTTAATATATATGATTTAAATATTTTTATGTATAATTAATACATATATGTTTGTATAAATAAAAAAATATTTAGAATTATTTAACAAAATTAATATATACGTATACATAAATAAAAAAATTATTGTAATTTATGAAGATTACACAAAAAAACTTTTTCTTTCAAATGAATTTATTCTAATTATATTATAATTAGCTCATGAATAATGTATAATTATATTATTTTAAGAAAATATCTTTATAATAATTATATTAAATCAATATTTAATGCATTATTAAACTAATTATCAATCATCAATATTTTTATTCATTCTAATTATATTAATTGATATAGTTTTAATTCTCATTCATGTGCAATAATTTTATTAGTAAATAGTTGTATCTACAATAAATAATTCTATCCACAATTTTATTAGTAGATAGTTGTATTCATAATAATTCATGCTATAATTCTCATCCATCCTAATAATGGTTCGTTAATTATATGGTTCTTTATCTTCTGCTTTAATTAGTGGATAATAATAATAATAATAATAATAATAATAATAATAATAATAATAATAATGATGTATGAACACAAGATTAATTAGTTAATAAATTGAATTTTAGTTATTATGTTTTATTTTCTACTCATATTTTTATTCATTAGTTATTTTACTTTTTATATTTACAGTAAATTTAAATGTAAAAAAGAAAAAAATATTGATTGTTATCTATTTTATTATTTAGATTTATAATAAAATTTGATATAATTGTAGCAAGTATCTATAATTAAGAGTAACATGATACTATAATTTTAAGTTGTATAATATGATAAAAAAGAACGTAGCAATTTATATTTGCTTCCTATATAGCAATAATATTATATATATTTATATATCTCTTTTTTTAACTCTTTCCTAAAAATATTGGCACATAATTAATATAGATACATAATATATATACTGAGCAATTATCTCCATTAAATTAATTATAAAGATTAATAAAAGATAATAACATAATTTTTACTTAATTGTAGCAAGTATCTCAATTAAAAATTAAAATTGCTTTATTAAAAAAATTGTATATAGTTTGCACATGAATGGGGCTGGGTTTGGAGACTATATATCGATATCCAACATAAAAACTTATTACACGCATTATGGAATATATATATATATATACATAAAAACTTATTACACGCATTATGATATATATATATATATAAAAGAAAATAAATTATAACAAAAAATATTTAATATATGTGATTTAAATATTTTTATGTATAATTAATATATATGTATGTATAAATAAAAAATATTTAGAATTATTTAACAAAATTAATACATATGTATACATAAATAAAGAAATTACTGTAATTTACGAAGATTATACATAATTTTTTTAAATAAATTTATTTTAATTATATTACAATTAGCTCATGAATAATGTATAATTATATTATTTTACGAAAATATCTTTATTATAATTATATCAAATCAATATTCAATGTATTATTAAACTAATTATCAATCATCGATATTTTTATTCATTCTAATTATATTACTTGATATAGTTCCGATTCTCATTCATGTGCAATAATTTTATTAGTAGATAGTTGTATTTACAATAATTTGTATCCACAATTTTATTAGTAAATAGTTATATCCACAATAATTCATGCTATAATTTTCACTCATTCTAATAATTGTTCATTAATTATATAATTCTTTATCTTCTGCTTTAATTAGTGGATAATAATAATAATAATAATAATAATAATAATAATAATAATAATAATAATAATAATGTATGAATATAAAATTAATTAGTTAATAAATTAAATTTTAATTAGTATGTTTTATTTTTTACTCATATTTTTATTCGTTAGTTATTTTTTTATATTTACAGTGAATATTGAATATAAAAAGAAAAAAATATTATTGATTGTTATTAGAGTAATAATTAAATTTGATATAATTGTAACAAATATCTATAATTAATAATAACATGATACTATAACTTTAAGTTGTATAATATAATAAAAAAGAACGTAGCAATTTATATCTGCTTCTTATAGAGCAACAATATTATATATATTTATATATCTCTTCTTTTAGTTCTTTCATAAAAATATTGACACATAATTAATGTAGATAACAAATATACTGAGCAAGTATTTTCATTGAATTAACCATAAAGGTTAATAAAAGATAATGGCATAATTTTTATCTAATTGTAGCAAGTATTTCATTAAAAATATTGGCTAATTATTACCGTGTACAATGAATATTTGTGTGTGTGTGTGTATATATAAAGAGTAATAGTGAATTGTGACAATTATTTATCATCTAGAAAATTCGTACCTCAGACATAATTTTTTTTTTTAATACCTACCTAATGGCCTACGTTTCTATCAACAGTATTACCTATGGTAGATTATGTAATGAAAAAATTTGAAAAATAAAGGCAAGATTATCGAGTAAAGATGGTATGCGAATGCTGTTGCAAAATCACAGACACTTGGAAGATAACTGCATGATGAATGTGGTATATAAAAAAGTTTTTGAGAGCTTATAATGAAAAGGTAATAACGAAATCTCTTAATTAAATTTATTAATTTATTAAAATTTATTACTATCAATTTAAAAAATTTACAAATTCTAGGTGCTAATGGGTAATGCATTCTTATTGTATATTTATAGTTTGAGAATATTAGAATTATCATAAAAATCCGTATTATTTTATTCTCTTGATAAATAATTTTATAATTACGTTAATCATATAATTTTGTATACTAACATTAATATAATATTATTGTTTCAGGTATATATTTTGCAGGCATCAAAGGATAGTATTGAGCTGTTATTTAGTGGGTTTAAATTATTTATTGTTTATCGGAGAACTTAATGCCTTACAATTCTCTAATAATTTGTTGTTTATTTTCAGCTGATTTTGATATGTTCTTACACATATAACAATTTGTTGATAAATTTAGATATTACTAAATTATTTATAGTCACATTCAATATATATATCTGATTTATTAAAAAAAGTAGATTATTAAAATTGGTGGTTAATGACTATTTTAGAATTAATATAATTAACACTAAATTAAAAAAAAATCAAATAATGTATAATTTATTATTTTTATGAATTAAATTATTGTAATTTAAATTAATTTTAATAAAATAATTTAAAATTATAACTTTAATTTTATCACGTGTATAATATAGGTAATTACATTTATTGTTAACAGAAAGCGAGTCAAAAAACTAATATAAATCATGTTTATCAATCTCAAAAATACATTTGATACCATTTAAATTTCAAATATTATTTTAAAGTACGATACCAATTTCATTAATCACGAGAGTTTTAGTCAGTAAATAAATGTAAGAACATAAAATTGCCCATAAATAAATACTATATTGCGTAATTAATGCTTATCTGACCATCACAATTAAAATATATATAAGCCTATTTTGAGGAGAGGAAAAAAAAGTCATGGATATTATTGCTTGGACATTAATAATAATGAATAGATATTGTAAATCTTCACTCTTCGGATGGGTCTGTTAAAGTTTATTAGAGAGATGTATTTGTGTTTTTTATTTTTTATTAGATAAAAAAAATTATGTGATTGTAGTTTTAGTTAGTAAAAGTTAACTAGGATTATTTTTTTAAAATATTTATATAAATAATTTCAAATTAGCATATGCTTTTTAAAAAATTTAATATGACCTTATATGCTAATAAATATTTAACTTTGTTATTATATTTATATATATTTATTAAAATTTTTATAAGTTCTAAAAGTAATTATAGCAAACATTATTATTATTACAATTTATACTTATTAAAAATTATTTTATTTTATTTTATCAAATATAAATGCTATAATATTTAAAAGTAAAAGTAAATAAATAAATAAGTAATTTTTAAAAAGCATAGTTATCCTATATATATGAAGTTTCCTATATATTTTATATTTAAATATTGTAACTGATTAGCAACTAATACTAATTTTACACAAAACTAATATTAAAAAAAAAAGAAATAGAATTCTTCAAAGACTATAAAATATGAATATTGATATGAATATGATATATGTAAACACACAAATTTCAATTTTTTTTATAACATACAGAAATACAATTAGAAAATATAAAATTTTTTTACATAAATTATAATAATATTTTAATATTTTATTATTATTAAAAAATAAATTATTATTTTAACTATTTTAAAAAAATTTAATTAAATAAAATATTTAAAATAATTTTTATTTTAATAAATAATAATATATATTTTTTAAAATTTATTTTAAAAATACAAATTAAAAATAAATAAATACGTTGATACCTTATGGTAATATATCTGAGAAAATATTTTTTATTTTTTTATAAAAACACAATTAAATACACAAAATATATATCAAACGAATGTAAAATGAATATTGTCCGTAAAATATATCTAATACAAAAATACAATAACTCAAAGATGTGTCTGTATTTCATAATTGAAAGATCAACCACATTATAATTGAGAGGATGTTGACATCACAAAGAATGGAAACTGACATCACGTTTCAGAAACAGCATGTATACAGTAACAGTCCCACTTGTACCGTGCGTATTGTAAAATACCACCAAAAAAAATATTAATATAATTTAATATTAATATATTATTATAATAAAAAAATTATACTAACATTTAATTATATAATTATATTATTAAAAATAATTATTTTTTATATTTATTACATAAATAATTATTTAAAAAAAATAACTAAATAATTATGTATAAAATTTTATATTATTAATATATTAAAATTAAACTCAAATAATAACAAATCTAATGTGGCGGACACCTTTTAAGGTAAGTTATATTAGATGAAAAAGTTTTCATTAGAATTTTAGAAATGGAAACTTATTTTACAATATATGCATGGTAGAGATAATAGTAATAATCCTAGATATTATTCTATTTATTATTATATTTGCATTTAATTTGTATCATTGTATCACTCAATCTCAGCATACTAATTTGTGGCATGACTCTTGTTGGTCCATTGCCTATATAAATAGCTTTCTCCCTCATCTTAGTATCATGGTATATATATATATATAGGTAGAGGGAGACACCAATATATGAGTGAGGCACATTAAATTTGAACTAATCCATAAAACATATCATATATATTCATATAAATATATAAGAGTGTTGGTGGAGGTGTGATAAGAGAGATATATCTTGAGAACAAAAATGGGGAAAGGAAGAGCACCATGCTGTGATAAGTCTCAAGTGAAGAAGGGACCTTGGAGTCCTGCTGAGGATCTTAAGCTTATAGCTTTCATTCAGAAACATGGCCATGAAAACTGGCGTGCCCTTCCCAAACAAGCAGGTATGTGCTTACGAGTCACTCTGCTCTAGTTTTTGCTACTCGAATTTTCCATATTCAGTCTTTTTCTTTCTCTCTTTTGTACTTAATGTTTAGAACTAGGAAAACTCTAATGTTTTCTATCAGCCTCCATCAGTTTTAGGTCATTGGAATTTTCCTTTTTCGGTTTGGAATCCTCAGCTTTGATGTTGAAAGTCACACGCATTTAAGTTTCTGCATTTGCATTATTGCTTCACCCTGAAATTCTGTTTTTCCTATGTTTAATTTCATTGACAATTTTTCGGTACCTTACTTCTGTTGTGCATTATCATATTTTCTTTCCTCTCATCTATTAGTTAATTTGTTAATTAAAGAATTAAGTGATAAATAAAAAACAAAATATCCTATGAATACAAAACATAGCCATCAACTCTGCTATTGCAAATTTGGATATATTTATATGTTTTACTTTAAATATTTTTAATAAAATAATTAACTATTATAATAATTAAAATTGTATAATAATTAAATTTGTTATAATAAAATAATTAATTTTCCTATGATGTGACAATCAAAATTTTCATAAATATTTGCTATATCCTTTCATATGATAGCTAATTAGAAATTAAATTTTTTATATTTATATAATTACAACTAAAATTAAAAATGTATAGAGTAAAAACAAAGCAGAGTTTGGCAGAAATCGGTGGCTGTTTCTACCTTCCCTCAAACATTGTCGCAAATCCCGACTGTGGGACCCTCTTTCTACCTATAACTATGAGTCTATGACACATGTATTCCTCTCGTTTACCTTCTTTTTTTTTTTTTTTTTTTGTTTAAAGTTTAAACCGCACCAACCATGTGTGGCCTTATTAGTTATTAGTGTGGCTGAGAAAATAGAGGTTTTATATAAATTGAAAGAATAAATTAAATGAAATATGAAAATTATAACAAAATTCAAATTGTAAAATTGTTCTATTTAGTAGATATTTTATAGAATTGACTTATTTATTTAAAATTATAATATTAAATGATTTTAAAAATTAAATCAAAATTCTAATTACCATAAAATCCTTGTCCTTATATGGGAATGCCTTTATTGTATTAGCAGAAAATCTTTAATTTCAATTGATACATCCGTTTCAAAGATGAGGTTTAATATTATGGATATCTATTGATTATTAATTTCTTGTGATGTTCTTCCCTAGAAACTAGCCAGGTAGCAGTTTTCATTTTTTACCATAATTAATATTATATATCTTCTTAGTATCCTAATTTTATATAAAATGAAAAATTTTTGATGTTTTTTTTATCTCTTTAAAATTTATAAATTCATTTGATTAATAAGAGGTATAATAATATTACTCATTGCCGCCAATGAATTATAGCCCAAATGGTATAATCTTTTTATATTTACTCAGAGATTACGGGTTAGAGTCTCTTTATCTTTGGTAGTAATAATAATAATAATAATAATAATAATAATAATAATACTCGTTTAATTACACACTATAAGAAAATAAGCTTTTTGCCATGTTTTTAAAACGTACCAAAAAATATAAAAAAACGTCTCGATAACTTTTCGCAATGTTTTTTGAGTTATCAACACGCTTTTGAAAGGGTCACATCTACCAGCGTGCCGGTTAATCTATCGGTACGATTTTCTTGATCTATTGATACGTTTTACTTTTTGCCACGCTTTTATCTATTGGCACGCATAAAAACATAGCTGTATGTATAACATTAAAGTGAGTGTGTAATTGGGACACTTAATAAAGAAATCTTTTAAAGAGGGGATTACACTTGCAATAATAAAATACTTGGTGTCAACATGCAAAAGAATGAATGATATAGATGTTTTAAAAAACAATTTTCTAAGTATCTTTAGATATAAAGGAACATGCAATCTCCATGCCTTCCATACCAGTCTGCCACAAATTAAATTTGAACAATAATATATTTAATTTCAAACTCTGTAAATTGTTAAAAAATTAGTAGTTGCTCACACTCAGTATTTGCATGTTCTTAAGGGCTCATGCGATGTGGGAAAAGTTGCCGTTTGAGATGGATCAATTATTTGAGGCCAGATGTTAAGAGAGGCAATTTTACAGCAGAGGAAGAGGAAACCATAATAAAGCTTCATAAAGCCATGGGGAACAAGTGAGTAGTGTTCTTCTTCTTGTGTTTCCAATTTTCAGTTTTAAATAAATATTTTATTCGTAAAATATTCTCTCTCTTTTTACAACAATAATTTAAATTGTAAATTTTCGTTTTCTTCTTAATTAATTTACTAAATACTAATATGATGGATAATATACTGACATAATATATATTTCACTACGTTAAAGCTTTAACTAGTCACATTAATATTTAACAAAATTTTATTGATTTAAAATAAAATAATAAATTAAATTTATATGAAGAAAAACCAAAAGACATGCATACAATTTATAGAAATTAAAACTTATTTAATCCAACATATTTTACTTATTTTTGTCATTCCAATATTTAGGAGACTGTTGTTGTCTTTTCTAATAAAAATTAACCTTTTACAATTATTTATGGAATAAGTATTTTTTATTTTTAAAACTTGAGATTAAAATTAAAATCTTCTTTAATTTTTTTTTATTATTCAAAATGGTTTATATTTAGCATCAAAGCAGTATTTATTTCTATTTCTTAAAGCTCAAATTTAATGCTATTAGAAAAGTGGCGAGTTTTAATTTGTCGTAACTAAAACCAAAAGAAAAAACAAAACCAGCCACCTGCCGCTTGATTTCTCATAGCAATTTTTTTTTTGTTGGTACGGCACATTAGCCAAGATGTTTAGAAACGTGATTTCAAAAATATTTGCTTATCCATTAAAGAACATTAATTCTTAATATAATAATATATATGTAACTATATAATGGAATTATTTTTTTCAAAAATATTTCTATTTATATAATATTACCTTTGAATTATATATAACTCATAAGAAAATGTATTATTTCAAACAAAACTTAATTATTATGTATTTATGAATATTTATACATAATATTTTGTATTTTTCTAACAGTTTAATCAATTATTAAAAATAATCAAATCTTAAATAAATGTATAACCAAATTCACTATAATAGGACAATCAAATTTTTTTAGTGAAATATAATCAAACATTTTTATAAGCATTACGTAATGATTAATTTTTGGTATTAATGTAACATGTATCTAAGTTTGTTATCATATCGCAAATGGTAGTCGATACCTAGTCAATATATACTCTCACTTTGCATTGTATTTTGGTTTATTTTCTTAATTTTAGGGACATCACAGAATGTAAGTGATTATATGAGTAATGCTAGCTAATTAATTATGGCAGATAATTTTAGCTAATACTATAATAAATTAATTTAATTATTTTATTAATTTTTATAATTTTACTAAATTTTTAATTAGATTTTTTTATTTTTTATTTTTTTCAATTGGATCGATCGAGTCTCTACACTGCTTTTAATTTTATAATTAGGTCATTTTTTATGCAAAAAAAATATTAGAATTAACTGAATATTTCTTTACAAATTGAAGGTATTCATAATTAAAAACCTAATTAGATGTTTAACCAATGTATTTTGGAAGAAATATTCTGTTAATTTTAACGTTTTTTATATGAAAATGACTTAATTAGAAAATTAAAAATAGTATAAGAACCTAATTGAAAAGAAAAAATATAAGAACCTAATTGAAAATTTAGTGAAACTATAGGAACCAAAAGAGTAATTAAACCTAATAAGTTGTCAAACAAATGTAATATGAAACCTATTCAAAAATGAATTTTTATTGGGTTTTTATTTGGATGTGTTTTTTTAGTAGAAATTAGGAGATTTTTTTTTGAGTTTTTAATGGTTTTTGCTTTATCTTAAATGTTGGTCGTGTCATGTTGATTTTTAAGACTTGCTATGATTATATATGTATCTCGTTTTGTTCAGATGGTCTAAGATTGCATCCCGTTTGCCCGGTCGAACAGACAACGAGATAAAAAATGTGTGGAACACCCACTTGAAGAAGAGATTAACTGCTGCAAAATCTTCAGATTCAAGGGCAGATAATGCAAATGATGGATCTAAGATTGAATCATCAGTGACTTCACCCTCTTCATCTTCATCTGAATCATTTTTCTCAAATGAAACACCAAAAACTAACAACAACAATCCTTGCAATGAAACCAATGACCATATTTCCCAAACTGATGATGATGATCAAGATTCAGGTAGAAAGTTATTACAAGAAGTAGTTGGTATCACTGAAGAGACAAAAGGGTCATCAAATTCATCATCATCAACATCATTATCATCTTGTGTTGAAAACAAGAAGCATGATGAAGATCAACAACAATTGGTGTCTCCAACATTATTGAACTGTGTTGGACCCTATGATATTGATGTTACATTGGAAGAGGTTGATAAGCCAAACAACAATAATTTGGAGACAAAAGAAGATTGTGATTTTTGGAAGATGTTAGATAATATTGAATCATTTCTATCATCAAATGAGGCATCTCCTCCTCCTCCTCCTCCTCATCAAAGCCAAACATCACCAACAAATCTTGTTCATCAAGATGATGATGAAGCCATGATGATGATGATGTGGTCCCATGAATTTGAGAATGAGCTTGGAGGAGTGGTAGGTGAAGCAACAACAAAAGGGTCAAACAACAAGGCTCAACAAGAAATAATAATGGACCCATCAAATGATGTATTTGATTTAGATCTTGTGACAAGGCCACCAGAACCCGATCAATTAGAATCAGAATTAGACTTGGGATATATTCAATTGTGGCCCTCTTTGCCACCAAATACTATTCTCTAAGATTAGTATACAATGAAAATTCCTAGCTATTTTGAAAGAAAAAAAAAAGAAAAAAAAAACAAGTTCATCTATATGAATCACAAATTTGTGATTTACTTATCAGTAGGTACTCTGACTATGGGAAATTAATCCAAATTTAGCTTTATTCGATGTAGATTTTTTTAGTAGAGTTGAGTTATGTGTACATATTATAATGTTAAATACTACATATCAACTCATACCTTATTTATTATGGATTAGAGGTGGATCTAATTTAAGTAGGAATCACATCTTTATTTACTGTCAAAAAATTCGTGATTATTGACTACTAGTCGACGATCATGACGAAAATAAATGTCTGTCAATTATAGTTTCACATCTAATTTTCAACCCATATTTTATTGACACTTCTTGGCTATCAGTTAAATAATTTTGTAAAATTAAAAAATTATTTTTATCATTAATGACAACATTGACATTCGTAATAATTAAAAATACAAATTTAATGTTTGAATTTAACTAACGGCCAAGTTATCGATAACATTGAATTTATTGTTTTCCAAATTTAAAGAGTGAACACCTATATTGGTCCATTAATAATTCAAATTAGACATTTTGATTTCTAACAAATTTTTATTTACTAGAAGTCCGCACTAATTACTTTCGTTAGACAAATTAGTTACTCTTTCGCTTTCAATAAAATTTTAAATATGTGTATTGAATAAATAAGTCCCTATTAAATTTTATTATGAGACAATTAAGTTTTTAAAAATATCACTAAAGCAAATTAGTCCCCTTTCAAATGATAAGGGACCAATCTATCTAATGATAATAATTTTTAATAATTTCTAAAAATAAAAAATTTGTTTGAGACTAAAACGTCTGATCTGAAATTTTTTAGTGACCAATTTAAAAGTTTTTCAAATTTTAATCTGCTATATTAAGACACTACAAGAAGATTGGAGATTAGCGGCGATTTTTTCTATGGTTTGCGACAGTTTTAAACCACCGCAAAAACTAATTTCGGCGGTTGAGTGAACCGCCCTGGTTAGTGGCGCAGGCAATTGTTTTCGCGGTGGTTTTCAGCAACCGCTGGTATAACCGTCGCTAATTGGATCATACAACCACTGCTATTTCCTTTATTGGTTTTTTAAAAAATGGAGGTGGTTTAGAACCGCCGCAATTCTAATGGGTGCCTTAAAAAAATACAGTGGTTTTCAATGATCATACCTACAGCAAATGGCAATTTTGTAAGTGCCAATATAATTCAATTTAGAATAATTTCCATAGTAAGGGCAATAGACTAAATGGAAAACCATATCATCCGTTAGATTTTGAGCTTTTAGTATTTTAATTAATTTCTTGTCAATTGAAAAAAAATAAAAAATAAAACTAAAATCAGCTTCAGAAATATCCTTTTCTTTTCTTCCAATTCTCATGTGTCATTGATTTTAGACCCAACAGCAATTAATAACTTACTAATAATCTATGTTGAGGTACTTAATTCATTCAAATTTTGTAGAACATAAGCTAACCCTTTTCCATGGTGCTTCTTGTTCAAAGGAAACAGAACAACAAAAAACAACTAAAGAAAAAGTTTAGCAACTTTATGCTTCTGCTGATTTAATTTCTAGACCTAGTTCTAGCATTAAATCTTCGTTCATTCTTTGCACATATCTCCAATCAAACTTTATATAGCATCTTGTTAGGGACTTGGGTATTATGGGGTGCTCAAAGTCCCACATCGGATAGTATGGGATACTTGTGTTGTATATAAGGAGCGTGATTTTTCTTCTTTATCAGCTAGCTTTTAAGGTGTGGTTTTTCACTTTCCTTAGATACTTAACAATGGTATTAGAGCGTGGTTACCGGCGCCATGAAAAGGGCTACCTATAGGCTGACTTAAGGTGAATACCGAATACTGATAGCCGGTAGCAAAGTGGCTACCGTTGGGTCAGTGTCGATAGAGTGAAGCCGCCGTGGACGTCGGCTCTCCAGGGGGTGTATTGTTAGGAACTTGGGTATTATGAGGTGCTCAAAGTCCTACATCAGGTAGTATGGCATGCTTGATGTTGTATATAAAGAGAGTATTTCTTCTCCCTTATTAGCTAGCTTTTAAGGTGTAGTTTCCTACTTTCCTTAGATACTTAACACATCTTCATCAAAGTTAGTATTATAATTTGTTATTGGCTTTCTTATGAATCAAATGATACAATTTTTAATCTAAGATTATATTAAGCAAGGTAAGTGGCACATAGCATTCATTCCAAACCTATAAAATTAAACCAAAGAAATAAGCAAAGTATGTAGTAGGAAGCTAGAATAACGCAAAATATAATGGTTGAAAGTGATGCTTACCTCTAATAAATGCTATGGAAAGAAACCTCAACAAAAGCATATGTGTCTTAACAAGAATGTTCTATTTTAGAAAACTTAAATCGTTTTAATATATTTTTATATTCATATATAAGCTAACATTCTTTATTATTGTGCATGTGTCACAGATTACTTACAGCATACCCTTTGCTCCAGCATTTATATTCTCTAGCTCCACAGGGGCAAGACAAGGTAAAAGACTTAGCAATTTCCAATTTTACTCTAATTTTACTATTACATGCATAGTTACAATCTCTTCTTGAAACTATACTCTAATTTTTACTGTTACATGCATAGTTATAATCTCTTCTTGAAACTATACTCTAATTTTAGCTTTCAAGTTCATACATGTGCCTCTAACTCAGCAATTCTTTGTAGAGATGCCTGTTTAATGCAAGCTCGTCGCTTACATTCTTCTTCAAGCAAATTTGTAAGTTGGTACCGTAACTCAGCCATTTCCTGAGTTAAGTCCTTTGCTTCCTTTTTGGCCCTCAACTTTTTCACTTGCAATTCTTCCTAGTAAACAAAGTCAAGATACCACATAAATTCCCAATCTCAAAATTCAAAAGGTGATATGTTGCATAATGGCACAAGTGTTGTTTCTTGCTTTTGTACTGATCAAATTTACATAGATTGCTTCATTGATTGGACTTTATCATATACCTTAAGTTTATTCACAAGACATTCATATTCCTGGATTTGATGTGACATCTCTATCTTTTCTTTTAAATCTGCAGCTAGATTTAAGATCCTTGTCAATCTTTCAAAGAGTGGACCTAATACTCCTTCATAACTGCTGAAGAAATATTGGGAGAATGTAATTTAGTGAACGAACAATTTAAATTATAAAGATTTTTTTATAATTGAAAAAGGAAAGAAAGAAAAAGATTACAGTATTACAAATACAACTAAAAATAAGTCAATAAGGCACCTATTCTATACTATCCACAGTGATTAGTGAAAGAAAGATCACATAATCAAATATTTTTCTTTAGCATAATTATCCAATTAGAAGTGTCTACTTCCTTTCATCATTTATTAGTATTATGTAATCAACTAAAAAAATTGTAACTAGTCACATACTCACATATCTAGTTTCATACTCTCTATTTCAAGTTGAGACTCTAATGCCAGTGATAAAATTGATTCCTCAAGTTTCTCTATGAACAAATATGACTTCTCTAATTTCACTTATTTAGTCTCTAATTTGTGTATCAGTGATGCTTACTTTGAATTGGAATTTTGCAACTTCTCCCTTAAGCCGAAAACCTCTTCTTATAAATATTTCATCTCCTCCAATTTCATTTCAAAGGCAAGAACACGAGCTTCTTGGTCATTCATCTCTGTGTTCTTTGAACTGAGTTGATCTTAAAGAAAATCTGTATAAAGTATTGACAAATAAAGCCAATAAGAGTAACATCAAATCTTTAGTTCATGAGTCATGATTCAACCAATAAATGCTTTCCATCGATATTCAACAAATATTGTAAATTAATTTTCCAATTAAAAAGATGTGTAAGGAAGAAAACACTAATATTCAATGGCAATCACCTCTGATAAAATATGAAGTTTGTGTGCACAATATATAATTATTTGCACTGCTGGATGAATGACATAAAAATCAAAATTGAGAAACTTCTCTTCAAAGGGAAAAAAGACATTGTTGATTTATGAAAAAAGTTTTATCACTTTCACATGGAAGGAACTAAAGCAAGGAAACCAACCAATTTCTTTAGAACAATTAAGCAGCTCGCAACACAGAGGCGTACAGTGGAGCAGATATTAGGGATTTCGCGCACTGTGGAGGAGGAAGCAGGGGTTTCACGCACTGTGGAGGAGAGGCAAAAGGTTAACGCTTGGGAGAGAAGGATGGATGGCAGTCACGCAACTCCACAACCACACAGAGGCACAAGGTGGAGCCAAGATTAAGGATTTCGTGCACAGTGAAAGAGGGAGTAGGGGTTTCTGTAGCTGTGGAGGGAATTATTGGTTATAAGATAAACAAGAGATTGAAAAAGTGGATTATGATAAAGGTCCTAATTAGCGGCACACATGAATGTCAATCGTTGGTACTTCTGAAATTTGCGGCAGTTAAATAAACGATTGGCAATTTTTGGCCGCTAAGCTCTGTTTGTGCTGTAGTAAGATAACAATAATATAACGTCCAAAATTTATAAAAAAAAACATTACCCCCAAATAACAAAAATAATATACTAAACACAAATATAAAATAACCTAACAATGTTAACAAATTAAAAATAAACTACCATATCAATCATAGTCCTCATAAATGAAGTTGTCTTCATTGTCTACAAGAGTGGCTCACAGTGAGTGGGCAATCTGGTAGAGGTAGATGATAAATCATCAAGTGTAATAAAGGAAGATGGAGGAGGTAATTGGACACCGTTGGATGAGTTATTTTGCATAAACTACATGGAGCTCCATATTTGGCCGAATGAGCTTCAAATCTTGGTCATGGTAAATTCATGAGTTGAGACGATATGCTAGAAGAGGATGATCTCTTGCTACTGTTTTTAGTGAGTCTACCTCTACTTATCGCACTCTCGGGGTGGTAGTCCGCTTCTCACTACAAGAAAAAAGGTCTATCGTCACGTTTTTTTTGCTACACTTTAAAAGCGTGGCAAAAAATGGTGAATAGCCACGTTTTTTTTAGGGTGGAGATTGAATAGAGATTCGGCCACCGTGACCAGCACCGCCCTCGCTGCGCCGTTAGCCTCCCCTCTGCCTCGTCTCCTTATCGCCATCACCAGCATCCATACCATCAGCGTCAGCGTCAACGTCATTGACATCTTACCGTCTCCTCGTCGTCTCCTCGTCATTTACGCCATTAGCCTTTCCTTTGCATCGTCATCTCCATTACGCGCTAGCGTCATTATTTTGCCTTCCTTGTTATCACCTTCCTTGTCGTTTTGCCGCTCTCTAGCCATCTTTTTGTTCTTGCTGTTGATGATGATCGAACATGTCTTATAGTTTTGAAGATTTTTTTCCAAAAATGTCATTTTCAAGGTTCACCTCCAAATTGATTTTGGTAGTGAATTTTTTTTCCTTTGTTATAGCTAGGTTTTTATGATAAGTGACTATATTATTTAGAATTTGTAATTTCAATTATTTCACCGTATCTGATTTTTATGTGTATTTTGCTTGTTGTTTACATGAATTTTTTTTGTATTATTTGATCTAAAATAGAAAATTATGCTAGAAACTAATTAACAAAGTAATATTATTCTACTTTGTATTTTGTAGTAACAACCACTAACAGTGCATTAATAGCACTGAACCATGAAGACATACAACTCACGAAACAAATATAAAGAAAATCAGGCACCTGACGGAGTAAAAGAAAACCAGTGGTGGCAGAAGGGTTTCTTTCGACTAACGGAAGGGAGCGGCGGCTGAATGGGTCATGGGTTTGCAGCGACGGAGGGAGAATCCATGGGGTGTTTGCGAGGGAAATTAGAGTCACTACCAAGAAGAGGGTTTATGGTGGGAGCAACGATGGTGGGAGTGTCGACGGAGGCATTGTGAGCGTCGGCAATATTCTTCGTTCTTAGGCGTTATTAGGGATTCGCTGTGAGTGAAGGGGTTGCGAGTGATGGAGGCATTATGAGTTTAGGATTCTTAGGCGCTTCAGGGGTTATTGGGTTTGAGAGAGTCTCGAAGCGTGTTTATCCATTTAAGGTTATTAATTAGGATTTTTTTTTAAGAAACCTTTTGGCCACGCTTTTAAAGTGTGCCAAAAGAGTAACAGAAAATGGCCACGCTTTAAAAGTGCTCCTGTAATGAAACCCTGTCACCACGCTTTAAAAGCGTGGGTGTTTCTCTCTATGGCTATGCTTTAAAAGTGTGTTTAGGGTTATTAGGATTTTTTTAAAAAACCTTTTGGCCATGCTTTAAAAAAGTGCCAAAAGACAGGAAACGGCCACGCTTTAAAAACGCTCTTGTAATGAAACCCTATCGCCACGCTTTAAAAGTGTTCCTATTTCTCTCTGTGGATACGCTTTTTAAGCGTGGCAAAAAAATCACGGTCAAATCTCAAATCAATTGCCACCCTCATAAAAGTGTGGCTATAGACCCCTTTCACCATGCTTTTTAAGCATAGCAAGAAAAAACGTGGTCAAATCTCTAATCAATCACCACCCTCATAAAAGCGTAGCCATTGACCATTTTTTGCCATGCTTTTAAAGCGTAGCAAGAAAAAAGCGTGGCTATAGGCCTTTTTTCTTGTAGTGTAAACTTGTTATTTTATTAAATTAGTAGTATCTTTTAATTCTTTAGTTCTAGTTAGTATGATTTTATTTCATTAATTTAAAGAAGTTGATTTGCTGGTATTTTTCTATTTTGTAGGTGCTTGACTCCCACTTAGAGACACTTGGGAGCATGCCCTTCACTCTCGTTCCTTGATTTGAATAAAATGCTACATCAATTATTTGCTTTCACTCGAGAATGATGATTATTCGAAATCCATCACCACCACTGTTCCTTGATGTTAGAGGTTAAGCAAACATTCTAAGTTTGGTGCGAAAGCTATGTAACCATAGCCTAGAAGGATAAAAAGAGGGCAACTCTGTTTTGAGCTTTAACTTGATATATGTATGCTTTTGTCCTTAGTTAATAATCATGATTAATTTTTTTTATGTTACTTTACTCTTGAAATTGCTTGAACCCAATATCTTTATGTATGCAATAAAGAATGTTTTCTTTTGAAAGGAAAAAAGTTGAAGAAGATTTTAAAATTTGGGGCAAGCAAAAGATTAAGAGAAGTGGAGGTTCCAAGTGTGTGATTGTGTAATGAGGCTTCATGCCTGTGAATTCTTGCATAGGAGCTCTAAGACATGGAATGTAGTTTAAAAAAGTATTATGGAGGTTCTCAAAAATCTATATAACCCAGAAGTATTGATGGATGGAAATTTATCGTCGATCTAGATTTTCACAAAATAGAATTCCATCGTTGAAAGTATAGTCTAGACCAATAATTAATTCCCACATCAAATATTTTAAATTCAAATTATAATAACCGAGATCGAGAGTAATTCAACCTCGAGTCGTTCTCCCTAGGAGTTGCAATTAAGTGTACATCATTGGCTATGGAAGAGAGCATGGGGAATTGGGATTGTAAGAGAGGCAAGTAATGTAAATGACAAGAAATTAAATGATCATGCAAAGAAATTAAAAGAGAAAGCAAGTAAAGGCAATGAAAATGGAAATTAAGTGCTAAAAGCGGTCTTGGTGAGAATTGGGGAATTTGAGATTCCTATCCTAGTTATGGACCACAAACATGGCAGTTGTGTGGAATCAATCCAAATTAGTCAATCCCCCTTGAGAATTATTCAAAATGGCATAATTGGTCTCAATCCATAAGTCCTAGTCAACTCACTAATTACTTAGTGAAAGACTAGCGTAAATGGAAACCAAACCAATTAGCCATTCCCATACTATGCAGAATGGACATCCACAACGCAATTCCACCCAAACAACCAATTTCTCAACCAAGAGTGTGAAAACTAAACATGCAAGAAATTAACTATCAAAGCAATAAAAGTCAAAGCAACCAAATGCAAGGAAAGGAAACTTCAAATGTAAGCAAACCATCTTGGCAAGTAATTGAGAGCTAAGGTTACCTATCCTAGACATTGACCACAAACACATGATGATTATAAAGAGTTAATCCTACTTAGCCAATCTTACATCGAAGATAAGTCAAATAGGCATAGTTAATTTTAATCCATAAGTCCTATGTCAACACTAAGGGTCACATAGAGTTAATGGAGACCAAATCAACTAACTACTCTAATGTATCAAACAAGAATGGACATTAATGACTCAAGGATCACCAAAGTAATCAATTTCAAGCCAAGAGTGTAGAAAACTAAGTGAAAACTAAGTCAAGCATTTATCAAACATTTAGTGTGCATGAAAATAAAATAATATTAAATTGTATTAAAAATAAATTCTAACTACTAAATGCAAGAAAATCATAACAATAACTAAAGAAAGCAATAAATGAACATAAAACATAAATTACATTAAATGTAAATTAAAATAATAAAGTGTCATAAACATAAAAGAACAAGAGAAATAAAATAACAAATAGAAGGAAAGAACAAAGATGCAATAACAATAAATGACAAGGAAAAGTAAATGAAAACAAGAATTAAAAGTAGAAATTTCAAGAAATTAAACTAAGAAACCCTAATTCTAGAGAGAATGGGGAGCTTCTCTCTCTAGAAAACTAAGCTAAAACATGTAAAAATTTAAACCTAAGTGCTCCCCATTCTCCAAGCTTCAATTTGGCTTGAAATAGCTTCAGAAATGAGTTGGATTGGATTTTGGAGGCCCAGAAATCGCTGCCAGTGAGTTGCAATTAATGAGGTCACGTGCAGGGACCTGTGCGGACGCACAGATGTGTGCGTCCGCACACATGCTGAATCCTGACTTGTGCGTACACACAAGTACCTATGCGTACACACACTTAGACTTATGTCCACTATAGCAAATTGCATATCATTTTGAAGCCCCGGATGTTAGCTTCCCAATGCCGCTAGAACCGCCTCATTTGGACTTCTGTAGCTCAAGTTATGACCAATTTAGTACAAAGAGATCAAGCTTGACAGCTTTCCAAATCCTTCATTTCTTGAATTCTTTCACTTTGTATGCTTTCCTTCCATTTTCTCAAGCCATTCTTGCCTTCAAAACCTTGAATCACTCAAAAAAACATATCAAAGCATCGAATGGTAGAAAAGTGAATTAAAATTAGCAATTTAAGCATGAAAAGCATATTTTTCACAATTAAGCACAATTAAGAAAGAATTCACAAAAGCATGCTATTTCAATAGATAAGTACAAGAAAAGTCAATGAAATCCACCCAAATAGAGCAAATAAATATCATAAAATGTGGATTCATCAAGTAGCAACAAAAGAAAGATAGAAAACCAAAGAAAAAGAAAAAGAAAAACAAAGAACAAGACCCAAGGCTCTGAGTATCAATTACTAAGAAGATTAAGAAAGAAACAAGAACTCAAAGAGTTGTTGTTCTAATTAAATGCTTGTGGTGTAATTGTGTCAAAGAGAGAAGCTGAAGAAAGTAAATCCTAAGAGGTGCTTCAACACCTAATGCCTTAAACCAATTGGTTTGGGAGTATTGATTGAAAGCTTATCTTAAAGAGATGCTTTGAGATAGAACATTTAGAGTCGAGGTCAACATGCAAAAAGAAGTGAGAAAAGAAAACAACGATGCAAGAAAATGAATGCTGCCAAAATAGTGGTAATGATTTAGTGTTTTTATTAGGAATTTCATGCTTTTAATCCATGTTCTTAATATTTCTTTCTTTAAATTTAAGATAAAAACTTACCTTGCTTTAATTGAAACTTTTGGTGTCTTGATCAATGCTCTTTGGAGTTGTTTTGTGCTATGATAAGCATAGGAAATGCTTTTAATCCAGGTAATACTTGAGGTGAGTCAGGGTCGATCCAACAAGGATTGTTGTTTTGACGCAAGCTATGGACACCTTGTAAATCTTAGTCAGGTGATTAGAAAATATAGTTTGTCGAGATAAATGCATAAAACATAAATAGGAATGACATTACTTAATTTAAGTGAAACTAGTGATAAGAGAACGATTGAGGCTTCGGAGATGCTTCATTTTTCTGGATCAACCTTTCCTACTGTCTTTCTCTAATTGTGAGTGATTCCTTCCATGGTAGGTTGTAAGTGATCAATGCCGTACGGTCGTGGCCACTGAATCTTCCTCTCTCAGGCCGAACACTAGGTTTAGTGTGCGCCCAATCCAAAGGAGGGTGAAGCTCCTGTAGTTCATCTCCTTGATAATCCTACTCAAAAAGTCACAGACAAGGTCGAATCTTCCGGATTAGAGAATGTTGCGTCTTTGGTTCTAACCTCTACCATGAAGACCCTAATCTCCCCATACCTCGGCTAAACTGGTGTCTCAAGAAGTCCCCAAAGAAGTCGTGGATTAGTCGTCTAAGAGATGTATAATTAAGCTAGTGCTTCAGTGATCTTGGGTTAGGACTCACACTGAACCCATGTAGAACGAAGATGATTGTCACGGATCATCCCATTCATAAGGTTGAAGAACGAAGATACATCTTAGAATAGAGTCACACACGAATTAAATAGAACAGTAGTACTTTTATTAATTTATGAAAATTAGCAGAGCTCCTAACGTTAACCTAGGAGGTTTAGTGACTCATGCTGATAGAAAAATACAATGGTAAATGTGAAAGTGAGCAAGAGTCCCTAACAAGGATGAACTCTTGTCTATATATACTAATCTAATGACTAAGGATTACAGAAATATGATAAACTAAGTTGATAGTATGAAAATCTATTTCTGGGGTCCACTTGGTGAGTGTTTGAGCTGAGTTTGAGTGTCTCCCATGTGCTAATGTCCCTTAGGGGCATTGAACACTGGCTAGGGACCCCCTTTTGGGCGTTGGACGCTGGCCACCCCCTCTTGGGCATTGGATACCAGGAATGGGGCTGGTAGCTGGCGTTGAATGCCAGGTTTGGGCCTTTATTTCCAAAACAATGTATGGACTATTATATATTTCTGGAAAGCCCTAGATGTTAGCTTTCTATAGCCGTTGAGAGTGCATCATTTGGACTTCTGTACCTCTAGAAAAACTCTTTTGGGTGAACAAAGGTCAGATCCTGACAGCATCTACAGTCCTTTTTCTGCTTCTGAATCAGACTTCTACTCAACCTCCTCAATTTCAGCCAAAAAATATTTGAAATTGCATGAAAAAAACACACAAACTCAAAGTAGAATCCAAAAATGTTAATTTTACACTAAAACCCATGAAAACTTAATAAAACTTAAATAAAACATAATAAAAACTATATGAAAATAATGCCGAAAAGCGTATAAAATATCCACTCATCACTTTTTGCATCATATAACTAATTTTGGGCCAAATATGATTGAAGAATTCTTAGGCATCCCATGCGATTTACCAGCATTCCACGCTTGTGTTTCATACTTATACATTTGGGCTTATTTCCTTTAATGCTTTTCAAGTGCCACCCCAAGCACCTTGCCGTCTCACACTAGTTGCCTCATCCATCAACTTTTGAGAAAATTCAAGGAAAGAAAGCAATTGGTATAGCACGATAGAGGCATAATTTGGGACAAAAAGTGTGACTTTGCAGTGTATTCTACAAACCTCCAGTCTTCAATCTCCTTATTCATTCCTCAATTTTCCAAGGATCAAAAGAGTAGATCAAGCTCAAGCGTTCAATTTCAATTTAATCTTGAATTTAATATAATTTGAATTTCATTTTTGAAATAGGTTATAAATAGAAGATGAAGGGAAACTTTGGAGGCATCTAGCTAGCTCTCTGAGCTCTCTTCTTCCACTATTCTCCTCTTTTTATTTCTTTTTACATCTTGTAAACTATGAGTGGCTAATTCCCTTTTCATTAGGGGAAATGAGCTCTATTTAATTTAATGGATCAATTGTGATTTACTCTTCATCTTCAATTCATCTTTCATTTGCTTCTTTAGAAATAATCTTCGTTCTTCATTCCAAAGATTCAAAATCTATTGAGAGATAGTCTGAATCTCGCTTGAATTCTATGAAAACTTGAGAGAGGGATCATAGAATTGAGCCTGAAGATCTTTCTCCCAATTTAGTGAATTTCGGTTCGGGATTGATATGTGACATATAATCAATTCATAACTTGATTCATGAAATTATGTGGCTCTAAATCAGAGACCAATCTCATCTCTTCTCATGAATAATTAGATCAAGACATTGGCAATTGATCAAGTTAAGAGAGATTGAATTACCAAGACATTGGAATTTAATCACTTATGATTTGCCAAGAAATCAATGAATTGCATGATTGAAGAGGAGATGAAAAGCTATTTGATCCAGAGAATTCAATATCTTTATACCCTAATGATCTTCCCTTATTCTCTTAATCCCATTCTTGTACTTGACATTCTTGCAATTTACTTTTCTAGTATTTACATTCTTGTCATTTATTTTTTTGCTATTTTATTGCTTTCATTTAATTCAAGTCATCATTTAAGTTCCCGTTTAAATTTCTTGTTTGCTCCTCATCCCAATATGAATTGCTTGACTAGAATACTTAATCAACCATTGCTTGCTTAATTCTTTAATCCTCGTGGGATTAACACTCACTCACCCTGAGTTTATTACTTGGTACGATCCGGTGCACTTGCCGGTAGTTATATGAGATTGTGAAATCCCATATCAACGATTGACATAACCTCAAACTGTATCAGGCCGCCAAATACTACAACCGAACTTCGGTAGAAAATTTTGCTCATCCTCTTTAAAATATCACTCTCTATACTCTAACAGAGTTCGTACTGTAGTTCTGCGAACGTTATAGTGCACAGAACTACAAATAAAATTAAATATTGATGGAGAATTATTAGTTGGTTTGGAACTATGATTACAACGAAGTTCTTTTTCTATAAGAGAAATTCTAGACCAACGATAATTCTTACATCAACTTTATTTCTATAATTTTTTAAATTTGAGTTTGAAAAGATACAAAATTTCTATTTTTCTATCTTTGTATTTTTAATTTTTTTAAAATATTTTTTACCCATGATGAATACACATTCATTCTTAAATATATGATTAATTAATGTCTTACTAACTTACAAACATCTAAAATATATTTGTATCTTTCTCCCTCGAAACAAAAAAGAAATCAATAAACATTGTTGAGGGTTGCTGTCAACACCTCAGTCTTGACAACAATAACCCTTCTTTTCTCTCTCCTCTTCTCTTTTTTCTCTCTTTCTCTACTTTCTATCTCCTTTCTCTGTTCACCACATCACTCACCCAAGGTTGTTCCTTCCACTGCCACTTTTACTGCTCTTTTACCTCTGCTCATTTGCCCGCCAGCCTTAGTTCCCACTATCGTCACCTCTTGCTACTTCTCTTACTGTCTTACCTACCGAATCACATTCATCTCTTCCAACCCTTCTCTTTGTTCCGCCACTATCTTAGAGCTGCCTCTTTCCACCCTTTTTTCTTTTTCCTGTTTATGTTGTTTTTGGTTTGTTTGTGTTTTATGTTTTATTAAGTTTTAATAATTTTTTTAGTGGTGTATTTTTTTAGTAGTATTTTGTTGTCCTCTTTATAGATGGTATAGTTTCAGTCCAAATTTTAAAAGATATATTGAGAATAGTTTTTTATCCATTAAAATATTTACAGATTTAAAAAATTTTTAAATTTATTTGAAAAAAAAAAGGTATCTCATCATATTGCAACACTTTTTATGTAGAACCAAAAATAAAACAAGTTGGAGTTTTCTATTTGTCTATATGTTAAAATTCATTATAAACGAATATTGGACTCACATTTCGACTTTAATTCAACATAAAAATTATTTAATTTTTTTAGATTTAAATTTAAATATTTTTTGTTATTTATAAGTGTTAGATAATTATTTTATAAATAATTTTTTCTATAAAATAATAGATATTATACTTTTGACATTCAATTAGAAACAACCAGAACTTACCTTATTTAATTTTTATTATTAAATAAAACAAGTTCTGATTGATTTTGATTAAATTTTTTTTATTACTAAATATTATTTCCGATTAAAAAATAACGAATTTTTTCATGCTGTACTGTTCATATTCCTTCCTCTACAACTAAATCTGGCCTATCAATAATATGTACACATGACATTTTTAATTTCATGTATTCTCTCAAAAATCATAATAGAAGAGATTGAAGATTGAAGCCAAACAGAAAAAGGATTATTATTATTATTATTATTATTATTATTATTATTATTATATGTAGCTTATTATCCATGATTTCAACATGAAATGTATTTTGAATAGATTGTTGGTGAACTACAACTATCACACCCATCGCTAGTGGGTAGGTGAAATTCTCTACTTACTACCACTTCTGAGTGACATATTTTCTACATGTCCCCACACCTTTGAAAGAAAGACATGAAAGTACAATCCCAATCTCACAAGATTGTAGAATCATCAAATCAAAAGTATGTGTATAACAAGCTAACTCAGCTAATGAACTCATCATTGACCGTATGAGCAGAGTATGAGGTGCGTTTTCTACCACAGTCAATACTCAATACTCAATATATGAAATTATAACATTCAGCGAAGAGAAAAATATTTCTCACCATTAAATAAATGAAGAAAAATGAAAAGCAAATTAGTGGTTACCATGCAATTGGACTCGGTAATGATTGCCAAATCTCACCAAACTAGCTATAGAGGCTGTGGCTAAATTTTGTCCTAGTTTAAAGCAAATATAATACTTATCTAAAAAATAAAATAAAAATTCACAACCGCTTATATAATTTATAATCTTAAAAGTAAATTTTGAGAATGACCAATTATATAAGGTGATCAGTTGTTCTTTATTTTCAAAATAGTGGTTTTATAACATTTTTATATAAATAAAATTAGGAGGTTAGAAGCTGAATTTTTTATTTTTTATAATTTATATAAGTATGTGAAAATAATGATTATAAAAAAAGAACAACTAAAACAAATGGACGCTTTTTTATTTTTTATACGATAATGCTAATGGTGATAAACATGAGAATGGCCATACAATAGTGATATACAAAATTATCGGTATGATGTGTTTTGAAAAAATTATTTGTAATGATTTTTTTAGTATATTTTTTAAATATTTTAAAAATAGAAATTGTAGTCATTGATTCCTCTTTTATATAATTTTTATTCTAAAATAGTAATTATCCATAACGATTTTTTTATAAAAAGTTTAAATTTAAAAACTAAAATCGCGTTCGAGATTTTGTGTTTTCGCTTTAAAAAAAATACAAATCGTCATCAGCGATTTCACTTTCATGTTATTTTTATAAAAAAAGAATAGAAATCACTACTAACAATTACTCTTTATTAAAAAAAAAATAGAAATGTTTGTTAAATACATATTTGGTTGCAAGAGTATGAAAATGTTTCCTGTCATTTTCTGATTTTAAATTGAGTTAATGAGAATTCGTCCAAGAAAGAATTACGCAAGTAGATTTTAGGTTGAGTACTTTGCTGAAATCAAAAAGGGTGAGAAGTGGACTTCATTATAAGTTTGTAACAGTGAGCTTGTTTGATTTTTTTTGCCTTTTAACAAATCTTAGAAGTAAAGCGTTGATCTGATTTGATCAAAGACTAGCTAGGTAGACTAATTTCGTTATTACGCATCATTTATAACATATGTTTGAGTTATTACTTACTACCAGTTTCAACCGACTCAATTGCTTTATTCTCCGAAGTTGGTAGAGACAGAATTGAAAAACTTGGTTACTGCATTCTCAACTCCACCAAAAATATAATGACAATATTTTAACTTTTCTTAAGCATGCTTTTTATATAAATGTCTCTCATGGTGTCTAAAAAAATTGTCTAATTAATAAAATAAGTTAAATAATTAATTTTAAATTTTAAAATATAAAAATTAAAAAAATTTAAATATTTTAAAATTATTATAAAAAATAATTTAGACAAAAATTATATATCAATAAAAAGCATCATAGAATTGACTCTTTATATGTTCATCCTTATATTTTTTTGGACAGAAAAAACTTTGTTTATTTAGAGGATCCTATCATCAACATACATCGAAATAGAATTCCATATTTAGCAATAAAGTATAAAGATACATTCACAGACCAAATAAAGATACTGTTGGAAAATCTAGTATTAATGGTTTTAATTTTTTTTTTTTTGGTGACTATCTAGTATTAAAGGTTTGATTGTAAATTGGAGGAGAGGGAGAAAATTAATTAGATTTCATTCTACATTTTAACCATTACCCTTAAATTTTTCATTGGGTTTTTTTTTCAAAATTAAAATTTACAAATGCTTGCTAAAAAAAATTAGGGTTAAATACAATTTTAACCTCTAAAATATAAGTCAAAAAATTTTTTGTTTTTAATCTTTTTTTTATATACAAAATTCTCTCTAAGGTTTAACTTGATTTTAAAATCGTCTTTTTTACTTAAATTTTAAAATTTTAGACCAAATTATCTCTAATAAAAAATTATAAAATAAAAAAAAGAGAGAAAGAGAATGGACATTGAGAGAGAGAAATATAACCATGGGAAAGGGAAGAAGAAGAAGGGAGAAAAGAAGAGGAAGAAGAAGGAGGAAGAAGATGAAGGTGGCGACAATGTCAGCGAGAGAGGACGGACGTTGCACGCCGCGTTGCCTTTCTTGGCCTTACGCCATTGTTGATGTCGACGCTAACATATCTTCTCCATTTAATCGGTACAGATCTAAACGAACAAACTTCTGGATACCACTTTATTGGGAAAAACTCAGCAAATGTTCAAACAAGAACCTACCTAACAGTGAAAGCACCAAAAATAATTTTTCCACAACCTGTGCGATTAAATAGACAATACCAAAGATACTCCAAGCAACAAATATAATGGCAGAAATTAAATAATCAGACAGAATTTTAACGTGGGAAAATTCCCAAAAGAGGGACAAAAAAATCCACGGGACACAGTCTAGTAAAATCTTCCACTATTAGAATAATGGGTACTCAAACAGTCTTTCTAATGACACTAGAGTATCTCAACAATCAACAAAATACATCATCCAAATTGATAGAATTAACATAAATATTTCACATAGTGAATATCTCAAAATAAACACAAAAAAAACAATACAACTAGCAAATTATATCCTAATATTCATTTCTACACTAAAAATAATATACTACAGTTTCATAAAAAATAAAACGAATTTAGCAGATCAATGTAATCAAAATAACAATATTTTTTTCTCTCACTCTTTCATTTTGTTTCAAAATGAGGGCTTCAAAATCTCACTCTCTTTCTCTCCTTACCATGGCTTATTAGCCATTCTTCTTTTTTTACTTTTTTTTTTTAGTTTTAATACTGTGGACTTCACTTAGTTGGAGACTCACTAATAATAACAATAAATGTCACAAATAATTAAATTATCTTAATTATTTGTTGATTGATAATTGTGATAAAATTTTTATGCTAATCTGCTATTCAAGGACTTAATAATACATAAATACTTATATTTTGTAAAGGATTAACTACTAAAAATGTTTCCGTATTTTTCATACGCTGACAAAAATGTACTCAAATTTTATTATTGACAAAAATACCTTTAAATAATTTAAAAACATAACAACAATACCCAACAGTAAATATATATTTTCAAAAAATGCCTTAGAGATTGAATTTTGATGTGATTTTTTACAATCATAATTAAAAAATGAGATATTATTATTCTTAAAATTTGGTAATTTTTTTCTAAATATATATTTTTTTGTGACTTTTTAAAAGTATTATTAGTTGTTAACAAAAAAATTACAAAAAACTATATACTCAACGAAAAATTACCAAATTTTAAGGAGAATAATATCTTATTTTTTTAATTATTCTTGAAAAAAAATTGTATCAAAATTCAATCTCTAGTGTATTTTTTGAAAAATACATATTTAATGTTAGATAATCTTGCAAAAAAACTAACATTAAATATGTATTTTTTAAAAAATATATTAGAGATTGAATTTTGATGTAATTTTTTGCAAACATGATTATAAAAATGAGATATTATTATTCTTAAAATTTGGTGATTTTTTGTTATGTATATATTGTTTTGTGATTTTTTAAAAGTATTATTGGTTGTTAACAAAAAAAATTATAAAAAAATATATACTTACCGAAAAATTACCAATATTTATGTATAATAATATTTTATTTTTATAATCATTCTTGCAAAAAATTACATTAAAATTCAATCTCTAAGGTATTTTTTGAAAATATATATTTACTGTTAGGTATTGTTGTTGTGTTTTTAAACTATTTGAAGACATTTTTGTCGATAGTAAAATTCAAGTGCATTTTTGTCGGCGTTTGAATAATTCGGGAACATTTTTGGTGGTTAACCATTTTGTAAAAAAATATTTTGTTTAATTCAGATTTATTATAAAAAAGTTTCATATTTCATTTTTATTTTTCTATCGTGTTTATAGAATATTGCTGTAAAAACCATATAAATTATATTATTATGTTTAAAATTAGTAATATGAAATTAAAAATCCTTACTCCATTTAAAACATTATTCTTCAGATTTTCTACTATTCAACTTGCTGGTTATTACATTGTGTTTGTATCTATATGAAAATATAAATAAATATGCTTCATAAGAAAAGTTAAAAAGTGAAAAACATTAAATGCAATAAAATATTTTCAAAGCAAAAAAACATAGACTAGCATCTGTATTTATACTTCTTCTATACTTAATGGGAATACAAACACAATTGGTGTCCAACTTCTTTTTTCCTAAAATACCCTTTGTTATATATAATTCCTAAAAAGGTTTTTTTCTAAGATTTGAACACCAGATATTTTAATTAAACTATGAATCACTTGTTGTCTCAATTAATTCAATCTTATTATTTTTATACATATTTGATAAATAAAAAAATAATGAATAGACACGTTATGCCTATTACTACACTAATATGAATAAAAGTAGAACGATAAATAGTAGTAATTTTGTGGATAAAATTATGGGACGCAAAAAAAATAATAATAAAATTATGAGTGTGAAAATATTAATACTTTTTCAATTAATATAGTTTTTATATAAAATTTAATTAAAATAATAATTTTAATAACTTTAAATAATTTTGTAACGACACGCGTATTTTGGAAGAGATAATTATTAGAATATAGTCAATACATAGGGTGCCAGAGCCACAATAGATTAAATGGTTTGGCAATAAACTTTCTCTCTTAGATAAATAAACATATTAAAACTTTGGATCTTTTAAATTTTAAATTTTTACTTTAAAAAATAAAGTGTAATTTTTTACTTTTAAATAATTTTTTTTCATATTTTCTCTTGATCTTACCTATAAAATAAGAGGCCTGCTACATTTACAAATTTTTTTGACTTCTAAGTCTTACAAGTTGCTACACATACGAGCCTTTTAATGCGTTATTCAACCGTTTTCTGTTTTAAAAGCGCTACACTCACCATGTATTATGAACGACTCTTCCTCTTCCTCTTCTCGATTTTCATGGTTTCTGAAATCAAGCTTTGAAATCGTTTTGAAAATAATGGAACTTCAGAAATACACCAAAACGATCACAGAAATACACTAAAAGGATTACAGAAATACACCCAAATAGTTACAGAAATTCACCCAAACGATTATAGAAATACACCTAAAAGATTACAGAAATACACCCAAAGGATTACAAAACTGCACCCAAAGAATTTAAGAAATACACCCAAAATTCGTTGAGATATACCTTATGCATAATTTAGAACTCTTTCTCTTTCTCCTCTTAATCTTCTGCTGCTTCTTCTTCTTCAAAAACGATTTCAGAGCTTGATGTCAAAAAACAATGGAGATCGAAAATAACGAAGAAAGGAAACAGAGAGAAAAGTACGTAAATGAAGAAGAAGAGAAAGATGAGGAAGAAGAACGTGCAGCAAGAAGAAGAAGGAGAAAGAGAAGGCAAGAAACGAAAAAAAAGGAGAAGAAGAAGAGTAAGAGGAAGAAGAACGTGCAAGAAGAAGAAGAAGAAGGAGAAAGAGAAGGCAAGAAACGAAAGAAAAGAAGAAGAAGAAGACGAAGAGGAAGAAGAACGGTTCAAAGCGCGTTTTGAGCGTTTGTTTTAATTGGACTTGTAAGGCTTACAAGCCTTAATCACTTGTATGCGAAGAATTTCTAATAAAATAAATAGTAAGGACTTACATTTTATTCTCTAAAATAAAACTTAAAATTTAGAGGATCCAAATCTTATATAATTTATAATTATTCAGTTATTATAATCAAATTTAAAAAATTATCAAAAAATAACTAATATATTAATATTGAATCATAATATTTTTGTTTTTTGACATATATGTTGAAATTGTTCGAGTACATTATTCACTTCCACCTCACAATAATGTTATTTATCTTTTTTTGTATATATCAACTGTATCAGAGAATTATGTGAGATCAGGATTAAGTGTTAGATTAAATTGGTTTATTTAATAAAAAAAATTTTTAATAAAATACTTTTATTTAATTTAAAATTTAATTGGATATGTCTTTTAAAAAAAATATTTTTACTAAGATAAACAAATTATTTTTTTTAAAATTAGCAATACCATACTTTAAAAAAAAATTATTTTTAATACTTAATTTTTTTTGAAAAGTCAATTTAAATATAAAATAATTTTTATTGATTAAAAAAATGATCTTTTTTAAAAGGATAAAAAAAATAAATATTTTTTTTCAAAATCAATCCAAACTGATCCTGGTGTGATTGCTAGAAGAGAGATTAACTTAAGATAGTTAATTCAAGTGTAGCTCATTTAACCATTTATATCTAGCTACTTTAAATCAATTTGGATTAGTTTCGTAGTTAGTTCATTAGGCTATTTAATCAAGTGTTTGAGTTCGAATCTCAGTTTGTGCATAATAATCTATGGGTCAATGATAAACTCTTTAATAGAGCTCTGCGATGGATTAGTTCTTGGTACGTGAAGGTGCGGTTTCACCTCTATTTCCTATTTCTTACTTTTTGGTTCTCTCTGTCGCACGAGCTGAACACCACTACTCACCACAAACTCTGCAACCAGAACAGTTTTTCTTCATGATGTGCTCATCGTGTCATTACCAGAAACTTCATTTTCAGTGGCTAACAGGAATGAATGGAATGGCAATGCACAAACCACCATCATTATCCATAGGATCCAACATGAATATTTGGCCATTCGAATATTTTTCTCAAGTATTAGTCGTTCGAGTCAATACAAATGGCGCCTACTACGTTTATATTGGCATGTTGAGTAGTTTAGGTGATACATTCTCATGAAAATTAGTGATCGTTAAATTGTTTACTTCTGAATGATCCCACTAGATTAAAACTCGTACTTTCTTATTAGTAAGAATATAAACGTTCCCGAAATTTATACAATTATTATTTCGTTTCCTACTACTGATAACATATGATTAATCATAAATCTGTACATAGTAAATATAAAACTGATGTGTTAACAGTAACTTCCTATAAGAACTATTCCTTGTTTGGCAATTGCAAGAGTTTAATGTGAAGCTGACAAATATAACAGACTTAAAGTCACTTAACAGTCCTAATTCCCAAAGAGTAGAGTCCTATACAAAGGCACCCGAAATCTGAATTGGGTTATGCAAGAATTCAGTTCAATAAAACATGTTGGTTCAAGTGCTTACCCATATTCCTAAACCTATATTTGTTGGCAAAGTTGCAATTTTATTTTAGCACAAGGGGTTGCAAGCGCTATAAGTACCATGTGATGGGATGTTAAGTCATCTAATCCTAAGAGTAATGCGAGTTAAATAAAACCAACAAAACAAAGGGAATTCTTTGGTTGAAAATGCTGAAAAAGAAAATGGTACTATTTTGAGAGTTCTATACAACAATTGATCATATATCAGGAAGAGAATTCCAAAATGTACAAGTTTGTTAACCGGTTCCACTTTCAATCATCCAAACCTAACCCAAAATGTGTGCCAAAATTTTGACTGTGGAATCAAAGATAAGGGCATCCATATACCACAATTACATAGAGAAGAAACATTTGAGCTGCAAGAGAGGGAACATGCTCTCTTAAGAACTTACACCTTGCGAGCAATTAAGGCGAACCTGACCCTGAAGTCCAGTTAGAACATCAAGATTAGACATTTTCAACATAACCCTGGCGAAATCCATGCGAAAGGTTGATCCGTCATCCGAAGCATAAGCAGAGACCAATCTTGCAGTCTTCACATGAGACATCAGCTGCTGATCGGCATAGAGCAGCCCCCTTCCCTTCAACAAACTTTGAAAATAGTGAGTGTCGAATGCTCCTCCAGATGACATCGAAGATGACAATGCCTGCATGTATGACATCCCTGCTTCTGAATGACTATTTTCCTTCTGCGATACTTCGAATGCAGAAACCTCATTGGTGCTGCTGGTATTGTTGTTTTCTGGGCAGTTTAGCCTCATCTGACCAAGGAAATCGACAGGTATAGTGGGGTCTGGTTGGCCGGTGCCTTGGAAGTTGTAGAGTCTTTGCTGAATGAATTCGCAGCCGATTTTTCCTATGTTGTGCCCCCCTTAAGATGGCAAAATTGGACCCCATTAGTTAGTCAGATTCTGTTCATGGATGGCGTTGAAAACTAACAGAAGAAGGAAGGAGAGAGGGCAGGCTGAAAAAAAATTACCAAGAAGGCTGACTGTTTCTCTTTCATTAAATCCTCGGAGACTGAACAGCCGCAGCGTGCGATTAACGTTATCGTCAGGTCTGGGAATCTGATCATTTGCTTCATCATAAAATGATTGATTGCTATCCCTCCGTCCTGTTAGAACTGGATAGAATGGCCCACCAGCCTGCCATGGACAATTTATAAAAATCATATATCAGGATATCAACATAAGAATCAAGGAATAAAATATTGCACTGCCTAACTTATGAAGGATATTCATAGAAAGACAATTTGCACCATTAAGTGTCTCTACATCAAATAGTCGCAGATTAAACAAACACAAAGGTAACCAAAAGGTGAAACAAATGCTGTCAAAGGAGTTTAGGATAGACTACTATGAAGATACATAATTTCTCATAGTCAAAGCCAAGCATACAAAAAATTAATAAGCAATTGCTGAAAGAGGATCATCAGAAAAATTAAATTTAGGTGAACTATTGAAGAAGTGATAATCTGGGTGAGCAAATATTTCCATAACATCGTTACTGTTTTAGTAAATTGCTTCTATAACTTCCAGAACAGAGAAACTGGATCAAATGCATTAAACCTTTAACAGTCAAACTCTCTAACTGTTCCCATTAGTACAATAAGAACAGGAAACCCTAAAAGAAATCAAAATATTTGAAAGTAAAGGGATATCTAGTAGTGCTTGAAATTGCTTAGACAGGAGAAGGGAACAAACCAAAAGAACAAAATCTCTAGCCGCGACAGCAAGTATATCAGCACAAGACACAACTCCAGGACAAGCTTGTTCCACCTCCTCCTTGATCAAGTCGATTTTGTCGAAACCTCTCAAGGTTTGATTCGGAATAGCCTGCTTCTCAATGGAATGGTTTTTGTTGCCATTGCTATCATCCAACAGCACTGAAGCATCGCAACCCTGATTTAGTAACAGCGCAATAGCAGTCAGAGAGCAAATCAAAACCACAATGAAAACAACAAGAATTTAGAATACATAATAGAAAATAAGCAGAGAACCAAGACCAACAAGAAAGAGGAAAATTACAAATAGTCCAAAACTGAGCCACTAAATTTACACTCTAAAACATTGTGATAACAAGCTAAATCTAAGTAAGTAGAGGCAAATAGAACCAACAAATGAAAACCTCTAACAAATGAGAGGGAAAATTTTGAAATCTCGGTCCCGAAAATCCCAAATAAAAAGCACAATTAGGGTAACCCGAAGCAAACAAAAGCCCACTTGAATTTATCTTATAAAAAAGGACAAAACTCCCAACTCTGCAGAACCAATCAGGGTAAAATCAGCAACAATTAAATTCAGATAATAAAGATACAATACTAACAGTCTTGGAAGAACAAAAAAGAACCACCAAAATTTCTACATAATAATCAAAAGGAAAAGCGCAAGAACCTGAATGAAGCAATCATGGAAGAATAGGCGGAGGATGGCGGGGGCGGAATCCCTGTGGTCGAAGAAGATGCGAGTGACGGCGGAGCGGATAGTGTCCTCGGCCTGAGGACACGTATCCCTGTAGAAATCGTAGTCCAAGTTGGAGCCATCTCTGATCCTCTCGTTGAAGAACAAATTGGAAGAAGAAGAAATTAAAGAAGGTGGAAGGTGAAGGGTTTGTGTCTGGGTCTGTTTCTGAGAATGAGGTTTGGGATGGGTTTGCGTTTGGGTTTGGGTTTGGGATTCGCCGCGTGGATTCGTGAGGGAGAGAAGCACCGGTACCAACAGCGCCACCATTATCCACACGTTCAACCAGCTCACCATATTTGATTCTTCTTCTTCTTCTTTGCTCGAAGATCCTTGTTTCTGAGAGAGAGAGAGAGAGAGAGAGAGAGAGAGAGAGAGAGAGAGTGTGCTAAGTGGACTGAAGAAGAAGAAGTGGCGGGAAGAAACGGTTGGGGGCACTGAGTTTGGTTCCTTTTTTTCGTAACTGTCTTGGACCACGAAGTGAAAGTGAGAGTGAAAGTGAGAGAGAAAATAAAGCACCTCTTTTATTTTTTTCTTTCTTTTTAAGAAAATCAAGTTTTCTTCTAGTTAGTTTATTTATTCAAAATAAATGTTTGATATTAATTATAGATAATATAGATTAAATATGAGTATTTTATGTATAAATTTTCTGAATCACTTGCTACCAATACAAAAAAAATTTAAATTTTTAATGATATTAAACATATATAGTATCTTTACTTTCATCTATCTAATATGAGTAGTTATCCAAATTAATTTTTAAGTAAATAGACAAAGACTGAGAGATAAAAATTGAAATAACTCTAGTATTGTGTTTGGTGTAAAATAGGAGACAGAGAGTGAAATAAGAATGAAGTTCTAATTTATTTGCAGAGAGTAAAAATTAGAATTAATTAATTGAAATGAGGATATTTTAGGTATAAAATGTTATTAAAGTTTTAGTCTCTGTCCTAAAAATTTTCAATCCCCTGTATCCTTACATTTTGGAGGTACTGAAATACTAAAATTTTAGAGACAAAGATTGAAATTTTAGTACCTGTCTTTGATCTAACAAATATGATACTGAGTATCGGTCTTCTGGTCTCCGTCCCAATACATCAAAACAAAGGCTACCTTAGGGATTTTAAAAGTGGACATTCTAGTTCTTAAGAAAAATTAATACACAAAACTATCATTAAGGTTTTATTCTGGTAGATAAATCAGTCTCAGTATATTTTTTAGCGGAGTAATTACCCAAATCAATCTCAAAGGATTTTAAAATCAGACATTTTAGTCTCCAAAAAAATTAATACACAGATTAATTTTCAACAATTTTCTCCGTCAAACATAATAGTCCCCTATCTATTTTTCGACATAACTCACTAAATTCTTCAAGTATTTAATAGAAAAAAAATATTAGTAGATATTATAATCAAATTAACTTTTAAGGTTATGTTAAACCTCATGCCATCCGCTACATCCTTCAAGCTTTCTCATGTTACGTGCAATCATGTATACATCCATACATACCATGTAGATTGAACATCCATTTTTCATTTCTAAATACGTTGCTTGTTTTGGAGTTTCTTTCTAGTTTCTATAGATTTCTTGCTTTGGAACTTCATTTTGTTCAGTTATACACGGAATCAATCTTCCAGATTTTTGACCATTCTCTGTCACCAATAAAAAAATCAATAATTGATCCACCTCTAACTAACTATTGTCTCTGATATGCTCAGATATTCATGGATGCTCTTTGATTAACTAAATTGCTCGATGTTAGATTTGTTTCATCGATTCAACTAATTAAATTTCTATCATATTTTTTAAATCAATACTATTTATTATGTTGATTCTTTCGAAGATTACCTAAAGTCAATAGGATTTGGGCCTAGATGTAAGGTCTATACTCTTTCTTGTGGGACTCTAATGTCTTTCCCAGTATAGTAAAATCATCATATCTAAGATTTTCGTGTGAGAATGAGAGATGGTACATACAAGGAACTATGATACTTAAGTTAGCAAATATTTTAGACAAGTTTTTTATGAGTTAGAGTTGAGAAATACCTATGTGGTATGGGATATTTATACAGTTGGAGTGATGGCCTAACGATCACTCTGTAACTCTTCCACCTATAATGATGGGTGGTTATTCTCTTTTGTTTAGGAAAGTTGTTGGGATCTTATATTTAAAGTAGTGGATAAACTTGTAGGTATGTACGTTGGTGCAGTTGAGATTCTTTCGTTGCTCAAGTCGAGTCGGGCCAGAGGGTCCGTGCTCTATTAATGTCGAGTATCTTCACGAAGTGGATCCTCCAGGCTCCTTTGAGTGCATTTAGATTAGGCTTCATTCATTTTGCGCATAGTTTCAGTTATGGATCAGAGTATGAACATTGATATTCCATCATAGTTACCCTGTCTTGTAATGTCCTATGTTTTTATAATAAAAAGATGTTTTTCAAAATTTTGATTTTTTCGTGATTAGTTTCAGTTCGACGAACGAGTATCAAATCTTGAAAATAAAATAAATAATATTATTATGTTATTATTTTATTTTATCCGTTGTAATTAAAATAGAGATTTGATGATGATATTATTATTAAGTTAATATCTGCCGATATAAGTAAATATTAGTACTTTTTGGTAGACTTAGTTTCGCTAATGCTTCACCATAGATTTTATATCCTTTTTGGTGTAAACCTTTAAAGTTTATTGAGAGTGATCTATTTTTTTGAAAGTAACCCCTACTAACAGAATAGGTCGAGCTCTTAGAACTAAGAAACTTAACCCTCAATATGTAGGACCTTTCTAGATATTTAAAAGAGTCGGTTCAATAGCTTATCAAGTAGTCGTTCCCCCATTCTTTATCAAATCTCCATGATGTCTTTCATATTTCGCAACTTAAGAAATATAATCCTGAAGAGAGCCATGGTTTACAATCGGAGACCGTGCAATTACGAAATGACTTGACATATCCAGTAGTACTAGACAGAATTGTAGAGAAGAGCGACAAACAAATGCAAAGCAAAACGGTTTCTCTGGTTAAAGTGGCTTAGGGAGGAGAAATAGAACACACCAGGGAACTAGAAATCAAGATGAAGGTAGACTACCTACACATGTCTACAAGTAATGGAAATTTTGAGGAAAAATTTTTCTTTAAGGAGGGTAGAATGTAACGCTCTAAATTTTTATAATAAAACAATGCTTTTCGATATTTTGATTTTTTTTCGAGATTAGTTTGAGTTTGACAAACCGATCTCGAATCTCGAAAATAAAATAAATAATAATATAATTATTATATCAAAAGTAATATTTTCAACAAAGATATTATTGAACTCTTTGACAAGCTCAGTGTTCGACAAGTTTAGACTTTGATCATTGCCAAATGTCAAAAATGTTGCATTGTCGATCAACTTACAAGTGCAGATTGGAACCTCTTTGGAAGCGGTTAAGTACTCAGCTATGTACTCTATGAAAACTGTTACTCGACATAATTTGGGTCGAAGTCATTTTGTGAAGACATCGACAAGAAAGGTTCGATCAAAGATAGAGATGTGTCAATGTCATTTGATGTCGATGTCGACGAGAAAGATTTAATCAAAGACAGATGTGAAGCGTCAAAGAGCTTGAAGTAGATTTCGGTATCAAGGCATCAAATTGATAAGAAGCAAGAAAAACACCCATTCAGGTACACTTGAAAAGTATAGTCAAAAGTGAAAAAAATGATGCCTTAGGCTACGGCTACGCTTTTTGGGCTACGGCTACACTTTTTGGGGTGATTTCTATTCGGCCGTTGCCTATTCTCAAAGGCTACGCTTTTTTGCACCAAGGGCTACGTTTTTGGCGTTTGGGAATAGGCTACGCTTTTCAAGTGATGCTATCCAGGACCAAAGGCTACGCTTTTCAGCTTTCATTTTTTCAGAATAGGCTACGCTTTTCAACGCTACTGCATCACTTGTAAAGCATAGCCACATTGTATACCATAGCTACTTTTTATAAGCGTAGCCTTAGGTCCCTCTTTTTTTTTTGTATACTATAGCTACTGTAAATAAGTGTAGCCTTAGGTCTTATTTTTTTTAATTTATATATATATATATATATATATATATATATATATATATAAACAAAAATTTCTAATAATTTTTTTATCTAAAATCTAATATTTGAGAATATAATTATATATATAATCCTGTATTTTTAATTAAATTAGTTAATTATTATAAAATAAAAATATACATATATAATAATACCATACAATAATTTTTAAATAATAAAAATTATCCTGAAACAAAATATAATTATATAATGAACCAAAAATATTGGGATAATCATAATTTTGAGTATTCATATATCTCAAACTAGAATAAGCATACTCATATAATGTACTTAGAGTTTACTACTAATAAACTAGGAATGACCAAAATAGTATATCATATAAATGTATCTTCTAATAAAAGACATCATCATCAACCATACATCTTTCAATTTCGAACACTCTATCTTTGCCAATAAACTATCATGATAAATATCTCAATCTTCATTCACATCTCCAGAATTATCCTACATAATTATATAGAAAAATGATTATCATTTGAAAAAAATGCAACAAGAAAAAAATAATTAACATATTAATCTTCTCACTACAAGAAAATCACTCATTCAACTACAGTTGAAAAGTCAAATTGCAACTTTAAAAATAACAAAACAAGCAAAGTGAATTTACACATGAATTCTGCACTCTAACAATCAGAATTTTCGGCATCATCATCATTCAATTAGTCATAACCTCAATTCTAGCATCCTAATTCTTACCTCTTTTTGTCCATTTTCAACAAAATTCTGACAACACTTTAATCAAATTTACATGATCCACCATTGCAACAGAGACTTTGTTAATAATAACAAAGAACAACATCTAGAAGATTATAACATGTCAATAGATATTTAGATCAAGCAAATGGATCAATATTCAAATCATCTTAAACTTTAACATCATTAAAAGTTTTCAGGTATTTTGAATGCATATCACTTACTTATAAAGGCAATGACGAAGACTGGGCGAGCAGAGAGCAGAGCAGCATTGGCGGTGTTTCCAGTTCCAAATGGAGACTTAATCTGAATCATTGGCAGTTACCATTCATGGAATGCATCAGATGCAACTGGATCTTAATGCTCAATTTGTAGCAAATCAACAATTCATCATCATAATAAATAACTTCAAACAAATTCACTACCAAATCGAGAATCATAGATTGCTGTTGGAATCACAAGCCTTGGAAATGAAAGGGACATGCTACAACCCTTTATCAACAACTCCAATGAATCTTCTAGGTCCTCACTTCTTATACCAAGCTGCTATTTTCTTCTCATCCACATAGAGAAGCACCTACTTGAAAAGAAATCACATTCACTATAGAAAATTAAATAAATGCAAATCAAACCTGAAAATGACTCCAATCTCATAACTCACAGCAGCCTCCACATCATAAAGCAACAATAAAAATCATTGAGAGATTCAAAGTTACAATAAATCCTGCCACAAAGTATACTAGTAAAAAGGTTTCCTTTTAGTCACAATTTAATATACCCTTCCCAATTCCCAAAGACGCCCTTCCTATAAGAAATATACTAGCAAATTCAAAGTTAAAAAGTTACTCAATAATTCTTGAAGATAACTCTAAAATTGGAACCAAAACTCCAACTCTGTTTGGCACTAAGGAATCAACTTGCTTTACTTGTAATCAAGCATTTCTTATAGCTGTCTTGTGCAAAAAAGTTAAATTAAAATAAGGTAGGTACATAGCTTAAAGGATTCCAAACCAGCTAACATGCTCGATAAGCTTATCAGCAAAGAACATAAAATTAAATGCAAGATAGCACGATGAACCTAAACAGTATTAAGATCATTACTGGTTTATATCAATCCTCAGAGAAAGTAAGCAGCAGGCTGATCTTATGCTACCTGACCAAGACTAGCAGCAGCTATTGCCCAATCTTCGAACTCCCTAAACAGTAAGCTAATGGAAGCTCCCAATTCACTCTCAATGAAGCTTTTTGCTTTCTTTGGAGAGAAGGCAGGGACCTTGTCCTGTCAAGAACAATCTTATACTCAGAATACATTGATCTAAGAATCAACACTTACTAGTTCATTGATCTAAGCATCAGTATAAACAAACAAGACTTAAAGGACGATTAGGTGAATGAATCAAAATCAAAATCCAAAATAATTTAACAAGACAGAATTTATCATTAGCTGAATTTTTATAGCATATTTTTATTCAGTGTCACAGTAACAAGCTTTGTACAATTTAATTGGGGTGAACATGATTTTGGGGTTATAAGATAGAACATGTAATCAAATAACTAAAAATAAAAACTCACTTATTACTTAGCTAAACTAATATACCATTACTATTTGATAATAATAATAATAAGGTTACTCACGTTGACTAAAATGTTAACATAAGATACATGTGTCCACATCTTAATAACATGATACATAACAGATATTGATTTATTTAGAATCCAGCAATGATGTTTACCAGCTAACTTGTTCCATCATGGACACTATTCTTTGCTGATAAGCTTCCGGAAGTGATTCCAAACCAGCTAACATGCTCTTATGTCTTATCCATGATTCAATTCAATTTAACTCAACCTAGTGTTCTTCATTCACATTAATCATATATGATCTGTTAAACATGATTTTACATTGAAATAATATGTTGAACTGATTATGGCGAGATATATGATCTGGTATTAATCAACCCAATTAATTAGCAGATGGATCAAAATCTTATTGAGAAAAGTAATCCAAATAGAAACCGGAACCTGAAGAAGAGGTCTGGAGAGATTGCAGCAGAACTTTTCAAAGGAGAGAATTGCATCCGCACCCTTGGCGTCGAAAACGGCATTGATGAAACGCCTACAGAGACATCGAAATTAAAATGAGAATGAAATGAAAGTTGGAGAGAGAGAGAGGGGTTGGGAGTACGAACAAGAAGTAAATCGTAGAAGCCGAAAGTGAGGACAGGAGCACGGCAAGCCCTAGCAGCGGCGGCGGCTTCAATTGACCCCAGGAGCGACGACAGTGCACGGCGGAACAGTCTCCTTCTCTCTCACGTCGCGTCTTCGTCCTTTCTCTCCATTTAGTATGCGAATCATCTTTCTCTCTCTCTCCTCTGGACTCCCTCCTCCACAACGGTGATGGCGTCGGCTGCAGCGGCGTTGCGGCGGTGACCCCCTCTCACTCTCTGGTCTCTCGCTCGTGCTCTCATCTCTGTCTTCCTCCTCTCCTCCCTCTGGTTCACTCATTCTCTCAGATCTGGGGATGTGTGTGAAATGGTGCGCGGCGAAGGTGAGTTAGGGTAAGGGTGAGTTGCGAAAGTGAGGGTGCTACTGTGTTGGAACGTGAATGTGATTTAGTGATAAGGAGAAAAAAATTACTAAGTGTTGTGGGTGTATTTGGCACTAGATACATTACGCATCACTTCTAAAATGCATCCAAAATTTAACAAATAGGCTACTCTTTAAAAACATCTTCTTTGATAGAAAAAGTGAACCTATAGATATCAACCTATGGCTACGCTTTATAAGTGATTTCTATAATACCTAAGGCTACACTTTTTAAATGATGCCACAATTATGTATCATTTTCTCTTATAAAAAGGCAACACAGAGAAAAGCGTAGCCTATTCATAGAATAGGCTACGCTTTTCAAATGTAGCTTAAAAAAGTGTGGTTGAATGGGTATTTTTCTTGTAGTGATTGTTGGGCCAAAGTAATTTGACTTAGCAATAAACATACTAAAAATATCTGTTTGGACTTTGTCGAAACAGATTTTGGAGTTGATCGCAGAGCAGGCGTTGATCAGAAAAGCGGGTTGATCAAAATGTATGTCAGAGACAAGATTTCGTGATTGAAGCAATGGACGAGTGAATGATCGAGGAAGTTAAAGACAGTTTTCACATCATTTAAGTGGCAAGAACAGTTATATTTGGTTTACTTACATGTGAAGCATGTGTATAAATCTTGATTGGTTTGAAGGGGCTATAAATAGATAGAGTTTGGAAGGAATAAGGGTTGAAATTTGATAAACCACTATTTTATGGTAAATTTTGGGTTGAAAAGAAGGGAATTTATCAACTTATCTTGGATTTATTCATTGAAATAGCATAGTTTTATGAATTTATCCTAATTGTGCTAAATGATTAAAAACATGCTTTTTGGGCTCTTAAATTGCTAAATTGAATTCACTTATATTCCATTCGATTCCTTGATGTGTTTGCTGAGTGATTTCAAGGATGGCTTGAAGAAGTGAAAAAAAGCATGCAAAAAATGGAGAATTCATAAAAAATGAAGTTTTGGAAATCTGCCCAGTTGTACGTACGCATGTCTCATACGTACACCTTTTTTGGAATATTTCCAATTTGTACCTGATGAATGGAAATTGTCGTGGTAAAGAATTTCACTAATGAAATCTCGTCGTAAGCATAGTTCTAAACCAACAAATAATCTTCCTCAATCAAACATTTGGTTGTTACAAGTACAAACCCCTATAAAAATAACCGAAGTATTCAAACCTCGGGTCGTTCTCCCTAGGAATTGTAATAAAGTGTTCTTGTTATTGGCTATGAGGTATGCTTTGGGATTTTGAGATAACATACAAGAAATATAAATGGCAAAGAAAATCAAATGGCAAAAAGAGGTCTTGGCAATGTTTGGTGGTCAAGGGTCTCTATCCTTATCACTAACCACAATATGATAATTGCAAGGATTAATCCCATTAAGTCATCCTCTAACAAGTAAAGAAAAGTCAAATGAGCTATATCAATCCAAGTCCGTAAGTCCTCGCCACTCACTAATTGGATTAATGAAAGCTAGAGTCAATGGCTACCAATCATCAATCACTTGGACATTAGTGACTCAAGAATTCCTAAGTTACCTTCCCAAGCCAAGAGCACTAAAATCTACTCTAACATCCTTCCAAGCATTTTATCAAACACTTGGAAGGCATAAAAGGAAAGCATAGTAAATTGACAACAAGAATGAATTCTAACAACAATTAATTGTAAAGAATTAACAACAACAATAAAGGAAAATACAATTAACATGAATTACCTCAAATTGCATTAAAAGAAAATAAAAGGAACAAGAGTAAATCCACAACAAAGTATAGAAACAAAATAGAGGAAATTGCAACTAGAGAATAGTAGAACAAGATGTAGCAACGTAGAATTGAAAGGTAGAAGTAGATGAAAGCAAAGATTAAAACCTAGATCTAAGAAATTCTAATCTATACCTAATCCTAATTGTAGAGAGAAGAGAGAGCTTCTCTATCTAGAAACTAACTCTAACTAAAACTAACTAAAACTAATTGGTAACTAACTAGCTCATCCCTCTTCAATCCTTGGGTTAAATAGCTTCAGAAATGAGTTGGATTTGGGCCTGGGAAGCCCAGAATTCACCCCCAGCATTTTGCCTTTAAGTGAGTTACGTGCAAGCATCGACGCGTATGCGCCATGTACGCGTACGCGTCGCTTGGCATTTTGCTTCCACGCGTACGCACCATTTACGCGTACGCGTCGCCATGCAACTTCAATTCTACGCGTGCGCGTCAGCTGCGCTTGCGCATCGATGAGTTTATCCCAAATCCTTAATTTTCCAAGATTTCTCCACTTACATGCTTTTCCTCTTCATCCCTTTGATTCATTCCTAACTTTTCCATCTTGAATTCACTAACAAACATATCAAGGCATCTAGTGGAATCAAAGGTGAATTAATATTGACACATTAAAGGTCTAAAAAGCATGTTTTCAGACTTAAGCACAAATTAGGAGACAATCATGAAACCATGCTATTTCCTTGGATAAATGTGGGTAAAAGGTCATAAAAATCCTCCAAATTAAGCACAAGATAAACCCTAAAAATGGGGTTTATCAACCTCCCCACACTTAAACCATAGCATGTCCTCATGCTAAAATCAAGAAGAAAACAAAGGGTATCAACATTTATTCAATGTAACAACTACCTAAATGCAATCTATCTACATGCAACTATCTAAATGAATGCAACTACTTGGTCAAAATAAATCAATTCCCAAAAAAGCCAATATAAGCACAAGGGCTAAAGGTATTAACAACCAAGTCAAACCACAATTGAGTTGAGTGATTAAGAATTTTACAAACTTGCATGAAAAGTGATGATTCTAGGTGGAGACATGTAGTTGAGCGATCGAACCCTCACCGGATATGTATCCGCTCTAGTCACTCAAGTGTTTAGGGTTGATTATCTCAATTCTTTCCTAATCATGCTTTCCAAGATTTGTTCTTCTTCTAACAATCAACAATTATTCCATGCATGCATACAAGTATCCTGAGGTCTTTTTCATAGGTTGTAATGGGGTTAGGGTCAAGGTAAGGATGTATATTTGGTTAAGCGAGCTTGAATTTGAATCTTTGATTAACATAAGCCTCCCACCTAACCTATATAACAACTTATATAATTAAGTGCTAACCTAACTACCCATTCTTCACTTTTTCACATACTCATGTATTTTCATTTCATTTCACAACACATATGTATTGATCTCTATTAATATTTACTTTGGGGCATTTTGTCCCCTTTTATTGCTTTTCTTTTTTCTTTCTTTTTCTATTTTTTTCTTTTTCTATATATTTTTTCTTTTTCTTTATCATCATTTTTTTTCTTTTATTTTTCACAACAAAGCATATACGAAGGCATCAATGCATATGGTTTTACCTATAATTAATACATGAGCATGTACCCAATTCCCTAAATTCTCGATAGAAATACAAAACACTCTTTTATCCCAACCAATGTTCCAAATTTTCCCACACTTGAATGATACTCACACTCACTAGCCTAAGCTAATCAAAGATATAAATAAAGGACATTTGTTATTTTTTTTCTTTAAGGCTTGTAATGTGCTAAAATTAAGAACAAGTGGGTTAATCGTAGGCTCAAAGTTGGCTAACAAAAGTGGTAAAAGGTAAAGCTATTTGGGTAAGTGAGCTAATTGAAATGATGGCCTCAATCATATAAATGCATGAATATACATAATAATGGACATGTAGAATCAAACAAATCAAAGATTACAATCATAGAAAGAGAATAATGCACACAAGAAGGAAGATAAGTGGTTATAAGATGTAACCACACCATTAGGCTCAAAACTCCCAAGGTTGTGTGTTCTTAGCTCCAAAAATATGATCCACAATATATATATAATTCAAGCAAGTTCTATGAAAAGTTTTTTTTAATCAAATTAATTGGGATATCAATACCCTATTAAGAATGTTTTTCTTGGAGAATTTCATTATTTTAACTAAGCTTATTACATATATGCAAAACAAGAAAATGCAACAAAGAATCCTAAAAGATCTAAAAAAATGAAATGCAAAAGTGTTGGGATTAGAAATTTGTCACCCAAAATGCCGACTGGTCAGAAGACCTCCCTACACTTAAAAGTTTGCACCGTCCTCGGTGCATCCAGAGATGAGCAAGGGGGTACGGCGACTCTCCGAGTTGCTACCTTCAGCTGGTAGATCAATCGGTTGCTGCGTGTTCTTTGTCTCGCTTCCATGTTTGCTTATAGTAACTCATCCTAAAATTAGAAGGCAGGATAGTAAGAAAAGTAAATGCAAAAGCAAGGAAGCCTACATTGTTGGAATAAGGTGGAAATCACTAGAAGTGAGTGAGTGAATTATTGTAACATTAAGGAAAGTAGATGTGTGGATTCTAAATTGCATGCGGTTTAGAACACACCCTAGCATAAAAAGCTATGTCACAAAAGAAGCATGCACTTCACTTATCCTAGTGTGCCTGAGATGCTCTAAACTTGTAGGTCAAGATAACCAAGCAAGCAATAAAGAGGCATGAAAGCATTCAAGCTAAAAACAAATGGATGCATATGATCAAGAAGTACAATGCATTAAGATAAATGCACAACATCCACAAGAAATTACCTAATCAAAGAAAATGATTCAAATCACATGGTGGCTAGCTACAACATGCAATTCGAAAAAATTAACAAGCTTGAAGGCAATGTAACATGTACTTGGTATTCACAAAATTAAGCATGATCGAATCAAGTAGCAACATATAACCTCGACAAAGGATCCAACAATGAAAATTAACAATAAATGATGTTAAAATAACATCTTATTAGTGAGTAACAGCAATAAACGGTAAACAAGATTAATAATCCACACTTATAATGAAAAGTAGAAAATTTAAAAAAAATCAATGAACTAAGTAACTACGTAAAAGAAATGGTTACAATTGGTGTTTGGTAGTGTTGGATGATGGCTGAAGATGGAAAAGAATATAAGAGAAGAAAGGAGAAGGAGAGATATGGAAAGAAGAGAAGAAAAGAAGGTGTATGGAGTAAGGTGATCCACGCGTACGCGTAGTACGGGTGTGCGCGTGATGAGTTGAAATGGGATCGACGCGTACACGTGGAGCACGCGTATGCGCGGGTGGTGTACGAGATGATCGACGCGTATGCGTGGGGCACGTGTACGCGTGGGTTGACTTGTGCCTCAGGCACAAAGTTCGCGCGATGCAGGCACAACTCTCGGGTAGGTGTATGGAGGAATGAAACTTCGTCATCCACGCGTCCGCGTGGGTGACGCGTGCGCGTGGATTGGCCGAAAAGCTTGGAGCACGCGTACGCGTGGTTTTCTAAATTTTCTATGTTTTTGCACCAATCCAAACATTCCAACCCTCTAAACAGCTACCAAAATACCATAAAACCTTATTTATCATACTGAACTACTACTACACTCTACAAATCAACCAAAACATGAATTTAAACTAATATTACCAATATTTACAAAGAAGAAAATGAAAAGATTTTACCATGGTGGGGTATCTCCCATCTAGCACTTTTGTTTATTGTCCTTAAGTTGGACTTATGGGGAGCTTCTCTCAAGGCGGCTTGTGCTTAAATTCTTCTTGGAACTCCCACCAATGCTTAGTTCTCCATTGTGGCCCAAGATTTCTCATAAGTTGCACCAAGTCTTGATGGGGTTCTTCACAAGTTTGGGGATCCCAAAGTCGATCATCTTCTTGTAATCAGGGATCCCACACTTTATTTTCACACCCTTCTTAAAGTTGATCATTATTAATCCTTCCGGGTGGTAAACAAGATGAATTCTCAATGAAGTACTAATGAGCGGATATTTTATACGCTTTTTGGGGGTAATTTCATGTAGATTTTACTATGTTTTAGTTAGTTTTTAGTAGATTTTTATTAGTTTTTAGGCAAAAATCATATTTCTGGACTTTACTATGAGTTTGTGTGTTTTTCTATGATTTCAGATATTTTCTGGCTGAAATTGAGGGAGCTGAGCAAAAATCTGATTCAGGCTAAAAAAGGACTGCTGATGCTGTTGGATTCTGACCTCTCAACACTCGGAATGGAATTTTTGGAGCTACAGGTGTCCAATTGGCACGCTCTCAATTGGGTTAGAAATTAGACATCCAGGGCTTTCCAGCAATATATAATAGTCTATACTTTGCACGAAGATAAATGATATAAACTGGCGTTCAATGCCAGTTTCATGTTGCAGTCTGGTGTTCAGTGCCAGAAATAGGTTACAGGTTGAAGTTCAGCGCCAGAAACAGGTTACAACCTGGCGTTCAACTCCAGAAACAGCCCAGGCACGTGAGAAGCTTAAGTCTCAGCCCAGCACACACCAAGTGGGCCCCAGAAGTGAATTTCTGCACTATCCATCTTAGTTTACTCATTTTCTGTAAACCTAGGTTACTAGTTTAGTATTTAAACAACTTTTAGAGACTTATTTTGTATCTCATGACATTTTTAGATCTAAATTATATACCTTGTGATGGCATGAGTCTCTAAACTCCATTGTTGGGGGTGAGGAGCTCTACAGCGTCTCGATGAATTAATGCAATTATTTCTGTTTTCCATTCAAACACGCTTGTTCCTATCTAAGATGTTCATTCGCGCTTCACTATGAAGAAGATGATGATCCGTGACACTCATTACCTTCCTCAATTCATGAACATGTGCCTGACAACCACCTCCGTTCTACATTAGATTGAATGAGTATCTCTTAGATTTCTTAATCAGAATCTTCGTGGTATAAGCTAGAATTTATGGCGGCATTCATGAGAATCCGGAAAGTCTAAACATTGTCTGTGGTATTCCGAGTAGGATTCAATGATTGAATGGCTGTGACGAGCTTCAAACTCGCGATTGTTGGGCGTGATGACAAATGCAAAAGAATCAATGGATTCTATTCCAACATGATCGAGAACCAACAGATGATTAGCCGTGTTGTGACAGAGCATTTGGACCATTTTCACTGAGGGATGGGAAGTAGCCATTGACAACGGTGACGCCCTACATACAGCTTGCCATGGAAGGAGCCTTGCGTGTGTGAAGAGGAGGACAAGAGAAAAGCTGAAATAAAGAGGACAAAGCATCTCCAAAACTCCAACATATTCTCCATTATTGAGTAACAATTACTTATTCCAAACACTTTCACTTTTTACAATTAAATTCAAAGAACCTTATTGGCATCCTAACTAAGATTAATAAGATAACCATAGCTTACTTCATACCAACAATCTCCGTGGGATCGACCCTTACTCACATAAGGTATTACTTGGACGACCCAGTGCACTTGCTGGTTAGTTGTGCGGATTGCAAAGGTGTGATTGCAATTTCGTGCATCAAGTTTTTGGCGCCGTTGCCGAGGATTGTTCGAGTTTGAACAACTAAAGGTTTATTTTGTTGCTTAGATTAGGAATAATTTATTTTTTGATGCTATAGAGTCATTAAATCTGAGTCCTTTATTTTCTTTTCAAAAATTTTTCAAAAATATTATTTTTTCTTATTAATTTTTAATTTTTATGTGAGTTTAGTTTTATACTTTAAGTTTGGTGTCAATTGCATATTTCATATTTTCCTTGAAATTTTTGAATTTGTGTTCTTTATTTTTCCCTGATCTTCAAATTGTTCTTGTCAAATTTTCTTGTTTGATCTTTGATTTTTCCTATTTTGTGTATTTTTTGTGTTTTCCTTGTGCTTTTTTAAAATATTAGTTTTCAAAAATATATTTTTTATATACAATATTAAAATACGTTACATTTATAGCTCAGTTGGCTAGAGCGTTGGCTTATATTCTTGGCAATTGGGTATCTTCCTTTTAAAATTTTTTTTCAAAAATAATTTTTCTTTGATTAAATCTTGTGCCAAACTTTAAGTTTGGTGTTTTCTTGTTAATCTTTCTTTAATTTTCGAAAATTTTATTGTGATTTTCTAAAAATTTTAAGTTTGGTGTTCTTTCTTTTGTTCTTCGTGTTCTTGTGAATCTTCAAGGTGTTCTTGAGTCTTCCTTGTGTTTTGATCTTAAAATTTTTAAGTTTGGTATTCCTTGGTGTTTTCCCTCCAAAATTTTCGAAAACAAGGAGCATTAGATCTAAAAATTTTTAAGTTTTGTGACTTTTGTGTGTTTTTCTCTTTCATCATAAAATTTCAAAAATAAAAAAATATCTTTTTCTTTAATTATTCATTTTTTTCAAATCCTTTTGGTTGACTTGGTCAAAAATTTTTTTAAATCATAACTTTTTCAAAACTTCCTAACCACTTTTTCTCTCTCTTCAATTTTCGAAAATTATATCCAAAATTTTTCAAATCTTTTCAATTAATTAATTATTTTCGTTTTCAATTTTTTTATTTTATTTGGTTTTCTAATTTTCGAATTTTTATTTAATTTTTCATTTATTTTATTTTATCTTCCTTTTAATTTTCGATATTCAAAAAAAAATTTAAATCCACATTACCTCCTTTACTCCAAGATGGACCTAAGTAGAAATGAACAGTCCAGAAGGACTCTGGGGTCATATGCTAACCCCACTACTGCTTCATATGGGAGTAGTATCTGTATACCCTCCATTGGAGTCAATAGTTTTGAGTTGAATCCTCAACTCATTATCATGGTGCAGCAAAGTTGCCAGTATTCAGGTCTTCCACAAGAAGAACCTACAGAGTTTCCGGTACAATTTTTACAAATTGTTGACACAGTACATGATAAGGAAGTAGATCAGGATGTCTACAGATTATTACTGTTTCCATTTGCTGTAAAGGACCAAGCTAAGAGGTGGTTAAATAACTAACCTAAGGACAGCATAAAGACATGAAAACAGCTGTCAGAAAAATTTCTGAATCACTATTTTCCTCCAAAATGGATGACACAGATAAGGCTGAGCATCCAAGGCTTCAAATAAGGAGATAATGAATCTCTTTATGATGCCTGGGAAAGATACAGAGAGATGCTAAGAAAATGCCCCTCTAAAATGTTTTCAGAGTGGGTGAAGTTAGACATATTTTATTATGGGCTTACAGAGAAAGCTCAGATTTTTCTAGACCACTCATCTGGTGGATCTATACATATGAGAAAGACAATAGAAGAAGCTCAAGAGCTTATTGATATAGTTGCCAGAAATCAGCATCTGTACCTAAGCAGTGAACCTTCCATCAATGAAGAGGCTAAAACAGTAACTGCTGAACTCAGTCCTGCAGAACAAGTTACTGAATTCAATCAGCAACTGGATTTTCTAACAAAATAGTTAGCCGAATTCAAGGAGATACTACAAGAAACAAGAATGGCTAATATGAATATGGAAGTACAGTTGAAGCAAACAGAACAGTAGTTATCAAAACAAATAATAGAAGAGTGCCAAGAAATTCAATTAAGAAGTGGAAAAACATTAAATACCTCATTTCAAGGTAGCAGGAAGCCAAGAAATGAGCAAACTATCCAAAATTCATCTGAGGACAGTATGAGCCCAGAGAAGAATAATTCTGGCGCTCAAACGCCAGAATATGGGTGGAAAGAATGCGTTGAACACCCAAACCATGCTCAGCCCTGGCGTACAAGGCCAGAAACAAGCAAGGAATTGGCGTTGAACGCCCAAAGGAAGCACAATTCTGGTGTTCAGACGCCAGAAACAGGTGAGGAGTTGGCGTCTAATGCCACTCCAGCTTCTACCCCTGGCATTCAAACACCAGTGGGAAATCAGACACATACAAGTGCTGATAGCAACCCTTCTAAAAAGGCTTCTCAACTCACATCTGTAGGCAATAAACCTACAGCAACTAAGGTTGATGAATACAAAGCCAAAATGCCTTATCCTCAAAAACTCCGTCAAGTAGAACAGGATAAGCAATTTGCTCGCTTTGCAGACTATCTCAGGACTCTTGAAATAAAGATTTCGTTTGCAGAAACACTTGAGCAAATACCCTCTTATGCTAAGTTCATGAAAGAGATCTTAAGTCATAAGAAGGATTGGAGGGAAACTGAAAAAGTTTACCTCACTGAAGAATGCAGTGCAGTCATTCTGAAAAGCTTACCTGGGAAGCTTAAAGATCCCAGAAGCTTTATGATACCATGCACATTAGAAGGTACTTGTACCAAGCAAGCTCTATGTGATCTTGGGGCAAGTATCAACCTAATACCTGCATCTACTATCAAAAAGCTTGGGTTGACTAATGAAGTCAAACCAACCCGGATATGTCTCCAACTTGCTGATGGTTCCATTAAACACCCATCAGGCGTGATTGAAGACATGATTGTCAAGGTTGGGCCATTTGCCTTTCCCACTGACTTTGTGGTGCTGGAAATGGAGGAGTACAAGAGTGTAACTCTCATTCTAGGAAGACCTTTCCTAGCAATTGAACGAACCCTCATTGATGTCCAAAAATGGGAAGTAACCCTGAGAGTCAATGAGGACGAGTTTAAGTTGAATGTTGTCAAAGCCATGCAACATCCAGACACCCAAAATGACTGCATGAGCATTGATATCATTGACTCTCTGGTAAAAGAGGTCAATATGACTGAGAGTCTCAAATCAGAGCTAGAGGATATCTTTAAAGATGTTCAGCCTGATCTGGAGGAACCAGAGAGAATAATAGAACTTCTAAAAATCCCTCAGGAAGAGGAGAAACCTCCCAAACCCGACCTCAAACCATTACCACCATCCTGAAATATGCATTTCTGGGAGAAGATGATACCTTTCCTGTAATCATAAGCTCCACCTTAGAGCCACAGGAAGAGGAAGCACTAATTCAAGTGCTAAGGACACACAAGACAGCTCTTGGATGGTCCATCAGTGATCTTAAGGGCATTAGCCCAGCCAGATGCATGCACAAGATCCTATTGGAGGGTGACACTAAGCCAGTGGTTCAACCACAGAGGCGGCTGAATCTAACCATGAAGGAGGTGGTACAGAAGGAGGTCACTAAATTACTAGAGGCTGGGATTATTTATCCTGTTTCTGATAGCCCCTGGGTAAGTCCTGTTCAAGTCGTCCTTAAGAAGGGTGGCATGACAGTGGTTCAGAATGAAAAAAATGAACTGGTTTCTAAAAGAATAGTTATAGGGTGGCGTATGTGTATTGATTACAGAAGGCTCAATACAGCTACCAGAAAGGATCATTTTCCTTTACCATTCATAGACTAGATGCTAGAAAGACTAGCAGGTCATGAATACTACTGCTTCTTGGATGGATATTCAGGTTATAATCAAATTGCAGTAGATCCCCAGGATCAAGAGAAAACAGCATTCACATGTCCATCTGGAGTATTTGCATACAGAAGAATGCCATTTGGTCTGTGCAATGCACCTGCAACCTTTCAAAGATGCATGCTCTCTATTTTCTCTGATATGGTAGAAAAATTTCTGGAAGTCTTCATGGATGACTTTTTAGTATTTGGAGACTCATTCAGCTCCTGTCTTGACCATCTAGCACTTGTTCTAAAGAGGTGCCAAGAGACTAACCTGGTTTTAAACTGGGAGAAATGCCACTTTATGGTGACTGAAGGAATTGTCCTTGGGCACAAAATTTCGAACAAGGAAATAGATGTGGATCAAGCTAAGGTAGAGGTAATTGAAAAATTACCACCACCTGCCAATGTTAAGGCAATCAGAAGCTTTCTAGGGCATGCAGGATTTTATAGGAGGTTTATAAAGGATTTTTCAAAAATTGCCAAACCTCTGAGTAATCTGCTAGCTGCTAACACGCCATTTATCTTTGATAAAGAGTATCTGCAGGCATTTGAAACTCTGAAAGCTAAGCTGGTCACAGCACCAGTCATCTCTGCACCAGACTGAACATTACCATTTGAATTAATGTGTGATGCCAGTGACCATGCCATTAGTGCAGTGTTGGGACAAAGGCATGACAAGCTTCTGCACGTCATTTATTATGCCAGTCTTTTTCTAAATGACGCACAGAAGAACTACACAACCACAAAAAAAGAGTTACTTGCAGTGGTTTACGCCATTGACAAGTTCAGATCTTATTTAGTAGGATCAAAAGTGATTGTGTACACTGACCATGTTGCTCTTAAATATCTACTCACAAAGCAGGATTCAAAATCCAGACTCATAAGATGGGTGTTGCTTCTGCAGGAGTTTGATATAGAAATAAGAGACAGAAAAAGGACAGAGAACCAAGTAGCAGATCATCTGTCCTGAATAGAACCAGTAGAAGGGGCGTCCCTCCCTCTTACTGAAATCTCTGAAAACTTTCCGGATGAGCACCTCTTTGCCATCCAGGAAGTGCCATGATTTGCAGACATTGCAAACTACAAGGCAGTGAGATTTATTCCCAAAGAGTACAGTAGGCAGCAAACAAAGAAATTGATCACGGATGCAAAGTACTATCTTTGGGATGAACCATATCTCTTCAAGAGATGTGCAGAAGGAGTAATCCGTAGATGTGTGCCTAAAGAAGAAGCACAGAAGATCCTCTGGCACTGCCATGGATCACAGTGTGGAGGACATTTTGGAAGTGAGCGAACAGACACAAGAGTCCTCCAATATGGCTTCTACTGGCCTACTCTCTATAAAGACTCCCGAGTGTTTGTACTTAATTGTGACAGTTGTCAAAGATCTGGCAATCTGCCTCACAGTTATGCCATGCCTCAACAAGGGATCTTGGAGATTGAGTTATTATGTATGGGATATTGACTTCATGGGACCTTTCCCACCATCATACTCAAACACTTATATTCTGGTGGCAGTGGATTATGTATCCAAATGGGTGGAAGCTATTGCAACACCCACTAACGATACTAAGACAGTGCTGAAATTCCTCCAAAAATACATCTTCAGCAGATTTGGTATCCCTAGAGTACTAATCAGTGATGGGGGCATTCATTTCTGTAATAAACAGCTTTACTCTACTTTGGTTCGATATGGAGTTAGCCACAGGGTAGCTACTCCATATCATCCATAAACAAATGGGCAAGTTAAAGTCTCTAATAGAGAACTTAAAAGAATCCTGGAACGGACTGTGATTAACCATAGAAGGGATTGGGCACGAAGCTTGGATGATGCTCTGTGGGCATATAGAACAGCATTCAAGACACCTATAGGAACTTCTCCATACCAGCTGGTGTATGGAAAAGCCTGTCACTTGCCAGTGGAACTGGAACACAAGGCCTATTGGACAACCAGATTCCTAAACCTTGATGCCAAGTTAGCTGGAGAAAAACGATTGCTCCACTTAAATAAGCTAGAGGAATTCAGACTCAATGCTCTCGAAAATGCAAAAATTTACAAAGAGAAAGCAAAAAGATGGCATGATAAGAAATTATCATCCAGAGTCTTTGAGTCAGGGAAGAAAGTTCTGCTATTTAACTCTAGGCTCAGATTATTCCCCAGAAAATTGAAATCCCGGTGGAGAGGTCCATATGTGATTACGAGTGTGTCACCATATGGATACATGGAGCTTCAGGATAATGATTCTAACAAAAAGTTCATTGTTAATGGACAGAGAGTTAAACATTATCTTGAAAGCAATTTTGAGCAAGAATGCTCAAAACTGAGACTTGATTAAAGCTTAGTAATAGTCCAGCTAAAGACAATAAAGAAGCGCTTGCTGGGAGGCAACCCGACCATTTACAAGGCTTATTTATTAATTAATTGATTTTTACAGGTTTATGTCAATTATCTTCAAGGTAAAATAGCAATTGCTTGAGTTCACGGAGTTACAGAAGGATTCAGAGGATAAAACATCAAAAAGAAGCTCATTAGTGCGAAAAAAGCCAGTAAGAGCTGTTTTGGGCGCTGAACGCCCAAAAGAAGCACCCTAGATGACTCGAGGTTTAAGTACTCTCGGTTAATTAGAATTTGTAAACATTTGATTAAGAGAATTCATTGTTGGTTTGGACTATGCTACTAACAAATTGATTGTTGTCTTTGATTGATTCCAAACCATACAAAAAGTTCTCTTGTCAAATTTGGCGCCGTTGCTGGGGAGTTTCAATGGTGTAAAATTATTGGCTATAGTAAATATGTTAATATGTAAATAGTTTGCTTTTTGGTTATCTTTTGTTTTTGTTGATGGTTAGGATTGGAGTCCTGGAGGATATTGGATATTCTAGCATTTGTGGGGAAGTCAAGCACAAGTCACCATAGCAAGGGCTCTCCTAATTGTCTAACTTGAAGACATTAAATAAAAGTGTTTGGTAACATTGTTCCTACTCTTCTCTTTTTGTATATATTTTGGTTTATTGCATGTTTGTTTGGTTGGTTAGCTTAGAATTAGTTAAAATTTGATATTTGTAAGTTAATTTTGGTTTGAATCATGAATTTATGGGTTCTTGCATATTTGGTGTTGAGATTTTGATTGAACTAAGGCTTGGTACCTTAGAATTTTGAAGAAAATTTTTTGGAAAAAACAGGACATGTGCGTGCGCACACACCTATGCGCACGCACGCAGCAACGAAAATTCACCTCCTGTGCGTACGCACACAAGCCTTTATGCTGTCTATTCGCAGCGCCAGCACGCCTTGTGCGCATGCGTTTTCCTGTTTTCTGTGACCTGTGCGTGCGCACATACTCGTGCGTACGCACACATACCCTTTTTTGCACTATCTGTGCGGCCGCACAGGCTTGTGCATCCGCACGCCAACTTGCAACCACTCTGGTGGGGGCGTTGGCACAGCCCGTGCGTGTGAACCCCTGCCTCTTATGCTCTTGTACGCGCGCACGGACCTGTGTGCGTGCGCACACATGATCCTTCCTCTCAAAAAAAAAGGTCTTCTGTGCATGCGCACACGATTGTGCGTACACACACCTCTTGAGACCCTCTCTGCTCAGAGCGCTCGCACACTCTGTGCGAGTGCACACCTTCCCTATTATGCCTAGTGTGCGTACGCCCCTATTTTCTCACCTCTACACTTCTTTTCTTCTCTTCGCTAATTCTTCTCTTATTTTCTCTTCTCCTCTCTTCTTTCCCACCTTTAACCACCATTCACCACTATAATTCACCACCCATCACGCTCACCTTTAGGTAGTTAGTTTGCTTGTTTGTTAGTTGTTTATTTCTTTAGTTAATTAGTTTAATTTCCTGTTTTGGTGCTAAGTGTTGGATGATTGAGTTGATTGTTTGACTGTGTTGAGGTCATACATTGTTGCTTGGTATTGAGTTATTAATGTTGAATTTTGCGCATACCAAGTGCTCATGTAATGCCTTTAAGAATGCTTTTGGATTTCTAAATTGCATGTTTTGGCCACCATGTGATTTGATTTCATTATGTACTATTAGGCAATTTGTAGAAAGTTGATGCATTTTTTGTTAGGTGATGTTTGTTATAATTGCTTTTTTATCTATATCACCTATTTGATGCATTAACATTAAGAATTGTGAAATTGGATCATAAGCTTACCTAATGACATTTTTTTAGCTTTTTAAGCTTTGTGGACTATGCTTGCCATGCTTTCCACTTTATGTTAATGAGGTGTTGCTTCATGATACAATCCACAATTCCTTGATTCTTACTTGAATAATTTTATGCTTCTTTATTGCTTGTTTGTTTTTTCTTAACCTACAAGTCTTTTAAAGTATTTCAAGCACACTAGAACGAGTGAAGTGCATGCTTCTTTGTTGTAATTGTGACCTAGCTTTCCATGCTAGTGTGTGTGTGGTCTAAACCGCGCAACTTAGAATATACACACTTATTTCCTACATGTCACAAACTAATTCACTCACTCCTTCTAGTGAATACTACCTCATTCCAACACTTTATGCTTCCTTGTTTTTGTATTTACTTGTATAATCATCCTGTTTTTTTATTTTTCATGGATGATACACCATAAGCGACAAGGGGAGAGGGAGGAAGAGCACGCAGCAACCGATTGATCTACCGCTGAAGGTGGCAATCCAAAGTCACCATCCCCCCTTGCTCACCTTTAAGTGTGGGGAGGTCGTCTCCGATCGGCAACCTTAGTTAATTTTATCAAATTTTCCAAGAAAAATATTCTTGATAGGGCATTGATATCCTAATTGATTTGAGTTGAAATCTTTTGAAACTTTGCATGATTTATATATTGTGGAACATGGTTTTGAGCTAGGAACACATAAGCATACGAGTTTTGAGCCTCATTGTGTAGTTGCATCATATAACCACTATTTTCATTCTTATGTGTGTTATTCTCTTTTTATGATTGCAATCTTGGATTTGTTTGATTCTTTATGTCCATTGTTTGATGTATATATGCATTTACATGATTGACGCCATCATTTCATTTAGCTCACTTACCCAAAAAGCCTACCCTTTTATCTTCCCTTGTTAACCAACTTTGAGCCTATGATTAATCCCCTCTTATTCTTAATTTTAGCACATTATTAGCCTTAAAGCAGAAAACAATAAATGCCTTTTATTTGGATCTTTGATTAGCTTACGCTAGTGACAGTGTGTATCATCTAAGTGTGGGAAAGTTTGGAAACTTTAGTTGAGGTAAAAGTGAATTTTTTATACTTGTGGAAAATCTCAGGAATTGGGTACATATTCATGCAAGAATTGCTTAAACCATGTGTATTGACACTTTTTGTATATATTTTAGTTTAACAAAAAGAAAGAAAAAAGAGTAAAAGAAAGTAATAAAAAGGGGACAAAATGCCCCAAAGTAGAATAACAAGAACAATGCATATGAGATGTGAATTGAAAGGGATGCATGAATATGTAAAAAAGTGAGGAATGGGTAGCTAGATTTACTTTAAATTGTAGAGGTTATTATGAAGGTTAGGTGAGAGCTTAGGCTAATCAAAGATGCAAATATTAAGCTCACTTGACCATATATAATCTCACCTTTGCCCTAACCCCATTACAACCATGGAAAGTCCTCATGATACTTATATGCATACATCAAATGATTGTTGATTGTTAGATGAGGAACAAATCTTAGAAAACATGAGTAGAAGAGAATTGAGTGAACCAACCCTAAACACTTGAGCGGTTAGAGTGTAAACACATCCGGTGAGATTGCTCAAATTCTATGTTTCCACCTTCTATTATTGCTTATCTTGCAAGTTATTAACTCTTTCCAATAACTCAAGTCAATTATGGATTTGAATTGCTTTAGCCGTTATGTGTATATATGTATTCTTGGAAATTGATTTCTTTTGACTAAGTGGTTACATTCATATAGGTAGATTGCATATAGGTAGTTTCCTTGTTTTGAATAAATGTTAATTCCCCTTCTCATCTTCCTTTGGTGTAGCATGAGGACATGCTATTGTTTAAGTGTGGGGATGTGATGAATCCACATTTTATGATATTTATTTGCTCTATTTGGGTGGATTTCATTGACTTTTCTTGCACTTATCCATTGAAATAGCATGGTTTTGTGAATTCTCCCTAGAATTGTGCTTAATTGTGAAAACATACTTTTTAGGCTTTAAAATAGCTAAAATTAATTCACTTTAATCCCATTCGGTGCCTTGATGTATTTGTTGAATGAATGCTACTCAAGCGAGGAACTCACACACGAGAAGAAGGCTCGCCTACGCGAGGACTTCAGCAAACTCCACTCCTAATTGCTTTACTAATTCGCTTCTTTGCTCTGTTCTTTTTTATTCTTTGAAGCCATTGAAATACCTTAACCCTGAAACATAATCAATACTATTGTGAACAACATTCCCAAATATATTAAGGTTTGTTAGTGATATAATAATTTATGTTTGAAAATATATGAACCTAGAATCATATTGTCTTACTCAAGGTCTTCAAGAATGACAACCAAACTGTTAATCTCTCTTACTTTGTAAGTTATGAGTTCTCTTGGATCTTCTTGCCAACCACTTCCCCTATGACATCTACACCACATTTGAAGTTGATATGAAACTAAATGACTAACACAACTCGGTTACATTTTACAATTTATTTGACTATAACTGATAAGGTATATTCTTACTGATTAGAATTGAATCTTCCAGCATGTCAGCAACAAGCAACTCTGGAATGGACTTAAAGCTAAATGCTTCAAGAGAATAGTTTGGTCTAAAAACCGGTTGAACCATGATCCTATTTGAGAAATTTATGGACCGTCTATTGTTGATTGTCTTGGTATTTTCCTTCTTGTCTACCATAATAAAATGGGTCATGTACATTTTGAACTCAACAATCTTACCTTTCCATTTCTTGAGCAAAGGTTTAGGAATTGAGGCTTGGATCCTTCCACTTTAAAGATCATACAGGCATAATGTCAAGAAAGTACAAAAAAAAAGTTCTTACAACTAATAAAAATATATAAAAGTTTAACAAACTTATTTAAAATCTTAAAGAGCCATCTCTATGCCATTGATCTTTTTTTTTTATTGAATCTATTTGAAACTTCTCAAAGATGGACAACATAAACCTAGAAATTATATTCAAGTTTTCTTGCATTCACATTCATTAAACTATTAAACACTTCTGCTATTTTTGTACGAAATATTTGTTCAAGAATATTTTTTGTATATGTTCTATAAAATTTTTTGTTCAAGCAGTTTTTCATGTACTAGCTATGGCACCCTTATATAGGAAACTTTAAAATTTTGAACATTAGAAAAGCATATTTAACCGCACTTTGCCGCCCCTTCTTTATTCACAAATTTTACTCAGTTACAACAAAGCCACCTGTGAAGCAATGGAAGCTACCACGTATATGAAGCTACACGTGTCAAACAATCAACTACCTATTACATATTTATTCTATAACATACATTGAAAAGAAGGTTATTCTCATAGTGGAATTCCTAGGTGTCATCTATTAGGTTTATTCTCAATTTCTATTATATGTATTCATCCACCAAAATTTCAATACCTTCAATCATTATGACTCTTATATTACCCTCCTACTACATAAAACCAATTTCATTACACCATATTTTTCAAGACCGTATCCAATTTTTTATCTCTCTTTCTCGGTGAGTTTTAGGAAGCACCTCACTAAATGAGGTGTCTGCGACGCCTGTATCGTGGCAATGGAATGTTTAGACAAGTGTCTCTTAAATTGAGTGGCTCAGTTATCGAGGATTTGCTTTTAACCTGAAATCTGGTAGAAGATGTCTTTTAGAATTATCATTCTAGCCTATTTTCGGGGGGATGAATATATAATATACATATAGAATAGAGGCTCTTCTAAAATAATTTTGTGGAAATATGATGGGCCTCTAAGTTGGGTCATGAGAAATGTTTTGTTATTTGGGGCATGTGAGAATAATTTTTGTTTTGGCAACTGAGCCAACCCAAAAAGTAACAGATCTGGGGCAAGTAAAATTGTTAACAAGCCATAATATATTGTGTTTGAAGGCCACATGCTGTAATTATCCAAGGTCCCATTTAAAATAAAAAATAAGAAGCCTTTAGATCCATTAAGTTGAATATATATTTCTAGTTCCGCCTCAACGAATTGGATATTTTTAGTTCCACTCCAATCTATACTGAGTGAGTTGTAGAAGTGTAGAACAAGATGGATGAAAGTCTTAAGCGTTTCCTCTTCTTTGCTGTGACTAAGGGACATCATCCTGGTGTTTTTACAAGCTGGGAAGAGGCCAATGAACAGGTCGCTAACTTTACCTTTCCGAAGTTTGAATGCTTCAATAGCTACGAACATGCATCTATGTGTTTCAAGTCAAGAATGTCATGCATTTCTTCGGAGGAGGCTGCCCGTGCTGAAATGAGTGGCGGCAACCGCGACGCTCTTTCTGGAAATAAACCCTCCTTGTTTTGTCGAGGTGTTCGCCGTCGTCCGGTTGTTGCATGTAAGTAACAATTGCATGTAGAATTTTTAAACCTTAGTCCCTCTATCTGTTAATTTTTTAAAATTGGGAAGTTAGGTGTCCCTTTACAAAAGTTGATTGTGGGTAAATTTTGCTGTTTGTTTTTGGGATCTGATGCAAGGGCTTCCTGTTATTCCGGCGGAGGAGCTAAACTTTGAGTTTGCCATTGTGAACGACATGGAGGAGTGGCTTGTCAAGGTTTGCCACGAGGCTCGAATTTCGGGTCCCTATTTTTTCAAGCAAGAACGCTTTATGAAAGACGATGGCCCATTCTTTGGGTTCAATGTGGTGATTCCGGGTGACCCATTTGATGGCGAACTATTTGCTAAGGGTCGATTCTCGCTGGAGGAAAAAGCTGCCAGAGAAGATGCAGCCTTTGAGATGCTAGGACTCGTCCTTGATGTAACAAAGAAGGAGATTCGCGACTATAACTACGCCAAGGCAAAGCGGTTTCGCGATGCCAACAACGCTCTCCGGGCAAGGGTGAGCCAATTGGAGGAAGATTATGAGAAGTTAAAGGCAAGCTATGGAGCCGTTGTTAGCGCCCATATTGCAGGCGAATCAGGTTGATTAATTTGTTGTTTGGATTAAGTTATGAAGTTATTTGTATGTGTGGTTGATTTGATGTTCGGTTAGTTGTGTTTGCAAATTGTGGAAGTCCCGTGTTTGCTCTGTTTTAGTTTTATATTTGGTAGTTAAGACTTTATAATTGATGGTGGATTGTTAAGGTTTATGCACTTATAATGTATTCTGTTAAATGTAATACTTATTTAATTTAGCATCGTAATTACTGTTGATGGAATGCAAATTTAATTGTGATGCTAATTTTCAGGGTATAATTGTGTCAACTTAATTAATGTCTTTCAATAATTTTCGTGGATGGTTACTAAGAAATTCCACTTTTTGCTTGTGAGTTTGTTAATGATGTTGTGTTAAAATTAATGAGCAGAATTTATTTTTCTCATCTATGTTTGCGATTTAGTCTTACCCAAAACAAGTTTTGTTTTGTCCGTGGAGTATTTGGGTTGCAAGGGTAAAATTTGCATTTTGGCCTTTTCTGTAAGGTTCTCCCTGTAAAGTGGTGGCAGAGTGTGTAAGTACTGTGTTGGAGTAAAAGACTTATTGTACTCAAGTATGATCATTGAAAAAGGGTCTGCACTGCCTAGCTGTTGACAGTTCTAATTTTTGTTCATAGTATGTGAAACACTTAATGTTTGTTCATAAAAAATAAAGTTAAATACTATTACTGAAATTAATCAATGGTATTAGTGTTTCATCTCTTTGACAATATAACAATTTATATTGATACGAAATCCATAAAGGATCAGATTAACCCGCAATTCCCCACCGATATTACTACGAGTTTAATAATAAATAAAATAAGAAACCTTTTTTAATAAGTAAAGACATAACATGACATTAAGTGAAAATTAAACATTGAGATAAGTAGAAAACGTTACATGAGAAAATAAATATAACTTTAGTGGATACAAGTAAAAGGGTAAATACATAGCATTGAGTACTTACTTCCTAAAAAGAGTTAAGTGTAGTACAAAGATGCTAATAATGACCAGAATCAATATAGCACCACTCTGCAAGGGCCCATGTAGCATTCTTCTTCCTTTATTCCAATATTGATTGTTCTGAAGTTGAATATTGTTAGATTCGTGCATGTGTTGAAACTGTGTTAGACCCCGAAAAATGAGAGATTGTGGAGAAATATGTTGGGAATTAGATTGAATAGGTGGCTCATTACCGTGAATTAGTTGGTCTTGACCCAGAGCATTTGATATTGGCAATTTTTGGGTATTCTTCATGAACTGTTCATGCTCATGCTCCATAAATTGCTCCCATGCTCGGCGTGCTTCTTCAAACGTGTGATAGGACTTGTGGAGGTTGCCACTAACTCCGTTAACTTGATCGTGGCATTGGGGCCAATTTGTGTAGATTCCAGGAACCTTGCCACGAAAAACAACGTAAAATTTTTTATTTCCTCTCATTTTTCCTTCTTTAACTTGAGATTGTGCATTTGGGATATTTAACTTAGACTGAAGGGCTTGGTTTGTTGGTGTAATGAATGTTGGGCAATTGTTATCATTTATATTTCTACCAAATAGTAGAGTTCCATTAAATGCATGGTTATGATAAGCCGACTAAATTGGTGAGTCGAACCGGATTTGAGAAAAACCGGATTCCATAAAAATTATAGTTGGAATATTAGTTTTGAGAAAATATTTTTTTAAGGTCTGTGGCTAAAACCGCCTAGTTGAAAACAATCTGGAACTATGACCGGATGATAAACCCCATTTTTAGGGTTTATCTTGTATTAAATTTAGAGTATTTTGATGACCTTTTTTCGCATTTAGCCTATGAATTAGCATGGTTTTATTATCTCTCCCGTATTTGTGCTTAAGTGTAAAAACGTGCTTTTTAAGCCTTTAATTTGATAATTTTAATTCATCCTTGATTCCATAAGATGCCTTGATGTGTTTGCTAGTAATCTCAGGTTGAAATAGGCTAGACATGGATCAAAGGAGCAAGGAAGGAAGCATGCAAGTGGAGAGAAGCACAAAAGCCAAAGACTTGACCTCGGCCAAGCATGCGTACGCGCATAAGGCGCTCGCGCGCACATTGCGAAATTAGCCAGGGACGCTGGTGCACGAAATTGCAATAACACTTTTGCAATCCCGCACAACTAACCAGCAAGTGCACTGGGTCGTCCAAGTAATACCTTGCGTGAGCAAGGGTCGATCCCACGGAGATTGTCGGCTTGAATCAAGCTATGGTTATCTTGTAAATCTTAGTCAGGATATCAGAAATTATCAGGATTGATTGTGAAAAGCAAAAGAACATGAAATGGTTACTTGTTTTGCAGTAATGGAGAATAGGTTGAGGTTTGGAGATGCTCCATCTTCTGAATCTCTGCTTTCCTACTGTCTTCTTCATCAAACACGCAAGTCTCCTTCCATGGCAAGCTGTGTGTAGGGTTTCACCGTTGTCAGTGGCTACCTCCCATCCTCTCATTGGAACGATTCCTAATGCCCTGTCACGGCACGACATTCCATATGTCGGTTCTCAATCAGACCGGAGTAGAATCCAGTGATGCTTTTGGCGTCTGTCACTAACGCCCCGCCTTCAGGAGATTGAAGCACGTCACAGTCATTCAGTCATTGAATCCTACTCAGAATACCACAGACAAGGTTTAGACCTTCCGGATTCTCTTGAATGCCGCCATCAGTCTAGCTTATACCACGAAGATTCCGATAAAAGAATCCAAGAGATAACTACTTAATCTAAGGTAGAACAGAGGTGGTTGTCAGGCACATGTTCATAGTTGAGAATGATGATGATTGTCACTGATCATCACATTCATCCGGATTAAGAACAAGTATTATCTTAGAATGGAAGCAAGCATGATTGAATGAGAAACAGTAGTAATTGCATTAATCCATCAAGACACAGCAGAGCTCCTCACCCCCAACCATGGGGTTTAGAGACTCATGCTGTGGAAGAAAAGGTGTACAATGTCATAAGGTCGCATTCCGTTCTGATTACAAAGTCAAAAGGTCCTATAAGTAGTAAACTAGTATCCTAAGGTTTACAGAAATGAGTAAATGACAGAAAAATCTACTTCCGGGCCCACTTGGTGTGTGCTTGGGCTGAGCATTGAAGCTTTTATGTGTAGAGACGTTTTCTGGAGTTAAACGCCAGTTCTCATGCCAGTTTGGGCGTTTAACTCCAAGTTTTATGCCAGTTCCGGCGTTTAACGCTGGAATTTCTGAGGCCGGTTTGCTACGCAGGTTTGGGCCATCAAATCTTGGGCAAAGTATGGACTATTATATATTGCTGGAAAGCCCTGGATGTCTACTTTCCAACGCCGTTGAGAGCGCGCCAATTGGGCTTCTGTAGCTCCAGAAAATCCGCTTCGAGTTCAGGGAGGTCAGAATCCAACAGCATCTGCAGTCCTTTTCAGTCTCTGGATCAGATTTTTGCTCAGAACCTTCAATTTCAGTCAGAAAATACCTGAAATCACAGAAAAACACACAAACTCATAGTAAAGTCCAGAAAAGTGAATTTTAATTAAAAACTAATAAAAATATACTAAAAACTAACTAAAAGATACTAAAAACATACTAAAAACAATGCCAAAAAGTGTACAAATTATCCGCTCATCACAACACCAAACTTAAATTGTTGCTTGTCCCCAAGCAACTGAAAATCAAAATAGGATAAAAAGAAGAGAATATACTATAGATTCCAAAATATCAAAGAAACATAGTTCCAATTAGATGAGCGGGACTAGTAGCTTTTTGCCTCCGAACAGTTTTGGCATCTCACTCTATCCTTTGAAGTTCAGAATGATTGGCATCTATGAGAACTCAGAACTCAGATAATGTTATTGATTCTCCTAGTTAAGTATAATGATTCTTGAACATAGCTAATATATGAGTCTTGGCTGTGGCCCAAAGCACTCTGTCTTCCAGTATTACCACCGGATACACACATGCCACAGACACATAATTGGGTGAACCTTTTCAGATTGTGACTCAGCTTTGCTAAAGTCCCCAATTAGAGGTGTCCAGGGTTCTTAAGCACACTCTTGTTGCCTTGGATCACAACTCTATTTCTTTTCTTTTTCTTTTCTTTTCTCTTTTTTTTTCGAAAATTTTTTTTTTGTATTCACTGCTTTTTCTTGCTTCAAGAATCAATTTGATGATTTTTCAGATCCTCAATAACAGTTCTCTTTCTCCTCATTCTTTCAAGAGCCAACAAATTTAACATTCTTAAAAACAACAAATTCAAGAGACATATGCACTATTCAGGCATTCATTCAGAAAACAAAAAGTATTGTCACCACATCAAACTAATTCAACTAGTTTCAGAGATAAATTTTGAAACCCTGTACTTCTTGTTCTTTTGTGATTAAAGCATTTTTCTTTTAAGAGAGGTGATGGATTCATAGGACATTCATAACTTTAAGGCATAACTTTAATTTTATTAATTATGAATTAAAAACAAGACTCAAAAATAGATATAGAATGAGACTAGAAAAACGAAAATAAAAACAAAATAAAGGAAAATAAAAAAAAACGAAAAACAGAGGCTCCTAATGATAGAGGTTTTCACAGAGTTAGGACTCAACAACCTTGATTTTGAGAAGTGGATGCTCCCTCAGCTTGAGAGGAGAGCTTTTGGCGTTTCAACTCTTGGAGTTCACGCCCCTGCTTCTCTTGTTCCTTCAGCAATTTGCAGAGCATGCAATTCTGATTCTGCTGTTCTTCCTTCAGTTGCTCCATAGTCTCTTGCAGCTTGTTAATAGATGCTTCTAGGCCGGACCAGTAGTCAATTCTTGGGAATTCAGGGAGGAATTCCTGCGCCCTCCTCTTGATGGAGTTGTCTTGCACTTGTCCTTCCATTGACTTCTTGGTGATTGGGTGTTCAATGGGTATGAACTCATCTACTCCCATCTTCACCCCAGCCTCTTTACAGAGCAAGGAAATCAAGCTTGGGTAAGCCAGTTTGGCCTCAGTGGAATTCTTATTTGCAATGGTGTAGATCTCACAAGCAATCACATGATGAACCTCCACTTCTTTTCCAAGCATAATGCAGTGAATCATCACTGCTCTCTTGATGGTGACCTCAGAACGGTTGCTAGTGGGCAATATGGAACGCCCAATAAAGTCTAGCCAACCCCTTGCAATTGGCTTGAGGTCTCCCCTCTTGAGTTGGTTTGGGACACCCTTTGAATTGGTTATCCACTTAGTCCCAGGGAGGCAGATGTCCTCTAGAACTTGATCCAAACCTTTATCTACTCTCACCATCCTCCTATTGAAGGAATCAGGATCATCTTGTAGTTGAGGTAGTTTGAAGATTTCTCTTATTTTGTCCAGATGGAAGTACATAACTTTCCCTCTGACCATGGTTCTGTGGGTATGGTAAGCGGTTCCAGTCATTCTTTGCTTATCTGTTAGCCACAGATTTGAGTAGAATTCCTGAACCATGTTCCTTCCAACCTTTGTCTCAGGATTGGTCAGAACTTCCCAACCTCTGTTTCGAATTTGCTCTTGGATCTCCGGATATTCATCTTCTTTCAGATCAAATTTAACTTCCGGGATCACTGACCTCAGACCCATTATTTTGTGATAATGGTCTTCATGTTCTTTGGTTAAGAACTTCTCTTCATTCCAAAGATTCTTTGGATTAGTCTCTTTCTTTCCTCTTGAGTTGGTTTGTTTTCCCTTGGGAGCCATGATCTTGATAGATCTTAGCTTAGTGATCACGGAAAAGCACACCAAACTTAGAGGTTTTCCTTGTCCTCAAGCAAAAAGAAAAGAAAGAAGAGAAGAGAGAAAGAGAGAGAGAGGAAATTTGAATGGTGTGAGGAAGGAGGGGTGAGGAACGTTCATTTATAGAGTGGGGGGAGGAGAATTTCGAAAACAAAAGAGAGATTTGAAAGGAAATTTGAAAAGATTTTGAAAAAAAATTTGAGAAAAGGGTGAGTTTTTGAAGAAGATTTGAGATTATTTTGAAATAGATTTGAAGAATGGTTTTGATTTGTGAAGATTTGAAAGTGAATGATGAAAGGTTGAAGTGCATTTATGCAGAAGATTATGGGTAAAAAGAGGAAAGTTTGAAAAAATTTGAGTTGAAAACAAAAATGTGGTCCCCCCACCTTTCTGGCGTTAAACGCCCAGAATGGCACCCATTCTGGCGTTTAACGCCCACTTGGCACCCTTTTTGGGGCGTTTAACGCCCAGCCAGGTACCCTGGCTGGCGTTAAACGCCAGAAAACCTTCCTCACTGGGCGTTTTTCTGAACGCCCAGTGATGCTGCACACCTGGCGTTAAACGCCCAGAATGGTACCCATTCTGGCGTTTAACGCCCAAAATGGTACCATTACTGGCATTAAACGCCCAGAATGGTACCCATTCTGGCGTTTAACGCCCAAAATGCACCTTACTGGCGTTTTTTCGCCAGTAAGCTCATTTTCTCTGCTTTTTGAGCTGAATCCTTCTGTAACTCTGTGAATTCCTTCATTTTTTGATATTTGCCTCTGTAAGAACAAATCATACAACCTACTAATGACTGGGTTGCCTCCCAGTAAGCGCTTCTTTACTGTCTTTAGCTGGACTTTCACTGAGAATCACTCTAGTCTCAGTTTTGAGCACTCCTGCTCAAAGTTTCCTTCAAGATAATGTTTGATTCTCTGTCCATTAACAATGAACTTCTTATCAGAATCAATATCCTGAAGCTCAACATATCCATATGGTGACACTCCTGTAATCACATATGGACCCCCCCCCCAACGGGATTTGAGTTTTCCTGGAAACAGTTTGAGCCTAGAGTTGAAGAGCAGAACTTTTTGTCCTGGCTCAAAGACTCTGGTTGATAATTTCCTGTCATGCCATTTCTTTGCCTTTTCCTTATAAACTTTTGCATTTTCAAAGGCATTGAGTCTGAACTCCTCTAGCTCATTCAGCTATAGCAGTCTTTTTTCACCAGCTAACTGTGCATCCATGTTTAGGAATCTGGTTGCCCAGTAGGCTTTATGTTCCAGTTCCACAGGCAAATGGCAGGCCTTCCCATACACCAATTGGTATGGAGAGGTGCCTATAGGAGTCTTGAATGCTGTTCTGTATGCCCACAGAGCATCATCCAAGCTCTTTGCCCAATCCTTTCTTCGGGCCATTACAGTCCGTTCTAGGATTCTTTTTAGTTCTCTGTTAGAGACCTCTGCTTGCCCATTTGTCTGTGGATGATACGGAGTTGCCACTTTGTGGCTAATTCCATATCTGACCATAGCAGAGTATAGTTGTTTATTGCAGAAATGAGTGCCCCCATCACTGATTAGCACTCTGGGAACGCCAAATCTGCTGAAAATGTTCTTCTGGAGGAATTTCAGTACGGTCTTAGTATCATTAGTGGGTGTAGCAATTGCTTCTACCCACTTAGATACATAGTCCACTGCCACCAGAATGTAAGTGTTTGAGTATGATGGTGGGAATGGCCCCATGAAGTCAATTCCCCATACATCAAACAGCTCTATCTCTAATATCCCTTGTTGAGGCATGGCATATCCATGAGGCAGGTTACCAGCTCTTTGGCAACTGTCACAGTTACGCACAAACTCTCGGGAATCTTTATAGATAGTAGGCCAGTAGAAGCCACATTGGAGGACTTTAGTGGCTGTTCGCTCACTTCCAAAATGTCCTCCATACTGTGATCCATGGCAGTGCCATAGGATCCTCTGTGCTTCTTCTCTGGGTACACACCTGCGGATCACTCCGTCAGCACATCTCTTAAAGAGATATGGTTCATCCCAAAGGTAGTACTTGGCATCTGAAATTAATTTCTTTTTCTGCATGTAACTGTACTCTTTGGGTATGAACCTCACAGCTTTATAGTTTGCAATGTCTGCAAACCATGGAGCTTCCTGAATGGCAAATAATTGCTCATTTGGGAAAGTCTCAGAAATCTCAGTAGAAGGGAGGGACGCCCCAACTACTGGCTCTATTCTGGACAGATGATCAGCTACCTGATTCTCTGTCCCTTTTCTGTCTCTTATTTCTATATCAAACTCTTGCAGAAGCAACACCCATCTGATAAGCCTGGGTTTTGAATCCTGCTTTGTGAGTAAGTATTTAAGAGCAGCATGGTCAGTGTACACAATCACTTTGGATCCTACTAGGTAGGATCTAAACTTGTCAATGGCATAAACCACTGCAAGTAATTCTTTTTCTGTGGTTGTGTAATTCTTCTGTGCATCATTTAGAACACGGCTGGCATAATAAATGACATGCAGAAGTTTATTATGCCTCTGTCCCAACACTGCACCAATGGCATGATCACTGGCATCACACATTAATTCAAATGGTAATGCCCAATCTGGTGCAGAGATAACTGGTGTTGTGACCAGCTTAGCTTTCAGGGTCTCAAATGCCTGCAGACACTCATTATCAAAGATAAATGGAGTGTCAGCAGCTAGCAGATTACTCAGAGGTTTGGCAATTTTCGAAAAATCCTTGATAAACCTTCTGTAAAATCCTGCATGTCCCAGAAAGCTTCTGATTGCCTTAACATTGGCAGGTGGTGGTAATTTTTCAATTACCTCTACCTTTGCCTTATCCACCTCTATTCCCCTGCTTGAAATTTTGTGCCCAAGGACAATTCCTTCAGTCACCATAAAGTGACATTTCTCCCAGTTTAAAACCAGGTTAGTCTCTTGGCATCTTTTCAAGACAAGTGATAGGTGGTTAAGACAGGAGCTAAATGAGTCTCCATATACTGAGAAGTCATCCATGAAGACTTCCAGAAATTTCTCTACCATATCTGAGAAGATAGAGAGCATGCACCTTTGGAAGGTTGCAGGTGCATTGCACAGACCAAAAGGCATTCTCCTATAGGCAAACACGCCTGAAGGGCAGGTGAATGCTGTTTTCTCTTGGTCCTGAGGGTCTACTGCAATTTGGTTGTAGCCTGAATAGCCATCCAAAAAGCAGTAATAATCATGGCCAGCTAGTCTTTCTAGCATTTGGTCTATGAATGGTAAAGGAAAATGATCCTTTCTGGTGGCTGTATTGAGCCTTCTGTAGTCAATACACATGCGCCACCCGGTGACTGTCCTTGTGGGAACCAGTTCATTTTTTTCATTATGAACCACTGTCATGCCTCCCTTTTTGGGAACAACTTGGACAGGGCTCACCCAGGGGCTATCAGAAATAGGATAAATGATCCCAGCCTCTAGTAATTTAGTGACCTCTTTCTGCACCACTTCCTTCATGGCTGGATTTAGCCTCCTCTGTGGTTGAACCACTGGTTTGGCATTATCCTCCAACAGGATCTTGTGCATGCATCTAGCTGGGCTAATGCCCTTAAGATCACTTATGGACCACCCAAGAGCTGTCTTGTGTGTCCTTAGCACTTGAATCAGTGCTTCCTCTTCCTGTGAATTTAAAGCAGAGCTTATAATCACTGGAAAAGTGTCACCCTCTCCCAGAAATGCATATTTCAAGGATGATGGTAATGGTTTGAGTTCAGGCTTGGGAGCCTTATCCTCCTCCTGAGGAATTTTCGAAAATTCCTTTACTTCCTCTAGTTCTTCTTGATCAGGTTGAGCATCTTTGAAGATGTCCTCAAGCTCTGATTCTAGGCTTTCAGCCATATTGATCTCTTCTACCAGAGAATCAATAATGTCAACGTCCATGCAGTCTTCTGGTGTGTCTGGATGCTGCATAGCTTTCACAGCATTCAACTTGAACTCATCCTCATTGACTCTCAGGGTTACTTCCCCTTTATGTACATCAATGAGAGTTCGTCCAGTTGCTAGGAAAGGTCTTCCTAGAATGAGAGTTGCACTTTTGTGCTCCTCCATTTCCAGCACCACAAAGTCAGTTGGAAAGGCAAATGGCCCAACCTTGACAATCATGTCCTCTATTATGCCTGATGGGTGTTTAATGGAACCATCAGCAAGTTGGAGGCATATCCTGGTTGGTTTGACTTCTCCAGTCAACCCAAGCTTTCTGATAGTGGATGCAGGTATTAGATTGATGCTTGCTCCAAGATCACATAGGGCTATCTTGGTGCAGGCGCCTTCTAATGTGCAGGGTATCATAAAGCTTCCAGGATCTTGAAGCTTTTCTGGTAAGCTTTTCAAAATGACTGCACTGCATTCTTCAGTGAGAAACACTTTTTCAGTTTCTCTCCAATTCTTCTTATGGCTTAAGATCTCTTTCATGAACTTAGCATAAGAGGGTATTTGCTCAAGTGCCTCTGCAAACGGAATCTTTATTTCAAGAGTCCTTAGATAGTCTGCAAAGCGGGCAAATTGCTTATCCTGTTCCGCTTTGTGGAGTTTCTGAGGATAAGGCATCTTGGCTTGATATTCTTCAACCTTAGATGCTGCAGGTTTATTCCTTACAGAAATGGTTGAAGAGGCCTTGTTAGGGGGATAATCATCAGAACTCTCAGGTGCCTGATTCTCCTTGGGCGTTTGAACGCCAGGAGTGGATGAAGTTTGGGCGTTAAACGCCAACTTCTCCCCCTTTTCTGGCGTTTGAACGCCAGAACTGGGCAGGGAATGGGCGTTTAACGCCAGCTTTCCTCCCTGTTCTGGCGTTTGAACGCCAGTATTGGGCAAGGAATGGGCGTTTAACGCCAACTTTCCTTCCCTTTCTGGCGTTTGAACGCCAATAATATTCCTCTCTGGGCTCTTACTGTCCTCAGAGGGATTTTGAACAGTGGCTTGGTCATCCTCTGTCAACTGTTCCTTAATTGACTTCTTGCTCTTTTGAGCAGTGGCATTCAGTGTTTTCCCACTCCTCAGTTGAACTGCTTGACATTCTTCTGTTATTTGTTTAGATATTTGCTATTTTGCTTGATTCAACTGCAGTTCTATGCTCTTGTTAGCAACCTTAGTATCATGGAGCATTTCTTTAAATTCTGCTAACTGTTCTGTCATCAGGAGCAATTGTTGATTAAGCTCATTCATCTGTTCTTGAGGATCAGGATCATTGACTACTGCCATGACCTCTTCTTGTGGAACGAATTCCTTGCTAGAATATAAGTATTGGTTTCTAGCAACAATGTCTATAAGCTCTTGAGCTTCTTCAATTGTCTTTCTCATGTGTATAGATCCACCAGCTGAGTGGTCTAAAGACATCTGAGCTTTTTCTGTAAGCCCATAGTAGAAGATGTCTAACTGTACCCACTCTGAAAACATTTCAGAGGGGCATTTTCTGAGCATACCTCTATACCTCTCCCAGGCATCATAAAGGGATTCATTATCCTCTTGTTTAAAGCCTTGGATGTCCAGCCTTAGCTGTGTCATCCTTTTTGGAGGGTAAAAATGATTCAGGAATTTTTCTGATAACTGTTTCCATGTCTTTATGCTTGCTGTAGGTTGGTTATTCAACCACCTTTTTGCTTGTTCTTTTACAGCAAATGGAAACAGTAACAGTCTGTAGACATCCTGATCTACCTCTTTATCATGTATTGTGTCAGCAATTTGTAAGAACTGTGCCAGAAACTCAGTAGGTTCTTCCTCTAGAAGACCGGAATACTGGCAATTTTGCTGCACTATGATAATGAGTTGAGGGTTTAGCTCAAAGCTGCTTGCTTTGATGGGAGGTACACAGATGCTACTCCCATATGCAGCTGTATTGGGGTTGGCATAGGACCCCAGAGTCCTTCTGGACTGGTTAATTCCACTTAAGTCCATAATGGACAAAAGGGAAATGATAACAATTGCAAAGAGATAAATTTTGTTTGTTTTTTTTTTTGAAATAACCGAAAAATAAAAATAAAAACAAAAAGGAAATTTAAAATAAAAATTCGAAAGTCAAAAGCAAAATAAAATAAGATTTCGAAAATTAGAAAGAAAATAAGATCAAAGCAAATTGAGAACTGAATCAATTAGTTAATTAAAAAGATTTTGAAAACAGCAATTAAGAAGATATGATTGAAAAGTTTTTTATGAAAAAGATTTGATTTTTTTAAAAAGAGGAAAGAGAAAAACACAAAATGACACCAAACTTAAAATTTTAGAAAATCAAACACTATTTTTTTTCGAAAATTTTAAAGGAAAAACACAAAGGGGACACCAAACTTAGAACTTTTATGAATCAAAAAGGGACTAAGAGCATGCAAAATCGAAAATCAAAAAGAAAAACAAAAGCATGCAAATGACACCAAACTTAAAATATGAAACTAGACTCAACTAAAAGACTCTAAACCAACAAAATAAAACAGTCCTAATCTAAGCAACAAGACAAGCCGTCAGTTGTCCAAACTCGAACAATCCCCGGCAACGGCGCCAAAAACTTGGTGCACGAAATTGCAATAACACTTTTGCAATCCCGCACAACTAACCAGCAAGTGCACTGGGTCGTCCAAGTAATACCTTGCGTGAGCAAGGGTCGATCCCACGGAGATTGTCGGCTTGAATCAAGCTATGGTTATCTTGTAAATCTTAGTCAGGATATCAGAAATTATCAGGATTGATTGTGAAAAGCAAAAGAACATGAAATGGTTACTTGTTTTGCAGTAATGGAGAATAGGTTGAGGTTTGGAGATGCTCCATCTTCTGAATCTCTGCTTTCCTACTGTCTTCTTCATCAAACACGCAAGTCTCCTTCCATGGCAAGCTGTGTGTAGGGTTTCACCGTTGTCAGTGGCTACCTCCCATCCTCTCATTGGAACGATTCCTAATGCCCTGTCACGGCACGACATTCCATATGTCGGTTCTCAATCAGACCGGAGTAGAATCCAGTGATGCTTTTGGCGTCTGTCACTAACGCTCCGCCTTCAGGAGATTGAAGCACGTCACAGTCATTCAGTCATTGAATCCTACTCAGAATACCACAGACAAGGTTTAGACCTTCCGGATTCTCTTGAATGCCGCCATCAGTCTAGCTTATACCACGAAGATTCCGATAAAAGAATCCAAGAGATAACTACTTAATCTAAGGTAGAACAGAGGTGGTTGTCAGGCACATGTTCATAGTTGAGAATGATGATGATTGTCACTGATCATCACATTCATCCGGATTAAGAACAAGTATTATCTTAGAATGGAAGCAAGCATGATTGAATGAGAAACAGTAGTAATTGTATTAATCCATCAAGACACAGCAGAGCTCCTCACCCCCAACCATGGGGTTTAGAGACTCATGCTGTGGAAGAAAATGTGTACAATGTCATAAGGTCGCATTCCGTTCTGATTACAAAGTCAAAAGGTCCTATAAGTAGTAAACTAGTATCCTAAGGTTTACAGAAATGAGTAAATGACAGAAAAATCCACTTCCGGGCCCACTTGGTGTGTGCTTGGGCTGAGCATTGAAGCTTTTATGTGTAGAGACGTTTTCTGGAGTTAAACGCCAGTTCTCATGCCAGTTTAGGCGTTTAACTCCAAGTTTTATGCCAGTTCCGGCGTTTAACGCTGGAATTTCTGAGGCCGGTTTGCTACGCAGGTTTGGGCCATCAAATCTTGGGCAAAGTATGGACTATTATATATTGCTGGAAAGCCCTGGATGTCTACTTTCCAACGCCGTTGAGAGCGCGCCAATTGGGCTTCTGTAGCTCCAGAAAATCCGCTTCGAGTGCAGGGAGGTCAGAATCCAACAGCATCTGCAGTCCTTTTCAGTCTCTGGATCAGATTTTTGCTCAGAACCTTCAATTTCAGTCAGAAAATACCTGAAATCACAGAAAAACACACAAACTCATAGTAAAGTCCAGAAAAGTGAATTTTAATTAAAAACTAATAAAAATATACTAAAAACTAACTAAAAGATACTAAAAACATACTAAAAACAATGCCAAAAAGTGTACAAATTATCCGCTCATCAGACGCGCACGCGTACCGTGCGCGCACGCGTCGTAGTCCGCACGTGATTCTGTTATTGCAACACGTGCCTGGCGATTTTGGAAGGTTTCAGCAACCAACTTTGGCGCCAAAATTGCATATAAGAACCAAGGAGTGAAGGGGATTAACACAAATTCACATCCATAGACTCATTCTTATTATTTTTAGATATTTTTAGTTAGTTACATTTGTAGAGAGAGAGACTCCAACCTCTCTCTAGGATTCACATTCATTTTCTCAATTCTCAACCATTCCTTGGTGAGATCTATTGCAACTCTCAATTTACTTTGTTTATGTTGTAGATCCTCTTCTCTAATTTCAATTAGTATTTGTAATTGTTCAATTCTTATAGATCTTAGATTTAACTTTGTTGTTTTGGATTCTATTAATTCATTGAAGATCTCATTTTCATTGTTGTTCATTGTTGATTCTTGTTAATCTCTTGTGTTGAATTACTTTGATTCTAAATCTCTTCTCAATTTTACTATGTCTTTCATTCTTGCTCTCCAAATGTTCGAGAAAATGCCAACTTTAGATATGGAGTAGCATTCCCTCACTTGGCCTAGTGGGTGAGTCATTGGAGACACTTGAATAATGGATGTCAATTGTTGATTAAGAATTGAGAATTGCTAATTGACTTAGAGTGCACTAAAGCTAGACTTCCCTAGGGTAAGACTAGGACTTGTGACTCAAGTTAGTTACTTTTACTTGACTTTCCTCTATGATTAGGGGTTAACTAAGTGAAGCAACACTCCTTTGTTATCACAATTGAAGGAAGTTATAGTGATGGAACTTCCAATGTTCAACCTTGGCCAAGGCTTTTAATATTGATTGATTGTTGTTTTCTTTTATTAGCACTTTTATGCCACACTCTTCAAGCCACGAAAGATCACTTAACCAATAGCATGCATCCTTGTAGCATTCCTAGGAAAGAACGACTCGGGACTAATACTCTCGGTTATAGATTGTAGAATTGTTTGATGATGGATTTTGCGTCGGTTTAGACTATACTACGATTGACTACTTGATAATTTCTATACCGGCAAAAATTCACTTATCAAAATGGCTCCGTTGCCGGGAAATGCACATGAGTGCCATGTTTTTGGTTAATGTAAATATGTAAATATTGTGAATATGTTTGTCTTGTGTGTGTTTGTTAGTTTTCATTAGTTTTAGATCCCTATTAGTTTATTACTAGTTGCCACTATGAATTCTCGTCCTTGTGGTTTTGGATATGACTATGACTATGTTGTAGGCGATGAAAACTTGAATGATGGCTCACATTATGGGAGAGACGAATTCCTAGGAAGGGAGCCATATCCATATGAGCAATCATCATGGCAACCTTCCCCTTCAAGTTACTATGATGGTAATCCTTCCTATAATGCATATCACTCCTACGGATATGATGATTCTTATCATGATTATACCACTCAACCACCATCATTCTATGCACCATATTCTCAACCCACACCTTATTTCCACCAATTGCCTACATATGATCCAAATCTATATTCCCCCTATGCATACCCTTGTGACGATTATGAACAAGCAACCCTTGAATCACCACCACTCCAACATCTTTACCCTCCAAACCAAATCCCCATGAATGATACACTTGGTATCATTCTTCAAGAGCAAGAAGAGCTCCAAACCGCACTCACTAGTTTCACCTCTACCCTCCAAGAATCTATGTCCCATATAATTCCACCTTCTACCAATAACCAAAATAACTTCCCACCTCAAAGCTTTGATGAACCTCCTTTCCAACTATATCATGATTTCCCCTCTCCGCCACAAACCTCCATGGAAGCATATCAATGTCCATTAATCCAAGAGCAATATGATCCTACTTATATTAGTAAAGTGGAACAAGAATTAAGGGATCATTTCAAGGAAGAAATGGATCGACTTCAAGCAACCATCCGTCAAAAGATGGATTCTTGGGATTCATACAACAAGCAAAGCATCTCCATGGATGAACGTGAGAAATCAACCGAAGAGATGAGCATGAAGGAGATTTTAGGATCCCAACACGAGGACAAGGAGATGGGATATACCTTGCAACAAGTGAAGGAGGAAGAGATCATTGAGAAAGAAGAAATAGTTGAAGAGTTAAAGGAAGTTAAACAAGAAGTGGATTTCAAGCTTGAGAACACTTCCACAAGTGATACTGTTGATGATCTTGTGGAAGTTGTTGAAGTCTCTCCCATTAAACTTGAAAGTGATGTTGAGGAGGATAATGCGCAACCTCCAAAGCATGGTATGAGTAATAAAAGATTGGAAGAGGCTGATCGAGAGATGGATTCAATCATTAAGAATTTCTTATCTACAATTGAATCTCCTCCCATTGGGCTTGAAATTGAGATCAAGAAAGAAGATGCACAACTTCCCATGCCGTTGGTAAGCAATAAAGAAGAGAATGAATTGGAAAGAAGCTACCAAAAGGATGAGGTTGAAATTGAAGAAGCTTGTGAAGAGGTGAAGGTAATCAAGGAAGAGTACAAGGGAGTGGAGCTTGCAAGATCATTGGGACCACCCCTTCCCAAGTCACCATCCAACATAACATTCAAGTGGATAAAATTCTTATCTCTAATCTTCACTTTCCCACTTGAATATGGTTTGCTAAAGACGGATGGGCAACTTAGAGCTCTTTGTGGATTGAGGAGTAAGAAAGAGTCATGTAGTGGTTGGAAACATCACTCTAAGTTCATGATGGGCGCTTGCTCAAGGTTGAATGGCAATGAATGGTGTAGAACCAAATTGCATGGGTCTAGGAGAATGTTTGGAGGTCTAATTGAGAATTCAATGAGTTTGCCAACCAAATGGAAGCATGAAGATCAAGAATTGACATACAAAGTATGGGACCCCGGAACATACTTAGAGCACTATCAACTTAGGGGCCTTGCCACTTGCTTGGGCCCCCTTGAAAGCCTTGTACGTTTAAATTGGGATCCCGGAGGCTGTTGGAAGAGCAAACACTGGTGGGGATTCGAAGAAGAGTTCAAGCATAAGCCACCCTAGCAAGGACTCCACCAAATGTCCAACTTAAGGACTTAAACTAAAAGTGCTAGGTGGGAGACACCCCACCATAGTAAACTCTTTCCATACTCTTTTAATTTGGCTTAATAAGTGATTTGAGTTACCATTGTAGGTAGTTTTTCATCTCATAATTATCTTGTTTGTGTACATTAGTTGCTAGCATATTAACATGTATGTTGTGCTTAGTAGAAATGAAATAAATCTCAAAACCAACTTGCATTTTAGAAAGTGCGTGGTTTTTGACTAAATAAGGAGTTGTAGGCATCATGGGGAGTCTTTGGGCAGTTTAGAGCTTTTAGGCATTTTCTCAAAAAAAAAGGCGGGGAAAGGACGCGCGCGCACGCTGCACGCGCACGCGTCCATGAACGGATGCACCATCTTACACCTTCCAGAGAGTTGGGCCTCTCCTAGGCCAGCGTTGTGCCTCAAGCCCAACTCATTCCACGCTGACGCGCACTACGTGCGTGCGAGTCCATATAGCTATAGGGAAATACCCGCGTACGCGCACCTGCCGCGCCCGCGTCGATCTGCTGCTGCAACTTCTGGGCCATTTTCCAGAGAGTTAGGCCTAATCTGGGCCAACCTTAAGCCTCTAGCCCAACTCCTCGCACGCGTTCGCGCACGGTACGCGCACGCATCTTTACCTATTTTCATCATCCACGCCTTAGCGCTTAAGGCGCGCACGCGTCGACTTCTAGATACGTCAATGCACGCGGGCGCGCACAATATGAAGATATGAAACCCTTAAACGCGAGGGACGCTGCACAGTCACGCACCCTCTTCTCACTCTCATCTTCTTCCCCCCTCAACTCCACCAGCCACCATCATCGCCAACCCGTCACCGCCGGCGACTGCGCCGCCGTCGCCACCCAACCCCTCTGCCTTTCTCTCCCTTTCCCTCTCAACTGCATATCTCTTTTCTCCCTACCATCTTCTTCCTCTTTTCTTCGCCACTGACAGCGACCGCCGGCCACCACCATCACACGGCCAGTCTCTCTCTCTCACCACCAACCAACACCTCTTCGCTTTCTCTCTCTCACTCATCCATTCTGCCCTGTCTCTCACACACGCCATCGTGAACCTCCGCCGCCACCATCAGAGGCGGCTAATCTCTCTATTTCCGCATCAACCCCCTTGCCCACCCATTTTTGATTCTGCCCAGCTCCCAGGTTCCTGCTCCAACTCTGCCTTCTGTTAATCTTTCATTTCTGTTGGTTTTCTGTTAGTTAGTCAGAATTGAAATGTTGCATGATAGGATAGATAGAAATAATTGCTGTTAGGTAGCTAGAACTAGATAGAGGATTCTAGGCCTGATAAGTGCTCCGTTTGTGCATATTCGCTGTTTGTCTATTTGGATGTTGTATGCTGATTTTGGACTGCTTTTTATGCACTTCTTGTTGCCTGAATGCTGTACCACTACTGCTGTGCTTAATTGATGTTGCTTTCTTGCTATTTGTGCTATTTTGCTATCCGGGAACGTCCAATTTTAAGCCAGAATGCTGCCCAATTTTCAAGAACTATTTTCCCTTCTAATTTCTATTGACAAATTGAACTTGGCATATACATTTTCTAAACTTTTGCTTAATGCACACCAAGTTCATAGTGGGCTAATTTCCGTTTCTATTTGACTCCTGGGATCGGCATTGGCCTAATGAAATCAAGAATTGCCCAACACTCTGTATACCCATTCTCATTCCTTCACAAGTGTTGGTGTACTTCTATGTGCAACTTCTTCTTTCTTCCAAATTCGATTTCTACTTGTTCATAGTTGCACATTCACTTTCTAGTGTTTACAACACCAATTCTTGTGAAAGCGAATTCTGTTATGTCCATACCCTCATGATTGTGAACATGATTTGTATGCTTGATAGGTTTATCTTTCATCATACTACTAATTTCTAGCTCCACTTTTCTAACTCACTGACTTCTTTACTTACCAACTTCACTTTCACTTGCATTTTAACCTTTTAACCATTCTTTTGAGTCATGATGATGAATATGCCTATTCCTTAAGAATTGTGCACATTGTTTGAAACATTGAATTCTTGGTTTATGGTTATGTTTTCTGTTCTTACTTGCTGTCCATGTTTCAAGTTCAATTCACATCATGATTGCTTGTCATTCATCTTACATCTTGAAGTTGCTATTAAGTGCTATGTGCTACATGTTTAATTGCTATCATATTTGTCTTTTTCAGGATGTCAGACAAAAGAAAAGGGAAAGCATCATCTTCCAAAAAGAGGAAGAAAACACCAGACCCCACTTTTGCTTCACTGCTTGCCTATGCTCAAAACCCTCTAAATGACATAGATAAAGCAAACCAATTACTACCGGCTCAGGATACGGTCAAATTTCCCAATCTCTACTGTGAACTCAGATTCCCAAGCTACAATTCAAAGAATCTGAATACTGAGAAGAAGCTGGTTATTCCATCAAATTTGACCGACATCATCCACCAGCGTATTGACCGGATGGGTTTGGCTTTCTGGATAGGGAATTGAGCCGGGTGAACCGATCTTGGGTGCAGGAGTTCTACTGCAATTTCTTCCGCCATACCCTTGATTCAGTACTTGTCAGAGGGATTGAGGTACCTATCACAGAGCAGGCCATAGAGGATGCCCTTACTTGCCGGCCTAAGACCAGTGACACTGATGCATTCATACAGGCCGAGATAGACCTTCGTTGCATGACCTTTGATTTTGAGGCATTGAGAGCAGTGGTAGCCACTCCGGATGCTCCTTGGGTTATGGATGCCGATAACACGGCACCCAAGGGGATGCACTTTAGTTATCTGAGCCGAGAGGCCAAGACTTGGCAGCAGATCTTCGCTCATTACGTCATGCCTATGACTCACTTCACAGAGATCCCAATTGCTATGTTGATCTTGATCAGCTGTGTGATGGAGAAGAAAGAGGTTTATTACCCCCAGCTGATCAGGCGGTTCATGTGGAGAGCCCACATCAGAGGTATCTTTCCTTTCCCAGTCATGGTTACTCAGATGATTCAGCGAGCCGGAGTTCCGTGGCACCAGGATGATGTATCACCACCTCCACCGCTCCCTCAGAAGGAGCCAGTTACCATTCTGTGGGGATCCTGGGTGCACGAGAAGCCTGCCTCCCGCCGCCGATCTCGAGCCAGAGCAGCAGTTGAGGGAGTTGGACCCTCTTCATCATCAGCCCCTGCAGGAGCATCTACCGCAGCCGCACCTCAGCCGATTTACTTGCTAGTTCAGCGTCTCTTCCAGTACATGGAGCGCAGTAAGCGCCAGATCATGCGTCGCCTGGATCGGATTGACCAGATGTTTGTGGCCCAGGGCCTTGAGCTACCCCCTCTACCAGAGTCTTCCGGTTCCGATGAGGAGACCCATGAGGAGGAGCATGCAGATTTACAGACTGAGGGTATTCATGCGGATGAGCCAGCACATATGGAGGCACCACCTCAGACACAGGAGACTCAGCCGGTACCACAGCCAGAGCCAGAGCCAGAGCCTATCGGTGTACCTATCCCTGATCCTCAGGATTAGCATCGAGGACAATGCTTGATCTTAAGTGTGGGGAGGGAGCCGGTGGCACCTTTAGGAGACCGGTGAACACTTTAGTTATGCTGCCTAGTTATCTCATTTTGTATATACTTGATATTTTAGATATTTTGATGCTTTTGGATATTTCTAGATGTTTTGGATGATAGATTCCATACTTTTAGTTGGATTTTTCTTTATATATTTTTGCATATCTTCTTTTGTATATCTTTCTTTTTAGTTTGTGGTTGTGATTAGAAACCATGTTTGGAATTGTTAAAACTTAGTCACCCTTTTCGCATAAGAAATTGGTTTTAAGAAAAAAAAAAGAAAAAAAGAAAGGGTAAACTAAAGAAAATTTTTGAATTTTTCAACCACAACAATGCTTAGTCAAATATTGAGATTTCCCAAGAAACTTAATTATAGGGCACCAACCCAATTGATTGAAGAAAATTTTGGTGAAACTTGCTTGAATTCTTACTTTGTGAAGCATGTATTGAATTAAGAACACAAGCTTGTGAGACTTGAGCCTATTGATGTGGTTACATTTTATAACCACTTATTTTCCATTCTTGTGTGAAATTGTTCTCTTTCTAAGATTGTGATCCTTGATTTGCTTGATTCTATATGTCCACTTATCTCTTGTATTCATGCATTTGTATGATTAAGGCCATTATTTCGTTAGCCACTTACCCAAATAGCCTACCTTTTGCTCTCCATTGTTAGCCAATTTTGAGCCTATGCTTAACCAACTTATTCTCAAGCCCAAGGCGGAAAACCAATGAAAAGTCCTTGTTTGGATCTTTGATTAGCCTAGGCTAGTGAGAGTGTTTATTATTCAAAGTTGGTGAGGCTTGGGAACATTGGATGGGATAAAAAGGGTAGTACATTTTCATATTTAGGAGTTGGTAACATATTCATGTATTGATTGAATGTATAAGACCTTATGCAATTGATGTCCTTGCACAAAGTATAAAAAGAAAAGAAAAGAAAAAAAGAAGAGAAAAATAAAATAAAATGAAAAAAAAAGAGAGGAATAAAGAAAAAAAATGAAAAGAGAAGAAAAATAATAAAAGGGGACAAAATGCCCCAAGGTGAAGTTCAATAAAAAGGGAATCAATGCATAAGTGTTGTGAATCAAGGAATAAGATGCATGAATATGTAAGAAAAAGTGAAGAATGAGTAGTTAGAGTAGTTTGAATTTGTATAGGTTATTATATAGTTAGGTGGGAAAGTCTATACTAATCAAAGATCTAAACTCTAGTCCACTTAACCATAAATGATCCTACCTTGACCCTAACCCCATTACAACCTAAATGAAAGACCTCATGATGAATGTATGCATGCATTGAATAAATGTTGATTGTTAGAAGAAAATCAAATTTTGAAAAGCTTGATTAGAAGAGAATTGAGTGAATTAACCCTTAAACACTTGAGTGAATAGAGCGGATACACATCCGGTGAGGGTTCAAAAGTTCAATTACATGTGTTCACCCATATTATCTATATTCTTGCAAGCTTGAATTTCTTTTGATAGTTTCAATACAATTGTGGTTTGGACTTAATTCCTATTGCCCTAGCTATTGTGCTTATACATGTCTCTTGGGAATTGATTTGTTTGAACTAAGTGTTTGCATTCACTTTAGGTAGTTGCATTTAGATAGATCCATACAGTTTAGTTGCATTTAATAAATGGCATACCCCTTAGTTCCTTCTTATTTTAGCATGAGGACATGCTAAGATTTAAGTGTGGGGAGGTTGATAAACCCCATTTTTAGGGTTTATCTTGTATTAAATTTAGAGTATTTTGATGACCTTTTCTCGCATTTAACCTATGAATTAGCATGGTTTTGTTATCTCTCCCGTATTTGTGCTTAAGTGTAAAAACGTGCTTTTTAAGCCTTTAATTTGATAATTTTAATTCATCCTTGATTCCATAAGATGCCTTGATGTGTTTGCTAGTAATCTCAGGTTGAAATAGGTTAGACATGGATCAAAGGAGCAAGGAAGGAAGCATGCAAGTGGAGAGAAGCACAAAAGCCAAAGACTTGACCTCGGCCAAGCACGCATACGCGCATAAGGCGCTCGCGCGCACATTGCGGAATTAGCCAGGGACGCGCACGCGTACCGTGCGCGCACGCGTCGTAGTCCGCACGTGATTCTGTTATTGCAACACGTGCCTGGCGATTTTGGAAGGTTTCAGCAACCAACTTTGGCGCCAAAATTGCATATAAGAACCAAGGAGTGAAGGGGATTAACACACATTCACATCCATAGACTCATTCTTATTATTTTTAGATATTTTTAGTTAGTTACATTTGTAGAGAGAGAGACTCCAACCTCTCTCTAGGATTCACCTTCATTTTCTCAATTCTCAACCATTCCTTGGTGAGATCTATTGCAACTCTCAATTTACTTTGTTCATGTTGTAGATCCTCTTCTCTAATCTCAATCAGTGTTTGTAATTGTTCAATTCTTATAGATCTTAGATTTAACTTTGTTGTTTTGGATTCTATTAATTCATTGAAGATCTCATTTTCATTGTTGTTCATTGTTGATTCTTGTTAATCTCTTGTGTTGAATTACTTTGATTTTAAATCTCTTCTCAATTTTACTATGTCTTTCATTCTTGCTCTCCAAATGTTTGAGAAAATGCCAACTTTAGATATGGAGTAGCATTCCCTCACTTGGCCTAGTGGATGAGTCATTGGAGACACTTGAATAATGGATGTCAATTGTTGATTAAGAATTGAGAATTGCTAATTGACTTAGAGTGCACTAAAGCTAGACTTCCCTAGGGTAAGACTAGGACTTGTGACTCAAGTTAGTTACTTTTACTTGACTTTCCTCTATGATTAGGGGTTAACTAAGTGAAGCAACACTCCTTTGTTATCACAATTGAAGGAAGTTATAGTGATAGAACTTCCGATGTTCAACCTTGGCCAAGGCTTTTAATATTGATTGATTGTTGTTTTCTTTTATTAGCACTTTTATGCCACACTCTTCAAGCCACGAAAGATCACTTAACCAATAGCATGCATCCTTGTAGCATTCCTAGGAAAGAACGACTCGGGACTAATACTCTCGGTTATAGATTGTAGAATTGTTTGATGATGGATTTTGCGTCGGTTTAGACTATACTACGATTGACTACTTGATAATTTCTATAGCGGCAAAAATTCACTTATCAAAATGGCTCCGTTGCCGGGAAATGCACATGAGTGCCATGTTTTTGGTTAATGTAAATATGTAAATATTGTGAATATGTTTGTCTTGTGTGTGTTTGTTAGTTTTCATTAGTTTTAGATCCCTATTAGTTTATTACTAGTTGCCACTATGAATTCTTGTCCTTGTGGTTTTGGATATGACTATGACTATGTTGTAGGCGATGAAAACTTGAATGATGGCTCACATTATGGGAGAGACGAATTCCTAGGAAGGGAGCCATATCCATATGAGCAATCATCATGGCAACCTTCCCCTTCAAGTTACTATGATGGTAATCCTTCCTATAATGCATATCACTCCTACGGATATGATGATTCTTATCATGATTATACCACTCAACCACCATCATTCTATGCACCATATTCTCAACCCACACCTTATTTTCACCAATTGCCTACATATGATCCAAATCTATATTCCCCCTATGCATACCCTTGTGACGATTATGAACAAGCAACCCTTGAATCACCACCACTCCAACATCTTTACCCTCCAAACCAAATCCCCATGAATGATACACTTGGTATCATTCTTCAAGAGCAAGAAGAGCTCCAAACCGCACTCACTAGTTTCACCTCTACCCTCCAAGAATCTATGTCCCGTATAATTCCACCTTCTACCAATAACCAAAATAACTTCCCACCTCAAAGCTTTGATGAACCTCCTTTCCAACTATATCATGATTTCCCCTCTCCGCCACAAACCTCCATGGAAGCATATCAATGTCCATTAATCCAAGAGCAATATGATCCTACTTATATTAGTAAAGTGGAACAAGAATTAAGGGATTATTTCAAGGAAGAAATGGATCGACTTCAAGCAACCATCCGTCAAAAGATGGATTCTTGGGATTCATACAACAAGCAAAGCATCTCCATGGATGAACGTGAGAAATCAACCGAAGAGATGAGCATGAAGGAGATTTTAGGATCCCAACACGAGGACAAGGAGATGGGATATACCTTGCAACAAGTGGAGGAGGAAGAGATCACTGAGAAAGAAGAAATAGTTGAAGAGTTAAAGGAAGTTAAACAAGAAGTGGATTATGCCGTGTTTGAATTTTGTTGATTATGCCGTGTTTGAATTTTGTTGATAGATTTATTTATTCCAGGTTTAGGGTGTTTATTTGTTGCTGTTTTTTTAATTTATGTTGATGATTGTTGTTGATTCCTGCCTCTGTTCAGTCTATTTTTCTAATTTATTTCAGGTTCAGAGAAGCACTTTTGAGTGTATTGAACACTGTCTTTTTAGGCTTGGATACTTTTTATTGCTTTAAATGGCAATGTAATTTTAAGTGCTACAAATTGTAGCTTCTGGCTATAAAAAATTACGTTAGAATTGAATTTTTTTTTCTTATCAATTCTATCCTTTATTTACTTTACTTGTAGTCTGTTTGGTACGCAAATAATTTAAATATACAATTTCATTTTTTGATAAGATTTTTAGTTTTAGTTTTCTAAAAAAAATTTTATTTTTTGTTTGGCTATGTTAAAAGTTGTAAGTATAATTCTTGTACATTAATTTATTATTATAATTTTGTTATAATAGAAATTGTTGATCCAATTAAGAAGAACAAAGTAAATAAAGAAGTATTTATAACCAATACTAAAGTCATAGATTAGTTTATTTGTTTTCCATTCCTTGTAATTGCTACTTATATACATGAAGAAAGAAGGAGAATGATTGGTATGCTTCCAAGTATGCTGATTATTATTGATTATATGTACAACATTTGTTTTTTTTTATATATTAAACAATCTTCTGAAACATATGCTACTATGAATGTTCTAATTGTTAAATAAACGTGTTCCGTTTTATCTTATGTTATAGCAATATACTTCTTCTGTAATGGTATGTCATTAGTAATGGTTTGTGCATTAGTATTAGCATGTCAGGAGTTTCATGTTGACTTGATATAAAGACAAAATATCATAAATACACGGTCAGGTGGTTACAGCACTACCAATAGGGCCTAAAAGGACAAAAAGCTATTGTAACTCACTTTTGGTTGCAAGTAAGTTGTTGATTGAGTTGTTTTTTAATACATTTTGGTGGGTTCTTTTCCTACTACGTGCTTCTTATATATTTAAGCAATAGTATGATCCTAGGGTTAATATTTATTCAAGTAGTGTTGTTTTGTATAGAGAAGTGTTTTGAGTGTGACTTGTGGAAAAAGATGGAGTCATCCAAGTTATGGTTTGGATCCCCAACCACTCAGAAACCTTCATTTTTTTGGTACTTGCTTGTATACTATAATTTCCTTTTTGTGTGGCCATCTAAAGTCATCCTTGATGCCACATAGATTTGCATGCACAATGATCTGATTATCTTTAACATGATAGGAACGACTGTGAGACCAATGAAGGTGTTGTGGTGCAAGATGCAAACAACTCAATGAACATGATGTTCTCCCAGGAGTGTGTTGTTGGATCCAATCCAAGCGCGGTTGAGAATAAGGTGCCCACATCGAATGGTAAGGAAGATCTCATTGTTGGTAATGCTAGTCCTACGGATGTAGTTGCTGATTCGGAGGAGGCTAAATTCCCGAGGCTAATTACGGAGCCAGTTGTGAAGAGGATGAGGCTCTTTCGGTCGCCGACGGTGAGACAACATGGATCCTCACCAGCCGGGCGGTCAAGGGCTACCAAAACCGCTTTGAGTACATCACGGGTAAAAGTGTTTTATTGATGCAAATTTGAATCATGCCAATTTTAATGTTGAATAGTTTTTGTTTCCTTTCGACATGGTTAAACAAAATTTAAAACATGTATAGTGTAGATCAGTGACATGTTTCCTAACAGTAGTCCGCTTGATCTCTTGTACAGAAGGTAACTAAGGTCCCTAAGACAAAGTTCAAGGTAATCTATGACATGGACTTTAATCGGGCTGATACTCTACTATTCAACTATTTATTTTTCGACGGCCACTCATTGGAGTAAGCGTATATTTGACTGTTGAAATTTTTCCATCTATTCTCGCACGAGGACTTTAACCTTAACTATTTCAAGTCTTTCTTCCATGTAGTGAAACTCTTGTGAGGATGGTACAATATAGGTTGACTAGGCGCCATATCCAAAGCCTGGTCCCTGGCCGTCCTATTGATGGGAGAGTTGTAGAAATGGTGGCGGTGCGCAACACTTGCTCAATACAGCACATGAAGCATCCACAATTTTGGTGTCTCCCTCCTAGCTTTGCGGTGCGTTTGTATATTCTTCAATAGTCAGTTCCATAAAGGAGTTGTAGTAGGTTGAAGTTAATTTCAACTGCTTTGATGTATTAATTTGGAAATTGCAGGAGCACATTAGTAAGGGACTATCTACTGAGGAACTAACTGAGGCTTATGTCCCTTTTTGGGTCAAACCAAGCAAATTCGTTAGACGTGTGAGTAAATACTTTAATTTGGTATGCCTTGTTTTTCATGTACCACCAAGGTTCCTCCCTCTTACTAAATTAATGTTGGCTTCAGATTTTCATACCCATTGAGGACATTTTCATGCATTGGTACTACATGGTGGTTGATTATGACATGAACACAGTCTACCACTTGGACTCCTACCCAGATCCAAAAATGGTGACTGAAAGGGAAAAATTTATGCAAATCATGGTATTGAACAAGTTTTTTTTTGTTTGGGTCTTTCTCATGTACAGTGAAAATGACTGACAAGCCTTCAATAGGTTATTAACATTGAATTCTTCTTTATTCCAAGCTTGGAAAGCTTTATGAAATGATGACTTCATCCAGCTATGGGCCTCTCCGAGCTTTCACGCCACCAGACCTGAGTAGTTGGCCAATTAGGAGAGGCAACGGGGTCCCCAATTGCAATACAAGGATATATTTACATGTTTGAATAAGAAATTCACTTGGTTTTGCCTTATGAAACTCTATTTTTTCCAACATGCATCACCAAGCGTGGTTCATTTTGTATGTGATTCAGTGATAGCTCTGGTGCTTGGGTTATTTCTTGGCTCCACCCGGAAGGGTCCTTCAACCACTTGCGCATCAGTGGAGTGGTAAAAAAGACTTTTTTATTTATGAAATGTGCTGGAAAAAAAATCTTCACTGGTTTAGTTTGTTAATAATTCAATCTGTTTAATTGACTTTGGCAGCTTGAGGATCCTATAGTCTGAGGCACCACAGCTGTCTCCCTCGTTAGGGGACCCTTCAATGCCATTGGTGGCTCAGTTAGGATGTGGGCTCAGAAGTGGCAAACTTGCGGACGTCCGTGAGTGAACCACAAATGGGGTGGCTGGCCAAGGGAGAATGTCACTGTTTAAGTTTGGAAGCATGTTTAGGGTAGGGCTCATGATATCTATTTGGCTCATGACCCCAATAAGATTCTGAGGGACTATGCTCCTAGAATCATTTAGTGTCTTTCTTATATTTAGTATTCTTGTAATTTGTCTCCCTAGGATGCCTCATGACCCCAATAAGATTCTGAGGGGCTATGTTCCTAGAATCATTTAGTGTCTTTCTTATATTTAGTATTCTTGTAATTTGTAATTTGTCTCCCTAGGATGAGTTTGCGTGCCATGTTGATGAAGAAAATTAATTGAAGTAGACTTATGTTTGTATTAAGGTTTATATTTGTTGTTAATGATGTTGACTAGTAGGCTTATTTTTTATTCGTACAATATCTTTAAGTATGACAGTTGGTGCAGTCATATCTGCAAAATCTGTAAAAAAAAAAAACCTGCCAGAGTTTAGTCTAGTATGACAGTTGGTGCAGTGATATCTGTGAAATCTAAATGAAAAGGCCAAATTGTAATCTAGAATTTGTCCATATTTGTTTTTCAACGAGGAATCAATCTTATCCTCCAGTTATAGGGATAAGGTGACTAGTTATTTGGTGCACGAAATTGCAATAACACTTTTGCAATCCCGCACAACTAACCAGCAAGTGCACTGGGTCGTCCAAGTAATACCTTGCGTGAGCAAGGGTCGATCCCACGGAGATTGTCGGCTTGAAGCAAGCTATGGTTATCTTGTAAAGCTTAGTCAGGATATCAGAAATTATCAGGATTGATTGTAAAAAGCAAAAGAACATGAAAAAGGTACTTGTTTTGCAGTAATGGAGAATAGGCTGAGGCTTTGGAGATGCTCCATCTTCCGAATCTCTGCTTTCCTACTGTCTTCTTCATCAAACACGCAAGGCTCCTTCCATGGCAAGCTGTATGTAGGGTTTCACCATTGTCAGTGGCTACCTCCCATCCTCTCAGTGAAAATACGTCCCTGATGCTCTGTCACAGCATAGGCTAATCATCTGTCGGTTCTCAATCAGGCCGGAATAGAATCCAGTGATTCTTTTGCGTCTGTCACTAACGCCCCGCCTTCAGGAGTTTGAAGCACGTCACAGTCATCCAGTCATTGAATCCTACTCAGAATACCACAGACAAGGTTTAGACCTTCCGGATTCTCTTGAATGCAGCCATCAGTTCTAGCTTATACCACGAAGATTCCGATTAAAGAATTCAAGAGATAACTACTCAATCTAAGATAGAACAGAGGTGGTTGTCAGGCACATGTTCATAGTGGAGAATGATGATGATTGTCACGGATCATCACATTCATCCGGATTAAGAACAAGTGTTATCTTAGAATCGAAGCAAGCATGATTGAATAAGAAACAGTAGTAATTGCATTAATCCATCAAGACACAGCAGAGCTCCTCACCCCCAACCATGGGGTTTAGAGACTCATGCCGTGGAATGTACACAAAGAAACGTCTAAAATGTTATGAGGTCATGATGTCCAGATACAATGTCAAAAGATCCTATTAATAGTAAACTAGTGTCCTAAGGTTTACAGAAATGAGTAAATGACAGAAAAATCCACTTCCGGGCCCACTTGGTGTGTGCTTGGGCTGAGCAATGAAGCATTTTCGTGTAGAGACCTTTTCTGGAGTTAAACGCCAGCTTTCATGCCAGTTTGGGCGTTTAACTCCAAGTTTTATGCCAGTTCCGGCGTTTAACGCTGGAATTTCTGTAGGTGACTTTGAGCGCCGGTTTGGGCCATCAAATCTTGGGCAAAGTATGGACTATTATATATTGCTGGAAAGCCCAGGATGTCTACTTTCCAATGCCGTTGAGAGCGCGCCAATTGGGCTTCTGTAGCTCGAGAAAATCCACTTCGAGTGCAGGGAGGTCAGAATCCAACAGCATCTGCAGTCCTTTTTGGTCTCTGGATCAGATTTTTGCTCAGAACCTTCAATTTCAGTCAGAAAATACCTGAAATCACAGAAAAACACACAAACTCATAGTAAAGTCCAGAAAAGTGAATTTTAATTAAAAACTAATAAAAATATACTAAAACTAACTAAAAGATACTAAAAACATACTAAAAACAATGCCAAAAAGCGTACAAATTATCCGCTCATCACAACACCAAACTTAAATTGTTGCTTGTCCCCAAGCAACTGAAAATCAAAACAGGATAAAAAGAAGAGAATATACTATAGACTCCAAAATATCAAAGAAACATAGCTCCAGTTAGATGAGCGGGACTAGTAGCCTTTTGCCTCCGAACAGTTTTGGCATCTCACTCTATCCTTTGAAGTTCAGAATGATTGGCATCTATAAGAACTCAGAACTCAGATATTGTTATTGATTCTCCTAGTTAAGTATATTGATTCCTGAACATAGCTAGTGTATGAGTCTTGGCTGTGGCCCAAAGCACTCTGTCTTCCAGTATTACCACCGGATACATACATGCCACAGACACATAATTGGGTGAACCTTTATAGATTGTGACTCAGCTTTGCTAAAGTCCCCAATTAGAGGTGTCCAGGGTTCTTAAGCACACTCTTTTTGCTTTGGTTCACAACTTTATTTCTTTCCTTTTCCTCTTTTTTTTTCTTTTTTTTTTCGAAAAATTTCTCTCCTTTTTTTTCACTGCTTTTTCTTGCTTCAAGAATCAATTTGATGATTTTTCAGATCCTCAATAACAGTTCTCTTTCTCCTCATTCTTTCAAGAGCCAACAATTTTAACATTCTCAAAGCAACAAGTTCAAAAGACATATGCACTGTTTAAGCATTCATTCAGAAAACAAAAAGTATTGTCACCACATCAAACTAATTCAACTAGTTTCAGAGATAAATTTCGAAATCCTGTACTTCTTGTTCTTTTGTGATTAAAGCATTTTTCATTTAAGAGAGGTGATGGATTCATAGGACATTCATAACTTTAAGGCATAAATTTTATTAATTATGAACTAAGAACAAGACTCAAATATAGATATAAGATGAGAATAATAAAAAAATAAAAATAGAAAACAAAACAAGAAAAACGAAAAAAAATAGGCTCCTAATGATAGAGGTTTTCACAGAGTTAGGACTCAACAACCTTGATTTTGAGAAGTGGATGCTCCCTCAGCTTGAGAGGAGAGCTTTTGGCGCTTCATCTCTTGGATTTCACGCCCCTGCTTCTCTTGTTCCTTCAGCAATTTGCAGAGCATGCAGTTCTGATTCTGCTGTTCTTCCTTAAGTTGCTCCATAGTCTCTTGCAACTTGGTGATAGATGCTTCCAGGCTGGCCCAGTAGCCAATTTCAGGAAATTCAGGGAGGAACTCATGCGCCCTCCTTTTGATGGAGTTGTCTTGCACTTGTCCTTCCATTGACTTCTTGGTGATTGGGTGTTCAATGGGTATGAATTCATCTACCCCCATCTTCACCCCAGCCTCTTTACAGAGCAAGGAAATCAAGCTTGGGTAAGCCAGTTTGGCTTCAGTGGAATTTTTATTTGCAATTGTGTAAATCTCACAAGCAATCACATGATGAACCTCCACTTCTTTTCCAAGCATAATGCAATGAATCATCACTGCCCTCTTGATGGTGACCTCAGAACGGTTGCTAGTGGGCAATATGGAATGCCCAATAAAGTCTAGCCAACCTCTTGCAATTGGTTTGAGGTCTCCCCTCTTGAGTTGGTTTGGGACACCCTTAGAATTGGTTATCCACTTAGTTCCAGGGAGGCATATGTCCTCTAGAACTTGATCCAACCCTTTATCTACTCTCACCATCCTCCTATTAAAGGAGTCAGGATCATCTTGCAGTTGAGGCAACTTGAAGATTTCTCTTATTTTGTCCAGATGAAAGTACATAACTTTCCCTCAGACCATGGTTCTGTAGGTATGGTAAGCGGTTCCAGTCATTCTCTGCTTATCTGTCAGCCACAGATTTGAGTAGAATTCCTGAACCATGTTCCTTCCAACCTTTGTCTCAGGATTGGTTAGAACTTCCCATCCTCTGTTTCGAATTTGCTCTTGGATCCCCGGATATTCATCTTCTTTCAGATCAAATTTCACTTCCGGGATCACTGACCTCAGACCCATTATTTTGTGATAATGGTCTTCATGTTCCTTGGTTAAGAACTTCTCTTGATTCCAAAGATTCTTTGGATTATTCTCTTTCTTGCCTCTTAAATTGGTTTGTTTTCCCTTAGGAGCCATGATATTGATGAATCTTGGCTTAGTGATCACGGAAAAGCACACCAAACTTAGAGGTTTGCTTGTCCTCAAGCAAAAGAAAAGAGATAAGAGAGAGGGAGGAAGAGGAAATTCGAATGGTGTGGTTGGAAGAGGGGGAACAAACGTGTATTTATAAGGTGGGGAGGGGAGTTTTCGAAAAAAAAAGGAATTTGAAAGGAGATTTGAGAAGATATGAAAAGAAATTGAGAAAAGGGTGAACTTTTTGAACAATGTTTGTAATTGATTTGAAATAAATTTGAAAAATGGTTTTGATTTTTGAAGATTTGAAAGTGAATGATGAATGATTGAAGTGTGATTTTGTAGAAAAGTATGGGTGAGAAAAGGAAAGTTTGAAAAAATTTGATTAGAAAACAAAATTGTGGTCCCCCCACCTTGCTGGCGTTAAACGCCCAGAATGGCACCCATTCTGGCGTTTAACGCCCATTTGCTACCCCTTTTGGGCGTTTAACGCCCAGCCAGGTGCCCTGGCTGGCGTTAAACGCCAGAAATCCTTTGTCACTGGGCGTTTTTCCAAAACGCCCAGGATGCTGCACACCTGGCGTTAAACGCCCAGAATGGTGCCCATTTTGGCGTTTAACGCCCAAAATGGCACCATTCCTGGTGTTAAACGCCCAGAATGGTACCCATTCTGGCGTTTAACGCCCAAAATGCCCCTTACTGGCGTTTTTTCGCCAGTAAGCTCATTTTCTCTGCTTTTTGAGCTGAGTCCTTCTGTAACTCTGTGAATTCCTTCATTTTTGATACTTGCCTCTGTAAGAACCAATCATATACCTTCCTAATGACTGGGTTGCCTCCCAGCAAGCGCTTCTTTACTGTCTTTTAGCTGGACTTCTGCTAAGAATCACTCAAGTCTCAGTCTTGAGCATTCCTGCTCAAAATTGCTTTCAAGATAATGCTTGATTCTCTGTCCATTAACAATGAACTTCTTGTCAGAGTCAATATCCTGAAGCTCAACATATCCATATGGTGATACTTCTGTAATCACATACGGACCCCTCCACCGGGATTTGAGTTTTCCTGGAAACAATTTGAGCCTGGAGTTGAAGAGCAGAACTCTTTGTCCTGGCTCAAAGACTCTGGTTGACAATCTCTTGTCATGCCACTTCTTTGCCTTTTCCTTATAAATTTTTGCATTTTCAAAGGCATTGAGTCTGAACTCCTCTAGCTCATTTAGCTGGAGCAGTCTTTTCTCACCAGCTAATTGAGCATCCATGTTTAGGAATCTGGTTGCCCAGTAGGCTTTATGTTCCAGTTCCACAGGCAAATGACAGGCCTTCCCATACACCAGTTGGTATGGAGAGGTGCCTATAGGAGTCTTGAATGCTGTTCTGTATGCCCACAGAGCATCATCCAAGCTCTTTGCCCAATCCTTTCTCCGGGCCATCACAGTCCGTTCTAGGATTCTTTTTAGCTCTCTGTTAGAGACTTCAGCTTGCCCATTTGTCTGTGGATGATATGGAGTTGCCACTTTATGGCTAATTCCATATCTGACCATAGCAGAGTATAGCTGTTTATTGCAGAAATGAGTGCCCCCGTCACTGATTAGCACTCTGGGAACGCCAAACCTGCTGAAAATGTTTTTCTGGAGGAATTTCAGCACGGTCTTAGTATCATTAGTGGGTGTAGCAATTGCTTCTACCCACTTAGATACATAGTCCACTGCCACCAGAATGTAAGTGTTTGAGTATGATGGTGGGAATGGCCCCATGAAGTCAATTCCCCATACATCAAACAATTCTATCTCTAATATCCCTTGTTGAGGCATGGCATATCCGTGAGGCAGGTTACCAGCTCTTTGGCAACTGTCACAGTTACGCACAAACTCTCGGGAATCTTTATAGAGAGTAGGCCAGTAGAATCCACACTGGAGGACTTTAGTGGCTGTTCGCTCACTTCCAAAATGTCCTCCATAATGTGATCCATGGCAGTGCCATAGGATCTTTTGTGCTTCTTCTCTGGGTACACATCTGCGGATCACTCCGTCAGCACATCTCTTAAAGAGATATGGTTCATCCCAGAGGTAGTACTTGGCATCTAAAATTAATTTCTTTCTTTGCACATTGCTGTACTCCTTGGGTATGAACCTCACAGCTTTATAATTTGCAATATCTGCAAACCATGGAGCTTCCTGAATGGTAAAGAGTTGCTCATCTGGGAAAGTCTCAGAGATCTCAGTAGAAGGGAGGGACGCCCCAGCTACTGGTTCTATTCGGGACAGATGATCAGCTACTTGGTTCTCTGTCCCTTTTCTGTCTCTTATTTCTATATCAAACTCTTGCAGAAGCAACACCCATCTTATAAGCCTGGGTTTTGAATCCTGCTTTGTGAGTAAGTATTTAAGAGCAGCATGGTCAGTGTACACAATCACCTTTGATCCCACTAGGTAGGATCTAAACTTGTCAATGGCATAGACCACTGCAAGTAATTCTTTTTCTGTGGTTGTGTAATTCTTCTGTGCATCATTTAGAACACGGCTAGCATAATAAATGACATGCAGAAGTTTGTTATGCCTCTGTCCCAACACTGCACCAATGGCATGATCACTGGCATCACACATTAATTCAAATGGTAATGCCCAATCTAGTGCAGAGATGACTGGTGCTGTGACCAGCTTAGCTTTCAGGGTCTCAAATGCCTGCAGACACTGTGTGTCAAACACAAATGGTGTGTCAGCAGCTAACAGGTTACTCAAAGGCTTTGCAATTTTCGAAAAATCCTTTATAAACCTTCTATAAAATCCTGCATGCCCCAGAAAGCTTCTGATTGCCTTAACATTGGCAGGTGGTGGTAATTTTTCAATTACCTCTACCTTTGCCTTATCCACCTCTATTCCCCTGCTTGAAATTTTGTGCCCAAGGACAATTCCTTCAGTCACCATAAAGTGACATTTCTCCCAGTTTAAAACCAGGTTAGTCTCTTGGCATCTTTTCAGGACAAGTGATAGGTGGTTAAGACAGGAGCTAAATGAGTCTCCATATACTGAAAAGTCATCCATGAAGACTTCCAGAAATTTCTCTACCATATCTGAGAAGATAGAGAGCATGCACCTTTGAAAGGTTGCAGGTGCATTGCACAGACCAAAAGGCATCCTTCTATAGGCAAACACGCCAGAAGGGCAAGTAAATGCTGTCTTCTCTTGGTCCTGAGGATCTACTGCAATTTGGTTGTAGCCTGAGTAGCCATCCAAAAAGCAGTAATAGTCATGACCAGCTAGTCTTTCTAGCATTTGGTCTATGAATGGTAAAGGAAAATGATCCTTTCTGGTGGCTGTATTGAGCCTTCTGTAGTCAATACACATACGCCACCCTGTGACTGTCCTTGTAGGAACCAGTTCATTTTTTTCATTATGAACCACTGTCATGCCTCCCTTTTTGGGAACAACTTGGACAGGGCTCACCCAGAGGCTATCAGAAATAAGATAAATAATCCCAGCCTCTAATAATTTAGTGACCTCTTTCTGCACCACCTCCTTCATGGCTGGATTTAGCCGCCTCTGTGGTTGGACCACTGGTTTGGCGTTATCCTCCAATAAGATCTTGTGCATGCATCTAGCTGGGCTAATGCCCTTAAGATCACTTATAGACCACCCAAGAGCTGTCTTGTGTGTCCTTAGCACTTGAATCAGTGCTTCCTCTTCCTGTGAATTTAAAGCAGAGCTTATAATCACTGGAAAAGTGTCACCCTCTCCTAGAAATGCATATTTCAGAGATGGTGGTAAAGGTTTGAGTTCAGGTTTGGGAGGTTTATCCTCCACCTGAGGAATTTTCTCTAGTTCTTCTTGATCAGGTTGAGCATCTTTGAAGATGTCCTCAAGCTCTGATTCTAGGCTTTCAGCCATATTGATCTCTTCTACCAGAGAGTCAATAATGTCAACGCCTATGCAGTCATCTGGTGTGTCTGGATGCTTGGTGCGCGAAATTGTGAACTATACTTTTTCACAACTCTCATAATCCCTAGTAATGGCTCCAAAAACTTGGTGCGCTCAATACCATGGCATTACACAACTTCGCACAACTAACCAACAAGTGCACTGGGTCGTCCAAGTAATAAACCTTACGTGAGTAAGGGTCGATCCCACGGAGATTGTTAGTATTGAAGCAAGCTATGGTCATCTTGTAAATCTTAGTCAGGCAAACTCAGATATATATGGTGATGAACGAAAATAACATAAAAGATAAAGATAGTGATACTTATGTAATTCATTGGTAGGAACTTCAGATAAGCGCATGAAGATGCCTTCCCTTCCGTCTCTCTGCTTTCCTACTGTCTTCATCCAACCCTTCTTACTCCTTTCCATGGCAAGCTCGTATAGGGTCTCACTGTTGTCAGCAGCTACCTCCCATCCTCGCAGTGAAAGCTAATGCACACACTCTGTCACAGTGCTGCCAATCACCGGTGTGGTTCCCTCCCCTACCGGAATAGAATAACTCTTTTGCGTCTGTCACTAACGCCCAGTAGGTTACAGGTTTGAAGCACGTCACAGTCATTCAATCATTGAATCCTACTCAGAATACCACAGACAAGGTTAGACCTTCCGGATTCTCTTGAATGCTGCCATCAGTTCTTGCCTATACCACGAAGACTCTGATCTCACGGAATGGTTGGCTCGTTTGTCAGGCGAGCACTCGGTTGTCAGGCGATCAACCATGCATCGTGCAATCAGAAATTCAAGAGATATTCACCAAGCCTCAGATGCTTGTAGAACAAGAATGGTTGTCAGTCACCTTGTTCATGAGTAAGAATGGTGATGGGCGTCAATCATCACCTTCATCATGTTGAAGAACAAGTGATATCTTGGATAAAGAACAAGCGGAATTTGAATGAAAGAACAATAGTAATTGCATTAATACTCGAGGTACAGCAGAGCTCCACACCTTAATCTATGGTGTGTAGAAACTCCACCGTTGAAAATACATAAGCATAAGGTCTAGGCATGGCCGAATGGCCAGCCTCCCAATGATCTAAGAACTAAAATGTCCAAAGATGATCTAGAGATCTAAAAGTGATCAAAAAGATCTCTATACAATAGTAAAAGGTCCTACTTATAAGAAACTAGTAGCCTAGGGTGTACAGAAATGAGTAAATGACATAAAAATCCTCTTCCGGGCCCACTTGGTGTGTGCTTGGGTTGAGCAATGAAGAAATTTCGTGTAGAGACTCTTCTTGGAGTTAAACGCCAGCTTTGGTGCCAGTTTGGGCGTTTAACTCCCATTTGGGTGCCAGTTCCAGCGTTTAACGCTGGGATTTCTTGAGGTGACTTTGAACGCCGGTTTGGGCCATCAAATCTTGGGCAAAGTATGGACTATTATATATTGCTGGAAAGCCCAGGATGTCTACTTTCCAACGCCGTTGAGAGCGCTTCAATTGGGCTTCTGTAGCTCCAGAAAATCCACTTCGAGTGCAGGGAGGTCAGAATCCAACAGCATCTGCAGTCCTTTTGAGTCTCAGAATCAGATTTTTGCTCAGGTCCCTCAATTTCAGCCAGAAAATACCTGAAATCACAGAAAAACACACAAACTCATAGTAAAGTCCAGAAAAGTGAATTTTAATTAAAAACTAATAAAAATATACTAAAAACTAACTATATCATATCAAAAACATACTAAAAACAATGCCAAAAGTATACAAATTATCCGCTCATCACAACACCAAACTTAAATTGTTGCTTGTCCTCAAGCAACTGAAAATCAAATAAGATAAAAAGAAGAGAATATGCAATGAATTCCAAAAACATCTGTGAAGATCAGTATTAATCAGATGAGTGGGGCTTTTAACTTTTTGCCTCCGAACAGTTTTGGCATCTCACTCTATCCTTTGAAATCCAAAATGGTTGGCTTCTTTAGGAACTTAGAATCCAGATAGTGTTAATGATTCTCTTAGTAAAGTATGATGATTCTTGAACATAGCTATTTATTGAGTCTTGGCTGTGGCCCAAAGCACTCTGTCTTCCAGTATTACCACCGGATACATACATGCCACAGACACATAATTGGGTGAACCTTTTCAGATTGTGACTCAGCTTTGCTAAAGTCCCCAATTAGAGGTATCCAGGGTTCTTAAGCACACTCTTATTGCCTTGGATCACAACTCTTATTCCTTTCTCTCTTTTTTTTTTCGTTTTTTTTCGTTTTTTTTTTTTTTTGAAATGCTTTTTCTTGCTTCAAGAATCATTTTATTGATTTTTCAGATCCTCAGTAACATGTCTCCTTTTTCATCATTCTTTCAAGAGCCAACATTCATGAACCACAAATTCAAAAGACATATGCACTGTTTAAGCATACATTCAGAGAACAAAAATATTGCAACCACATCAAAATAATTAAACTATTATAAAATTCAAAATTCATGCAATTCTTTCTTTTATCAATTAGGCACGTTTTTATTGAAGAAAGGTGATGGATTCATAGGACATTCATAACTTTAAGGCATAGACACTAAGACACTAATGATCATAAGACACAAACATGGATAAACATAAGCATTAAAATTCAAAAAACAGAAGAACAATAACAAGGAAATCAAAGAACGGGTCCACCTTAGTGATGGCGGGTCTTTCTTGCTCTTGAAGATTCTATGGAGTGCTTGAGCTCCTCAATATCTCTTCCTTGTCTTTGTTGCTCCTCCCTCATGATTCTTTGATCTTCTCTAATTTCATGAAGGATGATGGAGTGTTCTTGATGCTCCACCCTCAGTTGTCCCATGTTGGAACTTAGTTCTCCTAGGGAGGTGTTTAGTTGCTCCCAATAGTTTTGTGGAGGAAAATTCATCCCTTGAGGAATCTCAGGGATCTCATGATGAGTGAGATCTCTTGTGTACTCCATCCTTTTCTTGGTGATGGGCTTGTCCTCATCAATGGGAATGTCTCCCTCTATGTCAACTTCAACTGAATAACAGAGGTGACAAATGAGGTGAGGAAAGGCTAATCTTGCCAAAGTGGAGGTCTTGTCCGCCACCTTGTAGAGTTCTTGAGCTATAACCTCATGAACTTCCACTTCTTCTCCAATCATGATGCTATGAATCATGATGGCCCGGTCTATGGTAACTTCGGACCGGTTGCTAGTGGGGATGATTGAGCGTTGTATGAACTCTAACCATCCTCTAGCCACGGGCTTGAGGTCATGCCTTCTCAATTGGACCGGCTTTCCTCTGAATCTTGCTTCCATTGTGCGCCCTCTTCACATATAGTTGTGAGGACTTGGTCCAACCTTTGATCAAAGTTGACCCTTCTAGTGTAAGGATGCTCATCTCCTTGCATCATAGGCAAGTTGAACGCCACCCTCACACTCTCCGGACTAAAATCCAAGTATTTCCCCCGAACCATAGTGAGATAGTTCTTTGGATTCGGGTTCACACTTTGGTCATGGTTCTTTGTGATCCATGCATTGGCATAGAACTCTTGAACCATCAAGATTCCGACTTGTTGAATGGGGTTGGTAAGAACTTCCCAACCTCTTCTTCGGATCTCATGGCGGATCTCCGGATATTCACCCTTTTTGAGTGAAAAGGGGACCTCAGAGATCACCTTCTTCAAGGCCACAACTTCATAGAAGTGGTCTTGATGCACCCTTGAGAGGAATCTATCCATCTCCCATGACTCGGAGGTGGAAGCTTTTGCCTTCCCTTTCCTCTTTTTAGAGGTTTCTCCGGCCTTGGATGCCATAAATGGTTATGAAAAAGCAACGCTTTTACCACACCAAACTTAAAATGTTTGCTCGTCCTCGAGCAAAAGAAGAAAGGAGAGAGTAGAAGAAGAAGAAATGAGGAAGAAGGGAGATGGTAGTGTGTTCGGCCAAGAAGGGTAAGAAAGGGGGTTTAGGTTGTGTGAAAATGAAGAGTTGAAGAAGGGTATTTATAGGAGAGAGGGGGGTAAAGGTTCGGCCATTATGGGTGGGTTTGGGAGGGAGAGTGGTTTGAATTTGAAGGGTGAGGTTGGTGGGGATTTATGAGGGATGGATGTGAGTGGTGAAGAGAAAGATGGGATTTGATAGGTGAGGGGTTTTTGGGGAAGAGGTGTTGAGGTGATTGGTGAATGGGGGAAGAAGAGAGAGAGTGATGGTAGGGTCCTGTGGGGTCCACAGATCCTGTAGTGTCAAGGAAAAGTCATCCCTGCACCAAATATTGCTCAAAATCACGTTTTGAGCCATTTCTGGCGTTAAACGCCGGGCTGGTGCCCATTCCTGGCGTTTAACGCCAGGTTCTTGCCCTTTACTGGCGTTTAACGCCAGTCTGGTGCCCCTTTCTGGCGTTAAACGCCCAGAATGGTGCCAGACTGGGCGTTAAACGCCCAACAGCTAGTATTACTGGCGTTTGAACGCCAGTTTCTTCTCCTCCAGGGTGTGCTGTTTTTCTTCCTGTTTTTCATTCTGTTTTTGCTTTTTTCATTGTTTTTGTGACTTCTTATGATCATCAACCTACAAAAAAGATAAAATAACAAAAGAAAATAATTAATTATAAAACATTGGGTTGCCTCCCAACAAGCGCTTCTTTAATGTCATTAGCTTGACAGAGGGCTCTCATGGGGCCTCAGAAATGCTCAGAACCGTGTTGAAACCTCCCAACACCAAACTTAGAGTTTGAATGTGGGGTTTCAACACCAAACTTAGAGTTTGGTTGTAGCCTCCCAACACCAAACTTAGAGTTTGACTGTGGGGGCTCTGTTTGGCTCTGTTTTGAGAGGAGCTCTTCATGCTTCCTCTCCATGATGATAGAGGGATGTCCTTGGGCCTTAAACACCAAGGATTTTTCATTCACTTGAATGATTAACTCTCCTCTGTCAACATCAATCACAGCCTTTGCTGTGGCTAGGAAGGGTCTGCCAAGGATGATAGATTCATCCATGCATTTCCCAGTCTCTAGGACTATGAAATCAGTAGGGATGTAATGGTCTTCAATCTTCACCAAAACATTCTCTACAAGTCCATGAGCTTGTTTTCTTGAGTTGTCTGCCATCTCTAATGAGATTCTTGCAGCTTGCACCTCTAAGATCCCTAATTTCTCCATTACAGAGAGGGGCATGAGGTTTACACTTGACCCTAAGTCACACAAGGCCTTCTTGAAGGTCATGGTGCCTATGGTACAAGGTATAGAAAACTTCCCAAGATCTTACCTCTTTTGAGGCAGTTTCTGCCTAGACAAGTCATCCAGTTCTTTGGTGAGCAAGGGTGGTTCATCCTCCCAAGTCTCATTTCCAAATAACTTGTCATTCAGTTTCATGATTGCTCCAAGGTATTTAGCAACTTGCTCTTCAGTGATATACTCATCCTCTTCAGAGGAAGAATACTCATCAGAGCTCATGAATGGCAGAAGTAAGTCCAATGGAATCTCTATGGTCTCATTTTGAGCCTCAGATTCCCATTGTTCCTCATTGAGGAACTCAGAGGAGATTGGTACACGCCCACTGAGGTCTTCCTCAGTGGCGTCCTCCTCCTCTCTTTCCTCTCCATATTCGGCCATGGTTATGGCTTTGCACTCTCCTTTTGGATTTTCTTCTGTATTACTTGGGAGAGTACTAGGAGGGAGTTCAGTAACTTTCTTGCTCAGCTGACCCACTTGTCCTTCCAAATTTCTGATGGAGGACCTTGTTTCATTCATGAAACTTTGAGGGGTCTTTATTAGATCAGAGACCATTGTTGCTAAGTCAGAAGTATTCTGCTTAGAACTCTCTGTCTGTTGCTGAGAAGATGATGGAAAAGGCTTGTTATTGCCAAGCCGGTTTCTTCCACCATTATTATTGAAACCTTGTTGAGGTCTCTCTTGATTCTTCCATGAGAAATTGGGTTGATTTCTCCATGAAGAATTGTAGGTGTTTCCATAGGGTTCTCCTAGGTAATTCACCTCTTCCATTGAAGGGTTCTCAGGATCATAGGCTTCTTCCTCAGATGAAGCCTCCTTAGTACTGCTTGGTGCATTATGCATTCCAGACAGACTTTGAGAAATCAAATTGACTTGTTGAGTCAATATCTTGTTCTGAGCCAAAATGGCATTCAGAGTATCAATCTCAAGTACTCCTTTCTTCTGACTAGTCCCATTGTTCACAGGATTCCTTTCAGAAGTGTACATGAATTGGTTATTTGCAACCATTTCAATCAATTCTTGAGCTTCTGCAGGCGTCTTCTTCAGATGAAGAGATCCTCCAGCAGAGCTATCCAAAGACATCTTGGATAGTTCAGAGAGACCATCATAGAAAATACCTATGATGCTCCATTCAGAAAGCATGTCTGAGGGACATCTTCTGATTAATTGTTTGTATCTTTCCCAAGCTTCATAGAGGGATTCTCCATCCTTCTGTCTGAAGGTTTGGACTTCCACTCTAAGCTTACTCCATCTTTGTGGTGGAAAGAACTTTGCCAAGAAGGCATTGACTAGCTTTTCCCAAGAGTCCAGGCTTTCTTTAGGTTGAGAGTCCAACCATATTCTAGCTCTGTCTCTTACAGCAAAAGGGAATAGCATCAGTCTGTAGACCTCAGGGTTAACCCCATTAGTCTTGACTGTGTCACAGATTTGCAAGAATTCAGCTAAGAACTGATGAGGATCTTCCATTGGAAGTCCATGGAACTTGTAATTCTGTTGCATTAGAGAAACTAATTGAGGCTTAAGCTCAAAGTTGTTTGCTCCAATGGCAGGGATAGAGATGCTTCTCCCATAAAAATCAGGAGTAGGTGCAGTGAAGTCACCCAGCACCTTCCTTGCATTGTTGGCATTGTTATTGTTTTTGGCTGCCATGTGTTCTTCTTCTTTGAAGAATTCGGTCAGGTCCTCTAAAGAGAGTTGTGCTTTGGCTTCTCTTAGCTTTCTCTTCAAGGTCCTTTCGGGTTCAGGATCAGCTTCAACAAGAATGCCTTTGTCTCTGCTCCTGCTCATATGAAAGAGAAGAGAAAAAGAAAATGTGGAATCCTCTATGTCACAGTATAGAGATTCCTTGAAATGTCAGAGGAAAAGAGAAATAGAAAGAAGAAGGAGAAGAAGAATTCGAACTTTAATTAGATAAGGTTCGAATTGTGCATTTAGAAGGAGTGGTACTCCATAAATAGAAGGATGTGAGAAGGAGGGAAGAAAATTTTCGAAATTTCAATCAAAAGATTTTGAAAACATTTTGAAAATTTGATTGATAATTTTCGAAAATTAAAAGTGAAAAAGAAATCAAGTGATTTTTGAAAAAGATTTTGAAATTAGAAATAAAAAAGATTTGATTGAAAACTTATTTGAAAAAAAGATGTGATTGAGAAGATATGATTGGTTTAAAAAAAATGTGATTGAGAAGATATGATTTGAAAACAATTTTAAAAGATATGATTTTAAAAATTAATGACTTGCCTAACAAGAAAAGATATGATTCAAACATTAAACCTTTCTCAACAGAAAAGGCAACAAATTTGAGATGTTCAATCAAATCATTAATTGTTAGTAAGTATCTTTGAAAAAGGAAAGAAATTGATTTTGAAAACATTTGATTGAAAAGATATGATTTGAAAAAGATTTGATTTTGAAAAACTTGAAAAAAATTGATTTGAAAACAAAATCTTCCCCCTAGCACCATCCTGGCGTTAAACGCCCAGAATGGTATACATTCTGGCGTTTAACGCCCAAAATGCTACCTCTTTGGGCGTTAAACGCCCAACCAGGTGCCCTGGCTGGCGTTTAAACGCCAGTCTGCCTTCTTCACTGGGCATTTTGAATGCTCAGCTTTTTCTGTAATTCCTCTGCAGTGTGTTCTGAATCTTCAATCCCTTGTATCATTGACTTGAAAAGACACAAATTAAAAATATTTTTGGATTTTTAATAATTAAAATGCAACAAGAATCAAATAACAATGCATGCAAGACACCAAACTTAGCAGTTTGTATACTACTGACACTAATGAACTGAAAATGCATATGAGACACACAAAATACTCAAGTCAATAGAATTCAAAGATCAGAGCAAGTGAATCATCAAGAACATCTTGAAGATCACTAAGACATATGAATGCATGCAATTGACACCAAACTTAGGATGAGACACTAGACTCAAACAAGAAATATTTTTGAATTTTATGATTTTTTTATTTTTTAATTTTTTTGTGTTTTTTCGAAAATTAAGTGGAAAAAGAAGGTATCAAAATTCTTAATGAGAATTCCAGGAATCAGTGCAATGCTAGTCTAAGACTCCGGTCCAGGAATTAGACATGGCTTCACAGCCAGCCAAGCTTCCAAAGAAAGCTTCGGTCCAAAACACTAGACATGACCAAAGGTCAGCCAAGCCTTAGCAAATCACTGCTCCAAAAGCAAGATTGATACGAAATCAACAAGCTCTTGTGGTGATAAGTTGAAACCTCGGTCCAATCAGATTAGACATGGCTTCTCAGCCAGCCAGATTTCAACAAATCATCATGAAACTCTAGAATTCATCTTCAAGAATTTCGAAAAAAAAAATACCTAATCTAAGCAACAAGATGAACCGTCAGTTGTCCAGCCTGAACAATCCCGGGCAATAACACCAAAATTTGATGTTGTTGCCGGATCTTGGCACTGATGTTACCAAAGGCTTGCTCAAAACTAGAACAATCCCCGGCAACGGCGCCAAAAACTTGGTGCGCGAAATTGTGAACTATACTTTTTCACAACTCTCATAATCCCTGGTAATGGCTCCAAAAACTTGGTGCGCTCAATACCATGGCATTACACAACTTCGCACAACTAACCAGCAAGTGCACTGGGTCGTCCAAGTAATAAACCTTACGTGAGTAAGGGTCGATCCCACGGAGATTGTTAGTATTGAAGCAAGCTATGGTCATCTTGTAAATCTTAGTCAGGCAAACTCAGATATATATGGTGATGAACGAAAATAACATAAAAGATAAAGATAGTGATACTTATGTAATTCATTGGTAGGAACTTCAGATAAGCGCATGAAGATGCCTTCCCTTCCGTCTCTCTGCTTTCCTACTGTCTTCATCCAACCCTTCTTACTCCTTTCCATGGCAAGCTCGTATAGGGTCTCACTGTTGTCAGCAGCTACCTCCCATCCTCGCAGTGAAAGCTAATGCACACACTCTGTCACAGTGCTGCCAATCACCGGTGTGGTTCCCTCCCCTACCGGAATAGAATAACTCTTTTGCGTCTGTCACTAACGCCCAGTAGGTTACAGGTTTGAAGCACGTCATAGTCATTCAATCATTGAATCCTACTCAGAATACCACAGACAAGGTTAGACCTTCCGGATTCTCTTGAATGCTGCCATCAGTTCTTGCCTATACCACGAAGACTCTGATCTCACGGAATGGTTGGCTCGTTTGTCAGGCGAGCACTCGGTTGTCAGGCGATCAACCATGCATCGTGCAATCAGAAATCCAAGAGATATTCACCAAGCCTCAGATGCTTGTAGAACAAGAATGGTTGTCAGTCACCTTGTTCATGAGTAAGAATGGTGATGGGCGTCAATCATCACCTTCATCATGTTGAAGAACAAGTGATATCTTGGATAAAGAACAAGCGGAATTTGAATGAAAGAACAATAGTAATTGCATTAATACTCGAGGTACAGCAGAGCTCCACACCTTAATCTATGGTGTGTAGAAACTCCACCGTTGAAAATACATAAGCATAAGGTCTAGGCATGGCCGAATGGCCAGCCTCCCAATGATCTAAGAACTAAAATGTCCAAAGATGATCTAGAGATCTAAAAGTGATCAAAAAGATCTCTATACAATAGTAAAAGGTCCTACTTATAAGAAACTAGTAGCCTAGGGTGTACAGAAATGAGTAAATGACATAAAAATCCTCTTCCGGGCCTACTTGGTGTGTGCTTGGGCTGAGCAATGAAGAAATTTCGTGTAGAGACTCTTCTTGGAGTTAAACGCCAGCTTTGGTGCCAGTTTGGGCGTTTAACTCCCATTTGGGTGCCAGTTCCAGCGTTTAACGCTGGGATTTCTTGAGGTGACTTTGAACGCCGGTTTGGGCCATCAAATCTTGGGCAAAGTATGGACTATTATATATTGCTGGAAAGCCCAGGATGTCTACTTTCCAACGCCGTTGAGAGCGCGCCAATTGGGCTTCTGTAGCTCCAGAAAATCCACTTCGAGTGCAGGGAGGTCAGAATCCAACAGCATCTGCAGTCCTTTTGAGTCTCAGAATCAGATTTTTGCTCAGGTCCCTCAATTTCAGCCAGAAAATACCTGAAATCACAGAAAAACACACAAACTCATAGTAAAGTCCAGAAAAGTGAATTTTAATTAAAAACTAATAAAAATATACTAAAAACTAACTATATCATATCAAAAACATACTAAAAACAATGCCAAAAAGTATACAAATTATCCGCTCATCAATGCTGCATAGCTTTCACAGCATTCAACTTGAACTCATCCTCATTGACTCTCAAGGTTACTTCCCCTTTGTGTACATCAATGAGAGTTCGTCCAGTTGCTAGGAAAGGTCTTCCTAGAATGAGAGTTGCACTTTTGTGCTCCTCCATTTCCAGCACCACAAAGTCAGTTGGAAAGGCAAATGGCCTTGACAATCATGTCCTCTATTATGCCTGATGGGTGTTTAATGGAGCCATCAGCAAGTTGGAGGCATATCCTGGTTGGTTTGACTTCTCCAGCCAACCCAAGCTTTCTGATAGTGGATGCAGGTATTAGATTGATGCTTGCTCCAAGATCACATAGAGCTGTCTTGGTGCAAACACCTTCTAGTGTGCATGGTATCATAAAGCTTCCAGGATCTTGAAGCTTTTCTGGTAAGCTTTTCAGTATGACTGCACTGCATTCTTCAGTGAGAAACACTTTTTCAGTTTCTCTCCAATCCTTCTTATGACTTAAGATCTCTTTCATGAACTTAGCATAAGAAGGTATTTGCTCAAGTGCCTCTGCAAACGGAATCTTTATTTCAAGAGTCCTTAGATAGTCTGCAAAGCGGGCAAATTGTTTATCCTGTTCCGCTTTGCGGAGTTTCTGAGGATAAGGCATCTTGGCTTGATATTCCTCAACCTTAGATGCTGCAGGTTTATTCCTTACAGAAGTGGTTGAAGAAGCCTTGTTAGAGGGATAATTATCAGCACTCTCAGGTGCCTGATCCTCCTTGGGCATTTGGACGCCAGGAATGGGTGAAGATTGGGCGTTAAACGCCAACTTCTCCCCCTTTTCTGGCGTTTGAACGCCAGAACTGGGCAAGGAATGGGCGTTTAACGCCAACTTTCCTTCCCTTTCTGGCGTTTGAACGCCAATAGTGTTCCTCTCTGGGCTCTTATTGTCCTCAGAGGGATTTTGAACAGTGGTTTGATTATCCTCTGTCAATTGTTCTCTGTTTGAATTCTTGCTCCTTTGAGCAGTGGTATTCAGTGTTTTCCCACTCCTTAGTTGAACTGCTTGACATCCCTCTGTTATCTGTTTAGATATTTGCTGTTTTGCTTGATTCAACTGCAGTTCTATGTTCTTGTTAGCAACTTTAGTATCATGGAGCATTTCTTTAAATTCTGCTAATTGTTCTGTCATCAGGAGCAATTATTGATTAAGCTCATTCATCTGTTCTTGAGGATTAGGATCAGTGGCTAATGCCATGATTTTCTCTTTTGGAACGAACTCATTGCTAGAATATAAATATTGGTTTCTAGCAACAGTGTCTATAAGCTCTTGAGCTTCTTCAATTGTCTTCCTCATGTGTATAGATCCACCAGCTGAGTGGTCCAAAGACATCTGAGCTTTTTCTGTAAGCCCATAGTAGAAAATGTCTAACTGTACCCACTCTGAAAACATTTCAGAGGGGCATTTTCTAAGCATACCTCTATACCTCTACCAGGCATTGTAAAGGGATTCATTATCCTCTTGTTTAAAGCCTTGGATGTCCAGCCTTAGCTGTGTCATCCTCTTTCGAGGGTAAAAATGATTCAGGAATTTGTCTGACAACTGTTTCCATGTCTTTATGCTTGCTGTAGGTTGGTTATTCAACCACCTTTTAGCTTGATCTTTTACAGCAAATGGAAACAGTAATAGTCTGTAGACATCCTGATCCACCTCTTTATCATGTACTGTGTCAGCAATTTGTAAGAATTGTGCCAGAAACTCAGTAGGTTCTTCCTGTGGAAGACCAGAATACTGGCAATTTTGCTGCACTATGATAATGAGTTGAGGGTTTAGCTCAAAGCTGCTTGCTTTGATGGGAGGTATGCAGATGCTACTCCCATATGCAGCTGTAATGGGGTTAGCATATGACCCCAGAGTCCTTCTGGACTGATCAATTCCACTTAAGTCCATAATGGACAAAAGGGAAATGAGAATGATTGCAAATAGATAAATTTTGTGTTGATTTTTTTTTTTGAATTAACCGAAAATAAAATAAAATAAAATAAAACAAAAGAAAACTAAAATAAAAATTCAAAAATTAAAAATAAAATAAGATCAAAGCAAATTGAGAACTGAATCAATTAGTTAATTAAAAAGATTTTGAAAACAGCAATTAAAAAGATATGATTGAAAAATTTTTGTGAAAAAAGATTTGATTTTTGAAAAGAGGAAAGAGAAAAACACAAAAAGACACCAAACTTAAAATTTTTAGAAAATCAAACACTAATTTTTCGAAAATTTTAAGAGAAAAACACAAAGAGGACACCAAACTTAGAATTTTTATGAATCAAAAAGGGACTAAGAACATGCAAAAACGAAAATCAAGAGAAAAATAAAAGCATGCAAAAGACACCAAACTTAAAATATGAAACTAGACTCAACTAAAAGACTCTAAACCAACAAAAATAAAGCAGTCCTAATCTAAGCAACAAGATAAGCCGTCAGTTGTCCAAACTCGAACAATCCCCGGCAATGGCACCAAAAACTTGGTGCACGAAATTGCAATAACACTTTTGCAATCCCGCACAACTAACCAGCAAGTGCACTGGGTCGTCCAAGTAATACCTTGTGTGAGCAAGGGTCGATCCCACGGAGATTGTCGGCTTGAAGCAAGCTATGGTTATCTTGTAAAGCTTAGTCAGGATATCAGAAATTATCAGGATTGATTGTAAAAAGCAAAAGAACATGAAAAAGGTACTTGTTTTGCAGTAATGGAGAATAGGCTGAGGCTTTGGAGATGCTCCATCTTCCGAATCTCTGCTTTCCTACTGTCTTCTTCATCAAACACGCAAGGCTCCTTCCATGGCAAGCTGTATGTAGGGTTTCACCATTGTCAGTGGCTACCTCCCATCCTCTCAGTGAAAATACGTCCCTGATGCTCTGTCACAGCATAGGCTAATCATCTGTCGGTTCTCAATCAGGCCGGAATAGAATCCAGTGATTCTTTTGCGTCTGTCACTAACGCCCCGCCTTCAGGAGTTTGAAGCACGTCACAGTCATCCAGTCATTGAATCCTACTCAGAATACCACAGACAAGGTTTAGACCTTCCGGATTCTCTTGAATGCCGCCATCAGTTCTAGCTTATACCACGAAGATTCCGATTAAAGAATCCAAGAGATAACTACTCAATCTAAGATAGAACAGAGGTGGTTGTCAGGCACATGTTCATAGTTGAGAATGATGATGATTGTCACGGATCATCACATTCATCCGGATTAAGAACAAGTGTTATCTTAGAATCGAAGCAAGCATGATTGAATAAGAAACAGTAGTAATTGCATTAATCCATCAAGACACAGCAGAGCTCCTCACCCCCAACCATGGGGTTTAGAGACTCATGCCGTGGAATGTACACAAAGAAACGTCTAAAATGTTATGAGGTCATGATGTCCGGATACAATGTCAAAAGATCCTATTAATAGTAAACTAGTGTCCTAAGGTTTACAGAAATGAGTAAATGACAGAAAAATCCACTTCCGGGCCCACTTGGTGTGTGCTTGGGCTGAGCAATGAAGCATTTTCGTGTAGAGACCTTTTCTGGAGTTAAACGCCAGCTTTCATGCCAGTTTGGGCGTTTAACTCCAAGTTTTATGCCAGTTCCGGCGTTTAACGCTGGAATTTCTGTAGGTGACTTTGAGCGCCGGTTTGGGCCATCAAATCTTGGGCAAAGTATGGACTATTATATATTGCTGGAAAGCCCAGGATGTCTACTTTCCAATGCCGTTGAGAGCGCACCAATTGAGCTTCTGTAGCTCCAGAAAATCCACTTCGAGTGCAGGGAGGTCAGAATCCAACAGCATCTGCAGTCCTTTTTGGTCTCTGGATCAGATTTTTGCTCAGAACCTTCAATTTCAGTCAGAAAATACCTGAAATCACAGAAAAACACACAAACTCATAGTAAAGTCCAGAAAAGTGAATTTTAATTAAAAACTAATAAAAATATACTAAAAACTAACTAAAAGATACTAAAAACATACTAAAAACAATGCCAAAAAGCGTACAAATTATCCGCTCATCATTATTGTAGCTTTATAGGTTTTGGTTTTTAAGCAAAAATACTTAATAATAGGGAACAAACATCATGCTATAATTTGTTAACAGCTTAGAAATTCGGTTGTATAAGAGTTATCCGTATATGATTCTATGCGTAGGTCTTCTACTTTATTATATAATAATATAAATTGTTGCACGACATGCACATAGCTCAATAAATTTGTTAGAGGCATAAGGAATGAGGCATAAATCTGGACCCACAATCAAGAAGAGTTTTCATATAACATGCTACTTCAGTATGTAAATAATATTTTACTTATTGTCGTTTGTTAGTAAGTGATTGCATAGAAAAATTATTTATTATTACATGGTCTGCCTTAATCCTCGTATAGCACCAACTCTGCTCAACACAGTCTCTTGATGTAGACGTATAATAACGCTTAGGACCTATAACATCCTAGGGTCAACTCATTACCTAGGATTTATCCGAATATTTGGCCCTTTGTTGGTTGAGAACGAGACTGTGACAATTTGTATTTTGCATGGCAAATTTGTGTTTAGTCTCGCACGTTACAAGGTATTAAAAGAGGGACTGTACCACCATATACTCACACAAACATATTCACTCACACAAGAGAAGAGATGTCATTTGAGGAAGAGTCTTCTGAGGAAAGAGAGATCCCCATGGCCACTCAGGAAGGAGAGTTCCCTGTTGCCATAGACATGCCTCAAATATCGGAAGGGGCAAACTTAACACAACCTTGTCAAGAAGTAAGTATCTCTATACACTTGGATAAAATGGCCTAATTAAATGTTCTTGAATTCTAACTTATATTTTTCTGTCTTTATCCCAGGATAAGACTCCGGTGAAGGATGATGTTATCTCTACTCTGAAAGAACTAAATGCTGCTGTCGAAGTACTAACATCGAAATGGATGCATCTGAAGGGCGTCAGCAACAACACGACCATACTCTATCCATGCTATGCTCCACAATTGCAGTGATTGAGCATAACTTAAACAACACAGCATTGCAGAAGGCTGTAAATGATGCACCATTTCAAGCCAACAAAAGGCCAAGAGCGGAGAATAACGTTTTTAAAGTCACCGGCAACATGCCACCAATGAGTACACCCAAGATGAACCCTTTCGTCGCAGGTTGTAGCAACTTTGTTGACCTTGAGAGAACCGTTGATGTCTCCATTCACGGTGATGACCAAGGTGGTTATAAGGCTAGTAAGAACCAGTCTCATGGCGACACAAGCTGGCCAGGCCACTCCATGCTAGGGCATCAGGTATGGATATAAGGAACTCTTATTTTTTAAATGCCTGACTCATTGCATGTGGTTTTCCTTTCTTGATTTTGGTCAAACATGTGGTTCTTCTGAAGACCGTTGCTGCTTTGTTTTTTTAATTACATAGGATTTTGTTGAATTTTTTTTGTTTCTAGATCCACATTTTGTTGAAGTTTGTCTTTACAAATAATATGATATTTTTTGGGCCTTCAAACTGGACACAATATTTGGAATTGGATCTATTGCTCACTTGTAGAAAAAAAAAGCCCACTTGTATTGGTGGATTTTATAGACTTGTATTATTAGAATGAAGTTGTTGTTCTGAACTATGGATTACCAAAAGAAATAAAAATGTATTAAGTAGCAGGATCGCTTAATAGTGACAACACATTTAAATATACTACAATATTTTTAAAATGAAACACTTCCTTTAAAAAATCATATTTCTAGGTTTCGATAAGCCTTATCTCTTTTGTTTGGGAGGTAAACCAGGACTGGCCACTGCCACAGCCTCAAGTTACGGCGGAGTTACCAACCCCAGACAAGTCACCACATCTAATTTCATCTCACGGTAACCATTTTCCGTATCAACCCGAGTCAAATTTGCTTTCCGGCGGAAGCTTCGTCGGTGGTTATGGTATTTCTCAACCCCCCTCCCCAAAGGAGCACACCTTTGGTTGGGCGGCCTACAATGATGTATAGGAAGAGTGGCGGAGGGCTCCAACCTATGTTACTTAGAAAGGGATCAACGGGAACGAGTAGCAAACTCCGTGTTCGCGACGGTGTTGACCGGACACAAGGGTTCACCTCCAACCCAGCTTCGGGGTATCAAGGTAGCTCTTCAAAGGCATCACCTACATATCCTTTGAAATTGTTTGGAAGTATGATGAACACGGTTCGGATGAATGCTGCTGACGGAGTTCCCTCGAAGCCTGTGGATGGCAATGACTTCCTCACACCAATAGACCCCACTCTTACTGAGGTGCAGAAAAAGGTTGCACTATATGCGTTCGACCTACATCTGAATCCCATGTAAGTGAACGTTTATTTACTCAATGACTCAGATTTCTCTCTTTGTCCATCGTTGACCAATCTCATATTCACCATTTTGGTGACACAGGGAAGAGCTTGTAAAGTTTGAGGAGATAATCGTCACTAGGCAACAGCTGCAGACGCTAATCCCGGGACATTTTCCAGATCCAAGGATTCTCGAGGCTTTGGCAATGAGAATAACACTGGGGAGTCAAACAATAGAGGGCCCAACGGCTTGGTGCTTGCCACCTTCATTCGTGGTAACACCACAACAAAGAAAATTTTTCTTGACTGATTTAGATTATGTTGATTGAATGATTTAGATTATGTTGACTGAATTAAAAAAATTTTTTGTAACATGTTCAGACTGACGTCCTCGAAGGAAAGCTTTTGTCCGAGTTGGTTGGTACTTACAAGGAGCATTGGATGAGACCATCCTCGACCTTGAAATATGTGGGCTATGAGAAAATATTCTAAATTTTACATGCTTCTTATTTCCATTTTTTCCCACACCCTTAACAAGCTCCCAAACCATGCAGGCTTATATCCCGATTATAGAGGAGTCCAACCACTGGTACCTCATGGTTGTAGGCTTCAGGGAGCAGAGCATGTACCATTTGGATGCGTCAATAGGGGAGAATGAGAGCAAAACTAGAAAACGTATAATAGGAGATTTGGGAGTTGCACTGTCCCGCATAATATCCCATCCCAAATATCCGCCAGCATTCAAGAAGAAAGCTACAAGCATTTTGTGCTTTTGCATATCTGATGCAAAAGGGCTTCCATCATGCCAACCAAGGTCAGTCATAATTCTGTCGGCCATATTAAATGGTGTTATTATTGTTAATCCACTCACCTAATCATACCCTATTTATCCAGTGAGACAGCTGCTGTATGGGTGCTTAATTGGATGGCCATGGCTACTGCATTCCAAAACAACCTTGTTCCACATGTAAGAGCTACTCCACAGTTGTAAACCCTTTCTTACAATGGCTTATTGTGTCTTTGTTCTCAACATTGACTCATTTATCTTAAATGCAAATGGATGAGAAAGTTGTTCGGATGCAAACTGCAATTGCTCTTCTCATGGCTCCCTTCAATGAAGTTACTCAATGGATGACAAATTGCTTATCCAACTAGTATAGATCTTTGAATTCCGGCTCCACTAAGTTTGTTAAGTTGGTTTCTTTTGCTTTGACTACTTGTGTTAACGGAAGATTGCCAAATCCATTTTGCGGATATCTTTTATTAGTATATTGTGGACCGCCTTTTGAAAGTTTGGTCACAATGACTCCCCAGGTCTAGTGACCTTGTGTGTAATGTGAACCACCAATTAAGCGTACAGTATTTTCTTTGGGTGTGTTAATTTGGTGTTTGGTCTAAGCAGATTTATTTAGCAACTCTCTACTCATGATGTCTGTACAAAATTTTTATCTAAAACTGATCTTTTCGTAGTTCCTCTCATGATATTTAATATCTTATTCCGTATTTGAATATGTAAGTCTAATACAATTACTAACATAAAGTTATTCAACGGAGTTTCTAAAAAAACTTTATAAGTTATAACAATTAATAAGACCGTTAAAATGCACTACTAAAATTTGTGTATACAAATTAAGTACTACATTTAAGGAATTAACAATAATAATAATAGTAAACTTAAATTAGATTAATCGAATGATAAATTTATTTGTTTGGTTAAAAAAATGTAAACAATTCAAATTTTATCCTTTATATGTAATATGTGAATTCATACAACTTTTACAAAAGAGTATTTATTTGGAATAAATTAACATTTAACTTAGCAAACTGAAAAATGAATGGAAGAATACATATTAATATAATGTTAAAAAAAACTTCAAAATTAATTTTATTCAACATTAATAATAGTAGAAATAAGAATAAGATATGCATGGGAAAAACGGTAACAATATAAAATAAAAAGTACAAAGTAGACAATTCAGCTTAAAAAGATAACAATAAAAATCAATTGTGATAATGGAGAGTAGGCTTGTGGTGAATTGTTCCTGCTCCCCACTACTTCCCTACTTTCTTTCTCTTCAGCATTTCATCGAAGACATCATAGCATAATACAACAATAGTTAAGCAATTACACAGTCTATTACTCCCATGCACATAAATAAGAAAACAAATAACATGCTTTCTTTAGGGACCATCACAACTGAGACCTAAGGTTGAGAACTAAAGTATGGATATTGAATTTCCGCATCATCATCCACTTCATCATCCGCTAGTTGTGCACCACCAAAGTCGCTCCAGCATGTTTGAAAATTGTCTTCATCATCCTCCTCCTCATCCTCACCCTAACAATTAACAAAAGCAATAATATACAACACACCTTATTAATTCATGTCTACTTTGAAGGCAACTTTGAAGGCATTTAACCATATCAGCTATTAGTATCACTTGTAGGAAACAAGGAATAAGTGATTCCCAAAAGGTAACACATAATTTCCAAAAAACATTATCCATTTCATGCACACAAAAACTTATTCAAATAAAACATCAGATCATATTCATAGAACATTATTAACACTCTAATGAATCCAAACGAATAGAGCCACAAACCTGGTCTGACCATTCCCCAAGACCTTGGTTATACACGTCGCTCTCCAAGTAGTCCTGATCGTTGTCATGCCTATTCCTACGGCTGTCCGCATTCAAATAGCAAGATAATCGGTTATGCCCCACCCTCCTACAAAGACCACACCTCTTAACTCCCTTCACTGATGGGTGATTAATTGAATCCTTTCTTTGCCTCTTCGTGCGGCGGGCCAGTCGCGGATCCCTGACGCATCCCTCAAGTGTTGATAATTGTGCCACACATGTCCGCATGCCTGACTGGGGGAAATCTTTTTTCAGTTTTAAATTTAGTAGCTCATTGCGAAATTTATTCCTCAGCTCATTAAATTCGGCTTCACCAGAAGATGCAAGAACACATATCTCACTGCAAAGATCATTTAACATCCAATTACGGCAGGTTTTCATTGATTCCCAACAAAAAGGTCCCTTTTCCATAAATTCCCACACTTTTGACCGAGCATTCTTCGACCATCGATCTATAAGAAGACTCTTTGGTATCTCTTCCGCATCAACATGTACTAGAACTGCCACGATATGATCACAAGGTATGCCAACCGATTCCATCCTAAAGCAGGAGCACTTAAATATTGATCTGTCCCTATAGTGAGACACGTTCCATTCTTTATTAGGATTTTCCGACCTGGACAGTGTATAAATCTCACAACTTGGTGTCAGCGTACATGAACGCACCTTTAGCGTACAAGCTCTTGACAACATTGGCCTGAATAACATGAAAATCTCTCTTGTTAGTATGTTGGCGGCAGATCTTTCCAATGCATGTAGTGGACTCTACAACACTAAATCTCCAACAACAGATGCCAACTCACTTTGTGCTTCCCTTGACCTCATTTCGCATATGCATCGCAAGAACTGTTCGATAAAGTCTCTTAAGTTATGTCGAGAGTGCACGAATTTTCCGAGCATAGAAAGCAATCCCTCACACCTTGACGTTGTTCGAAACCCACCAAAGAAATGCCCACGAATGTAAGCAGTCGCCCACATTTTCCTCCTAGCATACAAGTCACAAACCCATTCATTATGTTGAAGACCGAGCTCCGTAACCAATTTGACCCACCGATCTTCGAACTCTGAAATCTCATAATCAAAAAGCATGCACTTCTTAAATTCAGATGTGAACGTCGGATTGCTGAGATTAGAGGTTGCATTCCTAAGTAACTGCCATGCACACAACCTATGGTAAGCACTCGGAAACACAGATTCGATTGCTTTTTTCATGGCCTTGTCCCCGTCAGTTATTACACACCCTGGGGCTTTGCCTTTCATAGCCTCAAGAAATTATTGAAGCAACCATGTATATGTCTCCTCCTTCTCATTCGCAACAAGCGCTGCGGCAAACACAATGGTTTGGTTGTGGTGATTAACCCCAGAAAATACAACCAACGGGCACATGTACTTGTTCTTACAATAAGTCGCATCGAACGCTAACACATCCCCAAACAAATTATAGTCTAGTTGACTACAGCTATCTGGTAGCGCGAAATTGTGAATAATACTTTTCACAACTCTCATAATCCCTGGTCATGAACTCCAAAAACTTGGTGGTTCAATTCCATGGCATTACACAACTTCGCACAACTAACCAGCAAGTGCACTGGGTCGTCCAAGTAATACCTTACGTGAGTAAGGGTCGATCCCACGGAGATTGTTAGCATTGAAGCAAGCTATGGTCATCCTGTAAATCTTAGTCAGGCAGACTCAAATGTATATGATGATGAACGAAAATAATATAAAAGATAAAGATAGTGATACTTATGTATATCATTGGTGTAAGAGCTTCAGACAAGTGTATGAAGATGCCTTCCCTTCCGTCTCTCTGCTTTCCTACTGTCTTCATCCAATCCTTCTTACTCCTTTCCATGGCAAGCTCGTGTAGGGTTTCACTGTTGTCAGCAGCTACCTCCCATCCTCTCAGTGAAAGCGATTGCATATGCTCCGTCACAGCATAGCGGAATTCATCTGTCGGTTCTCAATCAGACCGGAATAGAATCCATTGATTCTTTTGGCATCTGTCACTAACGCCCTGCCCTCAGGAGTTTGAAGCACGTCACAGTCATTCAGTCATTGAATCCTACTCAGAATACCACAGACAAGGTTAGACCTTCCGGATTCTCTTGAATGCTGCCATCAAGTCCTGCCTATACCACGAAGACTCTGATCTCACGGAATGGTTGGCTCGTTTGTCAGGCGAGCACTCGGTTGTCAGGCGATCAACCATGCATCGTGCAATCAGGAATCCAAGAGATATTCACTAAGCCTCAGATGCTTGTAGAACAAGAATGGTTGTCAGTCACCTTGTTCATGGGTGAGAATGGTGATGGGCGTCAATCATCACCTTCATCATGTTGAAGAACAAGTGATATCTTGGACAAAGAACAAGCGGAATTGAATGGAAGAACAATAGTAATTGCATTAATACTCGAGGTACAGCAGAGCTCCACACCTTAATCTATGGTATGTAGAAACTCCACCGTTGAAAATACATAAGAACAAGGTCTAGGCATGGCCGAATGGCCAGCCTCCCAAAGAGGGTTCAATCCTCAAAACATGATCAAAAGATCCCCCCTTTTACAATAGTAAAAGGTCCTACTTATAGAAAACTAGTACATAGATGAGTAAATGACATAAAAATCCACTTCCGGGCCCACTTGGTGTGTGCTTGGGCTGAGCAATGAAGCAATTTCGTGTAGAGACTCTCTTTGGAGTTAAACGCCAGCTTTAGTGCCAGTTTGGGCGTTTAACTCCCAATTAGGTGCCAGTTCCGGCGTTTAACGCTGGAATTTCTTGAGGTGACTTTGAACGCCGATTTGGGCCATCAAATCTTGGGCAAAGTATGGACTATTATATATTGCTGGAAAGCCCAGGATGTCTACTTTCCAACGCCGTTGAGAGCGCGCCAATTGGGCTTCTGTAGCTCCAGAAAATCCACTTCGAGTGCGGGGAGGTCAGAATCCAACAGCATCTGCAGTCCTTTTGAGTCTCTGGATCAGATTTTTGCTCAGATCCCTCAATTTCAGCCAGAAAATACCTGAAATCACAGAAAAATACACAAACTCATAGTAAAGTCCAGAAAAGTGAATTTTAACTAAAAACTAATAAAAATATACTAAAAACTAACTAGATCATACTAAAAATATACTAAAAACAATGCCAAAAAGCATACAAATTATCCGCTCATCACAACACCAAACTTAAATTGTTGCTTGTTCCCAAGCAACTGAAAATCAAATAAGATAAAAAGAAGAGAATATGCAATGAACTCCAAAAACATCTATGAAGATCAGTATTAATTAGATGAGTGGGGCTTTTATCTTTTTGCCTCTGAATAGTTTTGGCATCTCACTTTATCCTTTGGAATTCAGAATGATTGGCTTCTTTAGGAACTCAGAATCCAGATAGTGTTATTGATTCTCCTAGTTAAGTATGATGATTCTTGAACACAGCTACTTATTGAGTCTTGGCCGTGGCCCAAAGCACTCTGTCTTCCAGTATTACCACCGGATACATACATGCCACAGACACATAATTGGGTGAACCTTTTCAGATTGTGACTCAGCTTTGCTAGAGTCCCCAATTAGAGGTGTCCAGGGTTCTTAAGCACACTCTTATTTGCCTTGGATCACAACTCTTGTTCTTTCTTTTTCTTTCTTTTTCTCTTTTTTTTTCTTTTTTTTTTCTTTTTCGGTTTTTTTTTTTCGCTTGCTTTCTTTCTTTTTTTTTTTTTGTATTCACTGCTTTTTCTTGCTTCAAGAATCATTTTTATGATTTTTCAGATCCTCAGTAACATGTCTCCTTTTTCATCATTCTTTCAAGATCCAACATTCATGAACCACAAATTCAAAAGACATATGCACTGTTCAAGCATACATTCAGAGAACAACAGTGTTGCCACCACATCAATATAATTAAACTGTTATAAAATTTAAAATTCATGCAATTCTTTCCTTTTCAATTAAGCACGTTTTTATTCAAGAAAGGTGATGGATTCATAGGACATTCATAACTTTAAGGCATAGACACTAAGACACTAATGATCACAAGACACAAACATGGATAAACATAAGCATAAAAAATCGAAAAACAGAAGAACAAATAACAAGGAACGGGTCCACCTTAGTGATGGCGGCTCTTCCTTCCTCTTGAAGGTCCTATGAAGTGCTTGAGCTCCTCAATGTCTCTTCCTTGTCTTTGTTGCTCCTCCCTCATGATTCTTTGGTCTTCTCTAATTTCATGGAGGAGAATGGAGTGTTCTTGATGCTCCACCCTTAGTTGTCCCATGTTGGAACTCAACTCTCCTAGGGAGGTGTTTAGTTGCTCCCAATAATTTTGTGGAGGAAAGTGCATCCCTTGAGGAATCTCAGGGATCTCATGGTGAGAGGGGTTTCTTGTGTACTCCATCCTTTTCTTGGTGATGGGCTTGTCCTCATCAATGGGGGTATCTCCCTCTATGTCAACTCCAACTGAATAACAGAGGTGACAGATGAGATGAGGAAAGGCTAACCTTGCCAAAGTGGAGGTCTTGTCCGCCACCTTGTAGAGTTCTTGGGCTATAACCTCATGAACCTCTATTTCTTCTCCAATCATGATGCTATGGATCATGATGGCCCGGTCTATGGTAACTTCGGACCGGTTGCTAGTGGGAATGATTGAGCGTTGTATGAACTCTAACCATCCTCTAGCCACGGGCTTGAGGTCATGCCTTCTCAATTGAACCGGCTTTCCTCTTGAATCTTGCTTCCATTGTGCGCCCTCTTCACATATGGTTGTGAGGACTTGGTCCAACCTTTGATCAAAGTTGACCCTCCTAGTGTACGGGTGCTCATCTCCTTGCATCATAGGCAAGTTGAACGCCACCCTCACACTCTCCGGACTAAAATCCAAGTATTTCCCCTGAACCATAGTGAGATAATTCTTTGGATTCGGGTTCACACTTTGGTCATGGTTCTTGGTGATCCATGCATTGGCATAGAACTCTTGAACCATCAAGATTCCGATTTGTTGAATGGGGTTGGTAAGCACTTCCCAACCTCTTCTTCGAATCTCATGGCGGATCTCCGGATATTCACCCTTTTTGAGTGAAAAGGGGACTTCGGGGATCACCTTCTTCAAGGCCACAACTTCATAGAAGTGGACTTGATGCACCCTTGAGAGGAATCTATCCATCTCCCATGACTCGGAGGTGGAAGCCTTTGCCTTCCCTTTCCTCTTTCTAGAGGTTTCTCCGGCCTTGGATGCCATAAATGGTTATGGAAAAACGAAAAAGCAACGCTTTTACCACACCAAACTTAAAATGTTTGCTCGTCCTCGAGCAAAAGAAGAAAGAAGAGAGTAGAAGAAGAAGAAATGAGGAAGAGGGAGAAGGTGGTGTGTTCGGCCAAGAAGGGAAAGGATGGGTGTTTAGGTTGTGTGAAAATGAAGGGTTGGAGAAGGGTATATATAGGAGAGAGGGGGGTAATGGTTCAGCCATTATGGGTGGGTTTGGGAGGGAAAGTGGTTTGAATTTTGAAGGGTGAGGTTGGTGGGGATTTATGAAGGATGGATGTGAGTGGTGAAGAGAAAGATGGGATTTGATAGGTGAAGGGTTTTTGGGGAAGAGGTATTGAGGTGATTGGTGAATGAGGGAAGAAGAGAGAGAGTGATAGTGGGGTCCTGTGGGGTCCACAGATCCTGTGGTGTCAAGGAAAAGTCATCCCTGCACCAAAAGTTGCTCAAAATCACGTTTTGAGCCATTTCTGGCGTTAAACGTCGGGCTGGTGCCCATTCCTGGCGTTTAACGCCAGGTTGTTGCCCTTTACTGGCGTTTAACGCCAGTCTGGTGCCCCTTTCTGGCGTTAAACGCCCAGAATGGTGCCAGACTGGGCGTTAAACGCCCAACAGCTAGCATTACTGGCGTTTGAACGCCAGCTTCTTCTCCTCCAGGGTGTGCTGTTTTACTTCCTATTTTTCATTCTGTTTTTGCTTTTTTCATTGTTTTTGTGACTTCTTATGATCATCAACCTACAAAAAAAGATAAAATAACAAAAGAAAATAGTTAACTATAAAACATTGGGTTGCCTCTCAACAAGCGCTTCTTTAATGTCATTAGCTTGACAGAGGACTCTCATGGAGCCTCAGAAATACTCAGAACCGTGTTGGAACCTCCCAACACCAAACTTAGAGTTTGAATGTGGGGGTTCAACACCAAACTTAGAGTTTGGTTGTGGCCTCCCAACACCAAACTTAGAGTTTGACTGTGGGGGCTCTGCTTGGCTCTGTTTTGAGAGAAGCTCTTCATGCTTCCTCTCCATGATGATAGAGGGATATCCTTGGGCTTTAAACACCAAGGATTCTTCATTCACTTGAATGATCAACTCTCCTCTATCAACATCAATCACAGCCTTTGCTGTGGCTAGGAAGGGTCTGCCAAGGATGATGGATTCATCCATGCACTTCCCAGTCTCTAAGACTATGAAATCAGTAGGGATGTAATGGTCTTCAATCTTCACCAAAACATTCTCTACAAGTCCATGAGCTTGTTTTCTTGAGTTGTCTGCCATCTCTAATGAGATTCTTGCAGCTTGCACCTCAAAGATCCCTAATTTCTCCATTACAGAGAGGGGCATGAGGTTTACACTTGACCCTAAGTCACACAAGGCCTTCTTGAAGGTCATGGTGCCTATGGTACAAGGTATTGAAAACTTCCCAGGATCTTGTCTCTTTTGAGGTAATTTCTGCCTAGACAAGTCATCCAGTTCTTTGGTGAGCAAGGGAGATTCATCCTCCCAAGTCTCATTTCCAAATAACTTGTCATTTAGCTTCATGATTGCTCCAAGGTATTTAGCAACTTGCTCTTCAGTGACATACTCATCCTCTTCAGAGGAAGAATACTCATCAGAGCTCATGAATGGTAGACGTAAGTCCAATGGAATCTCTATGGTCTCATTTTGAGCCTCAGATTCCCATTGTTCCTCATTGAGGAACTCAGAGGAGATTGGTACACGCCCACTGAGGTCTTCCTCAGTGGCGTCCTCCTCCTCTCTTTCCTCTCCATATTCGGCCATGTTTATGGCTTTGCACTCTCCTTTTGGATTTTCTTCTGTATTACTTGGGAGAGTACTAGGAGGGAGTTCAGTAATTTTCTTGCTCAGCTGTCCCACTTGTCCTTCCAAATTCCTAATGGAGGACCTTGTTTCAGTCATGAAACTTTGAGTGGTCTTTATTAGATCAGAGACCATTGTTGCTAAGTCAGTAGTACTCTGCTTAGAACTCTCTGTCTGTTGCTGAGAAGATGATGGAAAAGGCTTGCCATTGCTAAACCTGTTTCTTCCACCATTATTGTTATTGAAACCTTGTTGAGGTCTCTCTTGATTCTTCCATGAGAAATTTGGGTGATTTCTCCATGAAGAATTATAGGTGTTTCCATAGGGTTCTCCTAGGTAATTCACCTCTTCCATTGAAGGGTTCTCAGGATCATAAGCTTCTTCCTCAGATGAAGCATCCTTAGTACTGTTTGGTGCATTTTGCATTCCAGACAGACTTTGAGAAATCAAATTGACTTGTTGAGTCAATATCTTGTTCTGAGCCAATATGGCATTCAGAGTGTCAATCTCAAGAACTCCTTTCTTCTGATTAGTCCCATTGTTCACAGGATTCCTTTCAGAAGTGTACATGAATTGGTTATTTGCAACCATTTCAATGAGCTCTTGAGCTTCTGTAGGCGTCTTCTTCAGATGAAGAGATCCTCCAGCAGAGCTATCCAAAGACATCTTGGATAGTTCAGAGAGACCATCATAGAAAATACCTATGATGCTCCATTCAGAAAGCATGTCTGAGGGACATTTTCTGATTAATTATTTGTATCTTTCCCAAGCTTCATAGAGGGATTCTCCATCCTTCTGTCTGAAGGTTTGGACTTCCACTCTAAGCTTACTCCATCTTTGTGGTGGAAAGAACTTTGCCAAGAAGGCATTGACTAGCTTTTCCCAAGAGTCCAGGCTTTCTTTAGGTTGAGAATCCAACCATATTCTAGCTCTGTCTCTTACAGCAAAAGGGAATAGCATCAGTCTGTAGACCTCAGGGTTAACCCCATTAGTCTTGACTGTGTCACAGATTTGCAAGAATTCAGCTAAGAACTGATGAGGATCTTCCATTGGAAGTCCATGGAACTTGCAATTCTGTTGCATTAGAGAAACTAATTGAGGCTTAAGCTCAAAGTTGTTTGCTCCAATGGCAGGGATAGAGATGCTTCTCCCATAGAAATCAGGAGTAGGTGCAGTGAAGTCACCCAGCACCTTCCTTGCATTGTTGGCATTATTGTTGTTTTCGGCTGCCATGTGTTCTTCTTCCTTGAAGAATTCGGTCAGGTCCTCTAAAGAGAGTTGTGCTTTAGCTTCTCTTAGCTTTCTCTTCAAGGTCCTCTCAGGTTCAGGGTCAGCTTCAACAAGAATGCCTTTGTCTCTGCTCCTGCTCATATGAAAGAGAAGAGAAAAAGAAAATGTGGAATCCTCTATGTCACAGTATAGAGATTCCTTGAAGTGTCAGAGGAAAAGAGAAATAGAAAGAAGAAGGAGAAGAAGAATTCGAACTTTAATTAGATAAGGTTCGAATTGTGCATTTAGAAGGAGTGGTACTCCATAAATAGAAGGATGTGAGAAGGAGGGAAGAGAATTTTCGAAAATTCAATTAAAAGATGTCAAAAACATTTTAAAAATTGATTGATAATTTTTGAAAATTGAAAGTGAAAAAGAAATCAAGTGATTTTTGAAAAAGATTTTGAAATTTGAAGTCAAAAAGATTTGATTGAAAACTATTTTGAAAAAGATGTGATTAAAAAGATTTGATTGAAAAGTTATGGTTTTAAAAAGATGTGATTGAGAAGATATGATTTGAAAACAATTTTAAAAGATATGATTTGAAAACAATTTGAAAAGATATGATTTTAAAAAAAAAAATTAATGACTTGCCTAACAAGAAAAGATATGATTCAAACATAAAACCTTTCTTAATAGAAAAGGCAAAAAATGTTCAATCAAATCATTAATTGTTGGTAAGTATCTTTGAAAAAGGAAAGAAATTGATTTTGAAAACATTTGATTGAAAAGATATGATTTGAAAAAGATTTGGTTTTGAAAAACTTTGAAAATTTGAAAAAAAATCGATTTTGAAAACAAAATCTTCCCCCTAGCACCATCCTGGCGTTAAACGCCCAGAATGGTATACATTCTGGCGTTTAACGCCCAAAATGCTACCTCTTTGGGCGTTAAACGCCCAACCAGGTACCCTGGCTGGCGTTTAAACGCCAGTCTGCCTTCTTCACTGGGCATTTTTGAATGCTCAGCTTTTTCTGTATAATTCCTCTGCAGTATGTTCTGAATCTTCAATCTTTTGTATTATTGACTTGAAAAGACACAAATTAAAAATATTTTTTGGATTTTTTTAATAATCAAAATGCAACAAGAATCAAATAACAATGCATGCAAGACACCAAACTCAGCAGTTTGTGTACTACTGACACTATATGAGACACATAAACACTCAAGCCAAAAGAATTCAAAGATCAGAGTAAGAAATCATCAAGAATTACTTGAAGATCCTTAAGACACATGAATGAATGTATGCAATTGACACCAAACTTAAGATGAGACACTAGACTTAAGCAAGAAACAGCAAATATTTTTTGGTTTTTATGATTTTGTAATTTTTTTGTGTTTTTCGAAAATTAAGTGGAAAAAGATATCAAAATTCTTAATGAGAATTCCAGGAATCAGTGCAATGCTAGTCTAAGACTCCGGTCCAGGAATTAGACATGGCTTCACAGCCAGCCAAGCTCTCAAAGAAAGCTTCGGTCCAAAACACTAGACATGACCAAAGGTCAGCCAAGCCTTAGCAGATCACTGCTCCAAAAGCAAAATTGATGAAAATCAACAAGCTCTTGTGGTGATAAGTTGAAACCTCGGTCCAATAAGATTAGACATGGCTTCCCAGCCAGCCAGATTTCAACAAATCATCATGAAACTCTAGAATTCATCTTCAAGAATTTCGAAAAAAAAATAAATACCTAATCTAAGCAACAAGATGAACCGTCAGTTGTCCAAACTAGAACAATCCCAGGCATTGTTACCAAAAGCTTGCTCAAAACTTGAACAATCCCCGGCAACGGCGCCAAAAACTTGGTAGCGCGAAATTGTGAACAATACTTTTCACAACTCTCATAATCCCTGGTCATGAACTCCAAAAACTTGGTGGTTCAATTCCATGGCATTACACAACTTCGCACAACTAACCAGCAAGTGCATTGGGTCGTCCAAGTAATACCTTACGTGAGTAAGGGTCGATCCCACGGAGATTGTTAGCATTGAAGCAAGCTATGGTCATCCTGTAAATCTTAGTCAGGCAGACTCAAATGTATATGATGATGAACGAAAATAATATAAAAGATAAAGATAGTGATACTTATGTATATCATTGGTGTAAGAGCTTCAGACAAGTGTATGAAGATGCCTTCCCTTCCGTCTCTCTGCTTTCCTACTGTCTTCATCCAATCCTTCTTACTCCTTTCCATGGCAAGCTCGTGTAGGGTTTCACTGTTGTCAGCAGCTACCTCCCATCCTCTCAGTGAAAGCGATTGCATATGCTCCGTCACAGCATAGCGGAATTCATCTGTCGGTTCTCAATCAGACCGGAATAGAATCCATTGATTCTTTTGGCGTCTGTCACTAACGCCCCGCCCTCAGGAGTTTGAAGCACGTCACAGTCATTCAGTCATTGAATCCTACTCAGAATACCACAGACAAGGTTAGACCTTCCGGATTCTCTTGAATGCTGCCATCAGGTCCTGCCTATACCACGAAGACTCTGATCTCACGGAATGGTTGGCTCGTTTGTCAGGCGAGCACTCGGTTGTCAGGCGATCAACCATGCATCGTGCAATCAGGAATCCAAGAGATATTCACTAAGCCTCAGATGCTTGTAGAACAAGAATGGTTGTCAGTCACCTTGTTCATGGGTGAGAATGGTGATGGGCGTCAATCATCACCTTCATCATGTTGAAGAACAAGTGATATCTTGGACAAAGAACAAGCGGAATTGAATGGAAGAACAATAGTAATTGCATTAATACTCGAGGTACAGCAGAGCTCCACACCTTAATCTATGGTGTGTAGAAACTCCACCGTTGAAAATACATAAGAACAAGGTCTAGGCATGGCCGAATGGCCAGCCTCCCAAAGAGGGTTCAATCCTCAAAACATGATCAAAAGATCCCCCCTTTTACAATAGTAAAAGGTCCTACTTATAGAAAACTAGTACATAGATGAGTAAATGACATAAAAATCCACTTCCGGGCCCACTTGGTGTGTGCTTGGGCTGAGCAATGAAGCAATTTCGTGTAGAGACTCTCCTTGGAGTTAAACGCCAGCTTTAGTGCCAGTTTGGGCGTTTAACTCCCAATTAGGTGCCAGTTCCGGCGTTTAACGCTGGAATTTCTTGAGGTGACTTTGAACGCCGGTTTGGGCCATCAAATCTTGGGCAAAGTATGGACTATTATATATTGCTGGAAAGCCCAGGATGTCTACTTTCCAACGCCGTTGAGAGCGCGCCAATTGGGCTTCTGTAGCTCCAGAAAATCCACTTCGAGTGCGGGGAGGTCAGAATCCAACAGCATCTGCAGTCCTTTTGAGTCTCTGGATCAGATTTTTGCTCAGATCCCTCAATTTCAGCCAGAAAATACCTGAAATCACAGAAAAACACACAAACTCATAGTAAAGTCCAGAAAAGTGAATTTTAACTAAAAACTAATAAAAATATACTAAAAACTAACTAGATCATACTAAAAATATACTAAAAACAATGCCAAAAAGCATACAAATTATCTGCTCATCACTATCCAACCAAAAAAGATGTACCAAACGACCCTCTTCATCGGCTAGGTATCGAACAAACATTCCTGAGTTTTCCTCAGCCATTGACTCCAAGAACTTCAAACAACACATAGCATCCCCCCTATGACCCTCCGTTGCTTCACTATCTGGTTATACATATCTCTCTTCAGGAAACGTACATTTTGGAATCCACCCGCCGTGTGCACAAACGATGAATATATTTGAGGTATTTTGATCCCAACTTTTAGCATTAGATTCATTTGATCGATGGCGGCATCATTCATCTTCCTATGCCCGGGAAGCATAAAGGTCAATCTATTATCAAGCATTTCATGGTTGTGCTCATCCTGAAAGTATGAAATGATCCATCTACCGCTTTCGACATGTACATGAACTCGCATTTCAGCCAAACATCCGCATCTAGTCTCAGGCTTTGGCTCGCGTTTGCGTCGATGGGAATCATTCTCAGACCCCAAATCTCTAAACCCCTCCCTAAAGCAAACAAATTGTTGCTGTGTCACCTCGTTTTTGACATTCCTTCTAATCCTATTCTTTCTAACAGCAAAACCGTTCATCTTTGAATACAATTGGTAGAAAGAAAATGCAACAGTTCGATCACGAAAATGTAACAACCTAACCTCACTTGCAGTTATTTCTTTCAGATTTATATGCCCAAGCTCATCAATACCGTCAACTGCTCTTTCCTCCCAGTTGTCATAGAAGGTGTCACCAAAAAATTCATCAACTGTATAATCAACACCCCGCACTTCCTCGGCATAATTTTCCGGAACACGACAACCCTCAATGTCCTCCCATGCCAAAGGATCATTGTCAGCACGCACATCTTCATCTTGCAAATACAATGAACGCTCGAAATGGTCCATTACTTACTCATTCAAGAACGCCTACATATAACATCAAACTAGCTCTCAGTACAAATAATTTTTTTTTCAATACTTTCAATAGTATATGTATTCTGAATCAATATTGAATATCAAATAGCTTATTAAAAAATTTTAAATCATGCACGTTCTTAAGTTCAAATAAGTTCTTAAACCTATTTTACATTGTGAATAGAACAGATAGCTTCTTCAAAAAAAATAGCTACTTCAAAAAAAATTATGCAACTTGCATAAAGGGATCAAACACGTTCTTAAGATTATTTTCCAAAAATACCAACAACTCAGTTTAACACTATTCTATTTTTAAACCCTATGTGCAAAGTATTATGATTTTTCCGTGCTTCAAAGAAAAAACTTCTAAATTATAATCACACTCCGAAAAGATTTATTATAAATAATAAACAATACAGTAACAAACAATAACATAATAATAAACAAATTGCATTAGAATTCAAAATTGATGTCTTAAGATACTAACCATCAAATTGTAGCAGAAGCACAGTGGAAAAACACCGAAAAGTCATGAGTTCTCATCAACACTCCGGCGAAAATTCCATCCACTGACTGAAATATAAATTTCAAAACGATCCCCTTAGCTCAACTGAATTATGCAAGAATCGAAGAAGATGAGGCAATGCAACCACTATAGTCAATGTTAGGGTTTGAGAAACGGGTTTCAGTTTTACACATGATCCATTGCACAGCACAACTTTGCCTTCTTTTTTTTCTTGGGTTGGGTCATGTATAATGAATTAATCCAAAAATAGATAACCGAGCCCAACAAATTAGAAGACTTCTTTCATATGTCCAACTGTTTAACAAAGGACAACATTGCAATTCCTCTTTTTTATCTATCCCGTTAAACAATATCCTAATATTCTAATGGTCAAATTAAAATTTCTCAATTAACAGGACACCTAATACACTTACCTGTGTCAGCAGTGAGAGGTAAAAGATTCACCTTTTCCTGCCAGGTGCAGGCTAAAAGTCACCCTCTTTCTCAACTTGCTTTACAATTTACATGTACACACTACACACACCCCTAAAATTCTAATTTTTAAATTTTGAACACAAAATTAAAATTAAAAAAAGGGATTCTTTCCATTCTCTATTTCCAATTTTATCTCTTCTTCCTCTTCTTCGGTCCTTCTACTCCTTCATCTTCAGTTCTTCTTCTTTTTTCCTCCTCCGTTTATTGATTCTATTTTCGTATAATCTTCTTCTTCTTCCGTAGTTTTTATTCATCTTCTTCTTTCTAATTCTTATTATTCCTAATTTAAGTCAGATTAGAGTTAATGTACGCACTGAGGCAGAGATTGTCACTGTACCTGATGGCTCCAACCTTTAGGGGAGTCATCTCGGTGGAGGCAACGCTATCACTGGTGGTAGGATTGCGACGGTGGATGAGATGGTGACTGCTATGGTGGTGGACCATGCTATGGCGGTGGTGGTCGCAGTGGGTGCGGTGGAGTTCGTGGTGATCTTCAATGCTGTAGTGATGGATACGAAGGAGGAAGCGGTGGAAGAGAGCAGATCGCTGGAAGGTACTAAGTCGCCGCCACAAAGAGCACATGCAATGAGACTATAAAACCAGAGAGCACAACAACGATATAATAATTTTATATTTGTCTTTATCTTTCTGTCTGTATTGGATTCATCTTCATTTTCAAGAGGTTCCTCATTTTCAAGATGTTCCTAATGTCCGTCCTTTTAATTTTGACTAAATCTATATGTAATTTGAAATTGAAATTTGAATTTTAAATATGCACAACCTTATCAAGCATTCAAACCATCTCTCAAATAATCAAATTTCATTTTTCTTCTTACCATAACCCTCTTTCTTTCTCTATCTTCTCTCATGTCTTTCTTCTCCTAGATCTATATATCTCTCTGCATCATTTTTTTCCTTTTATTTTTGTTATCTCTGTGTTCTCTTTGTCAAGCGGAGATTTCTTGATGGTGACATGCATTATGGTATTGTGTTTGTTGCGAGAAGCAGAGGGAAGAAGTAGAAACACGACAGTTTGGTGAGGCTGAGATGATTCGGATGGCAATAGACAGAACGGAAGAGAAGTCATAGTTGCAGCACTAGAAGCGGCCATCAATGGTCGTGGTGCGATGATTCTGTATTCTCTGTTTATGTAAGTAGTCATCTTCTTCAAATGAATGTATATGATTTTTAATTTTGATATCCCTACTCATGCTCCTCTTTTTTCAGTCACAGATTCATAATGGTTTGCGATGATGAGCTGTGTGTGTTCCTTATTATTTGATCTGATGTATATGTTCTAATTTTGGTAAGAATTGAAATGATGATGTTGTTGTTGTGCAGAGGCGTCTTTGCCTGGTGTGGAGCTTTTAATGCAGAAAATCCATAGCCTCATTGTTGTTGCCAGGATTTTATTGACAATTTGCCAAAAGGTTTTAATCTCTTTCCCTCTTATCTTTAATTTGCATCCAATGTACAAACCAAATAAAATTGTTAAGTAATGCATCATGAACTAATCATTTTTCCTTTGGTTTTTGATGTCCTAGCTTTTGTATTTTCAGAGTATATATTCATTTTCATCATCCTCATAGATCATATTTTTCAATTTTTTTCTTCTCATCACTCTAATAACGGAGCAGCAGTCCGCGACGCTAAAATCAAATTGGCTACTGGAAACTCGTGGGCACCCCGGCAAGAAGGTTCAGCTCTCGGAGTCCAAGATCTGGCAGCTCTGCTTGATTTCCAGAGACATTTTATTGCAACGGCCAAATTTATGGGATCTCCAATCCTTCATTTAGATTTGTGGTACTCTAACTTCTTGTAATCCCTGACTCTACCGCTTTCTTTCTTAATAACAAGTGAATATGTACACTTTTGTGCATCCCTTACTCTACTGCTTTCTTTCTTGCAATCCCTTTTGTTTCGGTCTTCTAACTTTCTTTTTGAAGTCGGCATTTGATTGATTTGTTATTGCGTTTATTTTTTATTTTAATTTTTTTTAATAGTAGTTTTATATTCTTTTAATTTGAGTGACATTACTATTATATATTTTAATATGTTTTTTAACCATATTTTAAAATCTTGATTTTCATTTCATATCACTTCTCTAGAATCTTATTTTTTCAATACATTATTGACTAAGATTTGGTAACTTTTACTGTTTATGATACACGATTTGGTATCTCCTTTTTGAGTTTTGATAATGGAATTTGGTAAATATTTTGATTTTAACTGCTTATGTGATCTCTTTAGATCTTTATCATTATCATAACCTCAGAAACAAGAAAATAATATCACTACAGAAGCAAGGAGGTGAAGAAACCATGATGGCAATCCTAAATGTAATAAATGAAAGAAAAGGGAGGAATTGGAGAAAGAAAGTGGTGGTTCAGGTTCGCATTCCTCCTTGTAAAGCCTTCTCTGGCATCATGGTTCTGCTATGGTGCTTGGTTCAGTTGTGCTTCAAATAAGGTATATATGGTGGATATGAATGAATCCACAAGTTGAGACAATTTCATTTCATAAATAACAAAGTAACTAACTCAGATTATTCTTTGTTTTCGCAGGTAGCATAGGTTCCATTAACATTGTCATACCCATTCTCACATTAGTTTATTTTTTATTTTTTAGTTATTAGTTTAGTGACTTCATTGCCATACTCTATTGTGGCATATTTTTTGGGGTGCATTAAAACATGCGAATGGAATTGAAGGCGGATCAACAATTGTTGTTAGAGTAATAGCATGCTTTCAACCCTTGCACAATTGTCAGGTAAGTACTATATGACTTATATAGACATGATTTTTAAGCTTGATATGAGATAAAAAAAAAACACTTATGTCTATTATGTGTTATCCTCTGTTATTAATTATTGGATTGTTTTATGAGCTCATGGGGGATGAATGCTATCTTCAAGTTTTTCATCGTTTGCTGAAGCCTGTTATGAAGATACATAAACTTTTTATCATCTAGCTGAAGCTTGAAGCTTGTAGTTTTCTTTTATTATTATTTATCTATAAAAGAAATCAAGTTATTGAAAATTCCATATCAAAGCATTGTAGCATCGTAGCACCTACTGATAAATATTTTTATGTTATGCATTTTCACTGAAAATTCATTATTGATTGATTGACTATTGTTCTTTAACTCGATTATTTCCTAATAATTGCTGTACTTCACAAGTCACGTTAATTTGTTGACCAACAATGTCTCGACCCTTTACTACCAGAGCGTTGTAAATATTTGGCATCTTCCCTGAAGGGAAAGCTACATCCAATACCGGACCTATTATTTGGTCGATACGTCCCAGGTTTTTTTTTTTTCAAGCACAGAAATCTTAGGACCAGAAGTGGTAGGATTTATTCTCATATTTTAATATATCCTTTTTTTAGTTTTAGTTAGATTGTTATTTTTTTTCTTGGATGGTTAAGGCTCATACGAGCTAAGGATTTGTATTTTATTTTTATTCTTTTTAAATTATATGGTGTGCTTTATGTATTATGGTATGCTTGAAAGACATCACAGCAGAGGAGGGTATTAGGTCAAAGTTTTTACGATAAAAAAAAGTGTGAAAAATAACAAATATTGATAATCAGGTTGAATACAACCTTTACTCTCCATTTCAAAGCTTTGGTTGGACATGGTGAATAAGATTTGGAATTACTTTTGCTCATGTTTTGATCTATGAGAATATGCATTAGAGTATATATATGTTTGTTTTCTTTTCAAATTAATTTTTTTTATTTGTGATTGAACTTATGTACCATATAATGATTAATTCAAATAATCAACATATATTGTTGCCCGGAGAGGTTTCTTCATTTTATGGTATTATGAGTTCAAATATCTTAGTGATTAAATGATAGATTAAATAACATTAATTATGTCTCTGTTTTTTGGTATTATTCATGAAAAGCCAATGACAGCTTTGGGTGAACAAGTGTGTCAATCTGTGGAGATAATATTGGAAAGATTATGTGCGGGTAACCATTCAATGTATGCAATTTATATGCCTTCCATATGTTCAAGCCTTTCAATGAGTATGACAGCAAGGATGGAACCAGCACTGCCCCAGGCCATTCACTATATACACCATTCTTCATTCATATATTGCAACTGTGCTAAAGATTTTTAGCATTATAAGATGTTTTAAATATTTAATAAATTACTTCTAAAAAATAGATTCATTGTGTTTTAAATGGTTATGCTGTTTTATTTTTTAGTCTCTCTTTATGTTATATGAGATATTCATATTCCAACTGCATAATTAATTGAGAATCCACACTTTTGGCAGGATTATTTTATAGACTTAAACTTTAACTAAAGATTAAATACATGTCATTAATAAACAATAGTCCAGTTAATGGAACCCTCATCCTCTTGGTTGATGTTTTTATTAATTTGAGTTTGAAATCTTAGTTTTAGGTAGGGGTGGCAAATGGGCCTCAACCCGCCGGGCCAGCCCGCATAACCCGCCAAAAAAGACGGGCTGGGCTGGAAAATTGGGACCGCCAAATAGCAAAAATTCGCCTAACCCACACTACTTAAACCGCCGGCTTTGGTGGGGCGAGGCGGGGCGGGCTTCCCCGCCGGGTTTAGTGTTTTTTTAATTAGGGGGTATTTTGAAGAGTATGAAGATAAAAATTGAGTGGTTTGGATTATGTTTATGTTACTTTGAAGAGAATATTTATAATTATGATTTAAATTATGTTTATTTTGTTTTGGAGAGAATATTTATACTTATGTTTTGAATGAAAATTTGATTTATAATTATGTTTATTAGATATTTATAATTACAAAGATTTTAATGTTTATGAATATAAAAATATAATTTTTTATACTTTTAGAAATTATAAATTTATTAATATAGTTGTAAAATTATATATATTGTTTAGTAGTTAATAGTATAAAAAAAGGGAGCTTAGGTGGGCTTAGCCCGCCAACCCCCCAGCTCGCTGTTAGGCGGAGTGGGGTGGGATTTTAGGACCGCCTCATTAGGCGGGACGAAGCGGGCCAGCCCGCCAAAAGGCGGACTTCTGGCAGGGCGGAGCGAGGTGGGTTTTCCTGCTTGCCACCCCTAGTTTTAGGTTTCTATTAATTGGTGCTAAACAACCATTGTATTTTGTTATTATAATTTATTTTGATTTAAGGGTCATACTTTTACTTTGGCTTATTACATAGTGTCTCATTAATTGGCAGGGTTTGATAGTTGATGAAATTTTTTTTAGCGTGTGACTTGATTTTAGTTTGACAGAAAATCTTGCCAATGGTGTGAATGTTACTTTTTTTAGTTTTATTAATAATATTATTTATCTTCAAATAATGACTTTTAAAAGTTTATTATCTAAATATGATGATAATTACATTGCGTTGTATTGTAGTTTTTTGTTAATAAAATTTTCTCATCTTTTTATAATTTTGTAGTAAATGGCATAACAAATATTTTTTGTTATATTAAGGTAATAATTTGTTTATTAAAATTTTAATTTTATAGTTAAATTTTTTACGAGACTTCAATATTAAATTGTTTTGTTTACAACTTTATTATACAATTATATATAATGTGTTTATTATAATCAAACGAAAATTTTATTTTTTTTCTTATAAACTGTTGCATTTTTCTAAAAATAAGAATTTTCTAAAAATTAAAATTATATATTCTTATTTTTATGATCTAATTTAATATTAAAGATCCATATTAAATACTTAATCTAACGATATCTTAATATTATTTTTTTTTTCATTATACTTATTATACCCGTGGCACGGGTACTTCACTAGTTATATATTAATAGATAGATAATAAATTCTGCTTCATGGTCGCTGTCGACTGTCGTTAGGTATATTGGTGTTAAGTACACACTCCTCTTTTAACTCTGAGTCCCTCCTCCATGTAATTGATTAGAGTAAGGTAATGTATAAGTGGTGATACTTGTGGTGGCATACCTCCAAAATTGCTGCATTAGAACTCGAAGGTCAAATGCATTTTCTTATATCTCCGATTTCAATTAGAGTTCCATCATTTGTTGAGTTGGAATTTTTCTTTGACAATCGAATATGGGTAATGCTAGGTAAACAAAAAAAAAACAGCCAAAATTTGTCTTATTTAATATTAATTAATTGTCGCAATGAATATTAAATAAGGTAAGTTATGACTATTTTTGGTTGGTTTTTTTTTGTTACCAAACATTTCCGTAGAAATATATACTTGACACTCTCAATCACTTTATGAATCAATATGAGATTTTTCATCTTAACCAAAAAATTTACATGACGCATATACATAAGTGTAAAGTGTAGGATGCACATATTTACATGAGTCACATTTTCATCACCCTTCATGTTTATATTTACATAAACTTTGACAAATATTATTCATTATTGATCATGGTTAAAAAGGAATTTTATTTTTACAAAAAGGTTTTAAAAATCTTTGTAGAGATTTTTTTAACTAAGAAATGGTAAATTATGAATATTTTAGAGAATATTAAGAACATAAGAATTGAATATAAAATCCTAAATTGAAATAAGATATAGATATATTAAGTAATAAATTATTTTTATGTTTAAATGCAAATATTTTTAAAGAATGTAAAAAAAAAATGAGCAACGCTATATGATCAACAAATATTATTATTTTTTATCAGTACTTAACCAACATAATTTATATTTATATTTATCGAAATTTTGTACTCAAAAATATATATTTTATACTTATATTTATTAGAGTTTATACAAATAAATTAATATAATTTGTACTAATATTTTTTAAAATTTACACATATTAATTAGTATAATTTAGTTGTTAAAAATAATTTAATATATAATTAATTAAACAATAACAAAAAATACTAAAAATTATTTATTTGAAGAATTTCAAAAAATATATATGTTAAAGTAAATTTGCAATCTCGTAAAATATAAGATTGTGTCTTTTAAATTTTAATATAAAAAATATATTTTATTTTATATATATCCCGGTAATGAAAATATTAAAGTTAAAATTGACCCTTAATTTTACAAATTAGAAATTAAAGAATAAAGTAACTCATAAATTACAAGAAATAATAAAGTCGGCCTTTAATAAAATAGAATTCTACTATTTGTACCAAAATGGCGAAATCGGTCAGTGTTGTTTCATGGGAAATAGGTCAGCAGAAACACAAACTCACAGAGCTTTCCATACTTCTCTGTAGCCGCTGTAAAACAATTATCAATCATCAAAATCATGGGAAGCGATAGAAAATGCAAACGACACAGTTATTCCTCACCCTCGGACTCCGAAGGTTTTAATTTTCCATTCTTTTTTACTTTTCCTTTGTTAGATTTTCTTTCTTTATTTAAAACGTAGAAGGTTAGGGTTAGAGAAATTATGGATTTTAGTACCAAATCTCACTCATGAGGTGGAATCATTAAGGGCTTGATTCAAGGGCTGTGCACTAAGCAACAAAAACATGCATTGTGTGCTTCACTTTGTCTGTGTATTTATTTATTTCAAGTTCTTGGGGTTAAATTTTGGTGTTAAATCAGCAGATGAGAGGAAAAGCAAGAGGCAGAGAACAGTAGAAGATGAGGAGAAAAAGAAGAGGAGGAAGTTGGAAAAGAAAGAGAAAAGGAAAGACAAGAAATCTCACAAGCATTCCAAGGAAAAATCTGATAAGGGTAATTTAGCCTCTAAGCCTCCTTTTCTAACCTAGAATGAAAGAAAATTGAGCTGTGCTTATAAAGATTATTAATTGTGCAATATGTCTATGAACAATTAAAATGTGCTGGCAGAACTTGAAATCATTGGTTGATTCTGTGAACTTTGCATATACTTAGGTTTTGATTGTCTGGTTTGGACTACATAGGTCTACACGTTTAACAATTTCATATTAAATCATGATTTGCCGAAACACGATAAGTTATCATATGGTTTGCATTTTGCAATGGGGGAGTTGAGGACTTAAAAGAACGTACTCGTTTCTTAGGTAGTTGCAGCCTAGACATTCTGCGGAAGTTCCTTACTTGTAGCTGGTCCCGACTAGTGGGATAAGACTTTGTTAGACAGCTTTGTCATATCCACTTTAAGCATCGTTCTTCATTCTTTTTATTCAATATGTAGGGTGTGAATATGTTAATATAAGAAGTCATTTGCAAACATTATACAATCATTTCCAGTATATACAGTGTAAAAGAAGGGGAATTAATTTAGTTGTACATGATTAGAGACTGAAAGGTGAGAGGATTATGTCTAATCACATTCACACAACGTTATTATAAAATGATTTCCGATAGTAGAGTACATTTTTGCACCAAATGTAGTTGGCCTGCACCATCTCACAGTTGATTGTATTTGCTACTTATTCATATCTTTCTTTTCGGAAATAATCATGATATCTATTTGATTATGTTCTCATGTCTCATAAACATGATTTTGCAATTTTGGTAAGCAGTAACGGTTATTGGGATTATGGAATGCTATATTTTTTTAGTATAAAAAAATTGTTCAACAATTTGGGATTTCTCATTTTAGTTAATCAAGATGTTTAGTAATTAGGGTTGCATAGAAATCAAATTTGATTTTCGGTTATACTTGTTTCACTCTATAATTTACAATTGAAGTTGTTGTTTGCTGATATCTGTTTTGTCTCTTATCCTTGCCTCCACTTTCTTGTTCTATATTATCACTTTTTTCTAACTTCTCTCCAGTCTTTTTGTCCATATTATGTTCGGTTTGTTTGACATCAATCTTATAAATGTTTGAGCTTGAGTTGTCAAATCCAGTTATTGGACAACCATTGAATGTTTGTCTCTTGATGGAAACAGTACCATCGAAAGTTATTGACTTATAGTCACCAGAAAATTATTGTCAGTGTCACCGCTGGCGCACTGCTGATTCATTTTAGCACTTGTCCATCTTTTCTTGTGGTGAAATGCTTTTCTCTTTGTTGTTTTAAGTAATTAAGTTAATCTATCTGTGCTGAATAGCAAGCAAAGGAGAAATTCTACTTAGAAAGATTTCCCTTATTGTTTAATTCTCGAATTTGTGGTACAGGTGAATTTAAGCATAGATACTTTTTTTTTAATATGGATAAAATTAAAATATTTTTATGTTATGTTCATGTTCATGTTCTCTTTCTGCACTATGGTTCTGCCAGTTGTTAATTACTTTGGGTTAACCACCAAAAGCAACCCCGAAATGTTTTGTTGCTGACAAAAATGACCCCCATTTTTCGTATTGACAAAAATAATAATTTAAAAACGTGCACGAAACTCCTTCCATCAAGAGTGACGTTTTCTATTAACGTGAATGTCTGATGTGGCAAACAGGAAAGCATATGTGGCAAACGGAGTTACCTAGCTGGCAACCTATTCTCAAATTTCCAAATTTCTTAACCCTAATCTCCCAATATTTCAAAATCAGAAAGTCATCTCTGTGAAGAGTGGTTCCCAACAATGGCAGATAGGGTGGTTCCTTTTCCTCCATCTTCCACTATGGTCTCTCTCTTTCTCTACCCTCCATCTTCTTTCATCTTCGCGCATTTCTCCTTCCTCTTCTCTCCATACCGATGTCTCTCTCTTCTCTATCATTCTTCTCTCTCTTCTGAGAATCAACGGCGGCTCCTCCCTTTGCTGCCGCAAGCCGTCTTCTTCTTCTTTGGGAGGTTTTCTGGCTTCAGGAGGTAGCTGTACTGAGTCCTCTATTTCTACAGCCACAACTTCCTCAGCGCTAAGTCTCTTCCTCCTCCAAACGTGGTGTCTTCGTCTTCTTCTTTCAACACCATTCTCCTCTTCTTCTCCTCCCGGCACCGCATCTTCGCCATCTTCTCCTCCTAGTGCCGCCAGAATCGAATTAGTATTTTGTGCAAGCACTTGCAACAAAAATGGTGATTTGGGATCTGAGAAATTGACGACTTTTGGTGAAGGTTTTGGAAGTTCAGGATGAGAGTGATGTTGGGATCTGAGAAATTTGGGGATCACCATCATGAATCATTCTGAAACTGGGGTTTGATTTAATTAAAATTTGGGAAATTAGTGTTTTATATTAGGTATATTAGGGTTTTAGTTTGAAGCTATGCATGTTCTATTCTTCAATTTGATCTCTATTTTTGTCTTTTTTTTTTATAATTTTGAAGAAGATAGTGGCTGGACTGTGTTGATGGTCAGGAGGTGAGAGAGGGAAAGTGAGTGTGAGGAAGTGAGAGAAGAGAGGGAGAGGAGCGGGAGGGGGATGGTGCTGCGGCGGTGGTGGTTCTCTAGTGGCTCTATCACGGCCGGTAGAGGTGCTACAGATGGTGAGTGAGCGAGTTAGAGGGTGAGTGAGTGTGCAGGCCACATCATCCTCCCATTTTGCCACATATGCTTCTCCGTTTGCCACATCAAACATTTACGGTAACGGAGAACGTTTCTCTTGACAGATTGTTTCATGCACGTTTTTAAATTATTAAAGGATATTTTTGCGATACAAAAAATGAGTCATTTTTGTCAACGACAAAATATTTTGGGGGCGTTTTGAGTGGTTAACCCTAATTACTTTATGTAATATTTTTATGGAGTAAACTACCAAAATGGTATCCGGAAGTTTACGTCGCTAATAAAAATAACGGGTTAACCACCAAAAACGCCCCTGAATTATTCAAACGCTAATAAAAATGCACCCGAATTTTACTATCGACAAAAATACTTTCAAATAATTTAAAAATACAACAACAATACCCAACAGTAAATATATATTTTCAAAAATACCTTAGAGATTGAATTTTGATGTAATTTTTTGCAAGCATGATTATAAAAATAAGATATTATTATACATAAAAATTGCTGATTTTTCGTTAAATATATATTTTTTTATAATTTTTTTGTTAACAATCAATAATACTTTTAAAAAATCACAAAACATTATATACATAACAAAAAATCACCAAATTTTATGAATAATAATATCTCATTTTTATAATCATGCTTGCAAAAAATTAAATCAAAATTCAATCTCTAATGTATTTTCTGAGAAATACATATTTTTAATGTTAGTTTTTTTGCAAGATTATCTAACATTAAATATGTATTTCTCAAAAAATACATTAGAGATTGAATTTTGATACAATTTTTTACAAGAATGATTAAAAAAATAAGATATTATTATCCTTAAAATTTGGTAATTTTTCGTTGAGTATATATTTGTTTTGTAATTTTTTTGTTAACAACTAGTAATACTTTTAAAAAATCACAAAAAAATATATACTTAGAAAAAAATCACCAAATTTTAAGAATAATAATATATCATTTTTTTAATTATGCTTGTGAAAAATCACATCAAAATTCAATCTCTAAGATATTTTTTGAAAATATATATTTACTAGTGGGTATTGTTGTTGTGTTTTTAAATTATTTAAGGGTATTTTTGTCGATAGTAAAATTCGGGTGCTTTTTGGTCCGCGTTTGAATAATTCGGGGGCGTTTTTGGTAGTTAACCCTAAAAATAACTCTAAAAGATGCTAACGCCAAATAAGCCCCCGAAAGACTTAAAATCACGGAAAAAGAATAAGATATTAAATATATATTCTTAAAAATCAACTTTAGAAATCAGATTTAGATGCAATTTTTTATAAGAATTATTAGAAAAATAAGATCTCTTTATTCTTATAATTTAATAATTTTATGTCAAGTGAATTTTTTTAATTTTATTGTGAATTATCAATTTTTTTTTAAAAAAAGAAAAATCTAGATATGAAATTTTGCTTTGAATTTTTGTGTACCTTTTAAATATTTATTTAAATGTTACCACAAAAATTTGAATCAAATGAATAAATCGTTTGCCAAATACGAATTTTTTTGTAATTTATAAAAAATAGAGTTTAATTTTGATGCACTAACAGTGTAAAGTGTTCTACATAATCGTGCAATCATATCCATTCTTTTGGATAATCATTCGCGCAGTCAATGTAAAAGGAAATTATTTTAACTGATGTGATGTTACGTAATTGGATGTGTGTAGAATTACTTTACACGGACAGTACCTCAAAATTAAATTCTAAAAAATATATTATTTATTGTTTTTGTCACATTTTGAAATCATTAAGGGACTGTTTTATCCATAACGTCTTTTAGGAATTTTTTGGTGAGCACCTGAATCTCAGGTAGTTGGTCTATTTTTATGGGCATAAACTTTTTAAGTGTATTTTCTCTAGATAAAGGTCATGGTTATTTTATTCTTCTTGGGAGAAAACATAACTGCATGCCATTGTTATTTCAGACAAGAAGTCGAAAGAGACATACAAAAGCAAACGTAGTAAAGGAGATATCCCGAAGGTGAGTTATATTCCTAATAATGCCGCGTGCAATTTGAGAACCTTGTATGTAATGAGAAATTCCTAATTGGGCTATTGGGCCTATTTTTACTCATTACATTGTATCAAGTCTTGTCTCTTCTCGTCATGCTGACTGCTGAGTATCTGTGTCAATTTGCTTTTCCATTTCATTTTACATGTTTTTTCAAGCGTGTTCTCATGCTTTTCTTCTACATTTGAATATATTAATTTTTACTTAAGTTCAATTCCTCAAATCCTGGTTCGCCCACTCTGTCTTTCTGATCAAATTATTTAATATTTTAATATACTAAATGTTGAAGAAAATAGCACAAATGATTGCTCATGCTGCAATTTTGGACATGCGAGAGTATTATATTCTGTAATTTTGAAAAGTCCACGGATAGCTTCTACCATGATTTCATGGTCCATCTCTCCCAAAGACACATGAATGGTTGTATATCCGACAGACACCCTCACGTTTTTAAATTATTTTTGGACTTGAAGCATGGAAGATACAAAAAATTGAAAAATAAGAACAAGAATCAAGTTCTAAAAGTTTTGGTCATAGAGATTCTTATACTATGTCATGAATCATCTCTCCCAAAAGCTTACATTGTTCCGTTAGAGGCACATAAAAGGTTTTATATTTAACAATTTCCCAACTAATTTAGAACTTTTAAGATGGATCATTCATCTGTCTACTCATATCTGTGAAACCTGGAAAAGTTTCTTGCTGATTGTCATTTCTCAATCTAGTGACTACATTTGTTAGTTAGAAGCTGCAGTTGAAATTACTTACCAATTAGTGTATCGGTATTTGTAGTTCATCTTTGTCATTTCAATGCAGGGAATCCAAGAGTTGTCCAGTGATGATTATTTTGCCAAGAACAATGAGTTTGCTACCTGGCTAAAAGAAGAAAAGAATGTGTTCTTCTCTGACCTTTCGTCCGAGTCGGCACGCGAGATGTTCTCGGATTTTGTTAAGGCTTGGAACAAAGGGAAGCTTGAGACGAATTACTATGAAGGCATTGCGAGCGGCCCTCGGACAGCACATAACTGGAAAATCAAGAAGTAGATTTGACGAATTACCTTTCTAACCACTCCCTTGAAACTCAGTAAATATAGATAGATCTCTTCCTGAATCTGCTGTTCATGACATTCCAAAGGAAAGAGGATAAGAGCAGAAAATTAGTTGAAACAAGAAAATTTGGTGGATTTTGGCTTCAATTAGTTTAATGGCGGGTAGGTATGTTATTTTCTTGTGTTTCGGTGAATTAATGTCTGACCAAGGGATGGTAGATCTATGCATATGTAGCATTTACCTCTCTGTATAGCAAAATATTTTATTTTGTTTTATACGAGGGTGTCTCATCTATGGCATAACCCGGAGTATTTTCCCCCCCATAATGTGTAGCACATTATCAGTATTTGTGGAGAATCCCAACGTTATTTACATGCAAAAACTAAGAAAAGTTTGTTCTTCCAAGTAAAAGAAAATTTGCTGGTACTTTTACCAATGCCATTATGATAATGGAAATTTTTGAACCGAGTAAGTAAATTAGCTTATCAGCTAGAAATATTTCATGTTTTTGTAATATGTTCAATCTGTATTCTAGGTTCCTAACATCATGTTACATGATCAAGTTAAATTAATAATCAAGTTTAATCAAATTGCACTAATAATTTAGTGATTTACAATACTAACAAAAAATACACCCACTCTCAATATGTGTGGCTTAGCTCTATTCCACTTTCACTTGTACTCTTCCTCTTTTCTACCAAAATGGCTACACTCACCCTTTTGATTTTTCGATTCAAACCACAAATTCTGACTAAGAATCTCTGATACACTCAGAATCTCACTCTCTATTTCCATCACTCTTGCGTTGATTTTTTTGCTCTCACTCAATCTTGTGATTTCTTCATTTTTTTTCTCACTAACTCTTGGTTTCTACCTTGTAAAACACAAATTCCTTAGCAAAAAACTTAGAAGTTAGAACCCACTCTTACTTTTTCTATTCTATTTCTCTCTTACTATGCACAGGAACCTTAATCTTACAAAACCAGAGAGTAAAATTAATATTACTATTTTAAAATAGTTATCCAAACTTCAATAAAAAATTAATGTTTCAAAATAATTATATATTTATAATACTATCAATTATCTTCTGTTAACACCCTTAATTTAATTATAATAAAAAATTATTACATGTGTTTATTTATTTAAAAACAATTGTTTATTCATACAATTTTAAGTATTATTAATCCAAAGTATTTATTACCTTTTCTAAAGAAGTTTTTACTTTTATACACTGATGTTAAAATTTTACACATTCATTTGATCGAATGATCAATTCATTCATGCAATAAGTATAAAACGCAATAAAATGGTTTAACGTAAGAGACTATTTTTATACACTGATTGTGTTAAATATTTTACACATTTATTAATTATGTAAGTAATTTTAAATAAGCATTTTATGAGCCAATTTGATGCACAAGCATCTAGCATTACAAACTTTGAGCAACGTACCCAAAGAATATAAACAGCCTTATCATTAATGTATCAAGTACTGATTTCACATTTTTACATTATCAATTTATCATTACTGCATTTTGGGTCCAAATTTATGGATTGGTTTAGGGTATAGTGGAACCCAAACCATAGTCCATAGGTTGTTCTGTAAGAACCATCTCCAAATAAAGTCATCGAATGCGAGATTCAACATCAATAAATAAAAAAGAAGCATATAAATTTAATAGTCATTGTCCATTGGCTCATTGCTAGATGGTACAGTTAGACAAGCAGGAATGTCTGGCACTTTTAATAACTTTGAAAGTCTATCGTTCGCCACAACAAAGAGTAGCTCATAAATTTCACCAGTGCCAATTGCAAATAGCAAGTCTTGGTTTCACAGCTCTATCCACCTTGACATTCAACTAAGCACAACTTTCAAAGAAACACCGTCTTACATCAAGGTTTGCTTCATCAAGATTATTCTACTTCACCCAAGTAATCGTCGATTTCGGCAGGGGTCAATACTCTGCAACAAAATTAACCACCTATTAAAGTCACCCATTTAAATTAGCCAAATATGTAAGGATGATTTGAAGTAGCTTGTGCATAATTGTCACGTCTAAGTTCTACAGGAACAATTTTTTTTACTTTTTCTTTTCCCCCTAAAAACTCCTAAAAGTTCAGATAGTCCAATCCAACAAAATCAGCTCAGTTTTCTCAGTAACGAAAATCACAAGCAAGGTTCATGTAATATAGTGCTTGAGGAAAGCAAACCAGAAAGTCAATAAAAAATTCAAGCTACATAAGAAGCTAGGCACACAAATTATTATGTTTTGCAGAAAGAGATTTCCACCTGAACTTTTTGTCGGACCCAATTATGCCAATTTCAATGTTCTTTCCCGAGATCTGTCCCTCAAATCTGTAAAATACCCATGAAAATTAACAGTTTCAGACTATACAAGGTCTTTAAAACAATAGGTTCCAGGATACAATACAATAAACATGAAAAGCAAACAAGATGACTACCAATTCTTAAATTTTTAATACTATTTAAGTGAAACGCCTATTAGGATTAACCTTAATATTGTAGCATCTAAATCAAATCATGGATATTAATTTATTTACCTCCTCCAAAACCATAACTCTGAAACAAAAGTGAACAATCAAACAGTACAAAATTTATTTCGGCCTCCTAGTAGATAGATAGTTAATGATTTTATCTAGTGCATAAACTTGAAAGGACATGACCTTACCCTTCCTTCAGCGTCAATATTGCCGTATGGACTGCATCATCAAGTTCCATGTCATCTGTATACCTGCAAGTGGAGAATGAAATTAACCACTGAAATGATGTGGGAAAAAAGAATAACTCAGATATGAACAACAAACAAAGAAACAAAACCAAACGCATATCTTTCGGGGGAGAGAAAAATGCTACCGCAAACTCACATAGATTAGTCATCCAATAGAATAGACAGACATAGCATATACTTCTAAAGTAAAATTTCAAAGTATGTATTGGGAAAGCATCAATTTATCTATTCTGAGTCCTCAAGTTTGCCAAGTCAACTTTTGATTAGCAACTAATTGATGTCTGCATATTTAAAGCAACTGCACGCTCCACTTAGGTGATAGTAGAGAACCTTAACAGCTATAAGTTATTATGTCATTTTGAATTTTAATACATAAAGATCCATGCCAGTGTCAGCTTTAACAAATTCAACACCTGCACATCCCATTATACTTTCTGATGCTATGGATACGTGTAGGAGCTATTCCTCTTAATGAGGAAATAACAAGAAATAAACTTGGAGATAATAGATTTAATTAACAAATTAACTGCAAAAGAAAAATGTATTTCATCCTGTCAAGCACTCAAGGTTTTAGAGATATGCAAGCCCAAATTACAGATATTAATGCAGACATCATGACTTTTGTGCTTAATAATTAAAGATATTTCCTACATTCATTAAAGTACAACATAAACCAGGTGCTTTCATCAAAGTATAGTATATGGAATGTTGTAAATCAAAATGCGAAGTTTCAAAGATATAAGATAATCCTTTGCACATCAAGCATGACATAAACTGAGATAATACACTCATTCTCGATATCTACAGGAAGGAGAGTGGCCACACATAATGAGCACAGGAGATATATATACAAAAATAACACATTGAACACCACATATTTTGCATTTATAACTTTCGTTAATGTTAAACCATACCTCTTCTCAAGAAAAGTCTTCGCATTAGAAACATTTTTGCCCATAGCAGAAGCTTTCCAAGAAAAGTAAGAACCAGATGGATCCACCTACAGTACAAAAGCAAATTGCACCAAAGCCCAAACTTCAGCTCTCCTAAATCCAAACTAGTGAATTTTCAAAATTCCAAGTACAAGAACTAAGATCCCAACACAAACCTATCGTGCACACAAATATGCAAAAGCATAGACAGACAATTGATTGTTTAAGATAACCCACTAAAATTTAAACTGCATAAATATCAATAACTTCTTCCTATAAATCAAAAACAAAATCAGTTCATGCAAAAGCAAGATAATGTTACACTGTATCGAATTATATGCTCTTTTCTTTTCTATTTTTAATAGATAACTAAAGTAAAGGACCACATGGATTACATTATTATCTTCAGAAACTGCATACATCATTGTTGTTTCATATCGAACTGTGAGACAACACAATGTGATCAAGATAGTAGGTGATATTCATCTACCAGGGTTTACAAAGCAACAATAAAAAAGTGAAACTCAAAAGGCAGATAAGCATACCTGATACAATTGTGGTCCGTTATCATCAAATCCAGCAACTAGTAGGGACACTCCAAATGGCCTAACACCACTATTAGGGGGGAAAAAAAGGAAAAACAGAAACATCAGAATTGAATATAGCAATGAGATAAAATAATGGAGAGAAGATACATCAATTGCAAGTCTACTGATCACTGTAAGCCAGGCATACTATGGTAGTGTTTTGGAACATAAAGGGTGAAAGCAATAAAACAGCAGTGATGCATCTCGTGTCCCTTCTTTCGGAAATCTCATCCCTCTATTTTGGAAGTATAGAACTTATGTAAGAAGTCTTCAAATGAATAAAGAAATTTAAGATTTTGCCTTTGCCCCTCTCAAGTTGATAAATTACATGCTTACAGTAGTTAGAAATGTCTAGTAAGGGCATCGTAAAGTAGATAAATTAAAGGGGAGAAAAAACAGTTAGAAGCAGCTTTGAGATTCGAGAACTAATTAACATTAGAGGGATCGACCTCCTAACACATCAAAGTTAAAGAGGGTTATAGAAATTTATCATTCTCTCTTGAGTAGGGTGGGCAGGGATGACTATATGCAGAAAATAAACTTCCAATCGTATGAGTAGAATGGTAGCAGCTAAAACATATCTGAGAGCTTACGGAGAAATTTATTACCCTGACTGAGTGAATTCCTGCATAACAGCAGCAACTTCCCTTACAAGCTGTGTGACAGGGATTGGTTCCTGCAATTTCCATTATATTTATCATACAGAAGATCCATAATAGAATACCAAAAACATACAAGACAGACAAAAACTAAGTAGAATACCAAAAACATACAAGACAGACAAAAACTACGGCAAAAATTAAGTGCATAATTCTAATTTTAATATACTTAATAACATATAATGAAGTAAACAAAACTTTCCAGAAAGGGGGACAAACAGTGAGGAACATCTAATTCTAATCTATATGTAACAACCAACATTCACAGAAAAAACAGTTACAGATCATATCATAATCATAATTATATATAAATTGTAACTCTAGATGATTCATGTTATAATAAATGAAAAGTATTACAATCATATATAGACTTTATCATTTATTTTTCAATTCAGCACAGCTTTTCATCATAATACACTTTATATTGCCTTTCAGTACAATATGCTGAAAGATACTGAGCAGACAGAGGTATGTAATTTAAATTAATCCATTGGCATATTGTACTGACAGAAAATACAGAAAATAATCAATATAGAATGAATTACAGTACAATATAATGAACATGCTTTACACGGGAAAGTATGAGATATTCAAAAGGTAGAATTCTTTTAAAACCCATAACTCCAAAATGAAACTGGCAATATTATATCTGAATCTGATTTATCAAGCATATAGAACTCAAGCAAGATTCGAGAAACAAATGATATTAGAAAGGGAAAGGTAGATATACTATACTTTATATAATCGGTGATATTGCTCTGCCTGTTTCCTGCTTTTCCTAACCAAGACTCGAAAATCAGGACCCATGCCACTGAACAACAAGAATAAAACTTAGATCAGATGAGATACTAACAGACTAGTTAAGGATAAATGACCACTTCCATTTACAAAAAACTCAAACGCAATAAAAAAGAAAAGAAGAAGAAAAAGTCAGGCTAAGAGCCAGTAAATCTCTTTATCATAATTCACTTAATTCCTGTAGCAGAAATTCATAATCAATTTACCACATGCTTGATTACTGCATGCTTTTTATTACACATGAATAATATAGGCAGCAGTTTGCCAATGAACAATACAGAATAATTGATTCAGATATATGTAGTAGTTTATCGAGTTTGCAATAAGTTTTAACCATTAAGCATGCTATGTCTTGTTTCTATTCTATGCATACTATGTGCTCTAAGTTTGCCAATGATTATTCTATTCTATGGAAGAGATTTTCCCCTACAATAATTGCATCTATTCCCTAAAGCATAACCTTGCCCTCAATCTTGATCATTTATATTTCAGGGTCATTTTAGACTTAAGTGGCCTCTAATGGTTGACAAGACATCAGATAATCATAATTAATGATATCATAAAAATGATTTAATGTAGAAATATTTGACTACATAGAAAGAACAAACCTATATACAACCCCTATATTTGGTGTTAATAACTGAATCTTCTGAACCTGCAATGAAATAAAACAAAGAACTAAGATCAAGTTTCAAATAAGGATGCAACATAAACAAATTAACTTCACACTAATTAGTAAATTGACTAAACAGAAATGCAAGAAAGATAAACTTCATCCTTGGCAATTAATTGACTAAACTAGACAATTGCTTTAGCAACAGTCACACTCTTGCATGTTTCCTTGAAATTCAAAATATACTTAAATTATTCACTTAGCAAATAATATTTGAAGTTAGAGAATAGTAAAACTAAAAATATGTTAATGTCATACTTACAAGCACTGGCTACCAAGTGGGAATTCTAACAAATAACAAGCTTACCGATGCTTCATCAACCAATATAGATGGCAGTTTCTTCTCAGTTGCAATGACTACGCCATTTGCAGCTGCAAGAGTGAAACATAAAGTTACAAATTACAAAAACCACATCACAGAGCAGTTATATTATATGATCGGAATCACCTTCAAGACAAAAGGGCCCAATGAATTAGAGATAAATACTGATTGAGATAATGGATTGCAATATGTCACATACAAGAAATTCAAAAATAAAATAGACAAGATTAAAATGTTAGTTCTAGCCTACTCATTCCACAAATTTCTACATTTCAAAAAGAACACTTTTGCCAAAACCACTTACATGATCTCATAAAGAACAGGAAACCTTTTTACAACAGATGATCATCATATAATAAAAACACTATATAAACATCTGCCTTCTGCTCATCTAATACATCACCATCATATAACTAGAGAGCATACTCTTAAGAGTACTCTTCTTTTTAAGCGTGGCTCTTATAATAACCCTAACACCAAAATGAGTAAGAACTCCATACAATTGAGTCACTGATTTCTTTCCTAAGCCACTATATACCGCCTTTCAAGTCGTATTGTTTTAATATTGTTGCACCAAATTTCGGTAATTTGAAACTGCAGATTTTTTAGCATCCTACCTTACACCTAACAGGACAAGTCAAATATACTCAGCTCCCACTATCCCAGTAGTCATCCACCAAATTATTACTATTTTATTTGCAATAATTAAATTATAAACAGAACCAGCATTGAGCATCTAAAAGAGCTTGAAACAGATCCAATGCCATATATAGCGAAATTACCTTTAATTCCCAAAGATGTCTGTCCAGAACCAACCGCCGTGAGAGCATGTTCAATCTGAACCAGCTTCCCAGAAGGGCTGTTTTTATTTAACACGAAATCTCAAGCACAATAAGCTCAAATGTTGAGACATAAAATCACTCCCACTGTAACTATAGACCCAATAAATAAATAAATAAATAAATAAAGGAAGAAAAAGTCAGCAATGAACATACCTAAATGTGGTGAGAGAGAATGAGTACTGACTATCCCCCATAGGTAAAACCTACAAGAACCTGCGTATATACAAACGCACAATTTTCCTTACAAGAGTTACAAAATCCTAAGCCTTAGATCAACGAATAGTTGGGTGTGGGGAAAAAAAAAGTGTACAGAAGTTAATGGAAAAATGAGAGTGTATAAACAAAGAACAGAATAAAATAAATGAGAAATGGAGAATTAGAAGTAGTATTGCCTCTTGGAAGCGATGATTCTGAGAGAAAGGCGTATGAGAATATGAATGAGATCGCGAAAGAGGGATGAGAAATTGAATTGTGAGTTCCTTTGTGAGGTTTTCGTGGTAAAAGAGAAAACCCTTCCCAGTGAGACTGAAGTGTCCCCCAAGCCACCCTCTGCTTCTGGGGGCGGCGGCCCAAGAGCTAAGCCCATGTAACACAGGGTTTTTTTCCTCAACAAATACGAGAAGCAAACAGGTTGTCAATATTTTTCATAATAAAACGCTAACCCATGTTATAACCCAAAACAAAAAAGAAAAAACAAAAGAACACTAACCCGTGCTACCCTCATCAGTGGTCATTCTCACTCCTCATAATACCAGCACCAGCCCCAGCCGGCTAGCCCTCCACTAGTCCACTCCCTCATTGCAGACTGCCTAGACAACTTGTTCGCCGCCCTGTCGGTGGTCCGCCCTTGTTCCGTGTGCTCGCAGCTGATCTCCTCTGCTCACCGCTCCTGTTTCCGCTCGTGTTAACTTCCTAGTCCACCTCTGTGCCTCTGCTCGTGCTTCTCTGTGGCCGCTGGTGAGTTCTTTTTCTTTTTTATGTAATCAGTTTGGTTAATTAGTTGATGTAGGCATTTAGTTGAACAGACTATAAAATTAGAATTCCGAAAATGCCCTTAACCTAGTGTTAAACCTCAACACCACCACGTCACGCTCTCCCTGCTCCGTTCTGCTTCCTCCTCTGTCCTCCGCGTCGTCAGTAGCCTCTCCGCCATGCCCATCGTTGTTTTCGTGCATCACAATGCTCTGCTACTCATATTGGTTCGGCTGATGTTTCGCTTTGTGATACTATAAACTTGGAGTTATTTTATTAGTTCGAGTTTAGTTGGATTTCTTATCGTCTGTTAAAACTTAGTTATACTTGTTAGTGTATGTAAACTTTTATCAAACACTGTTTTCCCGGTAGTAACGTGAGTAATGCTACCTTGTCTCGATGCTATCCTTCTCTGGCGGTGCTTTGCTCCTTCTCTCAACTTTGTTCTTCTCTGTCTCTTCTCTCATGTCTTCTATCTTGGTTTGCTTGTCAATAATCTTCGTTTGTCAATCATAAAATTGTAGGAATGATGACATAGGAAGGATCAATGGCAGCGTGAATATATAGCGATATAGCACTATGTATCTGTTTGTTAATTTGCTTCTTAGAAATTGGGACCTTTTAATCACTTACAGTTTAATATTTCAATAACTCTTTTGCTTTCTTATTGCATTGAAGAATTACTACTCAATTGCTGTCGTGGAATATTATACATATATTGATTCAATTGTAGTCTAGTGTTTCTTGATTGACACTGGATTTGTTAATTTTTACTCCCCCCCCCCCCCTCTCTCTCTTCCCACCACGACGACCTCCTACCCCTTATTTTTTAAAGAACAGTAGCTTGGTGTTTCATGTAACAAATAAACGATGACTTCTAGGCTTGTTATGATCTTTGTTTTGTCATTTTAGTTTGATAATATTCTGAATTGAACCCTTGTATCAGTATGGGTCTGCTACTAGTTCATTTTTATTCTTCTGGTGTGAATGTTAAAGTACATAATTTGTGAATGGTATAACGTATAATTTGTCGGTGTCTAAATCTTGATGAGTTAGCAAGATTATAGTACGAAGGCCTAATTTTAATGCAGAGTTTTATGCAAGGAAGTTGGTACTCAATTGGTCAATTGGATGAGTTAGAATGATGTTAACAAGAGCTGTTTTATGCTACGGCAAAAAAAAAAGAAAAAAAAAACTATTATTTGGTGGAATTGAATGTTTTCTTAATCAATGAAGTTATTTAACAGTGTTTGTTTATGTTAGTTGCAGTAGTGATGCTTTCATTTAACCTTGGAGAAGTCATTTAACACTGGAGAGGAGTGGGAAAGAAGAGGTCATGGATGAGGTTAATTTGGGAGTTTGGATTTTATTTCATGAATTAGGTTGGGACCAATTTAAGTCAAACAAAACTCATCTGACATCATCCTCCATGTCAACTAGCCGTTGGAGTGCCACGTGAGCTCTTAACCACCCATGATGGCACACTGTTAATGGCAGTGAGACGGAAGAGCTATCAGGATTAACGTGATTCACGGTGAAAATTTTGGGTTCCAATTTGGTGCAAGTTTGTTTAGGGACCAACTTGATTCAAACAAAAAAATTTTTGGGAATAAATTGAGCATTTATGCAAATTGAAATACAAGGGAGTAAAACTGATAGATAGTTCTATAAATATTGAGAATGGATTATGGTTCTCGATTTCTCATCATTTGTAGCTTTTCATTGTGTAACAGCTAACTCTATTATTCATTCCTTCTTGTTTTGTCAATGACCTTTGATCATGTGTTATCCAGATTCAAGTTGTAATAAGACGTTTTCCACTCTCAATCTGGTTTCATGAGTGCTCCTAACCATCAAATTCCATTGCAAAACAATGGCATGGGGATGCAGAACCAGCCTCAAATGGGTGCAGCCAACCAACTAAACCAAAACTTGATGCCACCCTATGTGTCAAACATGCAACCATCGATGAACACACACCAATTCATGAATGCTGCTAATCATCTCCTTCCATTGCAAAATAACCAGTTGCATATGTCTAATATGGGTATGAGTGTGCCTCCGCAGGGTCCATCCCATGCCGGATTTGGTCCCCAAAATGGTGTGAGCAATGCTGGTTACAATCCAATGTTTCAGGCTCAAGGACAAGTCATGCACAATGCAGCTCAAATCAATTTGTCTCAACTCCAGGGGCATATTCTAGCACAAAGTATTCTGAGCATGCTTCAGCAGCCTAATATGAATATGAATATACCTAATGGTCAATTTTCTTCTCAATTTCCTGTGCAAAATATGAATCAGCAGTTACATATGCAAGTGCCGAATCCTTCTCAAGTTGGTCGGCATGGTATGCATCCTGGTTCTGGCCCCATGTTTGGCTTTCCAGGTCAAGTGCCTCAGGCCATGGTTTCTCAAAATCCAATGTTTTCTGCAACACTGCATACTGGTCTAGTGCAAGGAAATCAGGCCAGGCCACAGTTTGACCAGAATGAGAAAAGCCTGGTTCTACCAAATGGGAACACAAATGCCTTTGTCTCATCATCTTTTTCATCTATGCAGTTGCAGGGGAATAGTTCTGCATCACATGCACAAGTACTATTAAATCTATTATGCTTCTTCCTTCTCTTTGCTAAGCTGAGTTTGTTATTGTACTACTTTACTATTGTTGAGGTAGTTGGCTATTGTAATTTAAATTTGAATCCCGTAATTGGTACAGACAAATGTGAATAGCAATACCAAAAGTAACGATCGAAATTCTAGCTGGAAAGGATCACAAAGCAAAAACTTCAAAAATAAACAAACTCGAGGGGGGTTTGAAGGAAGGTATGCTATTTTCTTCTCTCTTGTAATCCCTTGGTACACTGGGTTTACAAATGATGGTTTAGATGGTTTTCCTGTGGTTCACTATTGTTTTCCAATTTGTGTAGATTCCAGAAGTGTAGGTTTCCTAAAGAACATAGGGACAAAGGTTTGAACATTTCTACCTTATCAAGAGGTAAACTTTTTCCCTCCCTGAAGTTAGAGACTAATGCTTGTAGCAAAAGCAGGGCCAAACAATGGAAGAATCGAACATCAGCAGAAACCAAAATTCAGTTTGAATCATAAGGAACAACAGCAGGAACCAAAAAGGTAGTTCTACTTGGCTTTCCAGCCCTTTCTTATTTGGTTTTAAGTGTATCTCTTGTTTGCAACTGCCTTACATTCAACTACTTTAAAATTGTGATTTGTTCATAAGAATCTGCATCAAGACCATTCAATGGCCTTCAAGTAGATATGTTCTTTGAAAGGTTTTAGACAATTTGAGTAGCAATGATGTAAGTGGGAAAGGTAGAACCATGATTTTACATCATTTTTACAAATTGGTTAGAATTTTGGGAATATAGTACCTAAACAAAAAATTTGTAACCAGCCTCAAACATTTGATGAGCACCTCAATAGTTTCTATGGTATAAAAGAGACTGTTATGAATTGACTTGGTAATTGATGATGTTCGATGGTTTAATATGAGAAAAGAGGACGACATGCAAAACCAGACATATTCTTGAGGATATTTTACAACAGGGAAAAGTTGGTCCAACAGGAAGAAGTTTTGGAACCAACCAACTAACATCTAGTCAACTTCGTGCTTCTCTTTCCCCCTCTCCTTCTCTTAGTGGCTAAAAAAAATTGTGTTTGAATCTTTTGTTGACTGATTGTTGGCCTAAAATTGTTTGATTCCTTAGTTGGACCCTAAAATTAGTGTCATTAATTAGAACGGTGTCTATTAGCCCCATCTCCTTGTATTAGTTTTTCTCTCCAACTAAATTATATTCTTTGTTTATCCAAAATAATAATAATAGTAATAATAAAATATAAGTTTGTGCCTATATCCTCTAAATCTAAAAATCTAAATTAGCAAGATATATAGACTAACATCTAAATCTTGTATGTCTAATCATTTGAGTCCATCTGAACAATGAGATCAAATGGAAATATGGAATCGCCAAATAATATCTGTATATAATTAAAAGGCCCCGTCCTTTTGCAAGGCTGTCACAGAATTTTTAAGATATTTGTTTTGTTCAAGTAAATGGGTTCTAACTATCCACATGAAGCATTTCTCACTTTTGCATTGTTTCAGAAATTAAGCTTGTTTTCTCCATACGATTTAAGCTGTTTGTTTTTGGTAATTATTGGTAAACTCTAATTTCATAACAGGTTCTTATGTACTGCGACAATTTTATAACCCTTAATTTTGTATGTGGTTACTGTTAATTACTTTATCTCCTAAATGGTTAGATCATTCTTTGTAACTTACACTGACCAAGAAATCCAACAATGGCGGGAAGCTCGGAGGAAGAATCATCCTTTCAACAACATCCAGAAGGTTTGAAACAAACGGTTCTATTTACTGCTCTGGATTCATCAAATTATCTGTCACAAGTAAAATAACTGAATTATTACATGCAGAAACAGAGTGATCATACGAGAAGCCCCAAGGTGGATAGGGTTGTCTTACAAAGAGAGGTATACTTGACATTTATTTAGCATACAATACCATCCAATATAATAATTTATATTGCTAAAATTAACATTATTCTTCAATTGAGATCCAAACTTTTTTTTCCCATCATAAATACAAGTGTAAACCAGTTGATTGGTTTGGAATCATATCTTTCATCTGATTCTGAGTATTGTGCATATTTGGTCTTTGCAGCTCAAGCAGGTTTTAGCTAAGCAAGCTGAGTTGGGAGTTGAAGTTGCTGAAATCCCATCCTACTATCTGAAGGATCGTCAAAATCAAGGTTCTCAGAGTGAAGGAAAAGACACACTTACCAACAAAAAGAGGAAATTCCAGAACAAGATCGACAGGAAACCCGACAGAAAAGGTCGGTTCTCCAAGAAACAGAAGTTTACAGACAAAGATTCCTTAGAACAACGACCTTCTATAACCAAGAAGAAGCCAACTTTATTGCAGAAACTCCTGAGTGCTGATATAAAGAAGGATAGGAGTCACCTGATTCAGGCTTTCAGGTTCATGGTAACAAATTCCTTCTTTAAATACTATCCAGATAAGCCACTGATATATCCATCAGTGGTTGTTAAAGAAACCGGGTCTGAAGGCAATGCTGGAGAGAAACATTTGCACGCTGGAAAAGATGTTCTTGACCATGAGAACAAGAAAACGGTTAAAAAAATTGTAAATGACGACATTAATGATGTCCATTTCAGTGAAGAGGAAAAGAGTGATGATGATGATTATGAAAATCTGCAAAAAGAACCGTCTTCCTTGGTTCAAAGGCAACGTGATAATGGAATAGGCATTGAGAAATGTGACGAAGAAGAGGGAGAAATCATAGATTGAAATCCAATAGTTAGCCCCTCGTTTTCTTGCAGAGCGCTTTATATATATATGTGGATGTGGATAAGTTATTTTGATTTTTTTTTCTTATTTTATCTCTTTTATTTTTACCTTCATATTATAATATACATCTATTATTATAGAATTTTGTAGCAGAGCGGGGCTTCTACTTACCTACTGGATTCGTTCGGAATTTCTGATTTGGAGATCTGATTTATAGAAGTCAAGTAACTAGTATTTATATTCAAAATATTAACGAATTATTTAATTTCCATTTATTTATTTTTTATTATTAGAGAACTTAAGGCATTATTTATTTTCATTATTAAAGAACTTAAGTCAAATATTTAATATTTTTTGTAAGATAAATGTCTTGTATTATGATCTTTTGGTAGCAACTTTATAATTCAATAAATAATTACATTATTGAACTAGAGCAATTATGTATAGAATAAAAGAAGATTTTGATGAAAGATATTTTAGATTTTCTAATCGGCAAAAACAAAAATGATAAATTTCTTCTTATATTTTTAAAATTGACTAAATTTTTATAAACAGTTAACTGTTTAAGTTAGAAATTCTTATATATATTTGATATATTAATTGTATGAAAATTAAAACTGTAATTAATAAATACGTTAATAACTATCATAAGAAAAAGAAAATGAAATTAGTCTGATGTTTTTCGAAACATAAATACTATTTGATCAAGATGGATACAGTCTTTCTTTTTCTTTGGTGCTCAAGAGAAAAGTGATTTTTTCTTTTTTCTTTGTGCCTTATCCAAAACAACATAGCACCACCAACAGTAAGATGTTCTTCTTTTTAAGAATGGCAATGGGTTGGACAAGGCTTAGTCCAAGTAACTATGGCTCAGATACTTAGTTTCATTATTTAGGTTTCACAATGACATTTAGGCCTATTTCATTTTAACTTGAACTAATTATGAACTTACTTATTTTGCTTGTGAAGTTCCTAAGTCTTGGTTAGTATTCAGCAACATTCAGCATAGTACAGCATTAAATTCTTTTGCCCAAGAACCACCAGCAATGGACCTTTTTTGAATGTCCTTGCTAGGCCAAGAGAGTAGCAACTTATTGATTTGCTTAATGTCCAAAGTTCATCCCAATATGCTTAACATATTGATCACTCCTCTTCTCTATTATAGGCCTACAAAATAAAATACATTTTAAACAATCTTGAGCTTTCAACCCAGCTAACTATCAATGTTTGTTATTATCAAAAGTTAATATATTATTTCTCAAAATTAACAATTTCCTCTTTAATGACAAACATAATATATTAGGTATTAATCAAAGAAATTGAAATAGAACAAGTTTAGAAACTTCCCTTTGATGATACCAGATTAACTTGATGTACTCCCCCTCTCTTTCATAAGGATTGCTCTCCCTTTCTTCCATAAATGTTGCTCCCCCTTAATGTACACTTATCGCTTAACCTAAGGACACAATCAATAATGACAATAAAATATTCTAATGTATATACATGTTTATCTAGAATTTTATGGTTACACAAAAGCATAATAATCCATACAAGCAAATATTACAAATTATTTTAAAATAGTCTTGTATAGCAGTATGGTAAGCAACAATTCAGCAACACAAGTATAAGCTCAACATAATCATAAGCACATAAGTATCTATGAAGTTCAAAAGACTTAAAGTCAAACATTCAGTTCACAATCACAAGACTAATCAAAACTAATAACCAATAATCTCAATAATCCTTATGAAGCCTCATATATACATTTTTCTCCCCTTATTGTCATCAAGGTGGGTAAAAATAAAACAAAAAACAGAACTTACAAAATAATGATGTATCCTTGAAATATTGTGGAAATGAAGGTAATGTTTAAAAAAATAACATCATAACTGTAGCAAAGTAGTACTATAATGAGTCTATATTTTATGATAATTTTTTTTGAATTGAGTAGATTTCATCACATAAACTTGTATTTATTCACTTGAATAGCATACTTTTGTGAATTCTCTTTAAATTGCACTTAATTGTTAAAAATATGCTTTTTGTGCTCTAAATAATCAATTTCATTCCACTTTTATTCCATTTGATACCGTGATATATTTTATTGAGTAATTCAAGATCAATAGGCAAGGATGGCTCTGGAGAAGTGGAAGGAAAGTATGCAAAGTGGGAGATTTCATGAATAAATAAGGAGAACACAATGGTGTATGCGTACTGATATGGAAAATTGTGAGAACAATATTCCACCGGCAAGTATATCGGGTCGTATTTAAGTAATAACTCACTTAGAGTGAGGTCGATCATACGAGAATTGATTGATTAGAAAACTTTAATCTATTGGTTATACTAGTTGAACAAGCAAGATAATGGGATTTGGGTGAATTATAATGACAAGAATTTAAATAACTAGAAACATACAAAGAAGAAAATAAATGACTAAGAATTTAAAGTGCATAAGAGTAAATTGCTAGAAGGTAAATGACAAAGAAATTAAATTGCTAAAATGTAAAGGAATTGTAAAAGAAAATTGCAATCAGGAAAGAAAATAAATGAAATAAGAAAATGCTAATGGGTGAGGTTCATTAGAGATTGGAGATGCTTGGATCTTCCTGAATCAATGAACTTCTTTTCTCTCTTTTGCATGCAATGTTTAGATTTATGGCGGATCATATGTAATTGAGTTTCGATTCCTTGGTTACTCAATTTCTCAATTCATGATCAAATATCAATTCCTTAATCAAATGCTTATGCAAAGAGATGAAGCATAATCTCTAATCCAAAAACACACAACTCATAAGATCCCAATCTCAAAGTGATTATATGTCATGTATCAACTTTGAATCAAAATCAAACTCATTGTGAGAAGAAAACTTCAAACTGAATTACTATGACTCCTTTTCCAAGGTTATCATAGAATTCTAATAGATTCAATTCCTCTCCCGATGAAATTGAATCTTTGAAGAACAGAAGCCCTCTCTTAGATAAACAAGACACAATTTCTAATCCAAAATCACACAACTCCTAAGACCCAATTTCGAAGAGATTACATGTCACAATATCAACTCCGAATTAAGCCAAATTCATTGTGAGAAAAGAGTTTCAAACTGAATTTCTATTATTTCTTTTTCAAGATTCACATAGAATTCTAATAGATCCAATTGGATCTTTGAAGAACGAAAACTCTTCTCAAATATAACAAGGATATAATCAAGAAGAAAAGAAGAAGAACATTAATTCATTTCAATCTTTGCAGAGCTCCTTCCCTAATGAATTGGGGTTTAATGAATCATCGGTCTGTTACACTAGAATTCAAAATTACAATGTTGGAAAATAAACTAAAAACTAAGTACAAGTAAAGTATGAAAAGTGGTGTGTAATCTCCTCTAGGGAGTCCCCTTTTACAGTTCAAAGCCCCCTCCATTTATACTAGTTCTTTAGCTTCTCAAGTCTTCAAAAGATGCTTTGGAATTGGGCTTTGTGGACTTGAGTTGGAGGCATTTGGGGAGAAGTTGCCGCTGTCTAATCCAACGCCAATTCCAACGCCATGTTCTTCCAGGATCCAGTGATAAAATCCACTCATTAGAGCAAATAAATATCATAAAATGTGGATTTATCACATCCCCACACTTAAACAATAGCATGTCCTCATGCTAAACTCAAAAAAGAGACAAGGGGTATTACATTTATTCAATCCAAGAAAACTACATATATGCAATCTATCTAAATGAATGCAACTACTTAGTCAAAATGAATCAAATTCCAAGAATACATATATAAACATAAGGGCTAAAGCAATAACAATCAAATCAAATCCACAATTGAATTGAGTTATTGAAAAGAGTTAACAACTTGCAAGAAAGGAGATAATCAAAGGTGGAAACATAGAATTTGAGCAATCGAACCCCTCACCGGTTGTGTATACACTCTAATCGATCAAGTGTTTAGGGTTGATTCACTCAATTCTCTTCAAATCAAGCTTTCTAAGATTTGTTTTCCATCTAACAATCAACAATCATTCAATGCATGCATACAAGTAGCATGAGGACTTTTCATGGTTGTAATGGGGTTAGGGTAAAGGTAAGGTTATATATGGTTAAGTGAGGTTGATATTTGAATCTTTGACAAACTTAAGCTCTCACCTAACCTACATAACAACCTATACATTTCAAATGCAACCTAACTACTCATTCTTCACTTTTTCACACACTCATGCATTCTTTTCAGTCCATGTCACATATGCATTGTTCTTTTATTTTTCAAACTTTGGGCCATTTTGTCTCCTTTTTATTATTTTCTTTTTTTTTAATACAAAATATATACAAGAGTGTTAATGAATATGGTTTAGGTATTTAATGCATGAACATGTACCCAATTTCTAAGATTTTCAACAAAAGTACAAAAATCTACTTTTACCTCAACTAAAGTTCCCAAACTTTCCCACATTTAGATGATACACCCTCTCACTATCCTAAGCTAATCAAAGATCCAAATAAGGGATATTTATTATTTTTCACTTAGGGGTAGTGGTGTGCTAAATTTAAGAACAAAAGGGGGTTAAAATAGGCTCAAAATTGGTTAACAAAGGAAGATAAAAGGGTAGACTATTTGGGTAAGTGAGCTAATTGAAAAGATTGCCTCAATCATGTAAATGCATATATACATCAAACAATGGACATAAAGAATCAAACAAATCAAAGATTGCAATCATAGAAAGAAAATAACACACACAAGAATGAGAATAGTGGTTATATGATGCAACCACATAATGAGGCTCAAAAGTCACATGCTTATGTGTTCTTAGCTCAAAAACATGTTCCACAATATTTTTCAAGCAAGTTTCAATCAAAAGTTCCAACTCAAATCAATTAGGATGTCAATGACCTATAAAAATTATTTTTTCTTGGAAAATTTCATTAAATTAACTAAGCTTATTATATGTATGCAAAGACATGCAATAGACTATGAAAAAATGCAATTAAAGCTCTAAAATATATACAACTAAGAAAGATAAAAGGTGAAAGTGTTTGGAATTATAGTATGTCACCCAAGATTGCCGATCGGTAACGACCTCCTCACACTTAAAGGGTTGCATGGTCTTCCGTGCATTCAACGGTTAGCAAGGGGGGTATGGCAAATTCAGATTGCCACCTTCAGCTGGTGGATCAGTCGGCTGCTGCGTGCTCTTTCTCCCGCTTCCCTTACTGTTAATGGTTCCTTATCCATGAAAAATAGAAAACCGGATGGCAATACAAGTACATGCAAAAATAAGGAAGTATAGAGTGTTGGAATGAGGTGGTATGCACTAAAAGGAGTGAGTGAATTAGTTTGTGATAAGAAGGAAATAAGTGTGTGTATTCTAAGTTGCGCAATTTAGAACACACACTAGTATGGAAAGCCATGTCACAATTACACAAAGGAAACATGCACTTTATTCATTCTAGTGTGCTTGAAATACTTTAAAGAAAACTTGTAAGTTAAGATAAACAAACAAGCAATAGAGAAGCATGAAAGCATTCAAGCAAGAATCAAGAAATTATGAAATGGATGTAGAGGAAAGTTTGTTTGCAACACCTAAATGACATGAAGTGGAAAACATGATCCACAAAACTTAAAAAGCTAAAAAAATGTCACTAGGTATGCTCATGATCCAATTTCACAATTTCTTAATTTTAATGCATCAACTAGGTGACTTAAATAAAAATCAATCATAACAAGCATCACCTAACAAAAAATGCATCAACTAAGAATAATTTGCCTAACAAAAGATAGTGAAATCAAATTATATGGTGGCCAAAACATGCAATTTAGAAATCCAAAAGCATTCTCAATGGCAATGTTGTGAGTACTTGGTATGCACAAAATTAAACATTCAAAACTCAATACCAAGCAACAAAGTACAACCTCAATGAAGATATCCAACAAAACACTTAGAGTCAAGGTTAGGCTCAAGTGCAAATGCACTCCTTCAAAGCTCAAGGCTCTGAGCATCAATGATTAGAGAGTTAAGAAAAGAAGCAAATGAGCTTAAAGAAGTCCTCTAATTAAATGTTTGTGGTGCTTATGTATCAAGAGGTAATACTTGAAAACAAAGCATTTAAAAGTCGTAGCTTTGTTACAACTCATGGGGTAAAACACCCAAAAGGAGAAGCTAATAAAAAAATCAAAAGCTTGTTTCAAGGAAGAAACATAAGGAAAAGATTTCATAAAATGAGTTAGATAGAAGTATCAATCATTTACACTTATTTTGTGATTGTAGCATGCATAGAAAACTAGCTAACCAAGAACATTGAGTTGCTATTCTTCTTACCTTGGATTGTCAATCTTTATTGCATGATTCTTTTCTTGCTTGGGGACAAGCAAGGTTTAAGTTTGGTGTTGTGATGACATGTCATGTTTTTCTATACTTTTTCATACAAGAAATTGATGATTTGTGCTTAAATATTGAATATTTTTGTGCTTAAATGATATATTTTTTTGATCTTTTGATTTTATAAATTTTGTATGAAATAAATGAAAAAAGAAGCAAAATGACACAAAATAAGCTAAAAAGAAGAAAAGAAAAATTTTGAACACATTTTGAAATTAAGGCACACTTTAGAACCTTAGGCTACGTCTTTAAAAACGTGGCCCATGATCATGAAACCTTATCATGCATAAATGTTTATGTATGCATGCATTTAATTGTTTATGTAATGCATGGACGCATTAGCATTATTAACTAAGGCCAATGCAAGCATGCACGTAATGCATTATTAATTAAAGTAAATGCATTGGCTTTATTAATTAAAGTAAATGCAAGCATGCATACATAAATCAATTAATTACTAATGCTAATGAATAAGCAAATGGCATTACTAAACAAATAAAAGCATGCATGCATTTAAGCTAAAGGCGTTAATAAAAGAAAGTGGGAGCCTCAAATCCAAGCAAAAGGGCGCTGCGTTGTTTCTCTTAACCGAGCGCTATGCTTCACAAGGAAAAAGGCATCAAGGAAGCAGCGCTCACCAAGGCTCGAAGAGGGATGCCAAATTAACAAGGCATCAGCGCTCAAAAAGTGAGCGTTACGCTCACTTAGTTAATTTTATTGTGCCTCATTCAAAAAAAAAAAAAAAAACAAGGAGCAGCACACTAAAGGGAGCCACCAAGAGTGGAACCTTGCACATGGAACCAAGAGAAGCGCTACTTCATAAGGAAATTGCTAACAATTGAAGCCACCATAGTTTGAAGGGGGAGTCCCACCCAAGGTTTGTAGTGCTACGTTAAAATAATTAACTGAGCGCTATGAAGAAAGGCTTGGTTCGAAGTCTGGGGCAAGGTTGATAGCGCTGCGTTGCCTTAGTTAACCGAGCGCTCCCCTGGAAGGTTTCTGATACGAACCCAAATCCAAACCAACAAAGCCCAGCTGAAAAGGAACCAATTGAAGATGAAAAAGAAGAGAGTAATGGACCAGAGATATTGAGTCCTAGAAGAAAGAAACGCCCAACTTGGCACCAAGATTATGTGATGTAATAAATTGCTTCTAGAATGCCTACCTGGCAAAGTTAGTTACATTTGAGTATGAGAATGATTGATATAGGGTAAAAGTAGCATCAAGAAAGAGTAGAGAATTATCATTTGGCCATTAAAGAGTTGGCTCTAGAGTATAACCCTCACTCGAAGCAGGAAAACATTTGTGTTCGTACTCCTTTTCATTCATACTATTCACTAGTAATACACACTAATTCAGTATACTTTCTTCCCATTATACAAATTCATTACAAATCCTATTACACATCTATCATTGGTGCTCTCGTTGAGAGATGGTGGATACCAATGAACTCCGACGATCCCAACCGGAAAGTGCAGCCTTACAGCGGGGTCAGATTGAGATTAACAGCAATGTCTCTGACACTAATGATCGCTTGCATTCCATGGAGGAATTCCTGAAAGAAATCAAAGGAATGTTAGCAGATTCCAAGAAGAAAAAGAAAATAATTAGAGAAGAGGACTCTGATTCTGACGTTGAGAACAACAACAAGCAGCAACATCATCATTCTAATTACTTCCACTCGGGAAATAGAGGTATGCATGTTGAACTACATATTTTTGATGGTGAAAGGGTTGAGGAGTGTGTTTTCAAGGTACAAGAATATTTTGAATGGTTTAGTGTGCCTGAGGATATGAGAATCAGGATGCTTTCTTTTCATTTAACTGGTCCTGCCTATTCCTAGTATCATTGGTTAGTAAAAAATGATATTCGACATACTTGTGACTTATTCTTGAATGCATTGTTAATCCGTTTTGGCCAGAATTATTTCTATGACCCAAAAGCAGCTCTTAAGGAGCTAAAACAAACTGATTCTGTGGCAGAATATCACACCCAGTTTGAGGAATTATCAACCCAAGTGACTGGGTTGAGTGAGGATTGGTTGGTATCCTTGTTTATTGCTGGCTTGCAGGAGTATCTCAAATACGAGTTGATGATAGCTAAACCTCAAGAGTATGATACCGCAGTAGCCTTAGCCAAATTGCATGAACAAAAGCATGATGCGAACCCTACACAGTCAATTAAAAGCCTAAAACCATACACAAACCCTAACAATCGAAACACCACCACATACTTCAGTACCCCAACTCCACCACCTAACCGAATCCCAACAACAAAACACACACACAACCCTACAACAACCCTAGAAGCACCCAGCCCAACCACACCCCAAACACAACCTAAGCACATCCCAAACACCCCTTACAAACACTTATCAGCAGAGGAGGTTAAGCTAAAGAGGTCTAAAGGATTATGCTATTATTGTGAGGATAAATGGTCACCTTCTCATCGCTGCAAAACCACACTGCATCTGTTAATTGGAGAGGATGCAATGCAGGAACTGTTGAGGGAACCACCAGCAGAGGAGGTAATTACTGAAGGACCAGAACAACCGGTAATTATTGAACCGGTGCAACCTGAGATTAGCTTCAACGCTATGGTGGGGCAGTACCAGCCTACTACCTTCAGGTTGAAGGGAACATATAATGGCCAGCCCCTAATGGTGTTGATTAATGGGGGCAGTACCCATAATTTTGTTAAAACCAGTGTGGCTCAGAGACTTGCAATTCCTATGCGTGATGTGACTCCTTTACAAGTACTAGTGGGAAATGGAGATAGTATTGGCTGTCAGGCACAGTGTGAGAAAATTGCCTTGATTCTCCAAGGCTACAAGTTTAACATCAGCACGTATGTGTTGGACTTGCAAGGTGCAGATTTGGTTCTAGGTGTCCAATGGCTTATGGGTCTTGGTTAAGTCACTACTCATTATGGGTTGTTGACTATGGAGTTTGTAGTGCATGATTTGAAAGTGAAGTTACAAGGGGAAAGGCTATTGCAATCAGAAGGGCTCAGTAGTAGAATGCTGCAGAAATTAGTGACAAATGAGGTCATTACTACATTCTATCACCTGAGAATGATTGAGGGAGAGACCAACAGCAAACCAACAGTCCCGGTAGATATTCAGTAGCTTTTGGAAGAATTCCAACAAGTTTTTGAGGAACCTACACGGCTCCCTCCCACTAGGGAGATTGACCACAAAATTGAGCTCATACCGGGTGCCCAGCCGGTTAAGGTATGACCCTACAAATATCCTCAATTTTAGAAAGAGGAGATGGAGCGTTTAATTGCGGAGATGCTTGAAACCGGTGTGATTAGAGAAAGCCATAGTGCATTCCCTAGCTCGGTGCTTTTGGTAAGAAAGAAGGATGGTGGATGGCGCTTTTGCGTTGATTATAGGGCTCTCAACGCAGTTATGGTTAAGGACAAATTTCCTATACCAACTATAGAAGAGATACTTGATGAACTCTTTGGTGCCGAATATTTTTCTAAGATTGATCTGCGGTCGGGCAACCACTAAATCAGAATGAATGAAAATTCAATGCACATGACAGCCTTTCGAACTCATTTGGGTCACTATGAGTTTGTGGTAATGCCATTCGGCCTTACTAATGCCCCTTCTACATTCCAAGCTACCATGAATCGGATTTTTCAACCTTATCTACGAAAATTCATCGCAGTTTTCTTTGATGACATTCTCATCTACAGCCGCACATGGGCGGATCATTTGGAGCATCTCAAAACTACTCTTGCTGTCCTACGTACTCATGATTTATATGCTAAAGCTTCTAAATGTTCTTTTGGTCAAAATCAGGTTGATTATTTGGGACATGTTGTATGCTCTATGGGAATCAAAGTTGACCCTTCTAAAATTGAGGCAATACAAGCTTGGCCGAAGCCAACTCCTCTTAAGCAATTGAGGGGTTTCCTTGGGTTAACAGGCTATTATCGGAAATTTGTTTTGGGCTATGCCCAGCTAGCTCATCCACTCACTGAATTGCTGAAGAAAAATAATTTTTATTGGGGTGCTGAAGCGGACATAACATTTGACAAATTGAAGACAGCCATGACTCACACACCTGTGCTATCCCTTCCGGATTTTTCTCAGAGGTTTATTGTTGAGACCGATACATCTAACACCGGGATAGGTGCTGTCCTATCCCAGAATGGGCACCCTTTAGCCTACTTTAGCAAGAAACTAAATTCGAAGTTGGCTATGTCTTCTGCCTATATTCAAGAGTTATATGCCATTACTCAGGCGGTTGCCAAATGGCGTCATTATCTACTTGGCAGAAAATTCACCGTAAAAACTGATCATCAGGGTTTAAAAGAGCTGCTGACACAGGTGGTGTTGACCCCTGAACAACAATTTTATTTGCACAAATTATTGGATATGATTTTGACATAGAATACCGACCGGGAAAACAAAACCAGGTGGCAGACGCACTATCCAGGCATCCAGAGACAACTATGACTCATGAATTCAGGGCTTTCACTTCAATCCATCTCACACTGATGGAGGATTTATTGGAAGGAAATCAGACTGATCCAGCCATGCTGCGCCTCCATGATAAGTTGAAAACAGGGGAATTGGGGCCAGATTATACAGCCAAGGAGGGTCTTTTGATGTATCAAGGGCGAGTTTGGGTTCCCGATTTCAAAGGATTGAGGGAATTATTGTTGCAAGAGTTTCACTCGTCACTTAGGGGCGGTCACGGGGGAATTCTCAAGACTTACAAGGCCCTTGGGGAGTCATTTTTTTGGCCTGGAATGCGAAGCCAAGTCTACAGGTTTGTTGAGCATTGTCAAGAGTGCCAAGTCACTAAGTACATTCCTGCCAAGTTCCAAGGTTTGCTACAGCCATTACCAATTCCGGTTAGACCATGGGCCGATATTTCCATGGATTTTATTGTGCAACTTCCTAAGTCGGCTGTGTTTACAGGGATCTTAGTCGTGGTGGACCGTTTCAGCAAAGTGGGTCATTTCAGTGCTCTAAAACCTGGGTTTACAGCCAAGGATGTGGCACAAGTATTCATTACTTTAGTAGTACAGTTACATGGCTTTCCTGTTTCTATTGTTTCGGATCGAGACCCGATTTTCTTGAGTCGGTTTTGGAAGAGTTTGTTTGAACTAAGTGGGACTAAGTTACTTTATAGCTCTGCATATCACCCTCAGAGTAATGGCCAAACAGAGGTGCTTAATCGAACACTTGAGCAATACCTACGCGTATTCACACACACCTATCCGAAACAGTGGACCTCCTATTTATCATAGGCAGAGTTCTGTTATAATGGCTCCTACCATTCTACTATTAACATGACTCCACATGAAGCTTTATTTGGATTTCCCATGAATGTACTCCCTGGGTACCCTCAGGTACTATGAGTGTTATAGAGGTGGATGAGATGTTAAAGGTGAGGGAAGTTCTGACTTACTTTATTCAAAAGGCTCAAGATAAAATGAAGAAGCAAGCTGATTCACATAGAAGGGACATGGAATTTAACCTTAGGGATTGGGTTTTACTCAAGATTAAACCCTATAGGCAGTGCTCCCTAACCTTGGAGCCACGTAATAAACTGCGGAAGAGATATTATGGTCCCTACAAAGTCATTCAAAAGGTAGGGAAGGTGACTTACCGGTTGGAGTTGCCGGAGTCGTGTGCCCTTCATCCGGTCTTCCATGTGTCAGTGCTAAAACCCTTCCACGGTCCTCCACCAGTGTTAGTGCCATCTGCAGCTGAATTACCGTCTTCCCTACAGCCACGTCCAGCCGCCATCATAGCAAGTCGTGTTGTCTCCACTCCAACAGGACCTCGAACTGAACTCCTTGTTGATTGGGAAGGAGTTCCTCGCCATGAGACCACATGGGTAGATATGGTTGAACTTAGCAGGGAGTTTCCAGATGTGGACCTTGAGGACAAGGTCATAATGGAGAGGGGGATAATTGATGCGAACCCAAATCCAAACCAACAAGGCCCAGCTGAAGAAGAACCAATTGAAGATGAAAAAGAAGAGAGTAATGGGCCAGAGATATTGGGTCCTAGAAGAAAGAAACGCCCAACTTGGCACCAAGATTATGTGATGTAACAAATTGCTTCTAGAATGCCTACCTGGCAAAGTTAGTTACATTTGAGTATGAGAATGATTGATATAGGGTAAAAGTAGCATCAAGAGAGAGTAGAGAATTATCATTTGGCCATTAGAGAGTTGGCTCTGGAGTATAACCCTCACTCGAAGCAGGGAAACGTTTGTGTTCGTACTCCTTTTCATTCATACTATTCACTAGTAATACACACTAATTCAGTATACTTTCTTCCCATTATACAAATTCATTACAAATCCTATTACACATCTATCAGTTTCTCACACCAAACCAACTTGAACCAAGTAACCTTGACTCATGCTCCAAACCAATTGAACCAAGGTCAACCGGATCCATCTCTCTTCAAATCCAAAGCAAGCAAAACCCACATAATCACTCAAAGACACAAGAACAAGCTAGATTAGGAATTTCATTTAATTGTAATTTATTTTTAATTTTAATTTCATTTTAATTTTGTAAAGCCTATATAAAGGCATTAGTTTCATTTCAAAAAGCAGGCTGGCTCTACTAGAGAGCAGTGGGAATGGAATAGAGAGCTCTCTTTTAATTTTCCTTTTTAAATTCTAGAGAATTAAGATCGGATCTGAGATTGTTTCCTGTTTTCATTTTTTTCTTCTACAACCTTTGCTTTCTGATTCTGGGTTTGTGAACTTTGATTGAAGAATTCTTTGGAGTTCTTCCTCTTAGAGTTCCATTGTTTTTCTGCTTTCTGAATTTAAGAATTAAAGATCTGATCTCAATTGTTTCTTTAAGTTTCAATCTGAAGCAAGTTTTCACTTCTGATTTTCAATTCTTCTAAAATTTTTATTTCTGCTTTAGAATTTCTGCAAATCTACTTCATCTCTTACTTCTCTACACTTTACAATTCCAGTTTTATTTTGAATCCCAGTTCCCAAATCCTTTATTCTTCAAGCAATTTAATTTTTTCAGCAATTTAAATTCAAGCAATTTATATTTCTTGCACTTTAAGTTTCTGCAATTTACTTTTCTTGCAATTTAAGTTTAAGCTCTTTTACTTTCTTGCACTTTAAGTTTCTGTCTAATTTACTTTCTGAACTCTACTTTCACTGCGATTTACATTCTGTTGCTCAATTTCACCCAATTCACCAATGTTAGTTTGACTAGACTAATCACCCACTAAAGTTGCTTGATCCATCAATCCCTGTGGGATCGACCTCACTCTAAGTGAGTTATTACTACTTGATGCGACCTGGTACACTTGCCGGTGAGTTTTGTGTTGGATCATTTTCCACCCATCAGTCACCTTTCCAACTTGTTTATGGAATAGAAGCCATAATCCCCATAGAAATTGCTGAAGAGTCACCTAGGGTTATATTCTATATTGAAGGAGCCAATACCCAAGCAGAAAAAGAAGAGCTCGACCACCTCCTAGAAGTTTAAGAGCAAGCTCAAATGAAAGAGGAAGCACTAAAGCAAAGGGTGGTCCTAAGGTATAATCAAAAGGTGATCAAAAGAAGCTTCGCCACAAAAACCTCATACTGATTGGAAATGACAACGGAGTTCAAAAGTTGGGCAAAGAAAAGCTAGCGTCAAACTAGAAAGGACCTTATAAGATTGTCAAAATCTTAGGAAAAGATTACTACAAAGTGTTCGACCTCCAAGGAAAAGAGTTCCCAACGTCATGGCACGTCTGTAACCTAAAGAAATATTATAATTAGGTAACATACCTTGTTCCCTGCTGTACTCCTTTTCCCAACCTTAAGATTTTTTTCTTAAAAAAGATTTTTTCTGAAGGGGGTTTTAATGAGACACCAAAACAAGGGCTAAGGGTAGACAAAACCCTTAGCAACAAACCTATGTGAAGGGATTTTTCAATAAAATTCTTTTTCTTATCCAAAAAATTTCCTATAAAAATGCATTAACTTAAGCTCAAAAAATCGCAAAAATCATTGTCCGACCTAAGATGGTCAGCAAGATAAAGCGATGAGGTACAAGTTAATGTAAGAAGTTATATAAACAACTCATAAAAACCAACCTTAGAATCGAGGTGAAACAAAAATGAAATGTAAAAGTAATTTAAAGAAGTCCGATTACACAAAGTCAGAACTTGACAAAAAGAGGAATTTATACAAAGAAAACGATTAAACTTAGCGAGAAACAAGCATTAAAAGTTTTCAAGATACAATCACCAACGAAAGAGCCATGACAGCCAAGAGCCCATAGAAAAAACAAAGACCTAATATCACTATCAAAATGAATAAAGGTTCTTTATATTCTAAAGTTGTTTGAAAAACAACTTAAAAGCAAAAGTAAGTTTGTCTAAAAAACTACTAGCTATTACAAAGATAAATTGTTCAACAAAGACCCACAAGCCGGGCCATACAAAATTAAAAATAGAACTACAAAAAAGGACCTAACAAAGGGTTGAGGTTGTCCTCAGTCACAGCATCATTGCCTCGAATAGAAGGGGTTAGGTCATACTCGAAAATCGGAACGGCCGGGATGGCACTAGGGGATGAAGGAGGGAGCTCAGTATTAACAACTTCATGAAGGACCTCGGGAGCCTGAGAAGCTTGGCTGACTTGAGCACCCGCAGACTTCGGGTTGGACAAAGGCTCCTCCTCGTCGTCTTTAGGGGCCGAGGCAATCTTTCCATCTACCACAATGTTATCCTGACTAAACAAGGATAGATCGGCCTCAGGGGCAAGGATTCGGACTTGAACCTTCAGGTTAGCAAACATCTCGTCTATCCCCTTGGCCACTAATGTAAGAATTTATTGTTAACTTAGAATTTCTCAAAAATAGAATTTCTTCGTTGCAAGTATAGTCTAAATCAACAATTAATTCCAAATGAAATTTTAATCTAAAGATGTCATAATCAATACAAAATAAACTGGGAGTTTTTAAATCCCAGGTCGTCTTCCTTAGGAGTTACAATTTAGGTGCTCAATTATTGGCTATGGAAAATGGGGGTTGGTGGCAAGAGACAAGAAATGTAAATAGTAAGAAAGTAAATGAGAAAACAATAACTAAATATCAAAAGCAATCAAATTCAAAGGCAATTAATCAAGAAAAAGGGGAATTCAAATGCAATAAAAAACCTCTTGGCAAGGATTGAGAGCTACGGTTACCTATCCTAGCCATTGACAACAAACACATGATAATTATGAAGAGTTAATCCTACTTAGTTAACCCTACATCGAGGATAAGTCAAATAGGCACAATTGATTTCAATCCTCAAGTCCTAGTCAACTTTATTAATGGAAGACTTAGAGTTAGTGGAAACCAAATCAACTAACTACTCTAATATATCAATCAAGAATGGACATCAATGACTCAAAGGTCACCAAAGTTCTCAATTCCAAGCCAAGAGTGAGGAAAACCTAAGTAAAAACTAAGCCAAGTATTTTATCAAACACTTTGTGTGCATAAAAATAAAATAATATTAAATTTTATTAAAAATAAAAATCTAACTACCAAAAGCAAGAAAATAATAACAATAACTCAAACAAGTATTAAATGAACATAAAACGTAATTGCATTAAATGGAAATTAAGATTTATAAGAGTGTTCATAAAATAAAAAGGGACATAAATGAGAAATTAAGAAGAAGAACTAACAGAACTAAGATAATAAAGCATGGAAACATAAATAAAACTATATTAGAACAAGAATTAAAAGCTGAAATTAAAGGAAAACTAACTAAGAAAACCTAAATTCTAGAGAGAGGGGGGAGCTTCTCTCTCTAGAAAACTAAGACAAAACATAGAAAAATCTAAACCTAATTGCCCTCCCACCTCTTCATTCCTCTTTACTTTGGGTTGAAATAGCTTCAGAAATGAGTTGGATTGGGTTTTGGAGGCCCAAAATTTGCCCCTAACGATTTGCAATTAATGAGATCACATGACACGGGTCACGCGTACGCGTCACCGGACGAAATTCACTCCCACACGTATGCATGGGTCACGCGTACACGTCGCCATGAGCTCACACATGTGTGTACGCACGTATCACTGTGCGTACATACGGCTGCTGAAACATCCAAACTCCATTTCTTCATGATTTCTTCTCTTTTGCATGCTCTTTTTCTCACTTCTTCAACCCATATTTGCCTTGGAAACCTGAAATCACTTAGCAAATATATCAAGGCATCAAATGGGATTAAAGTGAATAAAATTTAGCAATTAAAATGCCTAAAAAAGCATGTTTTTACTTTCAAGCACAATTTAAGAAGAAATCATGAAACTATGCTATTTCAATGGATAAGTGCAAGAAAAGTTGATGAAATCTACCCAAATAGCGCAAATAAATATCATAAAATGTGGATTCATCAGCCACAAACTCCTCAAGAGTGGCATATCTTTCCTTGGCCTTCTCCAACTCCTCTTGAAGATCGAGCTTTTTCCCGAAGGCTTGGATATAACTCTCCTCGGCCTTCTTTTTTAACCTTTCCGCAATAGTTGTAGCCGCCTCAGCCTTTTTTACCCTGGCCTAAGCCCTCTCCAGGTTGGACATTAGCCCGTCCCTCTCCTTCCCCAACTCCTTTTTTATTCCATTAAGCCTCTCCACCTCAGCTCGGGCAGCAACTAAGCAACTATAAGTGACACTAAAAGGAGTCTTCTGCAACTCCTTAGTAAAAAATTTACACACTCCTGCTGTCCAAATTTCACCCTGGGCCAAGAGTTAAAGATGCTTCTGGAGAGCCACATCATCCATACTATGTGGCTGAAGGGGAGGATATACATTCTTTTGTCTTTTAGGGCAAGGTTCCAAAGATGAAGGAGAAGAAGGAACAACAGAGCTTTCTGGAGGAGAGTCAAGAGGAATCAGCCAACTTGATGGAACAGGAATAACTTTCTTTTGAGTGGAGATACCCGAGTTTGATTTCTTGTCAGTAGATTAGACAAAAGTACCCCTAGCTTCTTTTGTTGAATACCACGAGCCACAACAATCTTTGTAGTGTTCTGCAGTGTCCTCATAGCAGATTTAGGAGCCATTTTTTCTGCAAAAACGAAAATAAAGGTACATTGATCAAACAAACCAAAAAACAAAAAAATCTTAGAAACCTTTTTGTATCCAAGTAAGGAGCCCGACCCTAAGACTCTTAGAACACATCGACTATACACTTTTTAAGTTCATCTAGTTGCTCTACCCCATACTTGACAATTATTGGATTTTCTTCCCAATATAAAGGAAAGTAGGGCTCATCGTTCTCATCCAAGAAGAAAGGTCGGGTTTTCTCTCCAGCTCGGATTTTGAAAAAATAATTTTTGAAGTCGTGAAAGGACTCATCAAAAATGGAAAAAACCTTTCTACCCTGAACAGAACGAAAGGAACGCCAAGATAGCTTTTTTGCGCCAAACGGTTTAGTTAAGACAAAAAGGTAAAAGAAGACCTTAAGGGATGGTCAGACATCGAGCTCTCGACATAGGAGCTGGAAAATTTTCAAAAAAAACCCAAGAGTTCGGGTGAAGCTGGGAGGGAGCGACATTACAAGCTCGAAGGATATTTGTCTCAAAATCAGAAAAAAAAAGCTTAATGCCTAACTTTGTAAAAAATCACTCGTAGGCATAAAAAAGGGGCGTTATGGATTATCTAAAGGGGGGAAACAAATCCTCTTCTTAGGATCAGCCACTACTATTTCGTAATTCCTCTCATCCTCCCGATTTTTATATGGCCTATGGTGTCTATGGAAAACTTCAGCATATTCTTTATCAACTACTAGTACAGGAGTAAGAACAGAGGTATATACCCAATATAACAAAGAAGGCAGAACTTTTGTAGACATGTCGATTATAACAAACCGAGACAATAAGTTACACCTACAAATACCAAAGGAGAAATTGTTACTAAAAGAGCTCGGACACCAGTAAAAAGAAGTCGGATAAAAGCAATAAAACATAAAGCATGATTTCAAAAGATCTTTTCAAAACAGAAAGCATAGAAATGGCGTCCCTTCTACACTATCAGTAGCGACACCATTAGAGGGCAACATGATTATGTTCTACAGCAATAAAATGGCAACAAGTTCCTCTAAATTCTATAAACATAGCTAAACATTCATAACAGAAGTATCAGACGACAAAAAACGGTGTCAAAAAAGGGGTTTTTAGCAGAAAAAGCAACAACAGGTAAAGAAGCTATCAAAGAAAATCTCAAAGGAACAAGCATCGACAACGTAAAAGCAAAAATTCAGCCACCAACACTACTACCCAGGGAACCATTCAAAATAGTTTCATGAATACAAAACAATCAATGCTAAAAGAAAAAGCGAATAGAAAAGCCAACCTCGATGAAATTCGAAGAAAGGGGCACATCAAGCAGCAAAACCAGGGATGATCCTCTTCACGAAGAACTCTTCAAAACGAATCAAGATAAAGACAGTCTTAAAACTGAAAAGTGGTTGCGATACAAGAAACAAGGAGAGAAAATGAGGGAATTCTTGCAATGAAGAAAGCAAAGGAAGCGTTTTCAGAAATGGAAAAGGGAGAAGAAGGAGAGTGCGAAGCATTTTATAATAGAAAAGGGGCAAAATAGTCACTTCACACCCCTTCTTAAAAGCCATGCACAGATTCTAAGGGAACTGCCACGAAATGTTTGCTTCTCATTTAAAGAGGCAACATTCAAAGTTTTAAAATACGTCGAGTACCCGACCTCTTGACGGCGGTATACCCGACGTCGAAGCTGAAGCCACGACATGCTCGAATCCCACCTCATAGCAAGCCCAGACTCAAGTAGGGACGTTGTTCATACCCTATTCCAAAACATAAAAGTCAGGCCCAATAAAGATAAAAGGCCCGACCCAAAGGGGTGGCCTCCACCATATACCCAACCTTTTTGGAGGAGGTTGGACACAACGAAGGGAGTACAGCTCTATTTGTCCAAGCAAGTAACTGCCTCTGTGAATCTCTCAAACTATCTCTATCTTTTTTGAAAGATAGGTCCTAACAAACTCCCAAGATAAAAGGAACGAACTACTTTAACAAGGGTGGTTATCAGTAGGGACGGATCTACATAGGAGAGTGTGGGGGCAAATGCCCCCATTGAGATTTTATGAAGGTACATGTATTGTATGGGATAAAAATTTATTTGTCCCCAATCTCTAACTCAATAAATAAATTTGACCCTACTTCAATTATTTTTAATTCTCTTTTATTGTTATTCGTTTCTGATTCTGTGTCTTCTAGTAAGGTTCCTTAACTTCATTCTTTATTTCTTTTTTATTTAGCTAAATATTTATTTTTATGTTTTTATAATTTTTAATTCGTGTAATTATTCTACATTTTATTTTGTAGTTATGTTATTGTATATATTTTTTATTACATAGTTAATAGTTATTGAATAATAAGATTCATTAGTAATTTAAATTTTAAAATATAGTAATATTAACTAGCAACAAATGATAGTTCAAATGAAAAGTAATATCTAAATACATAGATAACTATTAATGTTTCATCCTTTGAAGTTAGCTCTATTTTTGCTGGCAATAATGACATCAACTGAAATTTTAAATTTAATTATGAATATTATAAAGAATTGATTTCATAATCCAATGAGAGATGAATTTTTAAATGATTATTTACTAACATATAACAAAAAATTGACATTTAATTATATTGACAATAAAAAAATTATTCATTCTTTTTAAAAAAAATATATGTTATTACTTAAATTACTATACAAATATTTTAATCTAATAGTTAAGTAACTAAAAGACTAATTATATTTTATAATAATAAATATAATTATAAAATTATTATTATTATTATTATTATTATTATTATTATTATTATTATTATTATTATATATTCTGTCCCATTGAAAATATTTTTTGAATTTGTCATTAGTTATCGGCTCTATTATAAATACACTGACATTCTTTAGGTATATACACGTTCTAATCTACTAAATCTTGTCTAATGTCTTTGCTAACTTAAGTATTGAAGTCTCTTATAGGTACTACCCTCACCTCGTCACGAGTAACTCGGACGGCGACATCTCGACACCAAACAAATCGAATGCTGCCTCAGAAGAATCCTAAATCCCACGTCCACACCGAAATCAACGTTTTAGATAAATCTCATAACAAAATATATATTCTAATATTATTATCTTAATTTAAAAATTAATAATTAATTTTTTATTTTATCAACTTTCTCCCGTTAATAGATCCTCCTCCATTACACATTACACATTTACACCTAACCTACCAAAAGAGCGAAAAGACGATCTTGGAGGTTCATTAAAAAAGAAAAAAAGAAAAAAAAAAAGATAAACAGCACGTAGCCACGTAAGGAAATGCTGGACAACTGGAGTAAGGCACCGGGGTTGGGGCAAACCGGCAAATGTGGGATTGCACGTTGCGACTTTCCATGATTGTTTACAAACTACGATCTTGCTAATCGTGGTATGGTTCCCGCGAAAATTCACAAGAAAAAAATAAATAATAAAAAAAGAAAATTTAGCCTCTCCAATTCCACAAGAACGTGACGTGCTGCGGAGCTGTTCAGGTAGTGTTCTATCATCTCTCTGTTCATTTTATAGTTATCATTATTATTATTTTATCTTTTTGGAAAATTTCTTTACGTTTTCTTGAGCTACGTTTTGGAAGAATTACTGATAGAATCAAACATTTTCTGTTTTATCGAGGTATTAAGTATTTTATATCCATTACAATTGATTCTCAAATCAAAAGATGACATAGGATCTTCGAATTAGCGACTTAAAAGTTAAAAGTATACACTCTTCGCAAGAAAAGTTTCCATTTATCATTTGCGACTTCAGAATGGGATGAAATGTATGAAAGGAGCTTGATCTAGGTTTCTTATTAGAAAGTGATTCTAAAATGGCAAGTCTCTGCGAGAAATGTTGCCTCGTTTGCTAAGATTTGAGCACTGATTTCGTTTCTGATAGACATAGCACTGTGCAACATTTTTCTTTTCTTTTAGGGTTTGTTTGTGAGTTGGGATCTTTGGAGGTGACGGCAGGGAAGGGAATGAAGTGTTTGTTATTTAGTTTAGAATTACAAGAGCCACTTGTTTGCTTAATGGTTCATGACTCGTGTATTTATAAATTTAGCTGTAATGTGATTATGAATGTGATTTACTAATTACTAGGTTCAAGGTTAATTTATTTGAGTCTAGTTTAAAAATATCAAAAGAAGCATGTAATATGTGTATTTTGGAATTTGTTCTCTGTTAGTATGGAATGCTAGGTAGTAGGCTTGTGGATTTTTGTTGTGGTTTGAGTCACCTTTAATGGTTTTCTATGTATGCACAGACATGAGGTCGAGGAAATTGCACCAAAGAAACGAGGTGCTTGGAGGTTTTCCTGAGTTTGGTGCAATATTCATGTCTAATAGAAGTACTTTGCAAGAATGTTTTGAGAAGAGATTGTTTGGGCTACCTGTTGGTTACTCTGATTTTGTTCGAAACGTAAAGGAAGGAATGACGCTGTTCCTTTTTGAATTTGAAGAAAGAAAGCTTTATGGGATTTTTGAAGCAACATCAGATGGTGGCCTGAACATTGTTCCCCAGGCATATGTTTCAACAGGAAGGTCATTTCCTGCGCAGGTGCCAATTTATATGTTCCTATTTCATTTGTTTTTTTCCAGTTCAGAGATTCTTTTGTTGTTTCTGTTGATGTAAAGATCAGTGATCACTTTAAGAAAATTCTTATGCTGATCTGTTTAATTGTTGATTCTGTTCTTTATATTGACCAGGTCAAATTCAAAATAATATGGCACTGTGATCCTTTATCTGAAGATGAGTTTTATGGTGCCATTCAAGATAACTACTTTGGTTCCTACAAATTCAACTTTGGTCTCACTAAGGAGCAGGTGTGCTTGTTTACAAGTTTTGGTTGACATTTATGCTTCATGTTCCTTGATACACTAGTGTGAGAAGTTAGTGTTTATCCATCTGTGTAGGATAGCCTGCTACAAAGCATTGTCCCATGACTTTAGTGGTGTGTCCATGTGTTTGACTGTTTGACACACATAAGGCATGCATATGTATATGTTCAACTATTTTATTTATTATGCTTGGACACACTTTGGACATGGCTCACACAAGGGCACGTGGGATACTCAACTTGGACAAAATTTTTATTTTTCACATCTATTCTGATGGGCAAACTCATTGGAAAATCCTCTCCAATAGCCTACTTGATCTATTTCTAGTCTGCTCTTTGATTATGAATGCGATAACAACAATGGTGGAGAAGGGAATGAAGTTAATATTTAAATGCTCCCTCTAACTAAACATCAAAAATCAAAGGATGTCAATTAAACATCTTTCATTAAGTTCACTAATTATGTTATGTATTGGTAGGTGGCCTGCAATTTTTTCAGGATGGGATTTAGTAAGCATTGACATATAAAGAATGTCCAAAGTAGTGAAAATTGATGATTTAACATTTATGAATATCTAAAGATATTGTAAATCTTGAAACTTACACTCATGTGCCATATTTGTTTCTTACAATGTTTAAGGATTTGGTGCCTTTGTATCCATTTCTTGTTGATTATTTGTGTCCAGATGATGTATAGTTTTATGATTCTTATTATTTTGATGTTAGATTGAGAGCCTTCTGCAGTTGTTCAGTTCAAGAAAGATTGAAGTCCCAAGAACTCCATGTCACAGAAAAAGGAAGAATAAAAAACAGGGTTACAAGTCTATAAAAGATGTGGGGAAGAAAGGGAGGTTTGCGGAGGTTGAAATCTTCAGAAGGAAGCCTGACAAAATTCATGGCAGTTCAGATATTTCAGAGCTAGACGTGGAAACATTTTTGGCATCTATTGCTTGTGGAAAATCTGAAGTCACCCATTCTGATGATGCTTATGATCCTGAAAATCCTGGTTTCCATCATTCAGTTGTCCCTAAGGATCTCAATGCTGCTTTTGGAGAATCACATGAGCTGGTTGCCTTGCAATCAAAGAAAGAAAACTTCAATTTTTCTGCAGAAGACACCTTGGAATATATACCCTTGTGTTTACCAGATTCTGCTGATGAAGAGGGTTTTGATGTTGGTGAATGTACAGGAGAAGAGCTAGGTAAATTTGTTGACAACAAATTGTCTATTATCCCTGTCCCTCAGTTACCACTTGTGTCTAATCTGAGTGATGAAGGATGTAACCAAAAGAAAATGGAGGATTCAGTCACTTCTTCAAATGGAAGTCCATGCTCTGGATTAGATAACTCGTCCTTGGCTGCTATTTCCTTCTCAGATGCAATTGGCTTTCAGTCCAAACCTGGAAGTAATTGTTGTGAACTACAGCCAGCCAAGTGTTTGTACTCTGACAACCTGAAAAAGAGAGCCAGTGTGTTTTCCCGGTTAACTTTTCCTTCTAAGGACTCCATTTCAAAGAATCAAAACGATCTTAGAATGAAGTTAGTGGATCATAAGTTGAGAGTCAAGCAGCATAGTTGAGGACAAATTTCCCAGAATACAAACATTATGATAAAGTTGACATACCAGGAATGTTGGGTTCCTATTATAACAGGACGTTTCAAGAAATCACTGCCAAATGATGGGATTGGATAGTACATAGTAGTATATTTAGATTGCTGTTTGGATTTGGAAACTGCATGGTTTTGCCAAAAAAAGCTAAAAATAGAACCATTGTTAATATACCATGATAGAACAGTGATTCTTGGTCTAATTTTAATAGAAGTGATTTTAGCTTGAAGTGAGGGAAGGGAAGCCTAGCCCAACCATTAATCTATGAGAAATCTCATTAGTTTCGTTAATCGTGAGTCACATGATCTTAATGAAAGTAACGTCAAGCTTTCTGATGGCTCTATGCTTAACGAGTTCAGTCCAGTCTTTTCTTTTCTTTTTTAGTTTTTGTTTTATTTTTTTATAGGGAAATATTTGGTGTTAATGATTTGGATGAACCGAAGCAATATGAAGAGCAACATCTTGTTCGGCATATGACTGTATTGAGAGGTAATGTCATGTATATATGATTTGGGATTCAACTAGTCAAAAGTAACATGGCACTCGATCAGTTTATGCACACTCAATATATCATGAATTGTTCAGCCATCAATAAGTTAAAAAGCCAAGTATTATAATCTGTACATTTTTTTAGGAAAAAATAACTCGTGACAATAGTTATTTCTACTTGATAAATCATGCATTGTTCAGGTGAATGCTGCTATACACCATCTGACGTTGGGTGTAATTCAATGATAAAAAGTTGAAACGATGTTCCAGCTTTGCAGTTCGTCTTTCCCCTTGTTTCTAACTTCCAAAGATTTGTGAACGGAAAATAAAAATAATCATCATGTGATCTAATATGATGTATGCTCATTTAGTTTTCATGTTGGTTTCACAATTTGTGGTGTGTTACAACCAAAGAAAATTGGTAAGAAGAAAGGAGTCATTTTCAAATAGACAATGACTGATGGAAGAAACCCTACTGTTGTTGACCTTGATTCGTTGAACTTTTCTCTTATTCTGCGTAGAAGAGGAAAAAGGATAAACATTTTGCTAGTACAGAAAAAAATACGGTGATAGAAAATTCCTTTCAAAGCTCTGCATAGCTAAATAACTAAAAGGTTGAACATTCAACGCAATGAAGTAGGAGACTTAGTTACACACATTAAGTTAACTTGCGTTTGTGCTTGATCAACATCGTTTCTTTGCGAATTGGGCTTGAATATTGAAGGTTTAGCTGGATTGTTTTTGTAGCTTCTACATCGATACATAATTACATAGTTCTCAAACAAGCTAACTCTTATTACCTACAATACAGTTAAACAATGTGAGCATATATTTAATTAAACTTAAAAGAAAATGGTGGTCTTAATTACTTCCACATTTCCATCCCATGTTTTGTCAAGAATCTTACCTCATCTTTTTATATATCTACTATATATAAGTTACTGGAGCAAGTTTTGTAGCATCTTTAGCGTGTCTTCATACACGTGTCATCTCAATCTCTCTTCATTCTCCCTACAGTTATTCATCCCTCTTTATACCATGCTACCCCTTTGATGTGTCATGTGGCTCGCTCTCTTTAATAACTATAATTTATATTTTGGTTTAAAGTGTTGTCATGCGTTATTTTTTATTGCGGTTTACTTACCTGTGTTCCAAAAATATACATTAAATTATAAATTAAAAGATTTTTTTATTGAAAATATAATTTTTTAATTTTTAAAGCATTTGTTTTGTATTTATTCAAAAAATCATTTAAAATTTTTTACTAATAATAGTTTATTATATGTTCTTAAGACACATGTTAACTAAGTTTTTTGTTATTATTATTTTGTAAATTTCTTGAGTTATATAATTTTTTAGATAAATCATTTTCTTAGTGAATATGGTTTTAACTAAGTTATGAATCTAATTTTTCATGATACAACTAATATGAGTAAAGTATCGTTTTTGTCCCCAACGTTTGGAGTAAGTTCTAAAGTTGTCCCTAATGTTTCAATTGTTCTATTTAAGTCCCTAACGTTTCAAAACTGACTCAATGTTGTCCTGCTGTTAGGGATCCGTTAACAGAATTGACGGCAGGACAAAATTGAGACGATTTTGAAACGTTGGGGACTTAAATAAAACGAAAACGTTGGAGACGAAAATGATACATAGAAATAAAATTTAATTTTATCCTTCAATAATATCGATTTTTTACTATACATAGTATTCAATTATTTTTTAATCACATTTAAGTAAATTACACTTAATCATATTACTTTCATTTTAAATAAATTAATTTTTTTTATAATTTTACTCTTAAAAATTTTTAGTTATCATGAAATATTTGTAGAATGACTAGTATATAAACTTGCAGAAAAGAAAAAAATAATATATATATACAATAAAATATAAATTATACCTTTTGTCTCTAATGTATTAAAATTCTTTAAAATTATAAAAAAATAATTTTATTTAAAATAAAAATAATGTGATTAAGTGTAATTTATTTAAATGTAATTAAAAAATAATTGAATACTATGTACAGTAAAAAATTAATATTATTGAAAGATAAAATTAAATTAAAATTTATTTTTATGTATCGTTTTTGTCCCTAACGTTTTCGTCCTATTTAAGTCCCAAACGTTTTAAAATCGTCTCAATTTTGTCCCGCCGTCAACTCTGTTAACGGATCCCTAACGGCAGGATAACATTGAGTCAATTTTGAAACGTTAGGGACTTAAATAGGACGATTGAAATGTTAGAGACAACTTTGAGACTTACCCCAAACGTTGGGGACAAAAACGATACTTTACTCAACTAATATTTATATTTTTTTATAAACATTATATGTGTTTACGGTTTTGTAACTTAAGATATAAGTATATATTGCTAAATTTTAATTAAATATGCTAAGAAGCAAGTCTCAAGAATATATAGATTAGCATTTATCAATAAACGGTTTAATTTAAAATATTTTTATTATTAGGGTTAGATACTTTTTTCGTCCCTAAAGTTTTGGGTCAAAATCAAAATCGTTCCCAACCTTTTTTTCTTATTAAAATCATCCTCAACGTTACAAAATGTTATAAAATAATCTTTTTTGTCCAGAAACAATATTTTTTTGACGATTTTACCCTTAAAACAAAAATAAAAAAAGCTTCAAAAAGTGGATTCCACCAGATCCGTCCCTCTTTCCACGCCACACTCCCTCAGTTCCTTCAGAACCCTCAAACTCTTCCCTTAGTTGCGGCACCTCATGCTACGGTTACCACCAGTGCCACGATGACAACGACGACGTAGGTTCCAGTTCCACCGCAACGTCAACAGGGAGAACCGGCTAGAGCAGAAAACGGAGAAGCTGGTGGATCTACTGAATGAGACGGAGGAGAAAAAGAAAGAAGAGGCGCTGATGGAACTGAAGCGAGCGGTGAAGGACCTGCAGCAAGGAGAAGACTTGGTGATTTGTAATTTTCTACGTGTTTTAGAATTTTTGCCAAACCTTCAAATTGTACTCTCAACACACCAAATCTTGAAATCGTACTCTCGTAATGGCGTAAAACAGAATCACCAACCCTCTACTCCCTCTATCCTCCTCCTCTAACCACATATTCATCAACCTCTCTGAATCCCAATTCCCCCAACCCGTTTCAGTTCATCGGATGCTCCAAACCCTCAATCGTTCCTCCTGCTTCAACCGTGGACCCCTTTCGAAACGGCACACAGAACGTGGAGGGACTGTACGAGTGGGTGAAAATCCTTACCTTTGGCGTTGATTCAAGTGGTGGTGTTTGGAGCATGCTTGATGGTAGGGTACTTGGCAATGAAGTTGTTTAGCTGTTTTAGGGTGTTTTGGGTTCATCTTTGTTCCTCCTCTTTTCGTTCTTATTTTTTTATTTTTTTATTTTTTAAAAAACACAAATATCATTTCTTTCTTTTTAATTTTTTTTTAATTTCTGTTGTTGCTGATTGTTAGAAACAAGAGACCAAGCTGAAGAAAGTATTTTGTGTATTATTCAGTATGATCAAAAGTACAATATACAAGGGGTATATATAGGTACTAGAAGAATCAAAGTAATAAAAGCATAGAATCCTACTATTAATATACAGATATGCTATATAAATAAAAACGATACTAACTGATCTAAACTGATTCTAATGATTCTCTAACACCCCTCCCCTCAAACTCAAGTGGGAGCTAAGGATACCATCTTGAGTTTGGATAACAAAGTCCGAAAATGAGTCGGATGATGAGCTTTCTTGAAGATATCAACAGTCTAATCCAGTGTTCCAACAATAATGAGACGAACAGCATCAATAAGGATACGTTGCCGAACAAAGTGACAATCAATCTCAATGTGTTTGGTGTGTTCATGAAACACATCATTATGGGCAATCTGAATAGCACTGCGGTTGTCACAAAAAACATCAGTAGGGGACAATAGAGGAGCACCCAAATCTTCGAGAAGCCAACGAATCGAGATAACCTCAGCAGTGGTGTCAGTGAGGGCACGATACTTAACTTCTGTGCTTGAGCGAGCAGTGAACGTTTGCTTCTTAGAGCACCAAGAAATGAGAGCGTCGCCAACAAACAAACAGTAACCAGTAGTAGAACGACAATCAGTGGGATCACCAGCCCAATCAGCATCGGAGTATGCCTGAAGGAACAAAGAGGAATAGGCAAAAAAATAAAGGCCATGAAATAGAGTGCCTTTGATGTAGCGAAGAATGCGAAGAACTGCCGCATAGTGAGTAGTACAAGGAGCTGACAAGAACTGGCTAAGTACAAGAACTGGATAGGCGATGTCTGGTCAGGTGACAGTCAAGTAGACGAAACCTCCAACTAACTGTCGATAGAGAGTCGGATTATCCAAAACAGTGTCATTCATAGGGGTAAATAGAACATTAGGCTCAAGAGGAGTAGACTCAGTGCGACTATCTGTAATCACGGCGCGAGCAAGAAGATCTGAAGCATACCTAGCCTGAGAGAGATAGATGCCATCATATGTAGAGATGATCTCAAGACCAAGAAAATAGCTGAGAGCCAAGATCTTTCATCTCAAAGGTACGGTGAAGTGAGGCTTTAATTTGAGATCAGAGATACCATCAACATCATCTCTAGTAATGATCATGTCATCAACATACAAAAGTAGAAGAATAACTCCACGTGCACTTTTACGAATAAAAAGCGCATTCTCATGAGGACTGCAAGTGAAACCGAGATTGCAGATGATGGTGCTAAACTTGTCAAACCATTCAGGAGGAACTTGCTTAAGACCATAAAGTGCCTTGCGAAGAAGACAGACTTTGTTAGAAGGACAAGGATAACCTGGAGGTGGTTTCATATAGACCTTCTTTTTCAAATCTCCATTAAGAAATGCATTCTTCACATCCATCTGACTGAGAGACCATTTTTTTTACTGTAGCAATAGCAAGAAGAGCTCTAACAAATGTAAAAGTCTCTTCATAGTCAATACCATACTCTTGCGTACAACCTTGAGCAACCAAGCGTGCCTTATAACGGTCAATAGAGTCATTAGAGCGAGTCTTGATCTTGTATACCCATCTACTGACATAACTTCCTAATTAGAAGGAGGATCAACCAAATCCTAAGTGTGTGCTTTTTCAAGTGCCTGTATTTCTTTCTGCGTTGCTTGTTGCCAATTTGGATTTGTGGAGGCTTCTCTAAATGACTTAGGTTCGTTTTGATGAAGAATAGTAGAAAAGCAATGATAATCAAGAAGATGAGGAGGTGGATTTCTTACCCTAGAAGAACAAGTGGGAGGAGGAGGCATAACGGTAGGAGCGGGATCGCCGTCCGGTCTGGAATCATCAGGAGATGGAGAAGGCAGAAGAGCAATAGGCTGTAGAGGATGACCCAAGATAGAACCTGTAGAATCATCACTAGGAAAAATGTCAACATTGGGGTTAGTGAAGAAAGAAAACTGAGTGGGAGGAATAGACTCAAAGGAGGAAAAACGAGAAAACATGTAATGCTCCCAGAAGAAAACATGATGATATATACGAATACGTTTAGAGAGAGGATTCCAACAATGATAACCCTTGTGTTCAGTGCCATAACCAAGAAAACAAAACATGCGAACACGAGATTCAAGTTTACTATGCTCATGAGGCTGAAGAAAAACAAAACAGACACAACCAAAAACTCAAAGAGAACTGTAATCTAGAGAGGTATGATAAAGACGCTCAAAGAGAGTAAAATTACCAAGAACAGAAAGAAGGAAGTCTATTGATAACATGAATAGTAGTAAGAATAGCTTCACCCCAAGTACGCTCAGGACACGAAGAAGAAAGAAGCATTGCACGAACAGAGTCAAGAATATGACGGTGTTTACGTTCAGCTCGGCCATTTTGTTTATATGTACCAGGATAAGAAAACTCAGACAAAGTACCATGTTCTGCAAGAAAGGCTAAAAGTTTAGAATCACGGTATTCCATAGCATTATCGCGTTGAAAAACCTTAATGACTTTTGAAAATAGAGTTTTAATCATAGTGGCAAAGTTAATATAGATCTGAGGTAACTCATGGCGATTAGTCATCAAATAAACCCAAGTAAAGCGTGAATAATCATCAATAAAAATGACAAAGTATCGAGCTCCTCCTATATAAGCGGTGGGAGTGGATCCCCAAACATCAGAGTGGATAAGATCAAAAGGAGAACAAGTAAGAGAGGAATTACTGTGAAACGATAAAGCAGGTTGTTTGGCAGTTTGACAAAAAATGCAATCAAAAGACTCAGTAGGAACCTGACCCAATACACCCTGAGATAGAAGAAGACGTAATTTTTCTAAGGAGCTGTGGGCAAGACGTTGATGCCATAAGTGAAGGGTAGACAGAGAAGAAGCAGCACAGAGATTTGGCACAGAAGGAATATGAAGATTCTTGAGTTCAAACAACCTTTTAACCTTACGTCCAGTCCTGATGATTTGTCTCATTCGATGATCCTGAACATGACAACCAGACATGAAAAAAGTGACATCAAAACCTAAATCAACAAGTTGTCCAACAGAAATAAGATTAAAGTTCAAATTGGGAATATAATAAGTATCAGGAAGATTAAGAGTCGACTGGGAGATAGAACCCTTGTGTGTTGCGTGCAAGAGGGAACCTTTAGCAGTATTGACAGAAGGTGCATTTGTAATGGTAGACAGAGATGAGAAAAGATCACGCAACGAAGACATGTGATTAAAGCAACCCGAGTCAAAATACCATTTAGAATTACCTGGAGAAGTTGAAAAAACAGCAGGAGTATTATCAGAAAGCAAGAAAAGATGCTTAAGAAGAGATGCAATATCAGAGAGAGAGACAGAAGACAAGGTTGAGAGTAGTAGATGTGGTAGATTCAATAGCAGAAATAGCAGAAGCAGACGCATTCTTTGAGAAGTTGGGATGAGAATCATGCTCAAGGTGACCAGGACGTGGTGGGCGAGTAGGACAGGCAGTAATAAAATGTTCCGAGAGCTTGCAGTAATGACAAAATACTTGTTGACAATTGTAGCTAATGTGACCTTTCTGTTGACATTTGTGACATTCAACAAAAGGACAGTCTGAGAAGAAATGCCCAAAACAGTTACAGTTTCGACAGAATTTACCCTTTCTGTCTCTGGTAGCAAAAATATTCGAAGTATCCATAATAGTAGAGATAAAGATCAGAGAGAGGAGAGAAAACTACAAATTCAGAGCAGAGAACAAGAAAACGGATGGCAAAATCGGTAAGAGCTCACCAAAAAACCTTAGAGAGGGTCCCACTGGTTGCCACGTTAGCGCCACGTCAGGAGGGAAGGACACGTGACATTGCGTGAATGGAGAAAAAGAGCGCGTCAGCGCTGATGAGTCAAGGAGGAGCACGCGGGTCGGTACGCGGGTCGGGTTGGACAGCAGGGTCGGGTGCTGGTCCGTGAAGCTGCTGGCCAACACGTGGCATGACGCTGAGCCTTCGATCTGGACGTGGATCGAACGGCGTTGGAAGGAGGAGCACTTTAATCGGACAAAGAACTTTAGGCGGCTTCCGGCGGCTTCTGACGGCAATTCTGGTGGCGTTGAAAACTTCACAAAGAGTCGAAAAAAGAGGACAAAGTACTGCCAGAGGAGACAAAACACAAGAGGCTAGAAACCAATTGTTATTGGAAAAAAAAAAACAACCTAAGCTCTTGATACCATGTTAGAAACAAGAGACTAAGCTGAAGAAAGTCTTTTGTCTATTATACAGTATGATCAAAAGTACAATATACAAGGGGTATATATAGGTACTAGAAGAATCAAAGTAATAAAAGTATAGAATCCTACAATTAATATACAGATATGCTATATAAATATAAATGATACTAACTGATCTAAATTGATTCTAATGATTCTCAATGATTTTCTAACACTGATTTTGAATTTGAAATTGCGATTGATGATTGTTGAATTGTTGTTAAATCTAAAATTTCTGTTGATTTATTTTGTGGTTGTTGTTATTGTTGAATTTGCTGTTGCTGAAATTACTGAATTTGTTGTTGCTAAATTTGGTTGTTGCTATTGCTGAATTTAATTTGTGGGTGGGTGATAGTGATTTAGGATGATGACCAGGTAATAGAGAAAAAGAAGATATGATGGTTATGGTGGCAGTGGTAATGGTTATGGTGGCCAGGGGGAGTTCAAAGAGAGTAGGAGGAAGGGGATGGAGAGAAAAAAGATAACCGGAGTGGGGTGGGGGTGTTTTTGTTTTTGTTTTTTAATATTATTTTTATTAGCTTTATTAATTGTTAAGGTTAATTTGTTCAAAAAATTAAAATTGAAGTAAAAAATGACGATTTTATAACGTTTTGTAACTTTGAGAATAATTTTAATAAGAATAAAAAGTCAGGAACAATTTTAATTTTGACCTTAAACCTTAGGGACGAAAAAAGTATTTAACCCTTATTAGTGATTTCATAGTTTGTACAATTATACAGTTGTTAAAAATACGAAATTAGTTTTTAATTTAAAAAATTTAATTATTTTTATGACACAAATGAGGTATCCATCATAAATATGTTTCAATCCATCAAAAGTATGATTTTAGTTAAGTTGTTGAATTCAATTTTTATTGTATAACTAATATTTGTATTTTTTTTTTTGGTACAAACATTAGTCAGATTAACTTTTACGGTATATTAACTTAACATATAAGTAAAAGAATGTTAATTTCTTACAATTATTAAGGTATATAATTTAATATAAGAAGCAAGTCTAATTTTTTTTATTACACAATTGAATAGTTTCAGCTTTAGTTAAAAAATTATAGATAATATTTATTAATGTACAATTTTTTAGTTTTTAATTGTTCAAGGGTTACTTGAAAGGGTATTTTGGGAGAATCAGAACCCACAGCTCTAGCGATAAGAATTGGACGGGCAATGACACTTCATCGTCTAAGTCAAAGAGTGTATAAAAGAGGTGGAAAGATTAGAGTTACTGAGTTAGTGTGTGTCTACTTTTGGGGGCTTTAAGACCCCCTATTTGTGCATACTCTAACCCAAACCGGTTCTTCCACTCTCTCACCACCAAAAACCAGTTCTTCCTCCCTCCTCAACTTAACCAAAGTTCCCCACTCCCCCCACCAAACTAACTAAATGTGATTAATGTTAGATGGTAGCATTAAATGGAGATGGAAACTTGGTTAGCTGTGTAGATTCCCTTAATGTATGAAACATAGCCACCCCCTCATCCACTTCATTTTCATATTTATTGCATTCATCCTTTGCATAAATGAGACACAAACAAAATAGAGAAGCAAGAGAGGGAGAGAAGAGTCCGAGAGAGTGAGAGATTTGAGAAGAGTGTGAGTGAGAAGGAGAATGAGTTCTAGATTCTTCCATCAAGCTTCTTTATCAACAAAAATTTGATCACATGCCATCATCTTCCTAGAAGTTCAAGGAGCTTAAGCTTTTCTTCATCACCTTCCTTTGGTGCCTCCAAAAATCAGCAAGTGAAGAACACCCTTACCATTCTTCTTCTCTATTCGGTCATATGGACCTTTCCTGATGTCTCACTTTATTTCATTTTCTTCTAGCTAAAGTCATCACACACGCCTCTTCTAAGAATCACCAAACCAACCAAGAATTCAAGCTTGAGAGGGTAAGGCTGTTAAGGCCTTCTAAGAATCACTTTATTTCATTTCCTTCTTGTTGTGATGATGATTCGGCCATTAAGGCCTTGTTAACATGAAAATTCTATTTTGATCAATGTTTAAGAGTCTTGATCGAGAGAGAGAGAGATAAGGTTAGATTTCATAGATAGCTAACAAGCAAAGGTAAGGGGTAAGATTATACGAGGTTCATTTAAATGAATCATATGATCAAAAGATGGTTGAACATGTCTTGCTGATTTTTTATGTTCATCAAAGTTCTTGATGATTGGTTGATTATGTTTTGATATTTTGAATGCACTTAAGTGCTATTGATGATGAATGATTGAGTGATATGTGTGCTGAAATTTGAGATGAAGTATGCATGAATATAATTATGATAGATTGCATTAGGACTAAAGCCAAAACACAATTTTATGTCCCTATATTAGTACGGAGATGTGTTGCAACGTATATCGACCTTGTAAGGAATCAAGGTGTTGTGTTACTGGAATAGTCATGAAATCACTGTTTTTGTGTGATTTCTGGAGCTATATTAATTTGATGAGTATGACCCATAGCTTGTTAGAAACTTTAGTCCAAGGTGATTGTGTGAACATAAAGTTTTGTGCTGTTTTGAGTTCGTTTACTATTTCTAAAGTAGGCACGAAGTCGGGATGTCGGGGCTGTCTCGATAATACAAGGATAGAAACATATAAGAACGATAATTTACAAGTAAGATAGTTTGCTAGTAGATATGAGAGTCTGAGCATAAAGAGAGTAAAAATAAATTCTCTCATGAGGAATATGAATTAGTAACTCTATATATAAGAAAGGAAAGATACTGACGATATCAAAGAAAAGAGATTAATAAAAAATAAAGCTAATTCCCAAGATGTTATATGCCCCAGTCAAAGGAATGTATTGGCTGGACAGAGAGATCCCGCCAGAAAAACTTACTGGTTGAAAAAAGAATTATCTGGTGAGGAGGAGCTAGACTCTAACGGAACCAGAACCATGATAAAAGATTATCCGATGAGGAGGAGTTAGACTCCAACAGAACCATAGCAATATGGCAAGCCACCATTATATGGCATGCAACCACAGGGGCAGGCTCCTCAATCTTATGGCCATCCTAAAGTTGCTCAACCAGGGGATATGTCATATCAGGGCTTAACTCCTGCCTAATCATGTGGCACGAATATGCTAATGCAACAGGTAACAGCCATAGCCATATGCACTAGGCCAACTCAAGTATCATATCCTTCTTATAGGTCTGGTCCAATTTATGCTCCACCCACTATACAACCTGATTATGGTCAGCTGGATTCTCAGCCAACTGCAAGTTATACACAAGTTGCTCCTAGTGGTTATGGGCCGTACCCTTTTACATAGCGAGCTTACACCAACCAGCATGCTCCTAACAAACAATGCAGGTTATGGCTATCAGGCACCCCAAGATCCTGCTTATGCTAGTGGCACTGCAACTACATACATATAGTGTAGCACCAAGTGGTCAGCCAGGGTTATGTTCAACCTGCACCAACTCAGATTGGCTATGAGCAGTCTATTCCTCAGTCTGCTGGTTATGTAGCTGTACAGGCGAGTACTCCAGCTGCATATGGCAAGACATTGTCCCCTTAGTCTACTTAGCAATAGGACTCCACCCAAGTGTATGATGCACCGCGATAATTATTTTTGTAGTGACTACATTATTATAGTATTAGATGTTATAGTTGATGTCTTAGTGTAACTTTTTATTTGTTGTAATTTATACCGCATCATATTATGAACATCACAAGATCTAATTTTTTATTGGTGCACTGAATGCTTTTGTTTATCATCAATGTGTTCTTAATATGCTTTAAACTGTCAATCTGAGATTTGGTTATAAGAATTTAAAAAAATACAATTAGTATGAGTAAAACATAATCTATTGGTAGACAAAGCTGATCAATAATTTTTAAAACTGGGTAGTCAGATTAGTAATATAAGCCAATAATGATTACAAATGTTGAAAAATTATATTTATTTTAATAATTTTTATTTATATAATTGTTTTTTAAAATAATTGATTATACGAGATAATTAATTTGTTTGGATATTTTAACTGAAGTAATTTTAAGATAATTTATTGTATTTGGAATATATGAAAAAATGGATTAGTTTAAGTGATATAATCACAAAAAATGAGTATGAAATTATTATTTGAATTATTTAATATTATTATTTTATATGTATCTTAAAAGTTAGTTTTCTTTTTGATACTATTTTGGACAATATTATAATTTTGTTGCAAATAAATAAAATTCACTTGCCTTTGAAAAAAAAAGTCATCGATTAATCATCAAATATAAATATATATTTGATATCTTATAAAAAAATTATACTATTATAAATTATTTTGTTGAATGGTTTTCATCCAGGAAAACAAAAATTCCTAGAAAAGAGTTTAAAAGTGGGCTATCTATATAGTCTCACTAGAATTTTGGATAATTGTAATTTAATAGAACTAGTTGTTTGAGTCTCGGACACCTAATCCAACAAAGAAGTAATGTTTAAATGCGAAAGGACGTTATCTTTTTTCAAAAGTAACTACAAACAATCACATTCTCTAAACTTCAACCTTTGCTAGCGCCATCGCCGCTAGTACTAGGAGTTAGGGGATAAGTTACCGAAGCAAACTGAAATTTATCGTAAAACCGAACTGAAATTTATAACAATCGAATAAAAACAAAAAAATCGGTTTTTTGGTTTTTTTCGAAATAAACCGGTCGGTTCAATTCTGTTTTTGGTTAGTTCGGTAAAAATCAAATCGAATCGAACCGAACTGCAGAAATAGTTTAGTAATACATTGAAATGAAAATTTTAGATTTAACAAATGTGTTTGTTTTATGTTTAGTTGTTGAAATGAGTTAAAATTATGTTGAATTTGAATGTAATGTAATATTATTTCACTTTATTGATTGTTTTGAACATTATTGTACTAAGATCAGTTTTCTATTAGTTAGATTTAAAAACCGAAAAAACTGACCGAACTAAACCACTTTTGGTTCGGTTCAGTTCGATTCGATTGTTGCACAGACAACAAACCGATTAGTTGGTATTATGTAAAAACTGAACAGATCGGTTCGATTGATTTTTAATTTAAAACGGAACCAAACCGAACTGATAATACCCCTACTAAGAGTCGAGGAGTATAAGTACCGAACCAATGCTAAACCAAAATTTACAACAATCGAATTAAAAAAAAAATCTTGGTCTTTTTATAAAACTGACCGGTTCGATTCAGTTTTCGATTGACTCAATGAAACCGAACCAAACTGAACGGAGGGTAAGCCTACTGTGATGAGGGTTTTACTATTTTGCCCCTTAACCTAGAAACAAAACCCTGGCCCTAACCTTAAGCGAGTCACGCTGCACCTCCCTCCCTCATTTTTTTTTGTTCTGAATTCCCATCCTCTTCCTCGATGTATGCTCTGAGAGAGTGAGCACTGAGCAGTCCATCCTCCATTCAACCATTCCTCCTCCTCCATCCTTCTCACGCAGGAGCAGTGGTGCCTTCGTCGTCGTGAGTCCCAACCGCAGCGCTCTTCTCCGTCGCAGCCGTAGCAGAGAGCGCCAGCTATCGTGGTAAACCGAGCCGCCCTCCCCTCGCCGAGCAATAGCAGAAGTTCAAGACCTCTCCTGCAACTCAACAATGTCTTCTTCGGAGGTCAGTATATTCACCAATTTTTGGAGTAAAATTTGTTGCTGTCACTGGTACTAATTTGTTGTTGCTGGTCCTAATTTTTTGTTGAGTAAAATTTATTGTTGTTGCTGGTCCTAATTTTTTATTTGATAATAATTCCTCATTTTTGGTTTGTTGTTGTTGTTGTTTGAGAACAGATTTTCGGTTAGAGCACTGATATAGTGATAGCTGTATCTGAATCTTTGTTAATTTGATGTTGTTGCTCCTAATCTGTTGTTGATGGTCCTAATTTTTAGTTTTCAGTAAAATTTGTTGTTATTGCTGGTCCTAATTTGTTGTTGGGATTTCTCATCTACTATACCTTCTTCGCCGGTGACTCTCTCTTCTCTTTGTGTGTGTGCTCTAATTTCTAAGCTGCAAGGTTTGTATGCAAATAGCAGAATATGGCAGAAGAGGAATCAAAACCATTGAACTTCATACCAGAGGTTATACTCAAGAAGCGAAAAAGCAACGAAGCATGGGCTCTTAGGAAAAAGGCTCAATTAGAACGCTCCAACTTCCAATCTAACAAGAACAAGGACGCTACCATAAAAAAGCCCGAGGATTTTGTTATTCAATATCGCAACATGGTAACTCCTATCTCTCTCTGTCTCTGCCAGAACATGATTCAGTCTATTTCTGAGTTGCGTGATTGTTGCTATAATCATTTGTAGGAGCTGGACCTTATTAGAATGAAGCGCAGAGTAAAGAGGAAACTTCCACAGCTGAACTCAGACTCCAAGCCCTTAATTGTCATTCGGATTCACGGGTGTGTACCTCTCTCATTGTCTCTCCTTTTTGGTTATGTGAATACAAGTAAGGAAGTGTTTGTATCATCCCTTTTGTTATTTTAGGAAAAATGATATGCATCCGAAAACAAGAAAAAATTTGTACAGCTTGGGGTTGAGAAGAGTATTCAATGCTGTCTTTTTGAAGCCATCAGATGGAGTGTTAGCCAAGTTGCAGAGGGTGGAACCATTTGTTACCTATGGGTAAGACCAACATTTTTCTAATTTGTTTTATAACTAGTTAAATATAAATATTTGTTATGGGGTGATTATGTTTCTAGCTGTCATTGGCAAGGTAGCTTTATGGAGCTTCCATAAAATTTGAAGTTGATTTGGTTTTTAGCTGTGGGGTTGTATGGAATTAGGAGTGTGTTTTGTGTTGGTACCGAACTATTAAATTTGGAATTATCACTTCAAGTTAACTGCAGTTGGTTGTATTATATCTTCCATCCTGGGGCTGAAACATTTACTATTGTATAATTGTATATTATGTAGTTTATTATGTCTTGATATGAATAGAATTTTTCGCTTCAATTGTAGGCATAGCAAGGTCAAATGAGTTACTTGATAACTTATATACGATATTTTGTGTTCCATATCTATTTGGTAGTTGCTTTTTTATGTTGAAGATATTTTGTACTGAAGATTTTAACTATTATTATACTACATAAGTTTTAGTTAATTATAAGTTGTTTTAATTTAACTTCAGACTTGAGAGCACGTAACTATGCTACATTGCTTGGGAGTGAACCTAAGATGCTCATGGGAGTCAGGACTACGTTAATGTAAATAAAACTAGAGAAAGTTTATTAGATGAATATGATTGAAATTTCCGTATGGATGTTTATGTATTGTTGATGTTAGATTGTTAGTTGGGCTTATCTGTGTTGAAGAATATATCTTCAAATAATGGCTTAGTGTTTACTTATTACGTATAGTATCGTAAGTAATGGTTTAGCGGATGATGTTAAAATTATTCTTGATTTCTTGAAAATCTGTTTCTTTTGTAGATACCCAAATCTTAAGAGCATAAAGGAGCTAATCTACAAGAAGGGGCACATGAAAATAGAGAAGCGGAAAGTTCCGTTGACAGATAATAACATTGTTGAGCAGGTAATATATGGTGTTCCTGGTTTAACTGTGATTTCCCCCTTCATTGTATCTGCGATTCATATTCTTTTATTTATAGGAATTGGGGAAGTATGGTATTGTATGCATAGAAGACATGGTGCATCAGATATATAATGTTGGTCCACACTTTAAGGAAGTTATCCAACTTATGTGGCCCTTCGAACTCAACAAACCAGTCGGAGGATTGACAGGATCAAAAACCCTTTTCAAGTATGGTGGAGACTCTGGGAATCGGGAGGATGTCATCAACGAATTAGTCTCTAAAATGAATTAACCTTGATCATATATATTGTATCAAAATTTTGATCATGTTTGTGATGCCCCTAGGAGGATCTTGGCTTCAAGTATCTCATTTTCTAGTTACTATTGATATTGATGTTCCCAGACAAATTAAGATATGTTACTCTTTCTTTTCTTTTGCCCTGGATTTTGATTACCAATTTTTTCGACTTAAATGGTGTTTCAATCTTAGAGAAGTAATATATTACTGATGATATTTCAATGTATTAGAACAAATAGATAATATCAAATGTAGATTTCATAATTAATGGTAAGTGCTGTTAGATTAATGCTGCATGTCTCATATCTTTTCTTCGGTCCTTATCTTATCAAATCCGGTTATCTTTAATTAAAAGTAATAAAAAAAAAATTTAGAAGACGAAATTTGAACTATGCTGGCTAATGAAACAAATATAAATAAATATTCAAATAACATACATTAGTTAATGTATTTTAATTTTGGATTTTTTAAATAAAATAAAAATTTTAATTTCAGAAAAACATTACTTTATCTTTATTTTTTAAGATCTATTTTTTTTCATTGGTAAAAGTTCGATCCCAGACCCTAGGCAAGCTGAGAGACTGAGACTTAGTATCATATTTGTTGGTTCAGAGATTGGCATAGTTGTCAGAACCGAATCGGTGATCGAATCGGTTAGGCTATTGAGTCACTGGTTCAATCGGTGGGTCACTGGTTGAACCGGTTAACCCGGTCCTACGTAAATAAAAAACAAAATATAGTAAAAAATTTAGAATTAAAAATTTAAAATATATATTTTTACTAATATTTTAAAAATATCTAGCTATTCTAAACAATATGGAACAGAAACAATAAGTATTTTGTTAATTTTACTCTATCATAAATACTTTTTATTTTGTTTTTATATTAAAATAAGTATTATTTTCGAATTTTAATAATTTATTAATTAGTTTATATCTATTATACTATTATATACTACAAGTATTTATTGAAAAATAATATTAATAGATATTATATAATTATGAAAAAAATAATAAGTGAGTTTATAATTACTGTTAAATAAAAATATAATTAATTTAAAAATGAGTGAGTTTATAATTAAAATTAAAATAAATTATTTACTGAAAGATATTAATATGTATTTTAATTTGCATATATGTTAGTGTGGATGTAGCTATTGGTACTAAAATTTATGTCTCTGTCTTCAAAATTTCATTATTTCAGTACCTCCAAAAAGTAGGGACACATGGGACTAAAATTTTTAGAGATGGAGACGAAAACTTTAATAAAAGTTTATACTTAAAATACCATCTTTTCAATTAATTCATTCTAATTTTATTCTTTGTGTAAATTAAATTAGAATTTCATTTTTGTTTCAATTTCTGTCTCCCATTTTGTACCAAATAAAATACTGAGATTTATTTCAATCTCTATCTCTTAGTCTCTGTCTCTCAATCTCAGTCTTTCTGTCTCTGTCTCTCTACTAAACGCTACCTAGGTGAACTTCATGCAACCCACCAAATTCGCACAGAAAAATTGGTTATAAACTTTTAAAGTGGAATCATACAATAATAGACATATAAAACTACCATATTCATACAATAAAAGCCAAACAGATTCATCAAATAACTATATAATAATAAACTAAACGTTTAAAATCTAACATAATCATACAAAAATATCCTTAGTTATATTTTTAATATAAAATTTATTAGTCTCTTTAGATATTATGTATCTATACATATATAATATAATATTATTAGTTTAAAGGATTATATCTATTCATCTCTTTTGTTGAAATATTTAAAGGTCATGTTTAGCCGTTGAAATTTCCCTACAGAAAATCAATGCATTCGTATGTATTACGCTTTAAATTAAAAAATTTTAAATAAACGTACTCTAGTCACTTTAAAGTTTTTTAATTTAAATAAACGTATTTATATTATTTTAAATAATTTTAAAATTAATACAAATAGATTTATTTAAAATTTTTAAATTAAATAAACAATACTCATTATTTTAAATAAACGTTATCGTATTATTTTTATTTAAGGAACCTCAGGTACCAAATATAGCTTTTAAGTATTTCAACAAAAGAGTTGAATGGATGCAATCCTTTAAAGTTTATACTAATAATATTACAGTATATATGTATAGATACAAAACTATACCTGAGCAATGCATGGGTTAGAAATATCTATCTATCAAATCACTTTATTATATGTAAATTTTACAAAGATTATTTTTCCATATTCTTAAAAATATTTGTAACACATTGATACAATAATAAAAAATGTTAAAGGTCATCCGACTTTATTATTTTTTATTATTATTTTAGTCATCAATTCAATTTATTTAGTCTAGTAATTTAATAGATCAATTCTATCATTTTTTTAAAAAATATTTGTAATACATTGACACAAAAATAAGAAATATTAAAAAATTATTAAAATTTATTATTTTTTACCATCACTTTTAGCTATCAACTCAATTTATTTAATATAATAATTCAATAGATCAATTTTATCATTTTCAGCAAAATACACAGTAAATATGGAAGTTAGCATTACTAACAACCTCAACAGCATCTACGTTAAACATTGATCCATATTTGTTTCTATAAAGACTAAAAATTTACAAACTTTGAATTGTTTGTACATTTTAGTATGTTGTTGAGTGATATAGTATATGATTTTTATATCAATTTTTAATGAGATTAAAAATTATAAATCAATTAATAAACTTAGTATATAATTTAAAAAATAATAATTAATTTATTGTGTGTATTTTTTATGTAAAAAATTATTTTCATTGTTTATTTATTTATTATAATATTAAATTGAAAAAAAAATAAGATACAAAAATACCTCTCTCTAAAATTTGTTACTTGATAAATTCAATTTCTTGCTCTTTTAAGGTTTGAACCGGAAATTAATAAAGGTGTAAATGTTCTTTTTATGTTTGGATGTTAACAATGCTTAAAAATGTATTTGTAAAGAAAGAACATAAATGAAAGAGAAAAAGATAATTCACCTAAAATAAAGACAAAACAATTTTTTATTTTATTAAAAAAACAACACAGTCTCACCATAATTTAGATAATTACAAATGTTGATATAGTGGAATTATCTAACATTATGAGCAAAAATATAAATGTCAAAAATTCTCATTGATAAATTAAAAAATGTTTGTCAACGAATTATAATTTAAATGGCATAATCTCTCCGTTTTCACCTAGAAGTTTCGAGTTCGAATCTCACTCCTAATTTAAAAAAAAAAACAAAAAGTCTTTGTTAAAGAATTATTAAAGAACTACATCATAATAAAAAGAACTCAAAATTAATAAGTAATGTCTCCATGAATTTTGTCTCACTCCATGAATTATGAATTTTGAAATGCCATTTTAATATGGTAAAAACGGCGGTTTTAAATGTCGTTTTAACCAATAAAAATGTCACTATCAGGGTAAAAACGACGGTTTTAAATGCTATTTTAACCAACCAAAAATGTCACTCTGCCAAGGTAAAAATGGCGATTCATAAACGCCGTTTTAACCAACAAAAAACGTCGTTTTATTCTGGAAATAACAGCGGTTTGAACCGCCATTTTAACCAACAAAAAAAATGTTATTTTATCTGGAAATAACGCCTGTTTGAACCGCCATTTTAACCCAACTCAAAAATCGCCGTTATAACCAGGTAATTGTGGCAATTTTTCGAAAACCGCCGTAATAACCCAATGGCACTTCAAATTATGGTGGTTTTTCTTGAGCGCCATTCAAGGTAATAATGGTGATTCAAACTGCCGTAATAACTCTAAAAAACCGCTGTAATTACCAAGTATTTTTTGTAGTGGTTCTCTTCCAAATACTTGCTTATAGCTTAAGAAAGTGCATGAAACCTAATGAAAACAAATGAAAATGGCTTGTGAAAGTAGCCTAAGATGCCTTGGCATCAAACACTCACCAAGTGAGCCCCAGAAGTAGATTTTAGGATTAAAAAGACTGTTTTACCCTTCTTATGTAATCCTTAGTCATTAATTTATTAGTATTTAAGGGATATTTACATAATCTTTAGAGACCTTTAAGCCATATTTTCGTGTATCATTGTGTTTTCTATCAGTATGAGTTTCTAAACTTCCTAGGTTGATGGAAGGAGCCCTGCTGAGTTTTCTAGATTAATAAAAGTTTACTGTTTCTCTTCAGTCTGTGTTTAATTCAATTCGAAGATGTATCTTCGTTCTTCAACTTGATGAAAGGGATGACCCGTGACAATCATCTTTGTTCTTCATACTAAGACCGCGTGCCTGACAACCACTCGTGTTCTTCTTGGGTTCGTGTGAATACGTGACTGGAAAGCATCAAACCGTCAGCTTGATTATACATCTCTTTAACGGCTAATCCACGACTTCATTGGGGACTTCTCGAGACACCAGTTCAGCCGAGGTATGAGGAGATTAGGGTCTCTGTGGTAGAGGCTAGAACCCAAAGGCGCAACATTCTCTGATCCAGAAGATTTGACCTTGTCTATGGCGTTTTGAGTAGATCATTAAGTAGAATGGACTGCAGGAGCTTCACCCTCAATCAGAATGGATCCGCACTAATCCTGGGGTTCAGATCTGGAGGAGATTGGCGACCGCGACCGTATGGCGTTAATCACATACAGCCTGCCATAGAAGAAATCATTCACAATTGAAGAAGACAATAAGACCAGAGTTAATCCAGAAGGACAAAGCATCTCCAAGCCTTAACTATCTTCTTATCACTGGTTACATTCGAATTCACAAAGTATTTTATACACTTTTATGCATTCAAATCCAATAACTCTTCTATCCGCCTAATTAAGATCTGCAAGATAACCATAGCTTGCTTCAAACCACAATCCTCGTGGAATCGACCCTGACTAAGATCTCCAACGCCAGTGCACAGGGCAGGGAATCTGAATTTCCTAACCACTCAAGACCAGTGGGTCCCACAGCATCTATACCTACCCCACTTCTTCCTTCTTTTTTTCACATTTACCCATACACACTTCCCTATAAACCCTAGCCCAATCACATCCATATCACTTTCCCAAATGCATCATAACTCCCACTAACCCCCACCCACTTCAAAATCAAATTTTCCTCCCATTTCTCCACCCATGACCGAACCCAAACCCTTCCCCACTCCTATAAACACCTTTCACTCTAACCCATCACACACAGACAATTCATACACTCATAAGCCCCATCGGCCGAGCCCTATCTCTCCCTCTATCTCCTTCTATTTCCTTCTTCTTCTACTCCATTCTTCTCTTTGTCTCGTAGTCGAGCAAAGCTTTTAAATTTTGTGTGGGAAAAGCGTTACTTTTTTGCTTTCCATTACCCCTTATGGCACCCAAGGTTGAAGAATCCTCTAGAAAGAGGAAAGAAAAAGTAGTAGCCACCACCTCTGAATCTTGGGAGATGAAGAGATTCATCACCAAAGCCCACCAAGACCACTTCTATGAAATAGTAGCAGAGAATAAGGTGATCTCTGAGGTCCCTTTCAAGCTTAAGAAGAATGAGTATCTGAAAATCCGAAGAGAGATCCAGAGAAGAGGTTGGACAGTCCTAACCAATCCCATCCAAGAGGTTGGGATCTTAATGGTGTAAGAGTTCTATGGTAATGCATGGGTCACGAAAAATCATGACATTAGTGTGAACCCAAATCTCAAGAATTAGAGTACCATGGTCCAAGGTAGAATCTCAGATTTTTGCCCGGAAAGTGTGAGGTTGACGTTCAACTTGTCTTTGATGCAAGGAGACCTACATCCTTACACTAGGAGAGTCAACTTTGATCAGAGACTGGATCAAGTGCTCTCAGACATCTGCGTGGAAGGAGCACAGTGGAAGAGGGATACCCAAGGCAAGCCCATTCAACTAAGAAGGCTTGACCTCAAGCCCGTGGCTAGAGGATGGTTGGAATTCATCCAACGCTCTATCATCCCCACTAGCAATCGGTCAAAAGTGACCCTTGAAAGAGCCATCATGATCCATTGCATCATGATTGGAAGTGAGGTGATCCCTCAATAACTGTACAAGATAGCTGAGAAGCCTTCCACCAAAGCAAGGTTGGTATTCCCACACCTCATCTGTCATCTATGTAATTTAGCTGGAATTGTTATAGAAGAAGATATCTCCATTGAAGAGAACAAGCCCATTACTAAGAAGAGGATGGAGCAAACTAGAGAGCATGCACATGAGCTTGTGTAGCCGCCTCAGCATGAGATCCCTGAGATGCCTCAAGGGATGTATTTTCCTCCTCAAAGTTATTGATCAATGGCATACTTCTATGGGAAAATTAAGCTCTAACATGAATCAGCTGAGGATGGAGCATCAAAAGCATTCCACCATCTTTAATGAAATTAGAGAAGATCTAAGGGCTATGAGGAAAGAACAACAAAGATAAAGGAGTGACATTGAAGAGATCAACCACTACATTGGATCCTCAAGAAGGAGTACTAGCCGACACCATTAAAGGTGGATTCGTTCTCTTAATCTCCTTTCCTTATGTAATTTTTTCTGTTTTCTGTTATGTTGTATTGTCTGTTCTCTTGTTCTTAATGCATGATCATTTCTATCTATGTCTTAAACCTATAAAATGTTTATGTCTCTCAACTTGATTAAAAGAAAATTTTATTTGAAAAGAATTGAGAGGTACATGAATTTCAAGTTTAAAATAAGAATGTTCAATTATTTTGATGTGGTGGCATTGCTTTTGTTTTCTGAATGTATGAATAAACAGTGCATATTTGAAGTTGAAATTAAGAATGTTAGCTCTTGAAAGAATGATAAAAAGGAAAAGTATTATTGGTAATTTGAAAAATCCAAAAATTGATTCTTGAAGTAAGAAAAACCAGCAAAATGAAAAAGAAAAAGCATGTTGCAAAAGGAAAAAAAATTATATATGCATGCGAAAAAAATAAAAAAAAATAAAAAACAGAAAAAGCCAATAGCTCTTTAAACCAAAAGGCAAGAGCAAAAAGCCAGTAACCCTTTAAACCAAAAGGCAAGGGTAAAAGGATCCAAGGCTTTGAGTATCAATGGTTAAGAGGGTCTATAAGGAATAAAATCCTAGCCTAAGCGGATCAACCAAGCTGTCCCTAAAATGCTTGTAGTGTGAATGTGTCAAGTGAAAAGCTTGAAACTAAGCAGTTAAAGTCGTGGTCCAAAACAAAAAGAGTATGCTTAAGAACTTTGGACACCTCTATCTGGGGATTCTAGCAAAGATGAATCACAATCCGAAAGGGTTCTCCCAGTTAAAGTGTCTATAGTATTTATGTATCCGGTGGTAATACTGGAAAATAAAGTGCTTAGGGTCATGGCCAAGACTCTAAAAGCTGTGTTCAAGAATAAAAAAGAAATAAACTAGAAGAGTCAATAATATCATCTGGATTCTAAGTTTCTAAAGAGACCAACATTTCTGAATTACAATGGATAGTGAGATGCCAAAACTATTCAGAAGCAAAAGGCTACTAAGTCCTACTCATCTAATTGAAACTGCGCTTCACTGGAAACTTTGAAATTTATTGTGTCTTACTTTTCTTTTTATCCTACTGTATTTTTAGATGCTTCGGGACAAGCAACAGTTTAAGTTTGGTGTTGTGATCAGCAGATATTTTATACGCTTTTTGGCATCGTTTTTATATAGGTTTTAGCATGTTTTGTTTAATTTTTATTAAGTTTTCATAGGTTTTAGTGTTAAATTCACATTTTTGGATTCTACTTTAAGTTTGTGTGTTTTTATGCAATTTTAGGTATTTTTTGGCTAAAATTGAGGAGCTGGAGCAAAAATCTGATTCAGAGACATAGAAAGCACTACAGATGCTGTCCGGATCTGACCTCCTTGCACTCGAAAGAGCTTTTCTATACCTACAGAAGTCCAAATGGAAAGTTCTTAACGGCTATAAAAAGCTGACTTCCAGGGCTTTCCAGAAATGTATAATAGTCTATACTTTTCTTCAGAATTGAAGGCCCAAAACTGGTGTGCAACATCAGCCTCCTGCCCCAGTCCAAGCGTCTAGTGCCCAAAGGAGAAGACCAGCGTCCAACGCCAGCCTCCTGTCCCTTTCCAGGCGTCCAGTGCCCAAAGAGAAGAGACCAGCGTCCAAACTCCCAAAGAGGACCCCCTAGCCAGCATTCAACGCCCTAGAGATCTCATAGCACATGGATCTCATCAAAGCTCAGCACAAACAGTCACCAAGTGTGCCCCAGAAATGGATTTTAGCACTAAAAAGACTGTTTTACCCTTGTTATGTAATCCTTTGTTGTTAATTTAGTATTTAAGGGATATTTTACATAATCTTTAGATACCTTTAAGCCGTATTTTCGTGTATCATTGTGTTTTCTATCAGTATGAGTTTCTAAACCTCCTAGGTTGAGGGGAGGAACCTTGTTGTGTTTTATGAATTAATAAAAGTGTTACTGTTTCTCTTCAATCCGTGTTTGATTCAATTCTAATATGTATCTTCGTTCTTCAACTTGATAAATGGGATGACCGATGACAATCATCTTCGTTCTTCATACTAAGACCGCGTGCCTGACAACGACCCGTGTTCTTCTTGGATTCGTGTGAATACGTGACTGGAAAGCATCGAACTGCCAGCTTGATTATACATCTCTTAGATGGATAATCCACGACTTCATTGGGGACTTCTCGAGACATCAGTTCAGCCGAGGTATGGGGAGATTAGGGTCTCTGTGGTAGAGGCTAGAACCCAAAGGCGCAGCATTCTCTGATCCGGAAGATTCGACTTGTTTGTGGCGTTTTGAGTAGGATTATTAAGGAGAATGGACTGCAGGAGCTTCACCCTCAATCAGAATGGATCCGCACTAAACTTGGGGTTCAGATCTGGAGGAGATTGGCGACCGTGACCGTACAACGTTAATCACATACAGCCTGCCATAGAAGAAATCATTCACAATTGAAGAAGACAGTAAGACCAGAGTTAATCCAGAAGGACAAAGCATCTCCAAGCCTTAACCATCTTCTTATCACTGGTTACATTCGAATTACAAAGTATTTTATACACTTTTATGCATTCAAATCCAATAACTCTTCTATCCACCTGACTAAGATCTGCAAGATAACCATAGCATGCTTCAAACCACAACTCTCGTAGGATCAACCCTGACTCGCTCAGGTATTACTTGGACGACTCAGTTGGTGCACGAATCGCCATGCTTTGTACAACTGAACCAACAAGTGCACTGGGTTGTCCAAGTAATACCTGAGTGAGTTAGGGTCAATCCCACGAGGATTGTGGTTTGAAGCAAGCTATGATTATCTTGCAAATCTTAGTCAGGTAGATAGAAGAATTGTTGGATTGAGGTTTAATTGCATTAAAAGGAATAAAGAAAAGTGTATAATTAGAATTCGGAAGTCGTGTACACTATAATAAGAAGGTGGTTAAGGCTTAGGGATGCTTTGTCCTTTTGGATTAACTCTGGTATTACTGTCTTTTTCAATTGTGAATGATTTCTTCTATGACAGGCTGTATGTGATTGACGCTGGTTTGAGCAACCGCCAATACTCTTCCAGATCTGAACCCTAGTGTTAGTGCGGATCCATTCTAATTGAGGGTGAAGCTCCTGCAGTTCATTCTCCTTTGTGATCCTACTCAAAATGCCACAAACAAGGTCAGATCTTTCGGATCAGAGAATGTTGCACCTTTGATTCTAGCCTCTACCACAGAGACCTTAATCTCCCCTGAAATCGGCTGAACTGGTGTCTCGAGAATTTTCCAACAAAGTCGTGGATTAGCCGTCTAAGAGATGTATAATCAAGATGGTGCTTCGTCATCGTCCGATGAAAGACGCACTCTGAACCCATGTAGAATGTGATAACCTTATGCCAGTTCAACACATTCATATTGATGAAGAACGAAGATACATCTTAGAATAGAGAATCGAACACAGATTAAAGAGAAACAGTAATACTTTTATTAATCCATAAAACTCAGCAGGGCTCCTCCCCTCAACCTAGGAGGTTTAGAAACTCATACTGATAGAAAATACAATGCTAAACAAAAATATGGCGTAAAAGTGGCCGAAGATCCTTAACAAAGAGTGATCTTCTACTTTAAATACTAAACTAATGACTAGTAAGGGTAAAACAGTTTTCTTAGTGCTAAAATCCACTTCTGAGGCCCACTTGGTGGGTGTTTGGACTGAGCTTTGATGAGATCCACGTGCTATGAGGCCTCTAAGGCATTGAACGCTGGTTAGGGGGTCCTCTTTGGGCGTTTGGACGCTGGTCTCTTCTCTTTGGACATTGGACGCCTGGAAGGGGATAGGAGGCTGGCGTTGGACGCCAGTTTTGGGCCTTCTAATATAAAGTAAAGTATGGAATATTATACATTGATGGAAAGCTATGGAAGTCAGCTTTCCATAGCCGTTGAGAACGCTTTATTTGGACTTCTTTAACTCTAGAAAAGCTCTTTCGAGTGCAAGGAGGTCAGATCCGGACAGTATTTGAAGTACTTTCTCTGTCTCTGAATCAGACTTTTACTCCAACTCCTCAATTTCAACCAGAAAATACATGAAATTGCATAAAAACACATAAAATCAAAGTAGAATATGAATTTAACACCAAAATCTATGAAAATATAATAAAAACTAAACAAAACATACTAAAAATTATGTGAAAATGATGCCAAAAAACGTATAAAATATTTGCTCATCACCAGTGCACTTTTTAGTACAGTTATACAAAGTGTGGAAATTCGTATACCAACTTCTTCCTGAAATCTCTCACCCATTCAAGAAAACAGAAAGAGAAAGTTGGATAATAAATTGAAAAATAAAGAAACCAAATTTATAACATTGGCTATAATCAAGTAACTGCTATTTTTGGTAAGAGTAATTATTTGCATGAATATTAGGATTGAACAATATAGTCAAGAGATGATTATTTTAAAAATGTATATCATCCACTCTCATTGATTCACCTACTCTCATTGATTCAGCTATTCTCTTTGAATAAAGCTTATTTATACTTTCTTAATTTTGTGAAGGGAAAAAAGATCTAAATCAAGTAATGCTTGTACAAAAAGATAAAATAAATGTGATGATTTATATACCTCTTCCAAATTCTTAAATTACATATCTCTAAATAAAAATGGTATTCAATTATTTTTTCTAATACTTAGAACTTGTCACGATTTTAACTTAATATTCCAAACACAAAAGAGAAATTTTTTATTTAAAGAGCCACATTATTTAAAATATTTTAATTTAGCTTCATGATTCATATAATATAGTATTATTCTAAAGAACACCTAATATTAGGACCTAAACACATTTTTTTATAAGAGAAATAAGTTTAGAATAAAATGTAATCAATATCCCATTTTCTAAGAAGGAAAACCCACATATTAAATAGGTTAAACGTATAAGTAGAAAATATCATCTCAAAGAGATCCAAACAAACTTGATTATTCTCAAACTTTATTTTTGTCTAATCAACAGCATGTAATTCATAATCCTGAAACACGAGAAATAAATTGCAATAAAATTATCGCACAATAATATAATGATAGACAACTAACAGGAGCAAACAATAAACTAATTAAGATTATTTATAACTAAATTGCTTCATGAAATTGTACTTCATAGCTTTCAGGGTTTAGCTTTTAGTTAACTAATTTTATTGTTTTCTTTATTCATCCAAATTTAAAATAATTGGATACATTCTCTAAACCAAAGAAAATATTTAAAAGGCATAATTGAGTATAATAATCACATTTAATAACCCACGACAATTATATAAGTCGGATATATATGAAGAGATTAATAAATTTTACTTAAAAATATAATTAGAGATATTTTTGTATGATTATGATAGATTTTAATATTGTTAGTTTGAGTTAAATTTTAAAGTAATGTTTGAAACTTACACTCAAGATTTAAATTGATTCTTGAAATTAATAATCACTCAAATTTGTCTCCAAAATTGTTATATAAAACATAATAATTTTTAAAATAATTTTCATTCATCTTTATCACTGGAGAAGACTAAAACAACGTTGTTGTTCATACCCTGGCCCAATAATAATGGCCCAGGACCAAAAGAAAGGCTTAGTCCAGAAGATTGAGTCTTACTACGCACCGACCTGGTGTCAAGAAGTCGGTGCTGACTACGATTTGTCTTAAAGAAGTCGGGCACGAGATTAGCTGGCAGATAAACACTCATTCAAATGAGTAACCGCCCCTAAAATCTCTCTAACCGCTTCATCAAGCCATATCTTAACCTCCCTAAGATAGTGGGACGGTTAACACCCAAAAGATATGGCACTACTCCAACGGTGGTTATTGGCTCACCACTATAAATACACTGACACCCCTCAGGTATCTCTAAGCCCAATACTCTCTAGACCTGCTAACACCCTTGCTAACTTAGGCATCGGAGTGTCTTTGCAGGTACCACCCCCCATTCACTCACGCACACAAGTCGGAAGGAGGCTCCAGCGTGCAAACCAGCTCAGAGACTACCGTCCGTAGACGATTGGGCCAACCAACGCCATCCATTCTATTAATCTCCGGTTACCCACCGTAACATTGGCGCCGTTGCCGGGGACCCGAGAGATCATCCATCGATGGCGGACAGATCCCACGAAGAAGGCCATGTGGAGACAAATTCTGAACAAGAGAATCTGGACACAGGCAATAACGATGTGGACTTCACCCTCCATCAGGAAATTGATAATCAACACAGGGAAGGCACCTCCGGAGTAAAGAACCCGAAGGTAAATTGCTCAGAAGGGCGCGAGTCAGAAAAAGAAGGACCACCCCATGTAACTGAACTCATGGAATTAGTCCACAGCCGCCTAGAGCAGTTAGAGCAGGAGCGAGAGCGGCAAAAGGAAACTGAAAAGAGCCTAAAAGAGGAGATGGAACGACGAAAAGAGTTAGAAAGAAAGCTCTTAAAGTTAGAATCCTCCCTCAAAGGCCGCAATTCTTGTGATGAACAAGAAGAGCCACCCTTAGGTGGGGAGGATCCCTTCAGCGAGGACATAATGAGGGCTAAAGTTCCGAGGAACTTCAAAAGCCCTGATATGGACCTCTATGACGGAACCACGGATCCAAAGCATCACCTGAGCAACTTTAAAAGTCGGATGTACCTAGCTGATGCTTCCGACGCTACGCGATGCAAAGCCTTCCCGACCACTCTATCTAAAGCAGCGATGAAGTGGTTCGATAGCCTCCCCCCGAGGTCGGTTACCAGTTTCGAAGACCTCTCAAGGAAGTTTCTGATGAGGTTCTCAATCCAGAAAGACAAGGTGAAACATGCACCGAGCCTCCTGGGAATAAAATAGGAGGTCGGAGAATCTTTACGAGCCTATATGGAAAGGTTCAACAAAGCATGTTTGGAAATTCAAGACCTGCCCACTGAGGCAGTAATAATGGGGTTAGTCAATGGACTTAGAGAAGGTCCCTTCTCGCAGTCCATATCCAAAAGACACCCCATCTTCTTGAGTGATGTACAGGAAAGAGCTGAAAAGTACATCAACATGGAGAAAAACGCCAAATTAAGAGACCTGAGTTGGCGACCTGGGCCCCCTCCCTCAACAAAAGAGAGGGAAAGGGAAACCAAGAAAAAGGAAGAACTCGGTCTCGAAAGGCCAAGAAAATATCACTCTTATACTCCTCTGAAAGTTTCTATAGTGGACGTATACAGAGAGATTTGTAACACTGAGAGATTGCCACCCCCTAGACCCATTAAAAATAAAAAAGGGGGGAGCCGCAACGATTATTGCGAGTACCATAAAATATATGGTCACTCCACAAACGACTGCTACGACCTTAAAAATGTGATAGAAAAGCTGGCTAGAGAAGGTCGGCTTGATAGATATCTCATAGAAAGGTCAGACGGTCATGGAAAGAGAAAGCGAGATGATATGGATAGAAGAGACCCACCACCGCAGACTCCGGAGAGACATATCCATATGATCTCAGGAGGGTTCGCGGGAGGGGGACTTACCAAATCCTCTCGCAAAAGACATCTCAAAAGAGTCTACCAGGTCAGGGAAGAGTCACCCGACCTCCCTACCATCTCATTCACTAAAGAAGATGGGCAAGGAATAATCCCTGGACACGATGATCCAGTAGTAATAACTATGATCCTGGCAAATGCCCATCTCCACAGAACCGTAGTAGACCAAGGAAGTTCGGCGGACATTCTTTTTAAGCCCGCTTTTGACAAACTAGGGTTGGATGAGAAAGAATTAAGAGCCTACCCCGACACCTTGTATGGATTAGGTGACACGCTAATAAAATCACTGGGATTTTTACCCCTCCACACCACTTTTGGAAAAGGGGAAAAATCAAAGACTCTGAGTATAGACTTCATAGTCATAGATGTGGGGTCAGCATATAATGCTTTAATCGGCAGAGCTACCCTTAATCGACTCGGAGCAGTGGTATCCACTTCCCACCTCTGCATGAAATTCCCGACCTCAGCGGGAATAGCAACGGTAAGGGGAGATCAAAAGTTGGCAAGGAAATACTACAATGAAAGCCTAAATCTGAGAGAAAAGGGCAGAGAAGTTCACACGATAGAGCTCGGTGGCGCAAGGGCCAGAGAAGAGCTGCGACCACAACCGGGAGGAAAAACCGAGGAGATACAGGTCGGTGAAGAGGAAGGGAAAAATACTCATATAGGAGCAAACCTAGGGGAAACCCTAAAACAAGGATTGACTAAGCTCCTAAGAGATAACTCCGACCTCTTTGCCTGGAAGGCCTCAGACATGTCTGGGATAGACCCCGAGCTCATGTCCCACAAACTCTCGGTTTATCCGGGATCCCGACCTGTACAGCAAAGAAGACGCAAGCTCGGCCCAGAACGAGCCCTAATAGTAGAAGAACAAGTACAGGCACTCCTGGAAGCTGGCTTCATCAGAGAAGTCAAGTACCCAACATGGCTAGCCAATGTAGTGCTAGTCAAAAAACAGAATGGCAAATGGAGAATGTGTGTCGACTATACCGACTTAAATAAGGCATGTCCCAAGGACCCTTATCCCCTGCCAAGTATTGATACCCTAGTGGACTCCAGCTCGGGATACCAATACTTATCATTTATGGACGCCTACTTGGGATATAATCAAATCCCGATGTATGAGCCCGACCAGGAGAAAACATCATTCATCACACCCAGAGCTAATTTCTGCTACGTGGTCATGCCATTCGGATTGAAGAATGCAGGAGCCACATATCAAAGGTTGATGAATAAAGTGTTTTCCCCTCACTTGGGGAGTCTAATGGAAGTATATGTCGACGACATACTGGTAAAGACCAAGAAAGAAGTCGACCTCTTGTCAGACCTCTCGCAAGTCTTTGACACCATAAGGCTGCACGGGATGAGACTAAATCCCGCAAAGTGCGCCTTCGCGGTAGAGGCAGGAAAGTTTCTAGGATTTATGCTAACACAAAGAGGGATCGAAGCCAATCCCGATAAGTGTAGAGCCATCCTAGAAATGAAAAGTCCGACTTGTTTGAGGGAAGTCCAGCAGCTGAATGGCCGACTTGCGGCCCTCTCCAGATTTTTGGCAGGATCGGCACTAAAATCCCTTCCACTATTCTCCTTATTAAGAAAGGGATGCCAGTTCGAATGGACTCCTGAATGCGAGGAGGCGTTCCAGGAGTTCAAAAAGTTTCTAAGCCAACCTCCTATTCTGACCCGACCAGTAGCTGGAAAAGACCTCGTCCTGTACTTATCCGTAGCAGACAAGGCTGTCTCATCAGCCCTGATAATAAAAGATGAGGTCGGACAACATCCAGTCTATTTCATCAGTAAGGTTCTACAAGGCCCTGAGCTAAGGTACCACAAACTAGAAAAGTTTGCCTACTCTTTAGTAATAGCCTCACGAAGGCTACGACCTTACTTTCAGGCTCACACAATAAGAGTCCGTACGAACCAACCCATGAAGCAAATCCTCTAGAAGACGGATGTTGCAGGGAGAATGGTTCAATGGGCAATAGAGCTCTCCGAGTTTGACTTAAGATATGAAACTCGGACGGCGATCAAAGCCCAATGCCTCGCCGACTTCGTTGCAGAATACGCAGGGGATCAGGAGGAAAAACCAACTACATGGGAACTCTATGTAGACGGATCCTCCAACAAAACAGGAAGCGGCACAGGCATAATATTGGTAGATGAAAGAGGAACCCAGATAGAGGTTTCTCTAAAATTTGAATTCCCAGCTTCAAATAATCAGGCAAAATATGAAGCCTTGATTGCTGGGCTAAAACTAGCAGAAGAAGTCGGTGCTACAAAGGTGATGATATACATCGACTCGCAAGTGGTGACCTCCCAGATAAGTGGAGAGTATCAGGCAAAGGACCCAAATATGAAGAAGTACTTGGAGAAAACTTTGGAGCACCTCGGGCGCTTTACAGAAACCGAGGTCAAACATATAACTCGGGATCTAAACAGCAGAGCGGACGCCCTATCCAAGTTAGCAAGTACCAAACCAGGAGGGAACAACAGAAGCCTGATCCAAGAAACCCTCCAGGAACCTTCAGTAATAAAAATAGAAGACAAACAAGAAGTACTTGAGGTAGTCGGTTTAAACCTCGGATGGATGAACCCATTAGTCGAATACATAAAATTCGACATCCTCCCTAAAGAGGAGAAAGAAGCTAAAAAGATCCGAAGGGAAGCACAACATTACACCTTGGTGAAAAATATCCTCTACAGAAGGGGGATATCAACACCATTGTTAAAGTGTGTACCGACCTCAAGAACCACCGAGATACTGGAGGAGGTACATAGTGGGATCTGCGGAAATCATCTCGGGGCAAGGTCGCTAGCCAGGAAAGTAATCCGAGCTGGATTCTATTGGCCGGCCTTGCAGAAAGATGCCACAGAATTTGTGAGAAAGTGCCAACCATGTCAGATGCATGCAAATTTCCACGTGGCTCCCCCAGAAGAGCTCATCAGTATCACTTCTCCATGGCCTTTTGCAAAATGGGGAATGGATTTGTTAGGTCCTTTTCCCCAAGCGCCAGGACAAGTCAAATACCTGATCGTGGGGATAGATTACTTCACAAAGTGGATAGAAGCAGAACCATTGGCCACCATCACCGCTCAAAGAAGTCGGAAGTTCCTCTACAAAAATATCATCACAAGATATGGGATACCTTATTCCATTACTACAGATAATGGGACCCAATTCACCGACGCTACCTTCAGAAGCCTAGTAGCCAGTATGAAAATCAAACATCAGTTCACCTCGGTGGAGCACCCACAAGCCAATGGGCAAGCCGAGGCAGCCAATAAAGTCATACTGGCAGGGCTAAAGAAGAGATTGCAGGAAGCAAAAGGAGCCTGGGCTGAAGAGCTCCCTCAAGTGCTATGGGCTTACAGGACAACCCCCCAATCCGCCACGGGAGAAACACCTTTCCCACTAGTTTATGGCGTAGAAGCCATGATACCAATAGAAATCAATGAGCAAAGCCCAAAGGTAATTCTCCATGACGAGGTCGGAAACATACGGGGACACAAAGAGGAGCTCGACTTGCTCCCCGAAGTCCGAGAAGATGCCCAGATAAGAGAAGCAGCATTAAAACAAAGTATGACTACAAGGTACAACAAAAAAGTCATTCGAAGAACATTTGCCCCGGATGACTTGGTCTTAATCAGAAACGACATTGGAGTCAACAAATCAGGAGAAGGAAAGCTCGCCGCAAATTGGAAGGGACCATACAAAGTCAATGAAGTTTTAGGAAAAGGTTATTATAAAGTAACCGACCTGAACGGCACTGAGTTCCCAAGGTCGTGGCATGCTTGTAATATGAAAAGGTACTACAGTTAAAAGCGAACTCTACTCCCTGATGTACTCTTTTCCCAACTTCATGATTTTTTCCCAAAATTAAAGGGTTTTTCTGGAGAAGGGTTTTTAACGAGGCATCATAGTATAGGCTAAGGGAAGATAGGCTATTAAAACCCTTAGTAGCAAGAAGGTACCTCCCCAATTAATAAAGATCTTTTCTCATCTACAATATCTCTTATAAATTCCTTTCTATTTTTCTAAGTCTTTCTACGAAACGCGCCGACTTAAGCTCGACAAAGCGTGAAAATCCCATGAACCGACCTAGATGGTCGTCAGGATAAAACGACGAGGTACAAGTCGGTGTAAAGAGGTTATATGAGTTGATCGTAAAAAACTCGGGAACAATCCGACTTTTAAGTCGAAACGAGAACCCGAGTAGAAAAGCTCGGAAATACTCCGACCCGTAAATCGGAGTGAAGAACCGAGTAGAAGAAAAATGCATCGCAAAAATAACCTAAGTAATAAAAACTCACTAAAGCAAAGTTGAGTACAAGGGATGATAAAAAGAGATTGAAAAACCTAGAAAAAAGTTTAAAGGCTGCCCCAAAAGTCCTTAAACAAAAGGCTCAGAAAAACAAACAAGCCAAAGGTTTTTAGAAAAGATCAAGGGGACTTCGAAAAATCAAAAAAGCATATACGCATAAAGGTAACTTAAACCCTTATCCAAAAAAGGGCATTTATTTTGCTAAGTTAACCCTTGTTAAAAAAGGGTACTTATAAAATATTTTGTTTACGGCCTTAAAAGGCCAAAAGAAATCGTTTAACCAACCAACAACATATAAAGAGTTTAAAAAAGGGGGGACTCACAGGCCGAGCCCCCATATAGCCATAAAAAAGTTATTTTTGCAGAGGAGTAGACGGATCACCACCACCAGAGTCAGGAAGAGCGCCACCAGAGTCAGGAAGAGAGGCGACCACATGAGATGAAGAGGAAATCGGAGGAACAACTGAAGAACTCGGAGCGTCCTTAGAACGAGGAGGGGACTCAATGATCCTCTGCCCCCGAGTCTTCAATTCTGACTCGGAAACGATTACGGGGCAGGAGGATCCACGATAGCACCATCAATAACAACTTTGTCAGGATGTAAAGGAGAAAGATCCAAGTCGGGAGCAATAACTCTGACTTGCTCCAGGAAGATCCTCCAAGACTCCTCGGCACCATCAGCGATAGAGTCCTCCAACTCGGCATACGCATTTCGAGAGTTCAGCAAATCCTTCTTCACAGACACAAGATCTTGAAATAAACTCTGATAACTCTCCTGTGCTGTCTTCCTCAAACTCGCCTCCATATTGCATTGAGCCCGCAACTTACTCTCCTTCTCCCGAAGGCTATCTCTCTCCGCCCTCAGCTTGGTGACCTCCTCCTTCAACTCCCTCTCATGCTCCTGGTAAGAAAGAAGCCTCCCCTCCAGCTCCTCAACCTTCGAGGTTACCCCCAAAGAGCTGAGAGGAGTCTTCTCAAAAATATCCAAAAGCTTGCCACAAACACCCGCCGCCCTAAAACTTTTCTCAGCCAGAGTGGTGAGGTGGTTTCGAACAGAAACATCATCCATACTTATATGAGGATAGATGTTCTTTCGGACGAATGCAAGAGCATCCGCCTTAACCCCACCATCAAAAGAAGAGCCAGACTCTAAAGTCTTGCGCTTCTTCTTCTCTGGCTCAGAAAGAAGTCGGGCGGAGGGGAGCGGCCGAGATAAGGCTGAAGAAGAAATCACAATGGGCTGAGAGGGAGTCCCCACGTTTTGAGGAGGAGGAGGAGGAGGAGGAGGAGGATGAGAGATGATTGCCCTAGCACCACCAGCCCTGGCCCGGGACTTTGCCTTAGCCTCCTGAACTCTCTGGTAAGATTCCTGAGCATTCTTCCTTGCCATGTCTGCAAAAGAAATAATTAGCAAAAATAACAAGTCGGCGAAACTCAAGTCGACAGATACAAATTGAAAATAAGAAATGCATATACTACCTAGTTGCGACCGAACAAAGGTCGGCGACCCCTGGAGGAATTTCCTAGTGTCCAAGTATGGGGCCCTCCCCCACACTTCTCGGAAAAACCCCACAATGGCCGCCTCCACCTCGTCCAGGTCGTCCAGACCGTACTTCTCACAAGGGGAGACCTCCAACCAATAGAGGGGAAAGCGAGGGGAAGAATTCTCATCCAGGAAAAAGGTGGTGACCCTCTACAGCTTGCACTTTGAAAAAATAATTTTTGAAGTCGTGGAAGGACTCGTCAAAAAGGGTGAAAATTCTCCGACCTTGTATGGCTCGGAAAGACAGCCATTGCTGCTTGTTGTTTAGCCCACTAAAGGGCTTAGTCATGTGGAAAAGAAAAAAGAAAATCCTCAAAGAGGTCGGAAAGTCCAAAGCGTGACTAATAAATTGATAAATTTTCAGAAAACCCCAAGAATTGGGGTGAAGTTGGGTAGGGGCAACTCGACAGTGGTGCAAAACGGATATTTCGAAATCCGAAAAAGGAAGAAAAACACCCAAACGGGTGATCATACATTCATACATAAAGAAAAAATGAGGGGCCGCCTCATTGGCCCTCCCAAAACAAACCCGGTCTTCCGGACCCGGGATTACCAACTCATATTTTGGCTCGTCCTCCTCCGAAGTACAAATCCTGTGGTGAGTACGAAGATGAGTAATAAACTCGGCGTCGACCAAGGGTTCCTCCCCTAGGACCGTGACATCAACCCACTGAGAAAGAACATCTACGGAAGCCATTTCTTTTTTTATAAAAGGTGACAAAAACCTACAAAAGAAAAAAGAAAAGAAAAATCAAAAAACACGGTCTCTAAAGGGAGGAGATACGGAGCCAAAATTTACAAACCAACCTATCTCCCACAAAATAAAAGCATGCAAACAAAGCATGTCATGAAAGAAGAAAAGCTAACCTTTATCCAAAAGTGAAGGTTGAAAGAAGCAGAAGTCTCCAAACGCAAGAACGCAACACGAACGAAGAAAGAAGAAATTTGAAAGATTGCAGAAACGGAAAAATGAAAGAGAAGAAAAGTATTTATAAACATGCTAAGGGGCATAATGGTAAAAACAGAGCAGTCATTAATGAGAGTGCACCGTTACCAAAGCCATCAATCCCTAAGTGCATCCCTAACGGACACAACGCTTGAATAGACGTAACTGTCAGAAACAAAAGGTCACGAAAATCACGTCGGTTTAAAAACCCGTATTTCCTCCAAGAAAGTCGGCTACGAACCCGAGTTAAATACTTGAACCCAAGCCCTAAAGAAATCTTGGGCTCAAGTAGGGGCACTGTTCATATCCTGGCCCAATAATAAAGGCCCAGGACCAAAAGAAAGGCTTAGTCCAGAAGATTGAGCCTTACTACGCATCGACCAGGTGTCAAGAAGTCGGTGCTGACTACGATTTGTCTTAAAGAAGTCGGGCACAAGATTAGCTGGCAGATAAACACTCATTCAAATGAGTAACCGCCCCTAAAATCTCTCTAACCGCTTCATCAAGCCATATCTTAACCTCCCTAAGATAGTGGGACGGTTAACACCCAAAAGATATGGCACTACTCCAACGGTGGTTATTGGCTCACCACTATAAATACACTGACACCCCTCAGGTATCTCTAAGCCCAATACTCTCTAGACCTGCTAACACCCTTGCTAACTTAGGCGTCGGAGTGTCTTTGCAGGTACCACCCCCCATTCACTCACGCACACAAGTCGGAAGGAGGCTCCAGCGTGCAAACCAGCTCGGAGACTACCGTCCGTAGACAATTGGGCCAACCAACGCCATCCATTCTTTTAATCTCCGGTTACTCTCCGTAACAGTTGTTTTATATTTATTAAAAGAAAAAATAGACAAAAGTACACTCGAATTTTTACATAAAGTATAGATGTACTTCTCAATTTTTTAATGAGTCATTTACACACATGAATATAAAACTTCATTGTCAATTCTACCCTTCCGTGGCTTGAGTAAATTTTTCGACGGTGGTGGAAGCCAGGTGTCACAGTATTGTATGATATGGCTAATTTGAGATGACATGGTGAAAAATAAGAATATTCATTATGAAATTTGTTGAAATAAACATAAGAAAAAGGAATAATGAAATCATTGTTCATCCTCTTCTTTCTCTAATTTCTTCGAACCATATGAACCCTAACACACGGTGTAAACCTTTCATTGGTTTTGATGACACATTCTTAAAGGGCTTTTATGGAGGACAGCTACTCACTACAACAAGTCAAGATGCGAACAACCAGATTTTTCCAATTGCTTATGCCGTGGTGGATTCAGAGATAACTGAAAATGGTTTTTGGAGCATTTACACAATGACTTGGGCAACTACAAGATTCATGGTTGGAACTTCATTAGTGACCAACAAAAGGTATGCAGTTAGTTGTTGTTAACATGGTTGAAACTTCAATTGTATTAAAGACTGACATATTAATTGAACAGGGTCTGATTCCGGCTATGCTACAAGTTATGCTTGAAGTTCATTATAGCTTCTGTGCTATGTATATTTGGAATAATTTCACAAAGAAATAGAAAGACAAACAACTCAAAGGGGCAGTGTGGGAGTGTTGTCGAGCCGTGGAAGAATGATCTGAAGCAGTGGAAGAAAATCAGCTACTGAAACCATGGCTGCAAGTCAAAATTAGTTGCTTTGGACAAAGGAGTTTTTTGGTTTTGGTGTTCTCATTTGGACCTGCAAATTTTTTATTGGAGTTTAAAAAATTGTTGTTATCATTTCCTGTGTGGCTGTGTTAGAGTTTATATGGTTCGAAAAAATTAGAAAAGAAGAAATTAGAGAAGGAAGAGAATGAACAGTAATTTCATTATTCTTTTTTTATATTTATTTCAACAAATTTCATAATAAATATTTTTATTTTTTACGGTGTCAGTTTGAATTAGCCACATCATACAATACCGTGCCATCTGACCTCTACTACTGCCGAAAAATTTACTCAGGCCATGAAAGGGTAGAATTGACAACAAAATTTTATATTCATGTGTGCAAATGAATTATTAAAAAATTGAAGAATACATCTGTCTACCGTGTGAAAATTGAGTATACTTTTGTCTATTTTTACGTAAAAAAAACCCGAGCCTCCTTTCCCCCGGTCCGAGCCGTTTTCCCTTTCTCTTTCCCTTCCCTTCCCCTGCCCCTCGATCTTCACAGCGCTCGCGAATTTGGAGTCGACATTAATGGAATCCAGGGGCAGCTCCGGCGATGAGTTAACCGCTATCCTCTCCTCGCTAAAGCGGAGCCCCTTCTCCTTGGCGGTGAAGTCCGCATTCACAATGTTGACAATTGAATTTGATATTGTGCAGCTCTAAGTCTCTAACACCACCTCAGGAGCAACCATGGGAGCATTCACTGCAGTTGCTGACAGCTCCCCCCTCAGTGGTCCAACAACAGCCTCTGCTATCTCGATTGCTACACCCTCCTGTGCCTCTTTTGTGCTGGCTCCCAGATGAGGCGTCACCATTACGTTCTCGTGTTTCACTAGCTTGCTATCTTTGGTGGGGGATCCTCCGCGAAGACGTCGAGTGCGGCCTGGGCAACTGTTCTGGGCTTCTGGCATCAAGGGCTTTGACCAAGGCATCTTCATCGATTACACCACCTCTAGCAACATTGATGATGCGGACTCCTTTCATCTTTGCAAAAGTGGCGTCGTTGAAGATCTTCTTAGTAGTTGCGGTAAGCGACATGTGCAGAGAGATGAAGTCTGCGGCGGCGATGGCCATATCAAATGACACCAATTCCACCCCAACAGCACGGGCCCTATTTGCCGGGGCATAAGGATCATGTGCAATCACATTCATTCCCAACCCTTTCGCTTGCCTCGCCACCTCAAACCCAACTTTTCCAAACCCCATCACTGCTAACGTCTTCCCAACCATCAATACTCCCACATACTCGTTTCTTTGCCATTTCCCTACACATGCAGCACATACACATAACTATACATATTTGCATGATTATGAACAACAATGGAAGGTAAAGCAACAGAATGGATAGATGGATACCGGCTTTGATGGAGGCGTCAGCCTGGGGAACGTTCCTCGCCATGGCAGCAAGGAGAGCAATGCCATGCTCAGTAGCCACAATGATGTTGGCGGTGGGGGCGTTGACTACAAGGCAGCCGTACTCGGTTGCAGCTTGAAGATCGACATTGTCAATGCCGACACCTGCTCTGCCGACAACCTTTAGCCTTCCTTCGGAAGCTTCGAAGACCTGCCTTGTCACCTTGGGAAAGGGAAGTGTGTTTTTCTTTTTTCTTTTTTAATAAATATAAAACGATGTTGTTTTAGTCTTTTCCAATTAAAAGGATGGACGAAAATTATTTTAGGAGCTATTATGAATTGTAGAGGATAATTTTGAGGACAAATTTAAATAATTATTAATTTCAAAAATTATTTTAAGGCTCAAATATAAGTTTAGGGACTACTTTAAAATTTAACTCTATTGGTTTATTATCATCTGGTTATTTGAATGACTCTGTTAGGTTATTATGCCTATTATTGTATGATTATTAGACTTTGAATGCTTATAAGCAATTTTTCTGTTAGTTTATTATCATATGGTTATTTGAATGACTCTCTTAGGTTATTATGCATATTATTGTATATTATATTAGACTTTGAATGCTTATAACCAATTTTTCTGTGTGAATGTAGTGGATTGCATAAAGTTTGCCTAAAGCTAATACGAACACTATAACTAATTTCATGCAATTAGCCTAAAGTTTGGGTGAAATTCATTAAATTTGTTGAAATTTACCTAAGACTTTGGCAAATTTCAACTAAAAAAAAAAATCCAAAATACAAAAAGAATCCTTTGATTTTTGAATATTAGCAATCTGTTCCGAGTTTCAGGTGTAACATTTCATTTATTCGCCGAAAAAGCAAGTATTTCTTAACGAGGTTATTTGGAGGTGAGGGATCAAAGTTGAAGCGATGTTACCATAGTAGAACTGGATATAATAAATTCGTAAGAGCACAAAATGATCGGTCAAAAACTATTTAAATAACCAAAATTTTGGTATAAAATTGAAAACAAGAAAACGAAATTAGAAATTTAAAAGATCTCAACAAATGTCCTTAATTTTGTCAAGTTCAATCCAACTAGATCCAGGTACTTTCTTTACACCTTTTTGCTCCATTAGTTGTCTCAAAGTCATTACACCATCCCAATTTCTTAACTCTGCAAACATGTTAGACAACAATAAATAGGTTGATGGATACTTGTATTCTTTCAACATGGCATGCTCTGCTGCAAGTTTTCCAGTTTCTAAATCCCCATGAATTTGACATGCACTAAGGAGTGTTTGCCAAACTAGCACACCTGGTTCAAATGGCATTCTTTGGATCAACTCTTTAGCTTCTTTAGTGAGTCCAGCTCTTCCTAAGATATTCACCATACAAGCATAATGGTCTTCTCCAGGGAGGATTCCATGGTCTTTGGTCATTGAGAACAAGTACTTCCACCCTTCATCAACAAACCCACCTTGACAACAAGCATAGAGAACACAAATGAAGGTGATATAGTTTGGCTCTATATTCTGTGTCTTCTTCATTTCTTCAAAAACTTGAAGTGCTTCTCTAGCTTGGCCATTCTGTGCACATGCCATTATCATTGTTGTCCATGAGATCACAGAACGAGAATTCATCGACTGGAAAGTATCCCATGAACTATCCATGCATCCGCTTTTTGCATACATATCAAGAAGTGCATTATCCACGCAGACATCAATGTCGATTCCAAGTTTAATCCTCAAGCCATGGATTTGTTTCCCTCCCTTCAGTGAAGCCAAACTTGCACAAGCATTGAGGGCAGTTGCCAAGGTGAATTCATTTGGCATTACACCCACTCTCATCATCTGTGTAATAACTGAAAGTGCCTTTCTTGGTTCGCCACACTGTAAACATCCGATCGCAATCTGGGACCAAGAGCAAACATCTTTCTTCGGCATCTCATCCAGAAGTCTAAAACCTTCCACCAACTTTTCACATTTTATATACATATCAGCTAAAGAGTTCCCAACACAAATGTCATCACCATAACCACTTTTCACAAGTAGGCCATGAACTTGCACTCCCATTTCAAGATGAGCTAGAGAAGCCAATCCGGCAAGGATGCAAGAAAATGTGAAGTTATCAGGCTTTATATTGTTATGGTTCATACGACACCAAAATCTAGGAATCTCCTCCCAAGAATATTGCAAGTAACCTGCCATCAATGTATTCCATGACACGATATCCTTGTCTGTCCTTGCATCAAAAGCTTGCAATGCTTCTGCCAATTTGCCATGCCTCACCAAGGCTGCCAAAAAGGCATTCAACAAGAAGACATTAGACTCAAGTCCTGACCGAACGATCAACGAGTGAATCTGGTAAGCACAGGTTATATTCTCGGTTAACGAGCATGCCTGCAGGGTGCTAACAAACGTGAACTCATTTGGCTTTGTGAGTCCCTCATGGTGCATACGGCTGAACAAAGAAAGAGCTTCCGAAGCATAGCTGTCTCGGACTAAACCTGCCATAACAGCAGACCAGGAAACCACATTCCTGTGAGGCATTTCGTCAAACACTCTGCGTCCAGAAGGAAGGTCTCCAATTTTAACATACATGTTAAGCAAATGGTTTTGAAGAAAAAGTGTTATAGGAAGACATCCTTTGATGAACCTGGCATGAATTGCTCTTCCACCGTGCAAGTTCCAATCTTTCGCATATCCACGCAACAGATTCGAGTAGGTATTCTCCCCTGTGTCCATGGTGTGGCAGTTTCTCATTACAAAACATGCCCAAAACTGAAGTGGCAAAGAACATGTTTGTGTTTTTTTTAACAGCTAGTGCAAATGCAAATGGGCATCAGGAGGAGCAGTCTCACAAGCCCGCAGAAGAAACAGTGGAAAGAGTTGATTTAGAGAGTGCTGTTACAGAGGATGGTGAACCTGCTGAGCCAAAGAATGATTCAGAGACTGGTGTTCATGGTGTGGTTTGGTTCTGTTTTTTAAGAGAAAAAGTCATCCAATCCAACTTTATATGAATTCTTCAATTGGTTTGGTTCAGTTTCTCGGTTTTCCAATTAATTCGAAAAAGTAACTTGTCCTACTTATATCCGGTATCCTAATAACTTGTCCTATGATATTTTCAACAAAAAAATATGCAACAAAAATAACACGTTTAATTTCACACAGTCATAACATAAAATCATTCAACACAATAACTAACAAAAGTCTTGATACAAGAAGTTCGACGACAAAAGAAATTACAATACAACAATTAAAGTCATGAAAGGTTCAACAATCAACACAACAAAAGATAAAAACTAGTTTCTCTTAATTTTTCCAACAAAAGGCAGCCAGCCACCTTTTGATCTTCTCCAGCAAAAGAGCAGAACATCTTTAAGCAAATAAACATCTTTAAGAAAAATTAGCACCAATTATTTAGAATTTATAATCAAATAATCAAAACTAACCAACAGATTAGTAGTGACCACTGACCACTGAATTTGCAAACAGAATCACAGAACAAAAGCAGAAATTTGAAAAACAGAACAAAAAACAGAATTTGAAACTTACAAAGAGCAAAAAAAATTAAAGTGATAAATATTTAGTTTGTTCGGTTTTCAATTTGTTAAGTTATTGATTTTTTTTTCAGTTGTTCGATTTTGTTCGGTTTTAAAACATCGCTAGACTTCGTATAAGTCAGACAAAAAACTCATCCAAGTAGCTTTCATTAATAGAGCAAAGAAGGCTCAAAACATAATAGCACTTGGATGATATTGATACCCCAATAATTCTAGAAGCTTTTTCTTAATATAACAGAACTGGATTCGAACAAAACAACATAAGCGCAACAGAGACTCAAAGAAAACAATTGACTACATTTTGTCCTTATTGGCACATAAAATAACAAGATGGGAAATCACAATAACAATAAATTAGGACCAGTAACACCAACAAATTTTACTCAAAACAAAAAATTAGGACCATCAACAACATATTAGGAGCAGCAACACAAATCAACAAAAATTCAGATACAACTATCACTCTATCAGTGATCTAACCCAAAATCTGTTCTCAAACAACAACAAATTATACTAAAAAATTTTCAACAACAAAAAAACAAAAAATTAGGAATTATTATCAAATAAAAAATTAGGACCAGCAACAACAAATTAGGGCCAGTGACAACAACAAATTTTACTCTAAAAATTGGTGAATATACTGACCTCCGAATAAAACATTGTTGAGTTGCAGGAGAGGGCTTGAACTTCTGCTATTGCCCAGCGAGGAGAGGACTGCTCGGTGACGGCCTACTGCGACGACGCGAACTGCTGCCACATCCCAAAAAGATGCGGTTGCTTGGTGACAGCGAGGGCTTCTTGGCAACAGAGAGGGCTGCTCGGTTTACCGCGACGGCTGGCGCTCTCTGCTACGGCTGCGCGGAGAAGAGCGCTGCGGTTGGGACTTGCGACGGCACGATGAGAGCGAAGACGAAGGCTCCCCTGCTCCTGCGTGAGAAGGATGGAGGAGAAGGAATGGTCGAATAGAGGATGGACTGCTCAGTGCTCACTCTCTCAGAGCATACGTCGAGGAGGAGGATGGGAATTCAGAACAAAAAAAATGACGGAGGGAGGCGCAGAGTGACTTACTTAAGGTTAGGGCCAGAGTTTTGTTTCTACTTTCTAGGTTAAAAGGCAAAATAGCACAAGTCCTGTCGCTACATGGTAGTCTTCGGTTCGGTTTGGTTCGATTAGATTTTATTTTTATCGAATAAATCGAAAATCGAACCAAATCGGCCATCAAAAAGGAAAAAACAATTTTGCAGTTTTTAATTTTGGTTGTTGTAAATTTTGGTTATTTTTTTAATAATTTGTTTGTCTTTGTTGTTCTGTATGCCAAAATTTAGATTTACATATAACACTTTTATTTATTTTTTATCTCAAAAAATACAGGAAATGAAACGACTTATGATTGGCATATTAAAGGATATGAATTATAAATTATTATAAAAAATTTTCATTTTCATGAGAAAAATAGTTATGAGTTTTTAATAATTTGTAAGTGATGTCGGTTAATAAAAAAATATTTATTTATGCGAATTAAGTTTAGTCAAAGAAGATCAAGAGAAGAAAATAAAGTATATACTTTTGTAATTATATAATTTATATAGATAAGAAAGAATGACGTGATTTTTAAAGAAAAAAATATGTTTGGTGTTTTATTTTTAAAAAATAAGTTATTTTATTATTTGTGCGATTCAGAAAGGATGAGGATAAGGAAAAAGAAAAAAAAGTTAATTTTAGTTTATATAGTTTAGAATTATTCTTTGTCTCCTGAACAAGTTCTCATTTGTTCTTCTTCACTCTCACTGTGACTCTCTATTTCTCTGACCCAAGACCTATCACGAAGACGAAGAAGACTGCGCTGTCGTCCGCAACCATTAGAGTAGTCGTAGAGCATTGTTTGTGTGTCAGTTCTGGAGCTTGGTGAAAATCTTGTAAACAACGACACAGTGTTGTTTGTGCGTTTGACGTGAGAGGTAAACTTTTTTTGTTGTAAAAAAATTGATAACACTATGTAAACCCTTAGTTTTTCCATTATATGATTGAGTCATGGTTAAGAATTTGTTAGTGAATTTAGTAGGGTTTAAGGTTTCATCCCAGCGTTTGGTTTATGATTGGTTATATGAGTAAGAATGTTAAGATTCTGTTTTTGTGGTTTCAAAAACAATACCTATTTTTTAAGTGAATGAAGTAATTACCAGTTTAGTTGTTGTGTTGGTGATGAGTTAGTGTGATGCATGTTCTGTGTTAATTTTTGATAAGGTTTGGAGGCATTAATACGTTTAGATGGCTTGCTACATTAACTTTTTTTCTTAATATTATTATTTACTATTATGTAAATGCAGGGTCTTACGATGACATTCATGTTTTGTTTGGTTGTTAAGCTTGTTTGGTAGTTTAGTAGGTTGAATAAGGTTTTATGGTGTTTTGGTAGCTATTTGAAGGGTTGAAATGCTTAGTTTGGTGCAAGAACTTGGAAAATTTTGAAAACAGAGCACCAACCCACGCGTACGCGTCATCTACGCGAACGCGTGCCCCAAGTATTTTCGACCATCCACGCGCACGCGTCTCCCATGCGTACGCGTGGATCCAGAAGTTTCACCTCCCACCCAAAAACCAGAGAGTTGATCCTACTTTGTGCGTGCTTTGTGCCTTTCGCACAAACCCACCCACGCGTAAGCATGAAAGACGCGTACGTGTCGACTCTCTGATTTACCAGGCACGTGTACGCGTGACCCACGCGTACGTGCCGCTACCATTTCACCCACCCACGTGCACGCGTCACTCCACGCGTACGCGTGGACAGCCTTCTTTCATCATCTTCTTTTCTTCTCTTCTTTCCATTTTCGTTCCTGTTCTCTCTTCTTCTATTTTCTTTCCACCTCTTACCCATCATCCAACTTTACCAAACACCATTCATAACCATTTCTTTTAGTTAGTTAGTCAGTTAGTAGTTGCTTAGTTAGTTTAATTTTCATCCAATTCTCTGTTTTTCATTATAAGTGCTGGATTATTAATATTGTTTGCTGTTTATTGCTGCTAATCATTGTTGAGGTTATATTTTGTTACTTGGTTTTGAGTTTTCCTGTTGAAAATCTTTGAATACCATGTGAATGAAAATTGTCTCCAAGTATCTTAACCCTTTTCGAATTGCATGTTGTAGCTAGCCACCATGTGATTTGAACCCCCCCTCTTTGATTAGGCAATCTCTTGATGGGTGATGTTCTGCATTTATCTTAATGCATTGTGTTTCTTGATTATACGCATCCATATGTTTTTGGCTTGAATACTTTCATGCTTCTTTATTGCTTATTTGGTTGTCTACACTTACGAGTTTAGAGCATCTCAAGCACCCTAGGACGAGTGAAGTGCATGCTTCTTTGGTGACATAGCTTTTGATGCTAGTGTGTGTTCTAGACCGCATGCATCTTGGGACTCTCACACTTGTTTCATTAATGTTACACTAATTCACTCACTTCATTCTAGTGATTATCACCTCATTCCAACAATGTATGCTTCCTTGCTTTTACATTTACTTTTCTTACTATCCCGCCTTCTAATTTCAGGATGAGTCATTATAAGCAAAAATGGAAGCTGGAGAAAGAACTCACAGCACCGGTTGATCTACCAGCTGAAGGTAGCAATCCGGAGAGTTGTCATACCCCCTTGTTCATCTTTGAATGCACCGAGGACGGTGCAAACTTTTAAGTGTGGGGAGGTCGTCCGACTAGTCGGCGTTTTTGGGTGACAATTTTCTAATTCCAACACTTTTACATTTCATTTTAGGTCTTTTAGGATTCTTTGTTGCATTTTCTTATTTTGCATCTATATACATAATGATGAGCGGATAATTTATACGCTTTTTGGCATTGTTTTTAATATGTTTTAGTTAGTTTTTATTATATTTTTATTAGTTTTTATTTAAAATTCACTTTTCTAGACTTTACTATGAGTTTGTGTATTTTTCTGTGATTTCAGGTATTTTCTGGCTGAAATTGAGGGACCTGAGCAAAAATCTGATTCAGAGGCTGAAAATGACTGCAGATGTTGTTGGATTCTGACCTCCCTGCACTCGAAGTGGATTTCCTGGAGCTATAAAAGCCCAATTGGCGCGCTCTCAATTGCGTTGGAAAGTAGACATCCTGGGCTTTCCAGCAATGTATAATAGTCCATACTTTGCCCGAGATTTGATGCCCTAAACAGGCGTTCCAAGTCAGCTCAAGAATTCTGGCGTTTAACGCCGGAACTGGCACAAGAATGGGAGTTAAACGCCCAAACTGGCACAAAAGCTGGCGTTTAACTCCAAGAAAAGTCTCTACACATGAAAGCTTCAATGCTCATCCCAAGCACACACAGAGTGGGCCCGGAAGTAGATTTTTATGTCATTTACTCATTTCTGTAAGCCCTAAGCTACTAGTTATCTATAAGTAGGACCTTTTGCTATTGTATTGAGAATCTTTTGATCACTTTAGATCTTAGGATCATCTTTGGACGTCTAGTTCTTAGATCGTTGGGGGCTGGCCTCTCGGCCATGCCTAGACCTTGTTCTTATGTATTTTCAACGGTGGAGTTTCTACACACCATAGATTAAGGTGTGGAGCTCTACTGTACCTCGAGTATCAATGCAATTACTATTGTTCTTCTATTCAATTTGGCTTATTCTTATTCTAAGATATCACTTGTTCCTCAACTTGATGAATGTGATGATCTGTGACACTCATCATCATTCTCACCTATGAACGTGTGCCTAACAACCACCTCCGTTCTACCTTAGATTGAGTGGATATCTCTTGGATCCCTTAATCGGAATCTTCGTGGTATAAGCTAGAATTGATGGTGGCATTCAAGAGAATCTGGAAGGTCTAAACCTTGTCTATGGTATTCTGAGTAGGATTCAAGGATTGAATGACTGTGACGAGCTTCAAACTCCTGAAGGCTGGGCGTTAGTGACAGACGCAAAAGAATCACTGGATTCTATTCCAACCTGATTGAGAACCGACAGATGATTAGCCGTGCTGTGACAGAGCGCGTTGAATATTTTCACTGAGAGGACGGGACTGTAGCCATTGACAATGGTGATGTCCAACATACAGCTTGCCATGGAAAGGAGTAAGAAGGATTGGATGAAGACAGTAGGAAAGCAGAGAGACAGAAGGGACAAAGCATCTCCATACGCTTATCTGAAGCTCTCACCAATGAATTACATAAGTATCTCTATCTTTATTTTATGTTTTATTTATCTTTTAATCATTATTCCTCCATAACCATTTGAATCCGCCTGACTGAGATTTACAAGATGACCATAGCTTGCTTCATACCAACAATCTCCGTGGGATCGACCCTTACTCGCGTAAGGTTTATTACTTGGACGACCCAGTGCACTTGCTGGTTAGTTGTGCGAAGTTGTGATAAAGAGTTGAGATTGCAATTGAGCGTACCATGTTGATGGCGCCATTGATGATCACAATTTCGTGCACCAAGTTTTTGGCGCCGTTGCCGGGGATTGTTTGAGTTTGGACAACTGACGGTTCATCTTGTTTCTTAGATTAGGTATTTTTCTTCAGAATTTTTAAGAATGAATTCTAGAGTTTCAAGGTGATGTTTTGATCATCCCCAAAGCTGATTGATTCTCATCAATTTAGCTCTTGAATGTAATGTCCTTCTGAAGCTTGGCTAGCCATGTCTAATTTCTTTAGACTAAAGCTTTAGACTAACATTGCATGATTCCTGGAATTCTTATTAAAAATTTTGAATCTCTTTATTTTCTTTTCCATATAATTTTCGAAAAATCCAAAAAAATTATAAAATCTTAAAATCAAAAATATTTTTATGTTTCTTGTTTGAGTCTAGTGTCTAATTTTAAGTTTGGTATCAATTGCATGTTTCTGTTTTTATTGCATTTTTCGAATTCATTCATGTGTCTTCATTGATCTTCAAGTTGTTCTTGATGATTTCCTTGCTCTAATCTTTAAATTCTCTTGTCTTGAGTGTTTTGTTGTTTCTCATATGCATTCTCAATTTGTTAGTGTCAATAGTATACAAACTTCTAAGTTTGGTGTCTTGCATGCATTGTTTATTTGATCTTAGTTTCATTTTGATTATTCCTCATCATTAAAAATTCAAAAAAAAAATTTAATTTGTGTCTTTTCAAGTCAATAATACAGAGAATTGAAGATTCAGAACATGCAGTAGAGGAATCACACAGAAAAAGCTGGGCGTTCAAAACGCCCAGTGAAGAAGGAAAACTGGAGTTTAAACGCCAGTCAGGATACTTGGCTGGGCATTTAACGCCCAAAAGGGTAGCATTTTGGGCGTTAAACGCTAGAATGGATACCATTCTGGGTGTTTAACGCCAGGATGGCACAAGAGGGAAGATTTTATTTTTAATTCAAATTTTTTTCAAGTTTTCATAATTTTTCAAAATCAAATCTTTTTCAAATCATATCTTTTCAATCATATATTTTCAAAATCAATTTCTTTCCATTTTCAAAAATACTTGCTAACAATTAATGATTTGATTCAACATTTCAAGTATGTTGCCTTTTCTGTTGAGAAAGGTTTAATGTCTGAATCATATCTTTTAAATTTCTTGTTAGCCAAGTCATTAATTTTAAAAATCAAATCTTTTTAAATTGTTTCTCAATCATATCTTCTCAATCATATCTTTTTAAAACTATATCTTTTCAATCATATCTTTTTAATCACATCTTTTTCAAAATAGTTTTCAATCATATCTTTTTGATTTCTAATTTCAAAATCTTTTTCAAAATCACTTTATTTCTTTCTCAATCTTAGTTTTCGAAAATCAATTACCTTTTTTTCAAAATTTCTTTTAATTAATTCACTTTAATTTTCGAAAATTTCTTCCCCTCTTTTCACATCCTTCTATTTATGGACTAACACTCTTCCTCAATGCACAATTCGAACTCTATCCCTCTTGATAAGTTCGAATTCTTCTACCTCCTCCTTCTATTCTTATTTTCCTCTGACACCTCAAGGAATCTCTATACTGTGACATAGAGGATTCCATATTTTCTTGTTCTCTTCTCTTTCATATGAGCAGGAGCAAAGACAAAAGCATTCTTGTTGAGGCTGACCCTGAACCTGAAAGGACCTTGAAGCGAAAGCTAAGAAAAGCTAAAGCACTACTCTCTGTAGAGGACCTAATAGAAATCTTCAAATAAGAAGAAGACATGGCAGCCGAAAACAACAACAATGCCAACAATGCAAGGAAGGTGCTTGGTAACTTTACTGCACCTACTCCCGACTTCTATGGGAGAAGCATCACTATCTCTGCCATTGGAGCAAACAACTTTGAGCTTAAGCCTCAATTAGTTTCTCTAATGCAACAGAATTGCAAGTTCCACGGACTTCCATTGGAAGATCCTCATCAGTTTTTAGCTGAATTCTTGCAAATCTGTGACACTGTCAAGACTAATGGGGTTGACCCTGAGGTCTACAGACTTATGCTATTCCCTTTTGCTGTAAGAGACAGAGCTAGGATATGGTTGGACTCACAACCTAAAGGGAGCCTGAACTCTTGGAAAAAGCTAGTCAATGCCTTCTTGGAAAAGTTCTTTCCACCTCAAAAATTGAGTAAGCTTAGAGTGGAAGTCCAAACCTTCAGACAGAAGAAAGGTGAATTCCTCTATGAAGCTTGGGAAAGATACAAATAATTGATCAGAAAGTGTCCCTCTGACATGCTTTTCGAATGGAGCATCATAGGTATCTTCTATGATGGTCTGTCTGAACTGTCCAAGATGTCATTGGACAGCTCTGCTGGAGGATCTCTTCATCTGAAGAAGATGCCTGCAGAAGCTCAGGAACTCATTGAAATGGTTGCAAATAACCAATTCATGTACACTTCTGAAAGGAATCCTGTGAATAATGGGACGAATCAGAAGAAAGGAGTTCTTGAGATTGATAATCTGAATGCCATATTGACTCAGAACAAAATATTGACTCAGCAAGTCAATATGATTTCTCAAAGTCTGTCTGGAATGCAAGCTGCACCAGGCAGTACTAAGGACGCTTCATCTGAAGAAGAAGCTTATGATCCTGAGAACCCTTCAATGGAAGAGGTGAATTACATGGGAGAACCCTATGGAAACACCTATAATCCTTCATGGAGAAATCATCCAAATCTCTCATGGAAGGATCAACAGAGACCTCAACAAGGTTTCAACAACAATAATGATGGAAGAAACAGGTTTAGCAATGGCAAGCCTTTTCCATCATCTTCTCAGCAACAGACAGAGAGTTCTAAGCAGAGCCACTCTGACTTAGCAACCATGGTCTCTGATCTAATCAAAACCACTCAAAGTTTCATGACTAAAATAAGGTCCTCCATTAGAAACTTGGAGGCACAAGTGGGTCAGCTGAGTAAGAAAGTTACTGAACTCCCTCCTAGTACTCTTCCAAGCAATACAGAAGAGAATCCAAAAGGAGAGTGTAAGGCCATCAACATGGCCAAATTTGGAGAGGAGGAAGAGGCAGTGAGCGCCACTGAGGAAGACCTCAATGGACGTCCACTGGCCTCCAATGAGTTCACTAATGAGGAACCATGGGAATCTGAGGCTCACACTGAGACCATAGAGATTCCATTGGATTTACTTCTGCCATTCATGAGCTCTGATGAGTATTCTTCCTCTGAAGAAGACGAAGATATCACTGAAGAGCAAGTTGCTAAGTACCTTGGAGCAATCATGAAGCTAAATGACAAGTTATTTGGTAATGAGACTTGGGAGGATGAACCCCCTTTGCTCACTAAAGAACTGGATGACTTGACTAGGCAGAGATTACCTCAAAACAGACAAGACCCTGGGAAGTTCTCAATACCTTGTACCATAGGCACCATGACCTTTGAGAAGGCTCTGTGTGACCTAGGGTCAAGCATAAACCTCATGCCTCTCTCTGTAATGGAGAAGCTAGGGATCTTTGAGGTGCAAGCTGCAAGAATCTCACTAGAGATGGCAGACAATTCAAGAAAACAAGCTTATGGACTTGTAGAGGATATTCTGGTAAAGGTTGAAGACCATTACATCCCTGCTGATTTTATAGTCCTAGAGACTGAGAAGTGCATGGATGAATCCATCATCCTTAGCAGACCCTTCCTAGCCACAGCAAAGGCTATGATTGATGTTGACAGAGAAGAATTGATCATTCAAGTGAATGAAGAATCCTTTGTGTTTAAGGCTCAAGGATATCCCTCTGTAACCATGGAGAGGAAGCATGAAGAGCTTCTCTCAAAACAGAGTCAAATAGAGCCCCCACAGTCAAACTCTAAGTTTGGTGTTGGGAGGTCACAACCAAATTCTAAATTTGGTGTTGAACCCCCACATTCAAACTCTAAGTTTGGTGTTGGGAGGTTCCAACATTGCTCTGAACATCTGTGAGGCTCCATGAGAGTCCACTGTCAAGCTACTGACATTAAAGAAGCGCTTGTTGGGAGGCAACCCAATGTTATATTTATCTATTTTCCTTTGTTATTTTATGTTTTCTGTAGGTTGATGATCATGTGAAGTCACAAAATTAATTGAAAAAGCAAAAACAGAATGAAAAATAGAAAGAAAAATAGCACAACCTAGAGGAAAACTTGCTGGCATTTAAACGCCAGTGAAGACAGCAAATGGGCGTTTAACGCCCAGTCTGGCACCATTCTGGGCGTTTAACGCCAGAAAGGGGCTCCAGACTGGCGTTTAACGCCAGGAATGGGCAAGGAGCTGGCGTTAAACGCCAGAAAAGGGCAGCAGCCCGGCGTTTAACACCAGGATTGGCAGAAAAGGGCATTTTGCACGCCACTTGGTGCAGGGATGAGCTATCCTTGACACCTCAGGATCTGTGGACCCCACAGGATCCCCACCTACCCAACCACTCTCTCTTCTTCACCCATTCACCAATCACCTCAACACCTCTTTCCCCAAAACCCTTCACCTATCAAATCCCACCATTCTCTTCACCACTCACATCCATCTTTCATAAAACCCCACCTACCTCACCATTCAAATTCAAACCACTTTCTCTCCCAAACCCACCCATAATGGCCGAACCTTACCCCTCTCTCCACCCCTATATAAACCCATCTTCACTCCTTCATTTTCACACAACCTACACACTACTTCTCCCCTTTGGCCGAAAAACAAAGCCACCTCCATCTCCTCTATTTCTTCTTCTTCTACTCTCTTCTTTCTTCTTTTGCTCGAGGACGAGCAAACCTTCTAAGTTTGGTGTGGTAAAAGCATTGCTTTTTGTTTTTTTATAACCATTTATGGCACCTAAGGCCGGAGAAACCTCTAGAAAGAGGAAAGGGAAGGCAAAAGCTTCCACCTCCGAGTCATGGGAGATGGAGAGATTCATCTCAAGGGTGCATCAAGACCACTTCTATGAAGTTGTGGCCAAGAAGAAGGTGATCCCCGAGGTCCCTTTCAAACTCAAAAAGAGTGAATATCTGGAGATCCGACATGAGATCCGAAGAAGAGGTTGGGAAGTTCTTACCAACCCCATTCAACAAGTCAGAATCTTAATGGTTCAAGAGTTCTATGCCAATGCATGGATCACCAAGAACCATGATCAAAGTGTGAACCCGGACCCAAAGAATTGGCTTACAATGGTTCGGGGAAAATGCTTAGATTTTAGTCCGGAAAATGTAAGGTTGGCATTCAACTTGCCCATGATGAAAGGAGATGAACACCCCTACACTAGAAGGGTCAACTTTGATCAAAGGTTGGACCAAGTCCTCATAGACATTTGTGAAGAGGGCGCTCAATGGAAGAGAGATTCAAGAGGAAAGCCGGTTCAACTGAGAAGGCATGACCTCAAGCCCGTGGCTAGGGGATGGTTGGAGTTTATCCAACGCTCAATCATTCCCACTAGCAATTGGTCTGAAGTTACTATAGACCGGGCTATCATGATTCATAGCATCATGATTGGAGAAGAAGTAGAAGTTCATGAGGTTATATCCCAAGAACTTTATAAGGTGGCGGAAAAGTCCTCTACCTTGGCAAGGTTAGCCTTCCCTCATCTCATTTGTCACCTCTGTAATTCAGTTGGAATTAACATAGAGGGAGACATCCTCATTGATGAAGACAAGCCCATCAATAAGAAGAGGATGGAGCAAACAAGAGATCTCACTCATGGACATGAGGAAATTCCTCATCATGAAATCCCTGATATGCCTCAAGGGATGAACTTTCCTCCACAAAACTATTAGGAGCAAATCAACACCTCCCTAGGAGAATTGAGTTCCAACATGGGACAACTAAGGGTGGAGCATCAAGAACATTCCATCCTCCTCCATGAAATTAGAGAAGATCAAAGAATCATGAGAAAGGAACAACAAAGGCAAGGAAGAGACATTGAGGAGCTCAAGCACTCCATAAGATCTTCAAGAGGAAGAACAAGCCGCCATCACTAAGGTGGACCCGTTCTTTAATCTCCTTGTTCTTTATTTTTCTGTTTTTTTCGAAAATTATGCTTTATGTTTTATTTATGTTTGTGTCTTATGATCAGTAGTATCTTAGTATCTATGCCTTAAAGTTATGAATGTCCTATGAATCCATCACCTTTCTTAAATGAAAAATGTTCTTAATTAAAAAAAAAGAGAAAAATTGCATGAATTTTGAATTTTATAACAGATTAATTATTTTGATGTGGTGGCAATACTTTGACTTCTGAATGTATGCTTGAACAGTGCATATGTCTTTTAAATTTGTTGTTCATGAATGTTGGCTCTTGAAAGAATGATGAAAAAAGAGACATGTTAATGAGGATCTGAAAAATCATAAAAATGATTCTTGAAGCAAGAAAAAGCAGTGAATACAAAAAAAAGAGAGATTATGTGCGAAAAAAAAAGAAGAGAGAGAAAGCAAGCAGAAAAAGCCAATAGCCCTTTAAACCAAAAGGCAAGGGTAAAAATAAAGTTGTGATCCAAGGCAAAAAGAGTGTGCTTAAGAACCCTGGACACCTCTAATTGGGGACTCTAGCAAAGCTGAGTCACAATCTGAAAGGTTCACCCAGTTATGTGTCTGTGGCATGTATGTATCCGGTGGTAATACTGGAGGACAGAGTGCTTTGGGCCATGGCCAAGACTCATAAAGTAGCTGTGTTCAAGAATCATCATACTTAACTAGGAGAATCAATAACACTATCTGGATTCTGAGTTCCTATAGAAGTCAATCATTCTGAATTTCAAAGGATAGAGTGAGATGCCAAAACTGTTCAGAGGCAAAAAGCTAAAAGCCCAGCTCATCTAATTAATACTGATCTTCATAGATGTTTTTGGAATTCATTGCATATTCTCTTCTTTTTATCTTATTTGATTTTCAGTTTCCTGGGGACAAGCAACAATTTAAGTTTGGTGTTGTGATGAGCGGATAATTTCTATGCTTTTTGGCATTGTTTTTAGTATGTTTTAGTTAGTTTTTATTATATTTTTATTAGTTTTTATTTAAAATTTACTTTTCTGGACTTTACTATGAGTTTGTGTGTTTTTTTGTGATTTCAGGTATTTTCTGGCTGAAATTGAGGGACCTGAGCAAAAATCTGATCCAGAGGCTGAAAAGGACTGCAGATGCTGTTGGATTCTGACCTCCCTGCACTCGAAGTGAATTTTCTGGAGCTACAGATGCCCAATTTTCTGATCTCAATTACGTTGGAAAGTAGACATCCTGGGCTTTCCAGCAATGTATAATAGTTTATACTTTGCCCGATATTTGATGGCCCAAACAGGCGTTCCAAGTCAGCTCAAGAATTCTGGCGTTTAACGCCGGAACTGGCACAAGAATGGGAGTTAAACGCCCAAACTGGCACAAAAGCTGGCGTTTAACTCCAAGAAAAGTCTCTACACATAAAAGCTTCAATGCTCAGCCCAAGCACACACCAAGTGGGTCCGGAAGTGGATTTTTATGTCATTTACTCATTTCTGTAAACCATAAGCTACTAGTTATCTATAAGTAGGACCTTTTGCTATTGTATTGAGAATCTTTTGATCACTTTAGATCTTAGGATCATCTTTGGATGTCTAGTTCTTAGATCGTTGGGGGCTGGCCTCTCGGCCATGCCTAGACCTTGTTCATATGTATTTTCAACGGTGGAGTTTCTACACACTATAGATTAAGGTGTGGAGCTTTGCTGTACCTCGAGTATCAATGCAATTACTATTGTTCTTCTATTCAATTTGGCTTATTCTTATTCTAAGATATCACTTGTTCCTTAACTTGATGAATGTGATGATCCGTGACACTCATCATCATTCTCACCTATGAACGTGTGCCTAACAACCACCTCCGTTCTACCTTAGATTGAGTAGATATCTCTTGGATCCCTTAATCGGAATCTTCGTGGTATAAGCTAGAATTGATGGTGGCATTCAAGAGAATCCAGAAGGTCTAAACCTTGTCTGTGGTATTCTGAGTAGGATTCAAGGATTGAATATGACTGTGACGAGCTTCAAACTCCTGAAGGCTAGGCGTTAGTGACAGACGCAAAAGAATCACTGGATTCTATTCCAACCTGATTGAGAACCGACAGATGATTAGCCGTGCTGTGACAGAGCGCGTTGAACATTTTCACTGAGAGGACGGGACTGTAGCCATTGACAACGGTGATGCCCAACATACAGCTTGCCATGGAAAGGAGTAAGAAGGATTGGATGAAGACAGTAGGAAAGTAGAGAGATAGAAGGGACAAAGCATCTCCATACGCTTATCTGAAGCTCTCACCAATGAATTACATAAGTATCTCTATCTTTATTTTATGTTTTATTTATCTTTTAATCATTATTCCTCCATAACCATTTGAATCCGCCTGACTGAGATTTACAAGATGACCATAGCTTGCTTCATACCAACAATCTCCGTGGGATCGACCCTTACTCGCGTAAGGTTTATTACTTGGACGACCCAGTGCACTTGCTGGTTAGTTGTACGAAGTTGTGATAAAGAGTTGAGATTGCAATTGAGCGTACCATGTTGATGGCGCCATTGATGATCACAATTTAGTGCACCACATAATAAGCTTAGTCAAGGTAATGAAATTTTTCAAGAATCTATCTATAGAGCACCTCAATTGATTTGAGTGAAAACTTTTCATTGAACTTGCTTGAAATATATACATTGTGGATCATGTTTTTGAGCTAAGAACACACAACCTTGTGAGTTTTAAGCCTAATGGTGTGGTTACATCTTATAACCACTTATTTTCCTTCTTATGTGCATTATTCTCTTTCTATGATTGTGATCCTTGATTTGTTTGAATCTATATGGCCATTATTTCTTGTATACATGCATATATATGATTGAAGCTATTGTTTCATGTAGCTCACTTACCCAAATAGCATATCTTTCATCAACCTTTGTTAGCCAATTTTGAGCTTATTTTAAAACCCCTTTGTTCTTAATTTAGCATATTCCTTAATTTGGATCTTTGATTAGTTTAGGCTAGTGAGTGTGTGTATCATTCAAGTGTGGGGAAACTTGGGACATTGGTTTGGAAAAGGTGTGTGTGTGTTGTAGTTTTGTTGAATATATTGGGAATTTGGTACATACTCATGCGTTAATTAAATGTAAAACCATATGCATTAATGTTCTTGTATATATTTTAGTTTGAAAAAGAATAAAAAAAGAGAAAAAAATGAGAGAAACAAAAAAATGTATAAAAAGAAGAAAAAATAGAAAAAGAAAAGTAATAAAAAGGGGACAAAATGCCCCCAAAGTAAAGCTCAATAATAATCAATTCATAAGAGTTGTATTCAAAAGGAGAATGCATGAGTATGTGAAAAAATAAAGAATGGGTAGTTAGGATAGCTTTGAAATTGTATAGGTTGTCATAGGTTAGGTGGGAAGTTTAAGTTGATTAAAGATTCAAATCTCGAGCTCACTTGACCATATGCATCCTACCTTGACCCTAGCCCCATTACAACCTATGAAAGGACCTCATGATATTCGTATGCATGCATTGAATAATTGTTGATTGTTAGATAAAAACAAATCTTGGAAAGCATGATTAGGGGAGAATTGAGTGGATCGACCCTATACGCTTGAGCGACTAGAGCATATACACATCCGGTGAGAGTTTGATTGCTCAATTACATGTTTTAACCTAGAATCAACACTTTTCTTGCAAGTTTGTAAAATCTTTAATAGCTCAATTCAATTGTAGTTTGGCTTGGTTGATTAATACCTTTAGCCCTTATGCTTATATTGGTTTTCTTGGGAGTTGATCTATTTTGACCAAGCAATTTCATGCATTTAGATAGTTTCATGTAGGTAGATTGCATCTAGTTAGTTTACATTGAATAAATGATAGTACGCTTTGTTTCCTTCTTGGTTAAGCATGAGGACATGCTTGGTTTAAGTGTGGGGAGATTTGATGCGCCACTATTTCGTGGTACATTTTGTGCTTAATTTAGGTGGATTTTATCCACTTTTCCCACATTTATTCAATAAAATGGCATGGTTTCATGATTGTCTCCTAAGTTGGGCTTAAGTGTGAAAACATGCTTTTTAGACCTTTAATTAGCTAAATTTAATTCACCTTTGATTCCACTAGATGCCTTGATATGTTTGTTAGTGAATTCAGATTGAAAAGGCTAGGAATGGATCAAATGGATGAAGAGGAAAATCATGCAAGTGGAGAACTCATGGAAAAACAAGGATTTGGGATGCTGAGATCGATGCGCACGCATACATGACGCGTACGCGTGGATGGAAAATGTCAAGCGACACGTACACGTGACCCACGTGTAGCGTTGATGCTCGCACGTGACCTCATTAAAGTGAATCTGCTTGGGGTGATTTCTGGGCTTCCCAAGCCCAAATCCAACTCATTTCTGAGCCTATTTCATGCAGAAACTAAGAGGAGTCAAGGGGGGAAGTTATAATTGAATTTTTGAGGGAATGCTTTAGTTAGTTTCTAGAGAGAGAAGCTCTCTCTTCTCTCTAGAATTAGGTTAGATCTAGATTAGGATTTCTTAGATCTAGGTTTAGTTCATGCTTTGATTTACTTTTCCTTTACAATTTCTTGTTCCTCTACCTTTGCTCTCTCTAGTTTAGCATTTGATTCTTGTAATTGTTTACTTTTATGTTGATGAACTCTTGTTCCTCTTATTTTCTTTTTAATGCAATTCATGTTTTGAGTTCTTTTATTGTTGATTTGCTTTATTGTTGTTAATTCCTTGTAATTGGTAGTGTAGATATACTTTTCTTGCAATTTGATTTTACTTTCCATTTATGCCTTTGATGAGCGGATAATTTGTACGCTTTTTGGCATTATTTTTAGTATGTTTTTAGTATATTTGGTTTAGTTTTTAGTATATTTTTATTAGTTTTTAGTTAAAATTCACTTTTCTGGACTTTACTATGAGTTTGTGTGTTTTTCTGTGATTTCAGGTATTTTCTTGCTGAAATTGAGGGACCTGAGCAAAAATCTGATTCAAAGACTGAGAAGGACTGCAGATGCTGTTGGATTCTGACCTCCCTGCACTCGAAGTGAATTTTCTGGAGCTACAGAAGCCCAATTGGCGCGCTCTCAATGGCGTTGGAAAGTAGACATCCTGGGCTTTCCAGCAATATATGATAGTCCATACTTTGCCCAAGATTTGATGGCCCAAACCGGCGTTCAAAGTCACCTTCAGAATTTCCAGCGTTAAACGCCGGAACTGGCACCAAAATGGGAGTTAAACGCCCAAACTGGCACAAAAGCTGGCGTTTAACTCCAAGAAGAGTCTTTACACGAAAATGCTTCATTGCTCAGCCCAAGCACACACCAAGTGGGCCCGGAAGTGGATTTTTATGTCATTTACTCATCTCTGTAAACCTTAGGCTACTAGTTCTCTATAAGTAGGACCTTTTACTATTGTATTTAGACATCTTGGTAGCTATCTTTGTTCTTATGCTATCTTAGATCATTGGGAGGCTGGCCTCACGGCCATGCCTAGACCTTGTTCTTATGTATTTTCAACGGTGGAGTTTCTACACACCATAGATTAAGGTGTGGAGCTCTGCTGTACCTCGAGTATTAATGCAATTACTATTGTTCTTCTATTCAATTCCGCTTGTTCTTGTTCTAAGATATCACTTGTTCTTCAACTTGATGAATGTGATGATCCGTGACACTCATCATCATTCTCACCTATGAACGTGTGCCTGACAACCACCTCTGTTCTACCTTAGATTGGGTGAATATCTCTTGGATTCCTGATACACGATGCATGGTTGATCGCCTAACAACCGAGTGCTCGCCTGACAACCGAGCCAGCCATTCCGTGAGATCAGAGTCTTCGTGGTATAGGCTAGAACTGATGGCGGCATTCAAGAGAATCCGGAAGGTCTAACCTTGTCTGTGGTATTCTGAGTAGGATTCAATGATTGAATGACTGTGACGTGCTTCAAACTCCTGAGGGCGGGGCGTTAGTGACAGACGCAAAAGAATCAATGGATTCTATTCCGGCCTGATCGAGAACCGACAGATGGATAGCCGTGCCGTGACAGGGTGCGTTGAACATTTCCACTGAGAGGATGGGAGGTAGCCACTGACAACGGTGAAACCCTTGCATAAGCTTGCCATGGAAAGGAGTAAGAAGGATTGGATGAAGACAGTAGGAAAGCAGAGAGACGGAAGGGACACAGCATCTTCATGCGCTTATCTGAAATTCCCACCAATGAATTACATAAGTATCTCTATCTTTATCTTTATGTTTTATTCGTATATCACCATATCCATTTGAGTTTGCCTGACTAAGATTTACAAGATGACCATAGCTTGCTTCATACCAACAATCTCTGTGGGATCGACCCTTACTCGCGTAAGGTTTATTACTTGGACGACCCAGTGCACTTGCTGGTTAGTTGTGCGGAGTTGTGATGAAGAGTTGAGATTGCAATGAGCGTACCATGTTGATGGCGCCATTGATGATCACAATTTCGTGCACCAGCCTTCCAAGTGTTTGATAAAATGCTTGGAAGGATGCTAGAATATATTTTTCTCCTCTTGGCCTTCGTTGAGTAATTGGAGACTCTTGAGTTATCTAATGCTTTTGTTGATTGACAATTAGAAGTTGCTAATTAATTTGAATTCCACTAAAGCTAGTCTTTCCTTAGGAGTTGATAGGACTTCAGGAATCAAATTGATTATTTCCACTTGACTTTCCTTCATCGTTAGAGGTTAACTAAGTGGAACAATGGATAATTCTTGTCACAATTGATGAAGATAATGAGGATATGACTTCCAATTCTCATACCTTGCCAAGAGCTTTTCTAGTTGTTAGTTTACTTCTTTTGCCATTTACATTTCTTGTTTCTTTATTCAAAAATCCCAAATTATACTTCATAACCAATAACAAGAACACTTCCCTGCAATTCCTTTGAGAGACGACCCGATGTTTGAATTCTTCGGTTTATTTTTATAGGGATTTGTTACTTGTGACAACCAAATTTTTGTATGAGAGGATTCTTTGTTGGTTTAGAAACTATACTTGCAACAATATTTCATTTGTGAAATTCTTTACCAATAAAAAATTTCTTCATCAGTCATCTGAAAACACTTCAGAAAATTTTCTCACAACCAGAATCTATTTTAAACTCTGCTCCTCGCCCTACACATTCGCAGCTAACAACATAACACATTGACATTATATCCAGAATAGTTTACTACCACAGAGTTCAAATAGTATCCCTTCGCCACAACCGGTCTTTCTAACCATTCCGACATAAAATGCAACAACCTTTCAAAACAGTCAAGCAGAACGCGATTCTTAGATAGCCAATCCAATTCCAAGATGATATCAAGATCAGTCATCGGAAAACTAATTAGATCATGAACAAAATCTCGCTGTTTAACTCAGAACGAAACTTGTGGACAGCCGAATCTAGTAACAATAGCTTCAGAAGTAGCATTATGCACTTTCAGATCATAAGTCAACACAACTATCTTCAATCCTAACTCACTAGACTTCTCGAATGCTATGAATGAATGTGTCACTCCAGAATCAAATAAGGCATTTAAAATTTTACCATCCATTTCACAGCTACCTCTAATCAATGCCTTGGATCCCTCGACATCTGCAATAGATGTAGTGAATACTCGCCCTGGTTGTTGTGCACTCTCGGCTTCATACTTCTTTTTTCTGGATAGTTCCAGGACTTATATCCGGCTCCTCCACAAAAGTAACACACTCTCAATCCAGCTATGCACGGAGTTTCAGGATGGTAACTCCCGTACCTCTGGCAAGTCATCTCATTCTGTAATTGCTTCCCAAACCTTCGCCCTCGATGATCATTGTTATTAGGCCTCTGAAAATTATCTGACCCTGGTTCTGTTGCAGAACAAAGCCTCCAAGCTTAAAGGTCCTACCCCTTGTTGCGAAGTTCCTTCCTTGGTTCCTCTGAAAAGGCATCCTTTGACTCCCTTTCTCTATTGTTACCTTCCTTACACATTCTTCAGCGACTCGGCTCTTGTTTACAAGTTTAGAGAAAACCCTAATCTCCATCGGCCCAACCGTGCTCAAAATGTCACTTCGAGGTCCTCCCTCGTACTTTATAAATTTCCATTCTGTAAAGTCTTCCGGAGCACCTTGGCAAATTCGAAAAAACTGGCACATGTCTTCAAAATTATTTGTGTACTCAGAAATAGACATCTGACACTGTTTTGACTATAGCAGCTCAAGCTCCTTAGCATTTCTAACTGAATTAGGGAAGTATTTTCTGTAGAACTCGCTCCAAAATACCTCCCAAGATATCATGGCACCGTTTGGTTGTAGAATACATCGCATTCACTACCACTAGTATTGAGCTTCACCCTGTAACTGGTAGGTCGCAAACTCCACCCATTGTTCTTCAGGAACCTGCTGAGCTTGCAGAGCCCGCTCCATTATTTGGAGCCAGTTATTGGCCTCAGTAAGATTTGTGGTCCCTCTGAAGATCGGAGGATGCACCTTCAGGAAAGTAGTGTCATCGGCCCTTCCTCACCATTATTACCATTTCTGTTATTCGCCTGATTCCCTAACTCTTCAGCTGTCGCCTGCAAAGCCGCAACCATGTTTTCCAGGGTTGACATAAAGTTTACAGGGTTATTCCCCGTCGATTCAGGTTTAGTGTTAGTAGTTCTGCCTCTCCCTCGACCACGACCGCGTCCACGAGTCGATATCGGGTCCCCATTCACACCAAACAAGTGATATCAAGTTGATCAGTCTCAATATCGCAAGTCTAATGCTTCAAAGTCCCAAATACATGCTCATGAACATTCATGCCACATATATCAGTTAGATAACCTAATTTAGCATGTATAGACACCGAGGGTATGCCCAAAAGCATAGTCAGTCCGCCTCTCAGGCTTTATAAGAACGAATTGCTCTAATACCATAATGTAACACCTTACCACACAGAGTTTTACACTTAAGCCGTAAAACAGAGGTGGTGTGGTATTATGACCTCTAAAATTTAAAAAATATATATAATGATAATATAATTGAAAGAATATAATATTCGAGGAGCCTTGAAGGTTGGTTAACCAAAAAAGTAAAAAATAAAAGCGCAACGCTCAAGATAATGATTACTTGCGTACGAAGAAAAGTAAAGATACATATAGATAATAGGAACAGAGTGTCAAGGATACAAAACAATCAAGCTCCGGGCTCAACCTGCGAAGATAAGGCTGACCGGAGAATATTTACATAAGTAAATACAAAACCCAAGTTCCCAAAGTATTTAAAATAAACCACCCTAGTTCTCCAAAAGCCTCTAAGAGGAACAAAAGCGAAACATAATAAGAGAAGTCTATACATATATGTACATAAACATTAAAACCCCCAAAAAATACAAAGTCCCAACTCTACTACGACAGGAACTTCCGACGCCTACGAGGTGCCTATCGACCTACATCTGAAAATCACAAATATATGTATGGAATGAGAATTGGAGGTTCTCAACATGGTAATGGTGCCAACATACATAATATATAAGGTCTCGGAAAAGCCAAAGGCGATCCTAGAACTCCGATACTCATATTTAAATCTTAAAGTTTATAAATTGAAAACCATAAACAGGGTAGGTTATCTAAGTTTCTTATTTCTAATTCCTTTCTAACTTAAGCCTTAATTTCCGGCCTGATCGAGAACCGACAGATGGATAGCCGTGCCGTGACAGGGTGCGTTGAACATTTCCACTGAGAGGATGGGAGGTAGCCACTGACAACGGTGAAACCCTTGCATAAGCTTGCCATGGAAATGAGTAAGAAGGATTGGATGAAGACAGTAGGAAAGCAGAGAGACGGAAGGGACACAGCATCTTCATGCGCTTATCTGAAATTCCCACCAATGAATTACATAAGTATCTCTATCTTTATCTCTATGTTTTATTCGTATATCACCATATCCATTTGAGTTTGCCTGACTAAGATTTACAAGATGACCATAGCTTGCTTCATACCAACAATCTCCGTGGGATCGACCCTTACTCGCGTAAGGTTTATTACTTGGACGACCCAGTGCACTTGCTGGTTAGTTGTGCGAAGTTGTGTTTATGCCATGGTATTGAACACCAAGTTTTTGGGGTTCATTACCGGGGAGTATGAGAGTTGTGAAAAGTATTGTTCACAATTTCGCGCACCAAGTTTTTGGCGCCGTTGCCGGGGATTGTTGAGTTTGGACAACTGACGGTTCATCTTGTTGCTTAGATTAGGTATTTTTCTTCAGAGTTCTTAAGAACGAATTCTAGTATTTCAAGGTGATGTTCTTATCATCATCAAAGCTGATTGATTTTCATCAATTTAGCTCTTGAATGCAATGTCCTGCTGAAGCTTGGCTAGCCATGTCTAATTCCTTTGGACTGAAGCTTTAGACTAACATTGCATGATTCCTGGAATTCTCATTAAGAATTTTGATACCTTTATTTTCTTCCATATAATTTTCGAAAAATCCAAAAAAATTTCAAAATCATAAAAACCAAAAATATTTTATGTTTCTTGTTTGAGTCTAGTGTCTAATTTTAAGTTTGGTGTCTTGCATGCATTGTTTATTTGATCTTGGTTCTATTTTCAAGTCAATAGTACAGGGAACTGAAGATTCAGAACATGCAGCAGAGGAATTACACAGAAAAAGCTGGGCGTTCAAAACGCCCAGTGAAGAAGGACAGACTGGCGTTTAAACGCCAGCCAGGGTGCCTGGTTGGGCGTTTAACGCCCAAAAAGGTAGTGCATTGGGCGTTAAACGCCAGAATGTGCACCATTCTGGGCGTTTAACGCCAGGATGGCACAAGGGGAAGGATTTTGTTTTCAAATCAATTTTTTTTTCAAGTTTTCAAAGTTTTTCAAAATCAAATCTTTTTCAAATCATATCTTTTCAATCAAATATTTTCAAAATCAATTTCTTTCCTTTTTCAAAGATACTTGCTATCAATTAATGATTTGATTCAACATTTCAAGTATGTTGCCTTTTCCGTTGAGAAAGGTTTAATGTTTGAATCATATCTTTTCTTGATAGCCAAGTTATTAATTTTTAAAATCAAATCTTTTTAAAATTGTTTTCAAATCATATCTTCTCAATCATATCCTTTTAATCACATCTTTTTCAAAACAGTTTTCAATCATATCTTTTTGATTTCTAATTTCAAAGTCTTTTTCAAAAATTACTTGATTTTTTTCCCACTCTTGATTTTCGAAAATCAATTAAAGTTTTTCAAAATTTTTTTTTAAAAAATCTTTTTAACTTAATTTTCGAAAAAGCTCTTCCCCTCTTCTCACATCCTTCTATTTATGGAGTACCACTCCTCCTCAATGCACAATTCGAACTCTATCTCACTAAGTTCGAATTCTTCTACCTCTTTCTTCTATTTTTCTTTTCCTCTGACACCTTAAGGAATCTCTATACTGTGACATAGAGGATTCCATATTTTCTTGTTCTCTTCTCTTTCATATGAGCAAGAACAAAGACAAAGGCATTCTTGTTGAAGCTGATCCTGAACCTGAAAGGACCTTGAAGCGAAAGCTAAGAGAAGCTAAGGCACAACTCTCTGCAGAGGACCTAACAGAAATCTTCAAAGAAGAAGAACACATGGCAGCCGAAAACAACAACAATGCCAACAATGCAAGGAAGGTGCTGGGTGACTTTACTGCACCTACTCCCAACTTCTATGGGAGAAGCATCTCTATCCCTGCCATTGGAGCAAACAACTTTGAGCTTAAGCCTCAATTAGTTTCTCTAATGCAACAGAATTGCAAGTTCCATGGACTTCCATTGGAAGATCCTCATCAGTTCTTAGCTGAATTCTTGCAAATCTGTGACACTGTCAAGACTAATGGGGTTGACCCTGAGGTCTACAGACTGATGCTATTCCCTTTTGCTGTAAGAGACAGAGCTAGGACATGGTTGGACTCACAACCTAAAGAAAGCCTGGACTCATGGGAAAAGCTAGTCAATGCCTTCTTGGCAAAGTTCTTTCCACCTCAAAAATTGAGTAAGCTTAGAGTGGAAGTCCAAACCTTTAGATAGAAGGATGGAGAATCCCTCTATGAAGCTTGGGAAAGATACAAATAATTGATCAGAAAATGTCCTTCTGACATGCTTTCTGAATGGAGCATCATAGGTATTTTCTATGATGGTCTCTTTGAACTGTTCAGAAGAAAGGAGTTCTTGAGATTGATACTCTGAATGCCATTCTGGCTCAGAACAAGATATTGACTCAACAAGTCAATTTGATTTCTCAAAGTCTGTCTGGAATGCAAAATGCACCAAGCAGTACTAAGGATGCTTCATCTGAAGAAGAAGCCTATGATCCTGAGAACCCTTCAATGGAAGAGGTGAATTACCTAGGAGAACCCTATGGAAACACCTATAATTCTTCATGGAGAAATCATCCAAATTTCTCATGGAAGGATCAACAGAGACCTCAACAAGGTTTCAACAACAATAATGGTGGAAGAAACAGGTTTAGCAATGGCAAGCCTTTTCCATCATCTTCTCAGCAACAGACAGAGAATTCTAAGCAGAACAACTCTGACTTAGCAACCATGGTCTCTGAGCTCTGATGAGTATTCCTCCTCTGAAGAGGATGAGTATGTCACTGAAGAGCAAGTTGCTAAATACCTTGGAGCAATCATGAAGCTAAATGACAAGTTATTTGGAAATGAGACTTGGGAGAACGAACCTCCTTTGCTCACCAAAGAACTGGATGACTTGTCTAGGCAGAAATTACCTCAAAAGAGACAAGACCCTGGGAAGTTTTCACTACCTTGTACCATAGGCACCATGACCTTCAAGAAGGCTCTGTGTGACTTAGGGTCAAGTGTAAACCTCATGCCTCTCTCTGTAATGGAGAAACTAGGGATCTCTGAGGTACAAGCTGCAAGAATCTCACTAGAGATGGCAGACAATTCAAGAAAACAAGCTTATGGACTTGTAGAGAATGTTCTGGTAAAGATTGAAAACCATTACATCCCTGCTGATTTCATAGTCCTAGAGACTGGGAAGTGCATGGATGAATCCATCATCCTTGGCAGACCCTTCCTAGCCACAGCAAAGGCTGTGATTGATGTTGATAGAGAAGAATTGATCATTCAAGTGAATGAAGAATCCTTGGTGTTTAAGGCTCAAGGATATCCCTCTGTCACCATGGAAAGGAAGCATGAAGAGCTTCTCTCAAATCAGAGTCAAACAGAGCCCCCACAGTCAAACTCTAAGTTTGGTGTTGGGAGGCCACAACCAAACTCTAAGTTTGGTGTTGAACCCCCACATTCAAACTCTAAGTTTGGTGTTGGGAGGTTCCAACATTGCTCTGAGAAAATGTGAGGCTCCATGAGAGCCCTCTGTCAAGCTACTGACATTAAAGAAGCGCTTGTTGGGAGGCAACCCAATGTTATATTTTACATATTTTCCTTTGTTATTTTATTTTATTTTGTAGGTTGATGATCAGGAGAAGTCACAAAATCAATTGAAAAAGCAAAAACAGAATGAAAAACAGGAAGAAAAACAGCACACTCTGGAGGAAGAACCTACTGGCGTTTAAACGCCAGTAAGGCTAGCAGGTGGGCGTTTAACGCCAGAAAGGGGCACCAGACTGGCGTTAAACGCCAGGAAAGGGCAAGAACCTGGCGTTAAACGCCAGAAATGGGCACCAGCCCGGCGTTTAACGCCAGAATTGGCTCAAAACGCATTTTTTCATGCCATTTGGTGCAGGGATGACTTTTCCTTGACACCTCAGGATCTGTGGACCCCACAGGATCCCTGGTGCACGAAATTGCAATCACACTTTTGTAACCCCGCACAACTAACCAGCAAGTGCACTGGGTCGTCCAAGTAATACCTTACGTGAGTAAGGGTCGATCCCACGGAGATTGTCGGCTTGAAGCAAGCTATGGTTATCTTGTAAATCTTAGTCAGGATATCAGAAATTATCAGGGTTGATTGTGAAAAGCAAAAGAACATGAAATAAGTACTTTTTATGCAGTAATGGAGAATAGGTTGAGGTTTTGGAGATGCTCCATCTTTTGAATCTCTGCTTTCCTACTTTCTTCTTCATCAAACACGCAAGGCTCCTTCCATGACAAGCTGTATGTAGGGTTTCACCGTTGTCAATGGCTACCTCCCATCCTCTCAGTGGAAATGTTCAACGCACCCTGTCGCGGCACGGCTATCCATCTGTCGGTTCTCAATCAGGCCGGAATAGAATCCAATGATTCTTTTGCGTCTGTCACTAACGCCCCGCCCTCAGGAGTTTGAAGTTCGTCACAGTCATTCAATCATTGAATCCTACTCAGAATACCACAGACAAGGTTTAGACCTTCCGGATTCTCTTGAATGCCGCCATCAATTCTAGCTTATACCACGAAGATTCTGATTAAAGAATCCAAGAGATATCTACTCAATCTAAAGTAGAACGGAGGTGGTTGTCAGGCACGCGTTCATAGTTGAGAATATGATGAGTGTCACGGGTCATCACATTCATCCGGGTTAAGAGCAAGTGATATCTTAGAACGGAAGCAAGCATGATTGAATAAGAAACAGTAGTAATTGCATTAATCCATCAAGACATAGCAGAGCTCCTCACCCCCAACCATGGGGTTTAGAGACTCATGCTGTAAGAAGTACACAAAGAAACGTGTAAAGTGTCATGAGGTACAGATACAATGTCAAAAGATCCTATTAATAGTGAACTAGTAACCTAGGGTATACAGAAATGAGTAAATGACGTAAAAATCCACTTCTGGGTCCACTTAGTGTGTGCTTGGGCTGAGAATTGAAGCTTTTATGTGTAGAGACCTTTTCTGGAGTTAAACGCCAGCTTTCATGCCAGTTTGGGCGTTTAACTCCAATTTTTATGCCAGTTCCAGCGTTAAACGCTGGAAATTCTGAGGCTGATTTGCAACGCCGGTTTGGGCATCAAATCTCGGGCAAAGTATGGACTATTATACATTGCTGGAAAGCCCAGGATGTATACTTTCCAATGCCGTTGAGAGCGCGCCAATTGGGCTTCTGTAGCTCCAGAAAATCCACTTCGAGTGCAGGGAGGTCAGAATCCAACAGCATCTGCAGTCCTTTTTAGTCTCTGAATCAGATTTTTGCTCAGGACCCTTAATTTCAGCCAGAAAATACCTGAAATCACAGAAAAACACACAAACTCATAGTAAAGTCCAGAAAAGTGAATTTTAATTAAAAACTAATAAAAATATACTAAAAACTAACTAAATCATACTAAAAATATACTAAAAACAATGCCAAAAAGCGTATAAATTATCCGCTCATCACAACACCAAACTTAAATTGTTGCTTGTCCTCAAGCAACTGAAAATCAAAATAGAATAAAAAGAAGAGAATATACTATAGACTCCAAAATATCAAAGAAACATAGTTCCAATTAGATGAGCGGGACCAGTAGCTTTTTGCTTCCGAACAGTTTTGGCATCTCACTTTATCCTTTGCAGTTCAGAATGATTGGCATCTTTAGGAACTCAGAACTCAGATAGTGTTATTGATTGTCCTAGTTAAGTATAATGATTCTTGAACATAGCTAGTGTATGAGTCTTGGCTGTGGCCCAAAGCACTCTGTCTTCCAGTATTACCACCGGATACATACATGCCACAGACACATAATTGGGTGAACCTTTTCAGATTGTGACCCAGCTTTGCTAGAGTCTCCAATTATAGGTGTCCAGGTTTCTTAAGCACACTCTTTTTGCCTTGGATCACAACTTTATTTCTTTCTTTTTCTTTCTTTTTCTTTCTTTTTCTTTTTTTTTCGAATTTTTTTTGTATCCACTGCTTTTTCTTGCTTCAAGAATCAATCTGATGATTTTTTAGATCCTCAATAACAGTTCTCTTTTTCCTTCATTCTTTCAAGAGCCAACAATTTTAACATTCTCAAAATAACAAATTCAAAAGACATATGCACTGTTCAAGCATTCATTCAGAAAACAAAAAGTATTGTCACCACATCAAACTAATTTAACTAGTTTCAAGGATAAATTCGAAATCCTGTACTTCTTGTTCTTTTGTGATTAAATCATTTTTTCATTTAAGAGAGGTGATGGATTCATAGGACATTCATATCTTTAAGGCATAAACTTTAAATTTTATTAATTATGAATTAAGAAAAAGACTCAAAAAATAGAAAACAAACAAAAAATTAAATAGGCTCCTAATGATAGAGGTTTTCACAGAGTTAGGACTCAACAACCTTGATTTTGAGAAGTGGATGTTCCCTCAAATTGAGGGGAGAACTTTTGGCGTTTCAGTTCTTGAAGTTCACGCCCCTGCTTCTCTTGTTCCTTCAGCAATTTGCAGAGCATGCAGTTCTGATTCTGCTGTTCTTCCTTAAGTTGCTCCATAGTCTCTTGCATCTTGGTGATAGATGCTTCCAGGCTGGCCCAGTAGCCAATTTCAGGAAATTCAGGGAGGAACTCCTGCGCCCTCCTTTTGATAGAGTTGTCTTGTGTTTGTCCTTCCATTGACTTCTTGGTGATTGGATGTTCAATGGGTATGAATTCATCTACTCCCATCTTTACCCCAGCCTCTTTACAGAGCAAGGAGATGAAGCTTGGGTAGGCCAGTTTGGCTTCAGTGGAATTCTTATTTGCAATTGTATAGATCTCACAAGCAATCACATGATGAACCTCCACTTCTTTTCCAAGCATAATGCAATGAATCATCACTGCTCTCTGGATAGTGACCTCAGAACGGTTGCTAGTGGGCAATATGGAACGCCCAATAAAGTCTAGCCAACCTCTTGCAATTGGTTTGAGGTCTCCCCTCTTGAGTTGGTTTGGGACACCCTTTGAATTGGTTATCCACTTAGTTCCAGGGAGGCATATGTCCTCTAGAACTTGATCCAACCCTTTATCTGCTCTCACCATTCTCCTATTAAAGGATTCATGATCATCTTGCAGTTGAGACAACTTGAAGATTTCTCTTATTTTGTCCAGATGGAATTACATAACTTTCCCTCTGACCATGGTTCTGTAAGTATGGTAAGCGGTTCCAGTCATTCTCTGCTTATCTGTTAGCCACAGATTTGAGTAGAATTCCTGAACCATATTCCTTCCAACCTTTATCTCAGGATTGGTTAGAACTTCCCATCCTCTGTTTCGGATTTGCTCTTGGATCCCCGAATATTCATCTTCTTTCAGATCAAATTTTACTTCCGGGATCACTGACCTCAGACCCATTATTTTGTGATAATGGTCTTCATGTTCTTTGGTTAAGAACTTCTCTTGATTCCAAAAATTCTTTGGATTATTCTCTTTCTTTCCTCTTAAATTGGTTTGTTTTCCCTTAGGAGCCATGATCTTGATGAATCTTGGCTTTAGTGATCACGGAAAAGCACACCAAACTTAGAGGTTTGCTTGTCCTCAAGCAAAAGAAAGGAAGGAGGAGAGAGAGGAGAAGAGAAAATTCGAATGGTGTGGGGGAATGGTGAGGCCGAACGTGTTTTTATAAGGGGGGGAAGGAGATTTTGAAAAAATTGAAAAGAGATTTGAGAAGATATGGGGAGAATTTGAGAAAAGGGTGAGTTTTTGAATAAGATTTGGGATTGATTTGAGAGGGATTTGAAGAATGATTTTGATTTGTGAGGATTTTAAAGTGAATGATGAAAGGTTGAGATGGGTTTATGTAGAAAAGTATGGGTAAGATAAGGAAAGTTGAAAAAAATTTGATTGGAAAACAAAATCTTGGTCCCCCCACCTTTCTGGCGTTAAACGCCAAAATTCCCTTTGTCACTGGGCATTTTGCTAAACGCCCAGGATGCTGCACACCTGGCGTTAAACGCCCAGAATGGTTCCCATTCTGGCGTTTAACGCCCAAAATGCCCCTTACTGGCGTTTTTTCGCCAGTAAGCTCTTTTTCTCTGCTTTTTGCGCTGAATCCTTCTGTAACTCTGTGAATTCCTTCATTTTTGATATTTGCCTTTGTAAAAACAAAACATATAACCTGCTAATGACTGGGTTGCCTCCCAGCAAGCGCTTCTTTACTGTCTTTAGCTGGACCTTTACTGAGAATCACTCAAGTCTCAGTTTTGAGCATTCCTGCTCAAAATTGCCTTCAAGATAATGCTTGATTCTTTGCCCATTAACAATGAACTTTTTGTCAGAATCAATATCCTGAAGCTCAACATATCCATATGGTGACACTCCTGTAATCACATACGGACCCCTCCACCGGGATTTAAGTTTTCCTGGAAACAATCTTAGCCTAGAGTTGAAGAGCAGAACTTTTTGTCCTGGCTCAAAGACTCTGGTTGACAACTTCTTGTCATGCCACTTCTTTGCCTTTTCCTTATAAATTTTTGCATTTTCAAGGCATTGAGTCTGAACTCCTCTAGCTCATTTAACTGGAGCAATCTTTTTTCACCAGCTAACTGAGCATCCATATTTAGGAATCTGGTTGCCCAGTAGGCTTTATGTTCCAGTTCCACGGGCAGATGACAGGCCTTCCCATACACCAGTTGGTATGGAGAGGTTCCTATAGGAGTCTTGAATGCTGTTCTGTATGCCCACAGAGCATCATCCAAACTCTTTGCCCAATCCTTTCTTCGGGCTATCACAGTCCGTTCTAGGATTCTTTTTAGTTCTCTGTTAGAAACTTCAGCTTGCCCATTTGTCTGTGGATGATATGGAGTTGCCACTTTGTGGCTAATTCCATATCTGACCATAGCAGAGTATAGCTGTCTATTGCAGAAATGAGTGCCCCCGTCACTTATTAGTACTCTGGGAACACCAAACCTGCTGAAGATGTGTTTCTGGAGGAATTTCAGCACGGTTTTGGTATCATTAGTGGGTGTAGCAATTGCTTCTACCCACTTAGATACATAGTCCACTGCCACCAGAATGTAAGTGTTTGAGTATGATGGTGGGAATGGACCCATGAAGTCAATTCCCCATACATCAAACAATTCTATCTCTAATATCCCTTGTTGAGGCATGGCATATCCGTGAGGCAAGTTACCAGCTCTTTGACAACTGTCACAGTTACGCACAAACTCTCGGGAATCTTTATAGAGAGTAGGCCAGTAGAAGCCACATTGGAGGACTTTAGTGGCTGTTCGCTCACTTCCAAAATGTCCTCCATACTGTGATCCATGGCAATGCCATAGGATCCTTTGTGCTTCTTCTCTGGGTACACATCTGCGGATCATTCCATCTGCACATCTCTTAAAGAGATATGGTTCATCCCATAGGTAGTACTTGGCATCTGAAATTAATTTCTTTCTTTGCACTCTGCTGTACTCTTGGGGGTATGAACCTCACAGCTTTATAGTTAGCAATATCTGTAAACCATGGAGCTTCCTGAATGGCAAAGAGTTGCTCATCTGGGAAAGTCTCAGAGATCTCAGTAGAAGGGAGGGACGTCCCTGCTACTGGTTCTATTCGGGACAGATGATCAGCTACTTGGTTCTCTGTCCCTTTTCTGTCTCTTATTTCTATATCAAACTCTTGCAGAAGCAACACCCATCTTATAAGCCTGGGTTTTGAATCCTGCTTTGTGAGTAAGTATTTAAGAGCAGCATGGTCAGTGTACACAATCACCTTTGATCCCACTAGATAAGATCTAAACTTGTCAATGGCATAGACCACTGCAAGTAATTCTTTTTCTGTGGTTGTGTAATTCTTCTGTGCATCATTTAGAACACGGCTGGCATAATAAATGACGTGCAGAAGCTTGTTATGCCTCTGTCCCAACACTGCACCAATGGCATGGTCACTGGCATCACACATTAATTCAAATGGCAATGTCCAATCTGGTGCAGAGATGACTCGTGCTGTGACCAGCTTAGCTTTCAGGGTCTCAAACGCCTGCTGACATTGTGTGTCAAACACAAATGGCGTGTCAGCAGCTAGCAGGTTACTCAAAGGTTTTGCAATTTTCGAAAAATCTTTTATGAACCTTCTGTAGAATCCTGCATGCCCCAGAAAGCTTCTGATTGCCTTAACATTGGCAGGTGGTGGTAATTTTTCAATTACCTCTACCTTTGCCTTATCCACCTCTATTCCCCTGCTTGAAATTTTGTGCCCAAGGACAATTCCTTCAGTCACCATAAAGTGACATTTCTCCCAGTTTAAAACCAGGTTAGTCTCTTGGCACCTTTTCAGGACAGTGCTAGGTGATTAAGACAGGAGCTGAATGAGTCTCCATATACTGAGAAATCATCCATGAAGACTTCCAGGAATTTCTCCACCATATCAGAGAAGATGGATAACATGCATCTCTGAAAGGTTGCAGGAGCATTACACAGACCAAAAGGCATCCTCCTGTAGGCAAACACGCTAGAAGGGCAAGTAAATGCTGTTTTCTCTTGGTCCTGAGGATCTACTGCAATTTGGTTGTAACCTGAATAGCCATCCAAAAAGCAGTAATAATCATGACCAGCTAGTCTTTCTAGCATTTGGTCTATGAATGGTAAAGGAAAATGATCTTTTCTGGTGGCTGTATTGAGCCTTCTGTAGTCAATACACATACGCCACCCTGTGACTGTTCTTGTAGGAACCAGTTCATTTTTTTCATTATGAACCACTGTCATGCCTCCCTTTTTGGGGACAACTTGGACAGGGCTCACCCAGGGGCTATCAGAAATAGGATAAATAATCCCAGCCTCTAGTAATTTAGTGACCTCTTTCTGCACCACCTCCTTCATGGCTGGATTTAGCCTCCTCTGTGGTTGGACCACTGGTTTGGCATTAACCTCCAACAGGATCTTGTGCATGCATCTAGCTGGGCTAATGCCCTTAAGATCACTTATGGACCACCCAAGAGCTGTCTTGTGTGTCCTTAGCACTTGAATCAGTGCTTTCTCTTCCTGTGGATTCAAAGCAGAGCTTATAATCACTGGAAAAGTGTCACCCTCTCCCAGAAATGCATACTTCAGGGATGGTGGTAGTGGTTTGAGTTCAGGTTTGGGAGGCTTATCCTCCTCTTGAGAAATTTTCGAAAATTCCTTTGTTTCCTGTGGTTCTTCTTGATCAGGTTGAGCATCCTTGAAGATGTCTTCAAGCTCTGATTCTAGGCTTTCAGTCATATTGATCTCTTCCACCAAAGAGTCAATAATGTCAGCGCCCATGCAGTCATTTGGTGTGTCTGGATGCTGCATAGCTTTCACAGCATTCAACTTGAACTCATCCTCATTGACTCTCAGGGTTACTTCCCCTTTTTGTACATCAATGAGAGTTCGTCCAGTTGCTAGGAAAGGTCTTCCTAGAATGAGAGTTGCACTCTTGTGCTCCTCCATTTCCAGCACCACAAAGTCAGTTGGAAAGGCAAATGGCCCAACCTTGACAATCATATCCTCTATTATGCCTGATGGGTGTTTAATGGAGCCATCAGCAAGTTGGAGGCATATCCGGGTTGGTTTGACTTCTCCAGTCAACCCAAGCTTTCTGATAGTGGATGCAGGTATTAGATTGATGCTTGCTCCAAGATCACATAGGGCTGTCTTGGTGCAAGCGCCTTCTAATGTGCATGGTATCATAAAGCTTCCTAGATCTTGAAGCTTTTCTGGTAAGCTTTTCAGAATGAATGCACTGCATTCTTCAGTGAGAAATACTTTTTCAGTTTCTTTCCAATCCTTCTTATGACTTAAGATCTCTTTCATGAACTTAGCATAAGAAGGTATTTGCTCAAGTGCCTCTGCAAACGGAATCTTTATTTCAAGAGTCCTTAGATAATCTGCAAAGCGGGAAAATTGCTTATCCTGCTCCGCTTGGCGGAGTTTCTGAGGATAAGGCATCTTGGCTTTATATTCTTCAACCTTAGTTGCTGCAGGCTTATTCCTTACAGAAGTGGTTGAAGAAGCCTTTTTAGAGAGATTACTGTCAGCACTCTCAGGTGTCTGATCCTCCCTTGGCGTCTGAACGCTAGGAATGGGTGAAGATTGGGCGTTAAACGCCAACTTCTCTCCCTTTTCTGGCGTTTGAACGCCAGAACTGGGCAAGGAATGGGCGTTTAACGCCAGCTTTCCTTCCCTTTCTGGCGTTTGAACGCCAAAAGTATTCTTCTCTGGGCTCTTACTATCCTCAGAGGGATTTTGGGTAGTGGCTTGGTTATCCTCTGTCAATTGTTCCTCATTTGACTTTTTGCTCTTTTGAGTGGTGTTGTTCAGTGTCTTCCCACTCCTCAGTTGAACTGCTTGACACTTTTCTGTTATCTGTTTGGATATCTGCTGTTTTGCTTGATTCAACTGCAGTTCTATGTTCTTGTTAGCAACTTTAGTTTCATGGAGCATCTCTTTAAATTCTGCTAACTGTTTTGTCATCAGGAGCAATTGTTGATTAAGCTCAATCATCTGTTCTTGAGGACTAGGATCAGTGACTACTGCCATGACTTCCTCTTTTGGAGAGAACTCATTGCTAGAGTATAAATATTGGTTTCTAGAAACAGTGTCTATAAGCTCTTGAGCCTCTTCAATTGTCTTCCTCATGTGTATAGATCCACCAGCTGAGTGGTCTAAAGACATCTGAGCTTTTTCTGTAAGCCCATAATAGAAGATGTCTAACTGTACCCACTCTGAAAACATTTCAGAGGGGCATTTTCTTAGCATACCTCTATACCTCTCCCAGGAATTATAAAGGGATTCATTATCCTCTTGTTTAAAGCCTTGGATGTCCAGCCTTAGATGTGTCATCCTCTTTGGAGGGTAAAAATGATTCAGGAATTTGTCTGATAACTGTTTCCATGTCTTTATGCTTGCTGTAGGTTAGTTATTCAACCACCTTTTAGCTTGATCTTTTACAGCAAATGGAAACAGTAATAGTCTGTAGACATCCTGATCCACCTCTTTATCATGTACTGTGTCAGTAATTTGTAAGAACTGTGCCAGAAACTCAGTAGGTTCTTCCTGTGAAAGACCGGAATACTGGCAATTTTGCTGCACTATGATAATGAGTTGAGGATTTAGCTCAAAACTGCTTGCTTTGATGGGAGGTGTACAGATGCTACTCCCATATGCAGCTGTAATGGGGTTGGCATATGACCCCAGAGTCCTTCTGGACTGATCAATCCCACTTAGGTCCATAATGGATAAAGGGAAATGATATGGATTGCAAATAGATAATTTTTGTTTTTTTTTTTTGAATTATCCGAAAAAGATAAAATAAAATAAAACAAAAGAAAAATAAAATAAAAATTCGAAAATTAAAAGAAAATAAGATCAAAGCAAATTGAAAACTGAATTAATTAGTTAATTGAAAAGATTTTGAGATTAGCAATTAGAAAGATATGATTGAGAAAAATTTTATGAAAAAGATATGATTTTTGAAATGAGGAAAGAGAAAAACAACAAAATGACACCAAACTTAAAATTTTTAGAAAATCAAACACTAGTTTTCGAAAATTTTTAAGGGAAAAACACAAAGAGGACACCAAACTTAGAATTTTTACGGATCAAAAAGGGACTAAGGACATACAAAATCGAAAATTAAAAGAAAAGCAAAAGCATGCAATTGACACCAAACTTAAAATATGAAACTAGACTCAACTAAAAGACTCTAAACCAACAAAAATGAAACAATCCTAATCTAAGCAATAAGATAATCCGTCAGTTGTCCAAACTCGAACAATCTCCGGCAACGGCGCCAAAAACTTGGTGCACGAAATTGCAATCACACTTTTGCAACCCCGCACAACTAACCAGCAAGTGCACTGGGTCGTCCAAGTAATACCTTACGTGAGTAAGGGTCGATCCCACGGAGATTGTCGGCTTGAAGCAAGCTATGGTTATCTTGTAAATCTTAGTCAGGATATCAGAAATTATCAGGGTTGATTGTGAAAAGCAAAAGAACATGAAATAAGTACTTGTTATGCAGTAATGGAGAATAGGTTGAGGTTTTGGAGATGCTCCATCTTCTGAATCTCTGCTTTCTTACTTTCTTCTTCATCAAACACGCAAGGCTCCTTCCATGACAAGCTATATGTAGGGTTTCACCGTTGTCAATGGCTACCTCCCATCCTCTCAGTGGAAATGTTCAACGCACCCTGTCGCGGCACGGCTATCCATCTGTCGGTTCTCAATCAGGCCGGAATAGAATCCAATGATTCTTTTGCGTCTGTCACTAACGCCCCGCCCTCAGGAGTTTGAAGTTCGTCACAGTCATTCAATCATTGAATCCTACTCAGAATACCACAGACAAGGTTTAGACCTTCCGGATTCTCTTGAATGCCGCCATCAATTCTAGCTTATACCACGAAGATTCTGATTAAAGAATCCAAGAGATATCTACTCAATCTAAAGTAGAACGGAGGTGGTTGTCAGGCACGCGTTCATAGTTGAGAATATGATGAGTGTCATGGGTCATCACATTCATCCGGGTTAAGAGCAAGTGATATCTTAGAACGGAAGCAAGCATGATTGAATAAGAAACAGTAGTAATTGCATTAATCCATCAAGACACAGCAGAGCTCCTCACCCCCAACCATGGGGTTTAGAGACTCATGCTGTAAGAAGTACACAAAGAAACGTGTAAAGTGTCATGAGGTACAGATACAATGTCAAAAGATCCTATTAATAGTGAACTAGTAACCTAGGGTATACAGAAATGAGTAAATGACGTAAAAATCCACTTCTGGGTCCACTTAGTGTGTGCTTGGGCTGAGCATTGAAGCTTTTATGTGTAGAGACTTTTTCTGGAGTTAAACGCCAGCTTTCATGCCAGTTTGGGCGTTTAACTCCAATTTTTATGCCAGTTCCAGCGTTAAACGCTGGAAATTCTGAGGCTGATTTGCAACGCCGGTTTGGGCCATCAAATCTCGGGCAAAGTATGGACTATTATACATTGCTGGAAAGCCCAGGATGTCTACTTTCTAATGCCATTGAGAGCGCGCCAATTGGGCTTCTGTAGCTCCAGAAAATCCACTTCGAGTGCAGGGAGGTCAGAATCCAACAGCATCTGCAGTCCTTTTCAGTCTCTGAATCAGATTTTTGCTCAGGACCCTTAATTTCAGCCAGAAAATACCTGAAATCACAGAAAAACACACAAACTCATAGTAAAGTCCAGAAAAGTGAATTTTAATTAAAAACTAATAAAAATATACTAAAAACTAACTAAATTATACTAAAAATATACTAAAAACAATGCCAAAAGCGTATAAATTATCCGCTCATCAATCCCCACCAACCCCACCAACCCCACCACCCTCTCTCTTCTTCACCCATTCACCAATCACCTCAATACCTCTTCCCCAAAAACCCTTCACCTATCAAATCCCATCTTTCTCTTCACCACTCACATCCATCCTTCATAAAACCCCACCTACCTCACCATTCAAATTCAAACCACTTTCCCTCCCAAACCCACCCATACATGACCGAACCATGAGTCCCCCTCTCCTATATAAATCCTTCTTCACTCTTTCATTTTCACACAACCTAAACACCACTTCTCCCCCTCTTTGGCCGAACACAAAGCCATTCCCTTCTTCCTCATTTCTTCTTCTTCTACTCTCTTCTTTCTTCTTTTGCTCGAGGACGAGCAAACCTTTTAAGTTTGGTGTGGTAAAAGCATTGCTTTTTGTTTTTCCATAACCATTTATGGCATCCAAGGCCGGAGAAACCTCTAGAAAGAGGAAAGGAAAGGCAAAAGCTTCCACCTCCGAGTCATGGGAGATGGAGAGATTCATCTCAAGGGTGCATCAAGACCACTTCTATGAAGTTGTGGCCTTGAAGAAGGTGATCCCCGAGGTCCCTTTTTCACTCAAAAAGAGTGAATATCCGGAGATCCGACATGAGATCCGAAGAAGAGGTTGGGAAGTTCTTACCAACCCCATTCAACAAGTCGGAATCTTGATGGTTCAAGAGTTCTATGCCAATGCATGGATCACCAAGAACCATGATCAAAGTGTGAACCCGGACCCAAAGAATTGGCTTACAATGGTTCGGGGGAAATACTTAGATTTTAGTCCGGAAAATGTGAGGTTGGCATTCAACTTGCCCATGATGCAAGGAGATGAACATCCTTACACTAGATGGGTCAACTTTGATCAAAGGTTGGACCAAGTCCTCACAGTCATATGTGAAGAGGGCGCCCAATGGAAGAGAGACTCAAGAGGAAAGCCGGTTCAATTGAGAAGGCATGACCTCAAACCCGTGGCTAGAGGATGGTTAGAGTTTATCCAACGCTCAATCATTCCCACTAGCAACCGGTCTGAAGTTACTTTAGACCGGGCCATCATGATTCATAGCATCATGATTGGAGAAGAAGTAGAAGTTCATGAGGTTATAGCTCAAGAACTCTATAAGGTGGCGGACAAGTCCTCTACCTTAGCAAGGTTAGCCTTTCCTCATCTCATCTGTCACCTCTGTTATTCAGTTGGAGTTGACATAGAGGGAGACATCCTCATTGATGAGGACAAGCCCATCACTAAGAAAAGGATGGAGCAAACAAGAGACCCCTCTCATCATGAGATCCCTGAGATGCCTCAAGAGATGCACTTTCCTCCACAAGACTATTGGGAGCAAATTAACACCTCCCTAGGAGAATTGAGTTCCAACATGGGACAACTAAGGGTGGAGCACCAAGAACATTCCATCCTCCTCCATGAAATTAGAGAAGATCAAAGAATCATGAGAGAGGAGCAACAAAGACAAGGAAGAGATATTGAGGAGCTCAAGCACTCCATAAGACCTTCAAGAGGAAGAACAAGCCGCCATCACTGAGGTGGACCCGTTCTTTAATCTCCTTGTTCTTTATTTTCTTATTTTTTTTTTGAATTTTTATGCTTATGTTTGTCCATGTTTGTGTCTTATGATCATTAGTGTCTTAGTGTCTATGCCTTAAAGTTATGAATGTCCTATGAATCCATCACCTTTCTTAAATGAAAAATGTTTTAATCACAAAAGAACAAGAAGTACAGGATTTCGAATTCATCTTTAAAACTAGCTTAATTAGTTTGATGTGGTGGCAATACTTTTTGTTTTCTGAATGTATGCTTGAACAGTGCATGTGTCTTTTGAATTTGTGGTTCATGAATGTTGGCTCTTGAAAGAATGATGAAAAAGGAGACATGTTACTGAGGATCTGAAAAATCATAAAAAAATGATTCTTGAAGCAAGAAAAAGCAGTGAATACAAAAAAAAAAGAGAGAGAAGGAAAAAACGAAAAAGAAAAAAAAAGGGAGAAAGAAAAAGAAAAGAAAAAGAAAGAAATAAAGTTGTGATCCAAGGCAAAAAGAGTGTGCTTAAGAACCCTGGACACCTCTAATTGGGGACTTTAGCAAAGCTGAGTCACAATCTGAAAAGGTTCACCCAATTATGTGTCTGTGGCATGTATGTATCCAGTGGTAATACTGGAAGACAGAGTGCTTTGGGCCACGGCCAAAACTCAATAAGTAGCTGTGTTCAAGAATCATCATACTTAACTAGGAGAATCAATAACACTATCTGAATTCTGAGTTCCTAAAGAAGCCAATCATTCTGAATTTCAAAGGATAAAGTGAGATGCCAAAACTGTTCGGAGGCAAAAAGCTACTAGTCCCGCTCATCTAATTTGGAGCTAAGTTTCATTGATAATTTGGAGTCTATAGTATATTCTCTTCTTTTTATCTTATTTGATTTTCAGTTGCTTGAGGACAAGCAACAATTTAAGTTTGGTGTTGTGATGAGCGGATAATTTGTACGCTTTTTGGCATTGTTTTTAGTATGTTTTTAGTATATTTGGTTTAGTTTTTAGTATATTTTTATTAGTTTTTAGTTAAAATTCACTTTTCTGGACTTTACTATGAGTTTGTGTGTTTTTCTGTGATTTCAGGTATTTTCTTGCTGAAATTGAGGGACCTGAGCAAAAATCTGATTCAAAGACTGAGAAGGACTGCAGATGCTGTTGGATTCTGACCTTCCTGCACTCGAAGTGAATTTTCTCGAGCTACAGAAGCCCAATTGGCGCGCTCTCAACGGCGTTGGAAAGTAGACATCCTGGGCTTTCCAGCAATATATGATAGTCCATACTTTGCCCAAGATTTGATGGCCCAAACCGGCGTTCAAAGTCATCTTCAGAATTTCCAGCGTTAAACGCCGGAACTGGCACCAAAATGGGAGTTAAACGCCCAAACTGGCACAAAAGCTGGCGTTTAACTCCAAGAAGAGTCTTTACACGAAAATGCTTCATTGCTCAGCCCAAGCACACACCAAGTGGGCCCGGAAGTGGATTTTTATGTCATTTACTCATATCTGTAAACCTTAGGCTACTAGTTCTCTATAAGTAGGACCTTTTACTATTGTATTTAGACATCTTGGTAGCTATCTTTGTTCTTATGCTATCTTAGATCATTGGGAGGCTGGCCTCACGGCCATGCCTAGACCTTGTTCTTATGTATTTTCAACGGTGGAGTTTCTACACACCATAGATTAAGGTGTGGAGCTCTGCTGTACCTCGAGTATTAATGCAATTACTATTGTTCTTCTATTCAATTCCGCTTGTTCTTGTTCTAAGATATCACTTGTTCTTCAACTTGATGAATGTGATGATCCGTGACACTCATCATCATTCTCACCTATGAACGTGTGCCTGACAACCACCTCCGTTCTACCTTAGATTGGGTGAATATCTCTTGGATTCCTGATACACGATGCATGGTTGATCGCCTGACAACCGAGTGCTCGCCTGACAACCGAGCCAGCCATTCCGTGAGATCAGAGTCTTCGTGGTATAGGCTAGAACTGATGGCGGTATTCAAGAGAATCCGGAAGGTCTAACCTTGTCTGTGGTATTCTGAGTAGGATTCAATGATTGAATGACTGTGACGTGCTTCAAACTCCTGAGGGCGGGGCGTTAGTGACAGACGCAAAAGAATCAATGGATTCTATTCCGGCCTGATCGAGAACCGACAGATGGATAGCCGTGCCGTGACAGGGTGCGTTGAACATTTCCACTGAGAGGATGGGAGGTAGCCACTGACAACGGTGAAACCCTTGCATAAGCTTGCCATGGAAAGGAGTAAGAAGGATTGGATGAAGACAGTAGGAAAGCAGAGAGACGGAAGGGACACAGCATCTTCATGCGCTTATCTGAAATTCCCACCAATGAATTACATAAGTATCTCTATCTTTATCTCTATGTTTTATTCGTATATCACCATATCCATTTGAGTTTGCCTGACTAAGATTTACAAGATGACCATAGCTTGCTTCATACCAACAATCTCTGTGGGATCGACCCTTACTCGCGTAAGGTTTATTACTTGGACGACCCAGTGCACTTGCTGGTTAGTTGTGCGGAGTTGTGATGAAGAGTTGAGATTGCAATGAGCGTACCATGTTGATGGCGCCATTGATGATCACAATTTCGTGCACCAGCCTTCCAAGTGTTTGATAAAATGCTTGGAAGGATGCTAGAATATATTTTTCTCCTCTTGGCCTTCGTTGAGTAATTGGAGACTCTTGAGTTATCTAATGCTTTTGTTGATTGACAATTAGAAGTTGCTAATTAATTTGAATTCCACTAAAGCTAGTCTTTCCTTAGGAGTTGATAGGACTTTAGGAATCAAATTGATTATTTCCACTTGACTTTCCTTCATCGTTAGAGGTTAACTAAGTGGAGCAATGGATAATTCTTGTCACAATTGATGAAGATAATGAGGATATGACTTCCAATTCTCATACCTTGCCAAGAGCTTTTCTAGTTGTTAGTTTACTTCTTTTGCCATTTACATTTCTTGTTTCTTTATTCAAAAATCCCAAATTATACTTCATAACCAATAACAAGAACACTTCCCTGCAATTCCTTTGAGAGACGACCCGATGTTTGAATTCTTCGGTTTATTTTTATAGGGATTTGTTACTTGTGACAACCAAATTTTTGTATGAGAGGATTCTTTGTTGGTTTAGAAACTATACTTGCAACAATATTTCATTTGTGAAATTCTTTACCAATAAAAAATTTCTTCATCAGTCATCTGAAAACACTTCAGAAAATTTTCTCACAACCAGAATCTATTTTAAACTCTGCTCCTCGCCCTACACATTCGCAGCTAACAACATAACACATTGACATTTATATCCAGAATAGTTTACTACCACAGAGTTCAAATAGTATCCCTTCGCCACAACCGGTCTTTCTAACCATTCCGACATAAAATGCAACAACCTTTCAAAACAGTCAAGCAGAACGCGATTCTTAGATAGCCAATCCAATTCCAAGATGATATCAAGATCAGTCATCGGAAAACTAATTAGATCATGAACAAAATCTCGCTGTTTAACTCAGAACGAAACTTGTGGACAGCCGAATCTAGTAACAATAGCTTCAGAAGTAGCATTATGCACTTTCAGATCATAAGTCAACACAACTATCTTCAATCCTAACTCACTAGACTTCTCGAATGCTATGAATGAATGTGTCACTCCAGAATCAAATAAGGCATTTAAAATTTTACCATCCATTTCACAGCTACCTCTAATCAATGCCTTGGATCCCTCGACATCTGCAATAGATGTAGTGAATACTCGCCCTGGTTGTTGTGCACTCTCGGCTTCATACTTCTTTTTTCTGGATAGTTCCAGGACTTATATCCGGCTCCTCCACAAAAGTAACACACTCTCAATCCAGCTATGCACGGAGTTTTAGGATGGTAACTCCCGTACCTCTGGCAAGTCATCTCATTCTGTAATTGCTTCCCAAACCTTCGCCCTCGATGATCATTGTTATTAGGCCTCTGAAAATTATCTGACCCTGGTTCTGTTGCAGAACAAAGCCTCCAAGCTTAAAGGTCCTACCCCTTGTTGCGAAGTTCCTTCCTTGGTTCCTCTGAAAAGGCATCCTTTGACTCCCTTTCTCTATTGTTACCTTCCTTACACATTCTTCAGCGACTCGGCTCTTGTTTACAAGTTTAGAGAAAACCCTAATCTCCATCGGCCCAACCGTGCTCAAAATGTCACTTCGAGGTCCTCCCTCGTACTTTATAAATTTCCATTCTGTAAAGTCTTCCGGAGCACCTTGGCAAATTCGAAAAAACTGGCACATGTCTTCAAAATTATTTGTGTACTCAGAAATAGACATCTGACACTGTTTTGACTATAGCAGCTCAAGCTCCTTAGCATTTCTAACTGAATTAGGGAAGTATTTTCTGTAGAACTCGCTCCAAAATACCTCCCAAGATATCATGGCACCGTTTGGTTGTAGAATACATCGCATTCACTACCACTAGTATTGAGCTTCACCCTGTAACTGGTAGGTCGCAAACTCCACCCATTGTTCTTCAGGAACCTGCTGAGCTTGCAGAGCCCGCTCCATTATTTGGAGCCAGTTATTGGCCTCAGTAAGATTTGTGGTCCCTCTGAAGATCGGAGGATGCACCTTCAGGAAAGTAGTGTCATCGGCCCTTCCTCACCATTATTACCATTTCTGTTATTCGCCTGATTCCCTAACTCTTCAGCTGTCGCCTGCAAAGCCGCAACCATGTTTTCCAGGGTTGGCATAAAGTTTACAGGGTTATTCCCCGTCGATTCAGGTTTAGTGTTAGTAGTTCTGCCTCTCCCTCGACCACGACCGCGTCCACGAGTCGATATCGGGTCCCCATTCACACCAAACAAGTGATATCAAGTTGATCAGTCTCAATATCGCAAGTCTAATGCTTCAAAGTCCCAAATACATGCTCATGAACATTCATGCCACATATATCAGTTAGATAACCTAATTTAGCATGTATAGACACCGAGGGTATGCCCAAAAGCATAGTCAGTCCGCCTCTCAGGCTTTATAAGAACGAATTGCTCTAATACCATAATGTAACACCTTACCACACAGAGTTTTACACTTAAGCCGTAAAACAGAGGTGGTGTGGTATTATGACCTCTAAAATTTAAAAAATATATATAATGATAATATAATTGAAAGAATATAATATTCGAGGAGCCTTGAAGGTTGGTTAACCAAAAAAGTAAAAAATAAAAGCGCAACGCTCAAGATAATGATTACTTGCGTACGAAGAAAAGTAAAGATACATATAGATAATAGGAACAGAGTGTCAAGGATACAAAACAATCAAGCTCCGGGCTCAACCTGCGAAGATAAGGCTGACCGGAGAATATTTACATAAGTAAATACAAACCCAAGTTCCCAAAGTATTTAAAATAAACCACCCTAGTTCTCCAAAAGCCTCTAAGAGGAACAAAAGCGAAACATAATAAGAGAAGTCTATACATATATGTACATAAACATTAAAACCCCCAAAAAATACAAAGTCCCAACTCTACTACGACAGGAACTTCCGACGCCTACGAGGTGCCTATCGACCTACATCTGAAAATCACAAATATATGTATGGAATGAGAATTGGAGGTTCTCAACATGGTAATGGTGCCAACATACATAATATATAAGGTCTCGGAAAAGCCAAAGGCGATCCTAGAACTCCGATACTCATATTTAAATCTTAAAGTTTATAAATTGAAAACCATAAACAGGGTAGGTTATCTAAGTTTCTTATTTCTAATTCCTTTCTAACTTAAGCCTTAATTTCCGCCTTCCTCCAATCCTCTAAAACTCTGGTGCGCAGACAAGCAATACAGACCAAGTAAACACAAGTAGGATACAGATACAGTAGGTAGCAAATATAGCTGGAAAGCATAATAATCACATAGGTAAGCCCAATTAATGCATAATCAAACAAAACACATGATGTATGCATGTCCTATGGCTGATGAGTCTCATTTGTCGATTATAAAGCCTGCTCGACATGTCCGGTAGCTAATCATGCACAGTCTCTATTGCGCCCATCTCCAAGAGTCTATGCATAACTTTTTCTCAATCATATATGTGTGTGTGTGTGTGTGTGTGTGTGTGTGTGTGTGTGTGTGTGTGTGTATCAAATTCAGCTCATTGGGGGACTTTCCAGAAAGTTAAAGTCCTCGGCCACATCTTGCGATGTAGGGTCAACAAAGTATCGAGTCTCGACCTAGAGCAAATGGTGGCAAGCCACTACATCTACCGAGAAAAACTTGTATCTCAGATATAAAGTGCACAAGCCAATATATCATTCATATTCATTCATTCATCATCATTATGACCAATATTCATCAATTATATAACATTTTCCGACTTCTCAATCATAATTCATCATATCTTAAACTTTCTTCACTTCTAAGTTACCACCCCTTCATAGTTCAACCCCTTTCACTATCATTACAACTAAATTCTAAGGTCTTGGAGAGTAGAAATAGAGGTTTAGAGGTTCAAAATCATGTTTAAATCACAAAACTCAAGTTGATGAAAAACAAGGTCCCGTGTACGCATGCATGCACACTCCCGCGGGGATACTAATTTTAACAGAATGGAATACCCGTGTCGCATGTATGCTCACGTACGCGAGTTCTGCAGAATGGCTAAAAATTGTTAAGTGCTGCAAAATTTCATTTTACACACCAAACTTTCGACGCGCATAACTTTTTCACTAAAAATCGATTTTCATCCGTTCTTTGAATGGCGTAAACTTCACGAGCACAATTTTTATTTAAAGTTTGGAAAAGTTTGGGGATCTGGAAGCTGAGTTATGACTTGTCGAAGTTTGGTTAAAAATTAGTTTTTCTCAACAAATCTCAAACCTCTATTTTTACCAATTTCTTTTACCAAAATCAAACTTTTAGCACTCAAAATGACACCAACCAAATCCAACACAACCCATATCCTATCACAACCATCGATACCTCAATTTAATCATGTTTATTCCAAAAATTCTCAATTATACAAACAAAATTCACAATTTATCAATATTCATATACCCTTAATCATTATTCTCATTTATCGCCATCAAATCATCATTCATCAATCTATTTCTCCAACCACAATCACATTCACATCATGATTCATTAATCTAATCAAACATCATCAATTCTACATATATTATCAACTAAATCACTAAACATGCTCCAAACTCATAATTCAACTTATCCTAAGTCGTCTAGTGATGAGCGGATATTTTGTACGCTTTTTGGGGGTAATTTCATGTAGATTTTAGCATGTTTCAGTTAGTTTTTAGTAAAATAATATTAGTTTTTAGGCAAAAATCATATTTCTGGACTTTACTATGAGTTTGTGTGTTTTTCTGTGATTTCAGGTATTTTCTGGCTAAAATTGAGGGAGCTGAGCAAAAATCTGACTTAGGCTGAAAAAGGACTGCTGATGCTGTTGGATCCTGACCTCCCTGCACTCGAAATGGATTTTCTGGAGCTACAGGAGTCCAATTGGCGCGCTCTTAATGGCGTTGGAAAGTAGACATCCAGGGCTTTCCAGCAATATATAATAGTCCATACTTTGCGCAAGGATAGACGACGTAACTTGGCGTTGAACGCCAAGTACATGCTGCTGTCTGGAGTTAAACGCCAGAAAAACGTCATGATCCGGAGTTGAACGCCCAAAACACGTCAAAACCTGGAGATTGACGCCAAGAAAGGCCTCCACACGTGGAAAGCATTAGTCTCAGCCCCAGCACACACCAAGTGGGCCCCAGAAGTGGATTTCTACACCAATTATCTTAGTTTATTCACTTTCTGTAAACCTAGGTTACTAGTTTACTATTTAAACAACTTTTACAGACATATCTTGCAACTCATGACATTTTCAGATCTGAACTTCATACTTTGTGACGGCATGAGTCTCTAAACTCCATTGTTGGGGGTGAGGAGCTCTGCAGCGTCTCGATGATTTAATACAATTCCTTTGTCTTCCATTCAAACACGCTTGTTCTTATCTAAGATGTTTATTCGCGCTTAACTGTGAAGAAGGTGATGATCCGTGACACTCATCACCTTCCTCAACCCATGAACGTGTGCCTGACAACCACCTCCGTTCTACATCAGATTGAATGAATATCTCTTAGATTCCCCAACAGAATCTTCGTGGTATAAGCCGGATAGATGGCGGCATTCATGAGAATCCGGAAAGTCTAAACCTTGTCTGTGGTATTCCGAGTAGGATTCCGGGATTGAATGACTGTGACGTGCTTCAAACTTTAACCTGCTGGGCGTTAGTGACAGACGCAAAAGAGGGATTCTATTCCAGTAGGAGCGGGAACCAACCGGTGATTAGCCATACTGTGACAGAGTGCGTGAGCATAGTTTTCACTGCGAGGATGGGAAGTAGCCACTGACAACGGTGACACCCTACATAGAGCTTGCCATGGAAGGAACCTGCGTGTGAGAAGAGGATTTCAAGGAAGAGATGAAGTCAAAGGACAAAGCATCTCCAGAACCCCAACATATTCCACAATTCTTTACAAACAAATAACTCTATTGCTCAAGTAACATTGTTCCCTCTTTTATTTTTATTTTTATAATCAAATCTAGTAATTTCACTTTTAATCCAAATAACTTTGTTGACATCCTAACTAAGACTAATAAAATAAATATTGATTGCTTCAAACCAATAATCTCTGTGGATTCGACCCTTACTCACGTAAGGTATTACTTGGACGACCCAGTACACTTGCTGGTTAGTTGAACGGAGTTGTGAATTCAATCAGTGCCATAATTAGAACATTGATCACAAATGATACAAGAACATTGATCACAATTTCGTCCACCAAGTTTTTGGCGCCGTTGCCGGGGATTATTGAGTTTGGACAATTGAAGGCTTATTTTATTTCTTAGATTAGGAATAATTTATTTTTATTTTTGTTCTTATTTTTTATAGAGTCATTAAATCAATATTGATAGGATAGTTTCTTTTCAAAAATTTCTTTTCAAATTTATTATTTTTCTTTTAATTAATTGCTAATTTTCGTGAGTTTAGTGTCTTGTTCTAAGTTTGGTGTTAATTGCATATTTTATATTTTCTCTAAAATTTTCGTGTTTTTGCTCTTGGTTCTTCATTGATCTTTAAGTTGTTCTTGTTTATTTTTCTTGTTAGATCTTGAATTTTTCTTGTTTTGTGTCTTTTCTTGTTTCACTTTTGTTCTTTCTAAAGCATTAATTGGAATATTTAGAACAAGTGTTATATTTAATCCAATTGGGTTTACGCTTTGGAACCTTTTTCAAAAACAATTTTTCTCCATTTAATCTTGTGCCAAACTTTAAGTTTGGTGTTTTCTTGTTAATTTTTCTTTATTTTTCGAAAACTTGTGTTGATTTTCTAAAAATTTTAAGTTTGGTGTTCTTTCTTGTGTTCTTGGTGTTCTTGTGAATCTTCAAAGTGTTCTTGAGTTTTTCTTGTGTCTTGATCTTAAAATTTTTAAGTTTGGTGTTCCTTGGTGTTTTCCCTCCAAAAATTTTCGAAAAATAAGGAGCATTAGATCTAAAAATTTTAAGTCTTGTGTCTTTTGTGTGTTTTTCTCTTTCATCATAAAATTCAAAATTCAAAAAAATTTTATTTTCTAACTATTTTTAAAACTACTTTTTCGAAAATTTTACATTAAAAATTCAATTTTCAATTTCAAAATATTTCCACTTTCTTTTATTTATTTCGTTTTTATTTTATTTTTAAAAAATAATAATAATAATAATAATAATAATTTTCTTTCACAAAATATCTTCAAAATATTTTTATATCTATATCCCATTTTGTGTTATTCCATTACTATAAAATAAATAATTATCAACGTACATATCATCACTCTTGTATTCCAATTCTAAAGTAAGTATGAATGGACAAGACAAGAGGACCCTGGGGTCATATGCTAACCCCACTACTGCTTCATATGGGAGTAGTATTGGTATACCCTCCATTGGAGTTAGTAGCTTTGAGCTGAATCCTCAGCTCATTATCATGGTGCAGCAAAACTGCCAGTATTCTGGTCTTCCACATGAAGAACCTACAGAGTTTCTGGCACAATTTCTGCAAATTGCTGATACAGTACATGATAAGGAAGTGGATCAGGATGTCTACAGATTACTACTATTTCCATTTGCTGTAAAAGATCAAGCTAAGAGGTGGTTAAATAACCAGCCTAAGAGCAGCATAAAAACATGGAAACAGCTGTCAGAAAAATTCCTGAATCACTATTTCCCTCCCAAACGGATGACACAGCTAAGGCTAAACATTCAAGGCTTCAAACAAGGAGATAATGAATCCCTTTATGATGCTTGGGAGAGATACAGAGAGATGCTAAGGAAATGCCCCTCTGAAATGTTTTCGGAATGGGTGCAATTAGACATCTTCTACTATGGGCTTACAGAAAAAACTCAGATTTTTCTAGACCACTCAGCTGGTGGATCTATACATATGAGAAAAACAATTGAAGAGGCTCAAGAGCTTATTGATACAGTTGCCAGAAATCAACATCTGTACTTAAGCAATGAGTCTTTCATGAAAGAAGAAGCTAAAACAGTAACTGCAGAACTCAGTCCAGTGGATCAGGCTAATGAATTCAATCAGCAATTGGACTTTCTAACTCAACAGCTAGCCGAATTCAAGGAAATATTACAGGAAACAAGAATGGCTAACAGGAACATGGAAGTACAATTAAAGCAGACAGAAAAACAACTGTCAAGACAAATAACAGAAGAATGTAAAGCAGTTCAATTAAGAAGTGGGAAAACATTAAATACCTCACTTCAAAGCAGCAGGAAACCAAGAAATGAACAAGTGGATACTCAGAATCCTCCTAAAGACAGTCCGAGCCCAGAAAGGGACAAAGCTGGCGTTCAAACGCCAGTAACAAACAAGGAAGGGGCGTCTAACGCCACTCCAGCTCCCACCACTGGCATTCAAATACCAGTGGGGAATCAGTCACATACAAGTGCTGATAACAACCCTTCTAAAAAGGCTTCCCAACCCACTTCTGTAGGTAATAAACCTGCAGCAACTAAGGTTGAGGAATACAAAGCCAAAATACCTTATCCTCAAAAACTCCGCCAAGCGGAACAGGATAAGCAATTTGCCCGCTTTGCAGACTACCTCAGGACTCTTGAAATAAAGATTCCGTTTGCAGAAGCACTTGAGCAAATACCCTCTTATGCTAAGTTCATGAAAGAGATCTTAAGTCATAAGAAGGATTGGAGGGAAACTGAAAAAGTTTACCTCACTGAAGAATGCAGTGCAGTCATTCTGAAAAGCTTACCTGAGAAGCTTAAAGATCCTGGGAGCTTTATGATACCATGCACATTAGAGGGCACTTGCACCAAGCAAGCTTTATGTGATCTTGGAGCAAGTATCAACCTAATGCCTGCATCTACTATCAGAAAGCTTGGTTTAACCGAAGAAATCAAACCAACCAGGATATGTCTTCAACTTGCTGATGGCTCCATTAAATACCCATCAGGCGTGATTGAGGACATGATAGTCAAGGTTGGGCCATTTGCCTTTCCTACTGACTTTGTGGTGCTGGAAATGGAGGAGCACAAGAATGCAACTCTCATTCTAGGAAGACCTTTCCTAGCAACTGGCCGAACCCTCATTGATGTCCAAAAAGGGGAAGTAACCTTGAGAGTCAATGAGGAAGAGTTCAAGCTGAATGTTGTTAAAGCCATGCAACATCCAGACACCCCAAATGACTGCATGAGTGTTGATATAATTGACTCTCTGGTAAGAGAGGTCAATATGGCTGAGAGTCTCGAATCAGAGCTAGAGGAATTTAGACTCAATGCTTTCGAAAATGTAAAGATTTACAAAGAGAAAGCGAAAAGATGGCATGATAAGAAATTGTCATCCAGAGTCTTTGAGCCGGGGCAGAAAGTTCTGCTATTCAATTCTAGGCTCAAATTATTCCCTGGGAAATTAAAATCCCGGTGGAGAGGTCCATATGTCATTACAAACGTATCACCATATGGATACATAGAGCTTCAGGATAATGACTCTAACAAAAAGTTCATTGTTAATGGACAAAGAGTCAAACATTATCTTGAAGGCAATTTTGAGCAAGAATGCTCAAAACTGAGACTTGATTAAAACTCAGTCCAGCTAAAAGACATTAAAGAAGCGCTTGCTGGGAGGCAACCCAGCCAATCACAAAATTTAATTTTATTCGTATTGATTTTCTTTACAGGTTTGAGTCCAAGTATCTTCAAAAGGTGAAATAGCAATTGGTTGAAGTCACAGAGTTACAGGGAAATTTGGAAGCTCACTGGCATGAAAAAGCTAGTAAGAAATACTTTGGGCGTTAAACGCCCAAAAGAAGCTCCCACTGGGCGTTTAACGCCAGTAAGGGTAGCCATCTAGGCGTTAAACGCCAGAAAGGAGCATCTTCTGGGCGTTAAACGCCAGAAAGATGCACCTTCTGGGCGTTTAACGCCAGTTTGCTAGCATCCTGGGCGTTTAACGCCAGGATGGTGGGGAGGAGGTAAAATTCGTTTTTCTTTACAATTTTTCTAAATTTTTAAGTTTCAATTCATGATTTCTTGCATAAACATGTTTCAAAATATCATCCCTCATCTCAAATTAGTGTTCTAAAAATCCTAATTTCTAAAAATCCCTTTTTCAAAAATATCAAATGCATCTTAATTCATAAAGACAAATCATTTTTTCAATCCAATTTTTTTTCAAATATTTTTAATTTCTTCTCATATCTTTTTCAACTCATCTTATTTTTTTTCGAAAATACCTCTCCTTCTACTCCTCTCCTTTCCTTTCTTTTGCTTGAGGACAAGCAAACCTCTAAGTTTGGTGTGATTTGCCATGATCACTGAGCTAAAACTCATTAAGATCATGGCACCTAAGAGAACAGGAAGAGCAAGGATGTGAACTTAAGGGAGCTAAAGCGCCAAAAGATTAATCCATGAAAAAGCACCACATATTTTAGAGGAACACCTACTCCTCAAAACAACAGGTTGCTGAGTTCCAATTTTTCCTTTTCTTTTCCTGCTTTTAACATAGTGATAGGATAATTTTTTTGAAATTCACCTTAGGAGATATTTAGTAGTAATTAGTATGTCTATTTTGATTTTATTTCCAATTAAGCTATAGTTTATTTTTCTCATCATCATCAGGCATGAATAAAGTAGTAGAATTTTTTTTAGAATAAAGAAGTAATCTATATTTATGAGTTCTTAGTAATAAAGACTATAATTAATTATATGTGGTAGCAATACTTTTTGTTCTCTGAATGAATGCTTGAACAGTGCATAAATTGTACTTTGAATTTGATGAATATTGGCTCCTGAAAGGATGAGGAACACGAAAAATATTATTGATGATCTGAAAAATCATGAAATTGATTCTTGAAGCAAGAAAAAGCAGTCAAAAAAAAAAAAAAACAAGCCATGAGCACTAGCTAAGAATAAAAAAGGGATCCAAGGCTTTGAGCATCAATGGATAGGAGGGCCCAAGGAAATAAAATCCAGGCCTAAGCGGCTAAACCAAGCTGTCCCTAACCATATGCTTGTGGCATGCAGGTCCAAGTTACAAGCTTGAGACTGAGTGGTTAAAGTCGTGATCCAAAGCAAAAGAGTGTGCTTAAGAGCTCTGGACACCACTAACTGGGGACTTTAGCAAAGCTAAGTCACAATCTGAAAAGGTTCACCCAGTTATGTGTCTGTGGCATTTATGTATCCGGTGGTAATACTGGAAGACAAAGTGCTTAGGGCCACGGCCAAGACTCATAAATAGCTGTGTTCAAGAATCAACATACTACACTAGGAGAGTCAATAATACTATCTGAATTCTGAGTTCCTAAGGATGCCAATCATTCTGAAATTCAAAAGATACAGGGAGATGCCAAAACTGTTCAGAGACAAAAAGCTACAAGCCCCGCTCATCTAATACGAATCTGAGCTTCATTTAAAACTCTAAAATATTATTACTTCTTAATTTCTGTTAGAACCTATTTTATTCATCTAGTTGCTTGAGGACAAGCAACAGTTTAAGTTTGGTGTTGTGATGAGCGGATATTTTGTACGCTTTTTGGGGGTAATTTCATGTAGATTTTAGCATGTTTCAGTTAGTTTTTAGTAAAATAATATTAGTTTTTAGGAAAAAATCATATTTCTGGACTTTACTATGAGTTTGTGTGTTTTTCTGTGATTTCAGGTATTTTCTGGCTGAAATTGAGGGAGCTGAGCAAAAATCTGACTTAGGCTGAAAAAGGACTGCTGATGCTGTTGGATCCTGACCTCCCTGCACTCGAAATGGATTTTCTGGAGCTACAGGAGTCCAATTGGCGCGCTCTCAATGGCGTTGGAAAGTAGACATCCAGGGCTTTCCAGCAATATAATAGTCCATACTTTGCGCAAGGATAGACGACGTAACTTGGCGTTGAACGCCAAGTACATGCTGCTGTCTGGAGTTAAACGCCAGAAAAACGTCATGATCCGGAGTTGAACGCCCAAAACACGTCAAAACCTGGAGATTGACGCCAAGAAAGGCCTCCACACGTGGAAAGCATTAGTCTCAGCCCCAGCACACACCAAGTGGGCCCCAGAAGTGGATTTCTACACCAATTATCTTAGTTTATTCACTTTCTGTAAACCTAGGTTACTAGTTTACTATTTAAACAACTTTTACAGACATATCTTGCAACTCATGACATTTTCAGATCTGAACTTCATACTTTGTGACGGCATGAGTCTCTAAACTCCATTGTTGGGGGTGAGGAGCTCTGCAGCGTCTCGATGATTTAATACAATTCCTTTGTCTTCCATTCAAACACGCTTGTTCTTATCTAAGATGTTTATTCGCGCTTAACTGTGAAGAAGGTGATGATCCGTGACACTCATCACCTTCCTCAACCCATGAACGTGTGCCTGACAACCACCTCCGTTCTACATCAGATTGAATGAATATCTCTTAGATTCCCCAACAGAATCTTCGTGGTATAAGCCGGATAGATGGCGGCATTCATGAGAATCCGGAAAGTCTAAACCTTGTCTGTGGTATTCCGAGTAGGATTCCGGGATTGAATGACTGTGACGTGCTTCAAACTTTAACCTGCTGGGCGTTAGTGACAGACGCAAAAGAGGGATTCTATTCCAGTAGGAGCGGGAACCAACCGGTGATTAGCCGTACTGTGACAGAGTGCGTGAGCATAATTTTCACTGCGAGGATGGGAAGTAGCCACTGACAACGGTGACACCCTACATAGAGCTTGCCATGGAAGGAACCTGCGTGTGAGAAGAGGATTTCAAGGAAGAGATGAAGTCAAAGGACAAAGCATCTCCAGAACCCCAACATATTCCACAATTCTTTACAAACAAATAACTCTATTGCTCAAGTAACATTGTTCCCTCTTTTATTTTTATTTTTATAATCAAATCTAGTAATTTCACTTTTAATCCAAATAACTTTGTTGACATCCTAACTAAGACTAATAAAATAAATATTGATTGCTTCAAACCAATAATCTCTGTGGATTCGACCCTTACTCACGTAAGGTATTACTTGGACGACCCAGTACACTTGCTGGTTAGTTGAACGGAGTTGTGAATTCAATCAGTGCCATAATTAGAACATTGATCACAAATGATACAAGAACATTGATCACAATTTCGTCCACCATCTAGCATAAACTTTCACAAGACATTATATATTACATATAAGAAACCAAAAACCCGCTAATTTTCCAAGCTAATTTAATCCTAAAATATCAAATTAACCACAATTCTCAACATCCAAAACATTAAATTTTTTAAATTGTGGAAGAGAAAACTGAGAGTGAGATGGCCACTTCCTTACCAAATTGGTTACTGGGCTTTATAAAGTTCGACGTGATAAACGCGTGGCTCCAAACGGTGTGACAATCAGAGCTCGGAGTTGAGAGTTATGTGGATTTAAATTCAATTCAAGAGTTTTGTATTTTCTTTTGTTCTTCCCCGTCATTACCAAGTTCCAGCGTGAAATGAGAATAAAAAAGGGAAAGGAGGCTGAGTTCGCTAAGGCTGAATTGGGTTGGGCCTTAGGTTCGGTTTAAATTTGGTTCAATCGGTTCGATTTATTTGGTCCAAATTTTTAAAATTTGTGTCAAAATTTATATTTTAATTAATTCTATTAAATTATAAAATTCAATTTTTAAATTTTTTAATTAATAATTAATTTATTAACTAATTATTCGTTAATTATGTAAAATTTACATTATATTTTATGCAATTTATTTTTTCCAACAAATTTTAATTAAATCATTTTATATTCAGAATCTATATTTATCGTCTCTTATCTTTACCGCAAATTTTATTAATTTTATCAATTCAAAGCTTTGCCATTACAAGTTATATTAATTTCTAATTTATTAGTTCATCCTTTAAAATAAAGAAAATATATAAAAAAATGTTCTCTTCTTTTTTATGATAGAAAATAAAATCTTCTCTTCGTTGTGACAAAAATATTAGATTTTGATGCATAATAAATTATTACCTGTAATAAAGAGTAGGTTTCGTTTATAGATATTAGATTTTTTCATTCTGACTTGCAAAAAATTATGTTAAACACCGCCAAATATATATATATATATATATATATATATATAATTTAGAATATAACCATATCAATCTCATAATAAGGCAGAAATAACCAATCTCAACATTAATTTTCATAATTTCAAGGAAAAGTATATGGAACCAAGAGGTTACCAGCCAAAAACTAAACAAAACCACATTAATTTATATTAATAATTAATTAATTTTAAATTTTTTAAATTCAAAATTTAAAAAATTTAAAATTGATTAGGTCAACCTAACTAAAACCTATAAAAACTTTCCTTTTCTCTTTCACATTAACCTACTCACTTCCAACAATCACACACACAGACCCCTCTCTCTCATCGTCAGGTCCTCTCCGCCTCCCCACTGCGACCCACTCCTCTTCTATCACTGACATCTGGTTCGTCGGATTCGCCACCGTCGACAAGAACCGCTTTCCTTTCGCAAACCAGATGTGTTACCGGAGCCGCCGTTGCAGTTGGAGTTAAACTTGAGCTCGACTCTAAGGCGGCAGTGATTTCGAGGGCGGGAAGACAGCCTGAAAAGCCATGGAGGCGGGAAAGATAACGGGCCGCCTCCAAGGCCGAGAAAGCCAGCAGCTCCGACGAACAAGCCTTTGTTGTTGTGGCCGCAGCCAATGGCTACATTGGGGACTGAAACGGAGCCGAGCATAATGATCTCCTTCGTTGTTGTTTGGAGGCAGGTTCTATTACGGCACTCGAAGAGGTCCAAGGACTTGCACTACGCCGCGGCGCAGGGAATTGGTGCATAGGAAGCCGATGAAGCCGGTTGGAATATTGGATCAGCTTGGTCATAGTTGAAGGGAGAGTGTGAATTCTGAAGATTGTGTTTTTAGGGAGTATGAAGTGGGGCCATTACAGGTGTTATTTAAAAAAACATTCATTTAGTATGAAAAAAAACATTCTAATACTTAACAAAAGAAATATCCAGTTATATTTTAGGAAAAATAATTAAATATTTATAAAATTTAAAAAAATTATGAAATTCTCAAAGAAATAGAGACATTCACATTTGTAATACAAAAAAATTCGAAAAATATATAAAAGAACACCCATTTAGTATGAAAAAGAAACATTCTAATACTTAGCAGAAGAAACATTCATATATATTAACTCGTAAGGATTTTAAATTCACTCAAAGATATTTGACTGATTTTTTACTAATACTCTTTTGATTCCTAGCATTATTCTAATCTCAATTGTCATCACAATGTCATGATAGGTCGTTATCGTTAATATAAATCACGTCATTTATCATCATAATGCCACAATAATAGGCCACATCAATATCACCTTATGTATCATCTATATCATAGCGCCACCTTGAGCGTTACTACAACGTGATCTCATCCACACGGCGTCTGCATAAAATAATTTGAATCATGAGTTGCTTCGAGGTTAGATATGAAAGTGTTCAAATATTTCGCTATCTAATTTGAGATTATTTAAAAAATTTCAAATAGAATGAATTCATAATAAATAAACAATTATCTCAACTAAACTCTAATTTCTAAAACTAAATTCACTAATGATTAACAAAGCTTGACGCATATAGATTATAACTCATTAAGAAAAAAAAATCCGTAAAAAATTAAAAATAAATTCTATCCGATCTTTTCTAAATTAGAGAATAAATTATTTTTTATAACATATTTTTTTATTATTAAATGAAATAAAATGAAATTTTTATAACAAAAGTTACATCACTGATTTAAGCAAAAATTTTCCAATTTCAATTCTCCCTCCCCCAAAAATTGATTTAAACAATGAATAATGTGATTATGCTGTAATTTAACCTCAAATTTCATCAACTTCACGTTTCACTATACTATCCATCGAATTGATGATGAGGATAATAAGATAAAATTAGCACTATTGTTGTAATTCACACACTACTCTCTGCTAATAATATGATGAGTCCTAAGTAAAATAACTTATCACAAGATCACATATATTAAGATTTTGATGTGAAAGGATGAACGAATTAAATAGTCCAGTAATAGGGTAATTTACATCATTATTAATTTTAAATGTTTTAATAATTTTTATAATTTACAAAAAAAGTTACTAAGTTAGATCATGATTAATTAATTAAATTAACAAAATTTAGGTTAGATTAAGAGTTTAAATTAATTATAATAAGTCAATTAATTTTATTTTAATTAATAATAAAAAAATATGTCATAAGAGATAATTTATCCTCTAATTTAAAAAAAGTTGGGTAAAATTCACCAAAATTAAAATCCAACAGGTACGTTAGAAAAATATATATACTGGTTTATTTTGTTAAAAGAAAAGTCAATAAGAATTGCAGGTAAATGCTCCTACTTATTATAGTTATATATAGTTAAGTCATTGCACTACAAGAAAATTAGCCTTTTTCCACGCTTTAAAAGCGTGTCGAAAAGTACAAAAAAGCGTTGCGATAGTTTTTAACCACATTCTTTAATTTTAGATTTTAGAAAATGGAGAACATCAACATAACACAAACAAATTTTTAAAAAATTTGGAATTTAAATCATGTAACTCATTGTAAAGCCATGAAAAATGGGTCAAAGAAAAACATTGATGAATGATGAGAAATTAAACTTCCATCTTCATGTATCAATATTTAAACTTCCATTTTTACATCACTGCAACACAGGAATAGCAAAATAGCCAGGGAACCAAAATAATGGAATAGGATTAGAGAAACAGAGAGGAGAAATACTTACAGGAAACAAAGAAACAGTGACGATTGAGGGAGGAGCGAGAGAGAGGCAACGTCAATGGGTGGTAGGGTTTGGAAGAGAGACTGACCGCTGAGGAAAGGCACGCTGATGCAGGGTGCGTCGACAAAGGCAGTGTCAATGGAGGGTGCAAGGGTTGCGAATTTGAGGAGGAGGCTTGTGTTGAAGGTGCAAGGGTTGCGACAGAAAGGGTAGCAACAGAGAGGGTGCAAGAGAAGGTTGCGATAGAAGGCTGCAAAAGAGGGCTCGGAGAGAGGACTGGGTGCGAGGGTTTTCATCAGCAGTGATGAATTGGTTCTCAATAATGATGAAGATGAAGGGCTGGGAGAGATGATTGGGTCTTCGATGGCTTGAGTAGTGAAAGGGTTTTCACTTAGCTTCTTTAGGGTTAAAGGGTTTAACTTGAAAAAAATTAAAGTGTTTGGAAAAAAAATGGTGGAAAATTAAATTTTTTGTGGGAACTCTGTCGCTACGCACTTTTAGGGTGCCCAAATAATAAGAGGATATAGGCACGCTTTGAAAATGTGATCGTAACAAAACAAACTAGCCATGCTTCAAAAGCGTGCCTGTTATCTTCTATGGTCATGTTTTTGAAGCGTGGCAAAAAAAAAGCGTGGCTAAATCACTAATCAATCGCCACTCTCGTGAAAGAGAAAAAGCGTGCCAAAAAAAGCGTGGCCAATTCACTAATCAGTCACCACCCTCATAAAAACGTGGCCATTGACCACTTTTGGCCACACTTTTAAAGTGTGTCATGAAAAAATGTGTCGACAGGCTTTTTTCTTGTACTGTCCTAATATTCTCGCTATTAGAATAGCGCAGCCGAAAGCGTGATATTCTGATGATGAAAGTCTTACAATAAACTAACTATTAGACTAACCCAAATTGATTGTTTTTAACATATTTTTAGTACTATGAAAATCTCTAAAAATTACTATCACCAGATAAATTGGTCTTTCCATTGCTTTTAATAAAATTTAGTATGTGATTGAGCAAATATATTCTTAAAAAATATTATTATAAAATAATTAGTTTTATAAAAAAAAATATCGTTATATAACAAATTAGTCTCTCTTATAAATTAACCAATACTACCTCGAAATTTTCCACAATAATAAAAATTGTTAAGAAATAAAATATTTAATTTAAAATTCTTCAAGAACAATTTAATTGTTTGCCCTGATTATTTCGTTAACAAATGATTTACTTGATCCCAAAAAGAGAGAAATTCTATAAAGTCACAAAGACTTTAAGGAGAACAAAAGGAAAAATAAGAGAGTCTAAGCACGAAAAAAAAAAACATATGGCAAATAATAAATCTTCACAATGCCAAATAATCTCAAGCCAAAAATTAAAACTAAATAGCCTGTATTAGAATAAACGTTTACCTATAGATCCGCATATAGTAATAGACACCAACATTGTAATACGTAGCATAACATTCCCGAATGCAATTCGAAAGCTTTTCAATCTTTTCCGAATAAGACGTAGAAGGCAAACGCAAATAACGATGATTGCATTTAGCAATGCACTCCTTCAGCCTTTTACTCTTGGAAGGAAATTCATGAATATTGCCATCTAATTCAACAGAAGCACAACTACTAATCACTACAATAGTAATCAACAACATAAGTGCATGCGTGGTACTATTGTTTCTAGCCATGTCTATTCTTTATTTTAATCTTACAACAAGAATTTTATTATATACAAAGTTCAATATATACTTAAATTAAAGTATTCCTTAACATTATCATATTCACTAAAATTCTAAAATGAAGATATTTTTCTCTGTTAATTTATGTCTCTTACTTCTACTAAAAGCTTAAATTTCAATTAATATAAATAAAACAAAATATTGTCGTTCCTTGCAACGAAAGTATAATCTTAGAATTGTTTATTATTTGATAACATTGACTGCCTCTTAAATTTAATCAATTTTGATTAAAAAGATACTCATTATAAGATAATATAGTGCTAACTTAAGAAATCTAAATATATATAGTAGGACATAGACATTATTGCACAGATGGCGTTAAATATAAAATAAAGGTCACAAGTCATAACAAAGAAATGAAAAGCTATACAAAAAATTGAAAGCATAATATCGTTGATGTGGAATAATGCCATTTATAATAGTAGTGAAGACAAAAGATAAAACAGAAAGATATTTTTTTTTTTTTTGGACCTGAAACAGAAAGATATTTTAAGCATGATGGAATAATGGTCGTTTTTTCATCATGCATGACCAAAAAAAAAAAAAAAAATGGAAGCCTTTTGTTCCGGACCGGATACCTGGATCCTTCCTCGGAGTAATCATTGAACCTGGTTATTCGGGTCTGGGTCACCACTACAGTCTACGTTGGCCCAATAACCACAAATTGGCTTAGGAATTCTTAGCCAAACATTTAAATTCAAATAGCTCTCTTTTTTTATCTTAGCCAACAAGATAAGATAAGATAACAACCGCATATTATATAAACGGAGTCAAGGACACTTTCAGATACGTAATGCACTAAACCCTCTTCTATACCTCTCAGATCCATTCTGATTTGAGCGTTAGAGTGTCTTTGCAGGTATCACGTCCCCCATCACTTCAAGAATTCGACCAGTCATCATCAAGTGCGGCTAGTCCCCAATCCCTTTAACAACCCATACGAGTGACATATTGTACATGGCCCTCTGTGTGGACCGACCAAATCTTGTCGGCATGACAGAGGAATTCAAAGAGCGATCCTCAAGCCATCACCATGAATCCAACCCGCCAAATCTAACGCATACACCACGAAACAATATTCCCTCGCCAACCCACAGGAAGGTAAGAAGTGCAGTGTATTGCCAGTCAATTACTGACAAACAGCAAAAACGAGAGGACGGGATTCCCAAAAATACCGAAGGCCTAGAAGAAAAGGCGATCCAGATAGTTCAAGAGCTATTTGAAAGGTTACAAATTCTGGAAGGCCAGATCGCTTCCAAAAAGAGATACCAGCCAGAACATACGAGTCAAGCGACCTCCAAGATCTAGTCACATCGAGAAACCAAGAACGAGAAGTCACTCAAACGGCGACAAGGAAACAAAGAGATTACAGCCCTTCCCGAGATCCGAATGCCAACGCGATGAGGACGACAGAAGACACCATCGGGATTCCAAGTGGACGAAAAGCGAGCATATGATAATGGGAGCAACCCCATTCACTGAAAGAATCCAAAAATCCAAACTTCCAAAAGGCTTCGACAAACCGATCGACATGAAGTACGACGGGATGAAGGACCCACAAGAACATCTCGCAGACGTCAAGGCCAGGATGTACCTGGAATGAGCCGCCGATGCAGCTCGATGCAGGGCCTTTCTGGTAACCCTAGTCGGTCCTGCGATTAAGTGGTTTAACGCCCTCCCTAACGGCTCGATATCCAGTTTTGATGACGTCGCAAGGAAGTTCATGGCACACTCACAACTAGGATCAATCTTATCAGAATCACTCAACGACAAGACGAGCCCACAAGAAAATACCTCGATTGGTTCAATAATGAGTGCCTAACGGTTGACCAATGGCCTCATGAATGAGGACTTCCGAAAGCACCTCACCACCAAGCCAGTCTAGACCATGCATGAATCCAAAATGTCATAAGAGAATACATAAACAACGAAGAGGAAAGCCAAGTCGTGGCCGCCAATAAACGGCAGCATGGGAGCACCCCACCTCAAAATAACCCGCCACCGAAAGACACCCCAAAAGAGCACTTCAAGTCACCCACCCCTAACCGGCTGTCTAGGGTGGGAAAGTTCAGGAACTATACCCCCTACCGTCCCCTAACGCAGAAATCTATCACCAAATAACAGAACCGGGCATTCTCCGAAAAGCACGACAATTAAAGGAATGGACAGGTGAAAATAAGAGCCTAACTGCGACTACCATAAAGGATACGGACACAAGACCCAAGATTGCTTCGATCTGAAGGATGCTCTCGAACATGCTATCCGAGACGACAAACTCCCCGAGTTTGCCAAAATCATCCGAGAGCCCAGGAAAATTGAAAGAGAGAGATCACCAGAACGGGAAGGACGCAACCCCAAGATGGTTCGACAAGCACACCAACAGAGCCTGGAGACCAACCCCACCATAATAGTAAATGTAATCACGGGAAAAGACGCACCAGAAAAGTCAAAGTCAGCACTAAAAAAGGAAGCTGACTTTAACATCCTCTTCAGAGGTGCCTTCAACAAGCTAAGCCTCCGAAACAAAAATTTACAAAGCCATCACAACGGAGTAACCGGACTCGGAGATAACTTCTTTAAACCAGACGGCTCCATCGTGCTACCGGTCACAATCGGTACCGGGGGCCAGAGGAAGACCATGCTCTCCGAGTTCGTGGTGCTAAAAAACTCCACGGCCTATAACATCATCCTCGGAAAGAAGACGATTAATGATCTATCCGCCGTCATATTCACTAAGTTCCTAATCATGAAATTTCAGGCTGACAACAGCACCATTGGAATGATACACGGGGACTAGGAAGTCGCAGTGGAATACAACAACACCAATCTAGCCATCCGAAAGAGATCCCAAGACGTGGCGGGCATCTTTCTGGCCGACCACGACGCGCGCCAAGACGACCAACCCTGACTAGAACTAGAAGGAGACATGGAAAAACTACAAATAGGACAAACTAAAGATGAATTTACATTCATCAACAAAAAACTACCCTTCGACTAGAAAGGTGACCTTGTGGAGCTCGTGAAAGGAAATAGGAATTTGCGTTCACCTCGGCCGACATGCCAGGAATTGATCCAAAGTTAATATCCCATCGGTTAGCCGTAAACCCCAAGGCCAAGCCGGTAGCACAAAGAAGAAGAAAAATATCCATAGACCGAGCATCCGAGGTCAGAAAGTAGGTTAAAAGCTTACTTGAACCAGGCTTCATCCGAGAACTCCCCTACACGACCTGCTAGCCAACATTGTGCTAGTGTAAAAAGCAAACAAAAAATGGTGAATGTGCGTCGACTACACGGACTTAAACAAAGCTTGTCCAAAAGACGCCTTTCCACTGCCAAACATTGATGGGCTAGTAGACACCGCCTCGGGACACCAATACCTCAGCTTCATGAATGCATACTCTGGATACAATCAAATACCAATATACTAACTAGACGAGAAAAAAACTCCGTTCGTAACCCCAGAAGGCACGTACTTCTATATGGTTATGCCCTTTGGATTAAAGAACACTGGGGCCACCTACCAAAGACTCGTCACTAAGATTTTTAAAGACCTCTTGGGGACCAAACTAGAGGTTTACATCGACGACATGCTAGCCAAAATCCAAACTGACAGTGAGTTCATTGATGATTTAAAACTTATACTTGGCATGATAAGGAAGTATTGAATGCGCCTTAATCCCACAAAATGCGCTTTCGGGATGGAAGCCGAAAAGTTTTTGGGCTTCATGATCACACAACGTAGAGTGAAGCAAACCCGAAAAGTGTAGGGCCATCCTCGAGATGAGTAGACCAACAAACCTCAAAGATGTTCAAAGACTAACAGGACCACTTGCCACCCTCTCGCGATTCCTCGGAGCATCGGCCCAAAAAGCCATCCCCTTCTTTAAACTCATGAAAAAGGGCATAAGCATCAACTGGGAGTCCGAGTGCGAGGAGGCCTTCCGACACCTCAAAAGAGTGCTAGCAGAACCTCCCATACTCTCAAAACCCAAAATGGGAAAGACCATATACTTCTACTTGTCCATAATGGAAGGGGCGCGCTCGTCCGGGAAGACGACCAGAGGACATAGAGCACAATATACTTCATAAGCAAGGTCCTCCAAAACGACAAAATGCGCTACTCCAAACTCGAGAAACTAGCCTACGCACTACTCACGGCATCCTGACACCTTCGATAATACTTCCAAGGCCATCCTATTACAGTCTGAACAGACCAGATTGTAAGGCAAGTACTCCAAAAGCCAGACCTGGCAGGATGGATGCTTGCCTGGTCGGTCGAGCTATCCCAATACGAGATAAGATTTAAACCCAGGAACGCGATTAAGGCTCAGGCCATAGCGGGCTTCATTGCTGAAATCACCCTCAAAAGTGAACCCCCAGATTCATGGGAGCTCTATGTCGATGGCTCATCAAACACCAATTCTAGAGGTGCATCGATAATACTGGAAAATGAGAACAGGACACTATCAAATAATCCATTCAGTACCAATTTCTGATATCCAACAACTAAGCCGAGTACGAAGCCCTCTTGGCTGGATTGACACTGGGAAGGGAAGTTAGGGCCAAGAAACTAGAGGTTTGCAGCGACTCCCAAGTGGTTAGCTCCCAAGTGAATGGGAACTACCAAACACGGGACTAGTGCAGAATTTTGAATACCAAAACTGAACGAGCAAGTGCACCGGGTCGTACTAAGTAATACCTCAGGTGAATGAAGGTCGATCCCACGAGACTTAATGGACCAAGCAAAAATAATTGAGCGATTCACTTAGTCAGACAAGCAGAAAATAGTATTTTGGGTTCAAAAGCATCAAACAACAATTAAGGAATTAAGAAACCAATTAGTAAATTTGGTGTGAAAAGTATGTGAGAAAATAGATAAGGTTTAAGAGATATTTATTTTTCTAGATTAATAGTTCTTACCAAATACTTTAATCATGCAAGATTCAATTCATGGCAAACTTTAATTGACTAAACCCTAATTCCTTAGTGAATTAGTATCCTCTAACCTAATCAACCGCCAATTCCTTGGTCACTTAATTAAGATTAAAGGTTTAGGTCCAATTCTAGTTTATTAGCCACAACAATCCTAAATACCCAAATATAAGATGATTATATGTCACGTATCACATTAAGTCCAGGTAATTAGTAGTCTAGGAGGAGTTACTTTGTTGTTATTCAAGTGAGTTAACTTTTTTAAGAATCAACAAGAATTCATGTAGAAAAGAGCTATTTTCTAATATACTCAAATTCATAAGATGATGAACGAAAGTAATCCTTGAATTAAAATCAATACATCAATTCAAAGTAGACTAGCAATAATATTAATCCATAGAATAAATAGAGCTCCTAACCTTAACAGAGGAGATTTAGTTGCTCATGGCTCAGAGAAAGTAGGGTTTCAAAAATGTGTAAAGTGTAGAATGAGGTAGTGAGAAGAGAAGCCAGCCTAAAGGGTTGAATCTTTTTCCCTTTTATATCTAACCTAATTGATTTGAAAATAAAATAAAATAACAACTACTAAAGGCCCAAAAGATTGTGTTTTATTTTAATTAATAATGAAAAAAATAATTAATTAATTATTATTTAAATCCACAAATGAAGACTTCCGTACGAATCTATGTGCGCGCTACTGGCATTAAATGCCAGGTTCAGCATTTAGCGCCACTAGCGTGTGTGTTAGGAGTCTTTTACGAAGCTCCCGACGCTAAACTTTAGGTCATGGAGTTTAGCACTAACCCAACAAAACGGTTGCATGCGTTACGAGGCGCTCAGTGCCAAACGTCTAGTAGCAGCATTTGGTGCCAGCTTGGCAACATCAAACTTCTTCCTTTTTTTCTTCATGAACTCTGCCAAACACGCCCGGATTTTTATGAAATAAATAAAACCACAATGCGCCTCAAAGTAGCATCCAAATAGGCTTCAAACATTATAATCACAATAAAACTTACTAAATTCATATCTAAAATAATAAGAAAACATAGCATCTCTTAACTTGTTGTTTAATGTACTCCTTGGGGATGAACCTCATAGCCATATAGTTTGCAATATCCACAAACCACAGAGCCCTCTGAATTATAAAGAGTTGCTCATCCGGAAAGGCCTCAATCACAAGAGTGGATTCTTGCTTTTTTTTTCTTCAGGCTCAATTCTTGAGAGGTGGTCAGCTACTTGATTCTCAGACCCTTTTTTGTCTATAATCTCAATATCAAAATCCTGAAGAAGGAGCACCCACCTGATCAATCTTGGTTTAGAATCCTACTTGGTTAGAAGGTACTTAAGAGCAGCATGGTCAGTATAAATAATAACCTTGGAACCAATTAAATATGACCTAAATTTATCAAATGCATAAACTACAGCCAATAACTTTTTTTCTGTAGTTGTGTATTTCTTTTGCACGTCATTTAGCACACAGCTAGCATAGTAAATGACATGCATAAGTGATGAGCGGATATTTTATATGCTTTTTGGGGTAATTTCATGTAGATTTTAGTATGTTTTAGTTAGTTTTTAGTATAATTTTATTAGTTTTTAGGCAAAATTCATATTTCTGGACTTTACTATGAGTTTGTGTATTTTTCTGTAATTTCAGGTATTTTCTGGCTGAAATTGAGGGAGCTGAGCAAAAATCTGATTTAGGCTGAAAAAGGACTGCTGATGCTGTTGGATTCTGACCTCCCTGCACTCGGAACGGATTTTTTAGAACTATAGGAGTCCAATTGGCGCGCTCTTAATTGGGTTGAAAGATAGACATCTAGGGCTTTCCAGCAATATATAATAGTCCATATTTTACGCGAAGATAAATGACGTAAACTAGCGTTCAACGCCAGTTCCATGTTGCAGTTTGGCGTTCAGCGCTAGAAACAGGTTGCAAGTTGGAGTTCAACGCCAGAAACAGGTTACAACCTGGCGTTCAACTCCAGAAACAGCCCAGGCACGTGAGAAGCTTAAGTCTCAGCCCCAACACACACCAAGTGGGCCCCAGAAGTGGATTTCTGCACTGTCCATCCTAGTTTACTCATTTTTTGTAAACCTAGGTTACTAGTTTAGTATTTAAACAACTTTTAGAGATTTATTTTGTATCTCATGACATTTTTAGATCTGAATTTTATACTCTTTGACGGCATGAGTCTCTAAACTCCATTGTTGGGGGTGAGGAGCTCTACAGCGTCTCGATGAATTAATGCAATTATTTCTGCTTTCCATTCAAACATGCTTGTTCCTATCTAAGATATTCATTCGCGCCTCACTATGAAGAAGGTGATGATCCGTGACACTCATCACCTTCCTCAATCCATGAACGTGTGCCTGACAACCACCTCCGTTCTACATTAGATTGAATGAATATCTCTTAGATTTCTTAATCAGAATCTTCGTGGTATAAGCGAGAACATTTTGGCGGCCACTCTTGAGGATCCGGAAAGTCTAAACCTTGTCTGTGGTATTCCGAGTAGGATTCAAGGATTGAATGGCTGTGATGTAAATCATGTTGCTTGTATGCGAAGTTTGTATTCGTAGGTTTTGATGAATGACAAACCAAACAAACGACATGAAAGACAAACCAACAAACAACTTGAATGAACAAGCATGATTGAAAGATCAACCAACATTCAACGTTGAGGAATGAAGAGTTGAAAGCAACACAACAACAACAAGAAACTCAAGTCCACAACATTTGAAGACAAGTATAGTGTCTTAGGACTTAGGTAACTTCTTGTTAAGAACCAATTGCTAAATCTCTCAACACACACTCACAAAATGTTTTGATGCACATCTTGCAATTCGATGCTAGCCAAATGGTTTAAAAACTTGTTTTCAAAGGTACAAAAGCATAGGAATTGACTCCAACAAGTTTGAGATCAATCCTAAGCATTTTGAAGTAATTTTAAGCCATTCTTTAAGGTTTGCATCGATGCACACTCATCTTGCATCGATGCAAAGCATGCAACGACTTGTTGCATCGATGCAAAGATGTTTGCATCGATGCAACCTAGCTGAAAATTCAAATTTCAGCATCAAAGACACATTTGCATCGATGCAAAGTGTTATGCATCGATGCAAATATTTCAAAAACATAAAAAACGGCTAGTTTTGACATAAATACTCCATCCCATTAATTCCCCAACGTTTCTAAGGTTTGGGGAATCTATAAATGGATGGATTGAAGCCTTATTTCACAATCTTGAGTATTTGGAAACTATCTTGTTCATATTCTTTCATTCTACACATTTTTAAAGTAATATAATACACAATTTGAGAGAGCAATATCAATTGGTTCAATAGTGCTAAACTTGTAATCATACACTCTTCTAGAGAGTACTCATTTCATCTCAACAATTCTCTGAGAATTGTTTTCTTGTACACCTTGTAAATTGGAGTGTGATCTCCAAGGTTGAGTCAAGAGTTATAAACACTATAGTCGGTGAGGATACCAAAGAGGTATACTAAGTACTCAAGGCAAATCTTAGAGAAGGTATCTCTAAGTGGAGTGGGTTAGTATACGAGTGGTGATCATATACCGTGAGGTGTTAGAAACTAAGGACTCAGATTGTAAAAGGTTTTGCGCGAGCACCTTGAAGCTTGGCAATAGTGGAACTTCTCAATTGCGATTGAGAAAGAAAGTGGACGTAGGACAAGGATTGTGCCGAACCACTCTAAATAGCGTTTGCATCTCTCCAAACTCATCTCTTCAATATTATTGTCTTTTACCTTTAAGCAAATAAATTGTGATCGTAAAGTAGCTTCGTAAGTACTTAAGGAGTGGCTTAAGTCCGATTGGTGAAAAGCTTGATCAATTTATTTGAGTTGGTGTCTATTGGAAAGTAAAAGCTCCTTATAAATGCTTGGCAATTGAGTTAAGCTCTTGGAAAAATACTAGTACAATAACGCTTTTGTATATTGTCTTTAACTTTCGCAAAAAGATTCATTGTTGTTGCATTACTCAATTCACCCCCCCTCTTGAGTAATTGTGCATAGGTTCTACAAGTGACGAACTTCAAACTCGCGATTGTTGGGCGTGATGACAAATGCAAAAAAAATCAATGGATTCTATTCCAACATCATCGAGAACCAACAGATGATTAGCCGTGCTGTGACAGAGCATTTGGACCATTTTCACTAAGAGGATGGGAAGTAGCCATTGACAACGGTGACACCCTACATACAGCTTGCCATGGAAGGAGCCTTGCGTGTATGAAGAGGAGGACAAGAGAAAAGCTGAAATTCAGAGGACAAAGCATCTCCAAAACTCCAATATATTCTCCATTACTGCATAATAAGTATTTATTTCATGCTCTTTTACTTTTTACAATTGAAACTAAAAATTATTATTGATATCATATCCTGACTAAGAATAATAAGATAACCATAGCTTGCTTCAAGCCAACAATCTCCGTGGGATTCGACCCTTACTCACGTAAGGTATTACTTGGACGACCCAGTGCACTTGCTGGTTAGTTGTGCAAAGCTGTGAGAAATAGTCCATTAATATTGGCATACACAATTTTGTGCACCAAGTTTTTGGCGCCGTTGCCGGGGACTATTTGAGTTTGAACAACTGACGGTGAATCTTGTTGCTTAGATTAGGAAAAATTTATCCTTTTTACTAAAATTGCATCTTTTATTATCCCTTCTAAAAATTTTTTTCAAAAATATTAGTTTTCTTTATTAATTTTTAGTTTTTCTGTGAATTTTGTGTCATGTTTTAAGTTTGGTGTCAATTGCATGCTATTCTTTGTCTTTCAATTTTCGAATTGCATGTTCTTTATTTTTCCTTGATCTTCAAATTGTTCTTGTCAAATTTTCTTGTTTGATCTTTGGTTTTTCCTATTTTGTGTATTTTTTTGTGTTTTCCTTGTGCAATTTCAAAATATTAGTTTTCAAAAAAAATTATTTTTATTTATTAAAAATACCTCTTTAAAACACGTTACATTTTTAGCTCAATTGGCTAGAGCGTTGGTTTATTTTCTTGGTAATTGGGTATCTTCTTTTTAAAATCTTTTTCAAAAATAATTTTTCTTTGATTGAATTTTGTGCCAAACTTTAAGTTTGGTGTTTTCTTGTTAATTTTCTTTAATTTTTGAAAATTTATTTTGGTTTTCTAAAAATTTTAAGTTTGGTGTTCTTTCTTTTGTTCTTGTTGTTCTTGTGATTCTTCAAGGTGTTCTTAAGTCTTCCTTGTGTTTTGATCTTAAAATTTTTAAGTTTGGTGTTCCTTGGTGTTTTCCCTCCAAAATTTTCAAAAACAAGGAGCATTAGATCTAAAAATTTTAAGTCTTGTGTCTTTTGTGTGTTTTTCTCTTTCATCATAAAATTCAAAATTCAAAAAAAAATATCTTTTCTAACTATTTTTAAGCCATTTTTTGAATTTTTTTAAAAAAAATTCAGATTTCAATTTCAAAATTTTTCAAATCTTATCCTTTTAAGAATGTTTTTTAAAAAAATTAATTATATCTTTTTCAAAAATATCCTAACCACTTTCTCTCTCCTCACTTTTTCGAAAATCTTCATAAAATATTTTTAATTTTTTTTATTGTTTTATTTTTATTTTTATTTATTTTTAATTGTATTGTCATCTTTATTTTATTTTATTTTATTATTATTATTTTGAAATTTATATATAATAAAATAAATAAAATAAATTCACATCATCTCTCTTTCTCCATTATGGACATAAGTGGAAATGAACAGTCCAGAAGGACTCTGGGGTCATATGCTAACCCCACTACTACTTCATATGGGAGTAGTATCTATATACCCTCCATTGGAGTTAGTAGTTTTGAGTTGAACCATCAGCTCATTATCATGGTGCAGCAAAGTTGCCAGTATTTTGGTCTTCCACAGGAAGAACCTACAGAGTTTTTGGCACAGTTTTTACAAATTGCTGACATAGTACATGATAAGGAAGTATATCAGGATGTCTACAGATTGTTACTGCTTCCATTTGCTGTAAAAGACCAAGCTAAGAGGTGGTTAAATAACCAACCTAAGGACAACATAAAGACATGGAAACAGCTGTCAGAAAAATTCCTGAATCACTATTTTCCTCCAAAACGGATGACACAACTAAGGCTGAGCATCCAAGGCTTCAAACAAGGAGATAATGAATCCCTTTATGATGCCTGGGAGAGATACAGAGAGATGCTAAGAAAATGCCCCTCTGAAATATTTTCAGAGTGGGTGCAGTTAGACATCTTCTACTATGGGCTTACAGAAAAAGCTCAGATTTCTCTAGACCACTCAGCTGGTGGATCTATACACATGAGAAAGACAATTGAAGAAGCTCAAGAGCTCATTGATACAGTTGCTAGAAATCAACATTTGTACCTAAGCAATGAACTTTCCATGAAAGAAGAGGCTAAAATAGTAACTGTTGAACTCAGTCCTGCAGAACAAGTTACTGAATTCAACCAGCAGTTAGATTTTCTGACAAAACAGTTAGCCGAATTCAAGGAGATACTACAAGAAACAAGAATGGCTAATATGAACATGGAAGTACAGTTGAAGCAAACAGAATAGCAGTTATCAAAACAAATAACAGAAGAGTGCCAAGCAATTCAATTAAGAAGTGGGAAAACATTAAATAGCTCACTTCAAGGCAGCAGAAAGCCAAGAAATGAACAGACTGCCACCCAAAATCCCTCTGAGGATAGTCAGAGCCCAGAGAGGAATAATTCTGGCGCTCAAACGCCAAAAATGGGTGGGAAGCTGGTGTTGAACGCCCAACCCATGCTCAGTCCTGGCGTTCAATGCCAGAAACAAGCAAGGAATTGGCGTTGAACGCCCAAAGGAAGCACAGTTCTGGCGTTCAGACGCCAGAAACAGGTAAGGAGTTGGCGTCTAACGCTACTCCAGCTTCCACCCCTGGCATTCAAACGCCAGTGGGAGATCAGACACATACAAGTGCTGATAGCAACCCCTCTAAAAAGGCTTCTCAACCCACATCTGTAGGCAATAAACCTACAACAATTAAGGTTGAGGAATACAAAGCCAAAATGTCCTATCCTCAGAAACTCCGCCAAGCGGAACAGGATAAGCAATTTTTCCGCTTTGCAGACTACCTCAAGACTCTTGAAATAAAGATTCCGTTTGCAGAGACACTTGAGCAAATACCCTCTTATGCTAAGTTCATGAAAGAGATCATAAGTCATAAGAAGGATTGGAGGGAAACTGAAAAAGTTTACCTCACTGAAGAATGCAGTGCAGTCATTCTGAAAAGCTTACCTGAGAAGCTTAAAGATCCCAGAAGCTTTATGATACCATGCACATTAGAAGGTACTTGTACCAAGCAAGCTCTATGTGATCTTGGGGCAAGTATCAACTTAATACCTGCATCTACTATCAAAAAGCTTGGGTTGACTGATGAAGTCAAACCAACCCGAATATGTCTCTAACTTGCTGATGGTTCCATTAAACACCCATTAGGCGTGATTAAAGACATGATTGTCAAGGTTGGGCCATTTGCCTTTTTCACTGACTTTGTGGTGCTGGAAATGGAGGAGCACAAGAGTGCAACTCTCATTCTAGGAAGACCTTTCCTAGCAACTGGACGAATTCTCATTGACGTCCAAAAAGGGGAAGTAACCCTAAGAGTCAATGAGGACAAGTTTAAGTTGAATGTTTTCAAAGCTATGCAGCATCCAGACACCCGAAATGACTGCATGAGCATTGATATTATTGACTCTCTGGTAAAAGAGGTCAATATGACTGAGAGTCTCGAATCAGAGCTAGAGGATATCTTTAAAGATACTTGGTGCATGAAATTGTGATCATCAATGGCGCCATCAACATGGTACGCTCATTGCAATCTCAACTCTTCATCACAACTCCGCACAACTAACCAGCAAGTGCACTGGGTCGTCCAAGTAATAAACCTTACGCGAGTAAGGGTCGATCCCACGGAGATTGTTGGTATGAAGCAAGCTATGGTCACCTTGTAAATCTTAGTCAGGCAGACTCAAATGGTTATGAATGATATATGAATAAAACATAAAGATAAAGATAGAGATACTTATGTAATTCATTGGTGGGAATTTCAGATAAGCGCATGAAGATACTGTGTCCCTTCCGCCTCTCTGCTTTCCTACTGTCTTCATCCAATCCTTCTTACTCCTTTCCATGGCAAGCTTATGCAAGGGTTTCATCGTTGTCAGTGGCTACCTCCCATCCTCTCAGTGGAAATGTTCAACGCACCCTGTCACGGCACGGCTATCCATCTGTCGGTTCTCGATCAGGCCGGAATAGAATCCAGTGATTCTTTTGCGTCTGTCACTAACGCCCCGCCCTCAGGAGTTTGAAGCACGTCACAGTCATTCAATCATTGAATCCTACTCAGAATACCACAGACAAGGTTAGACCTTCCGGATTCTCTTGAATGCCGCCATCAGTTCTAGCCTATACCACGAAGACTCTGATCTCACGAAATGGCTGGCTCGGTTGTCAGGCGAGCACTCGGTTGTCAGGCGATCAACCATGCATCGTGTATCAGGAATCCAAGAGATATTCACCCAATCTAAGGTAGAACGGAGGTGGTTGTCAGGCACACGTTCATAGGTGAGAATGATGATGAGTGTCACGGATCATCACATTCATCAAGTTGAAGAACAAGTGATATCTTAGAACAAGAACAAGCGGAATTGAATAGAAGAACAATAGTAATTGCATTAATACTTCGAGGTACAGCAGAGCTCCACACCTTAATCTATGGTGTGTAGAAACTCCACCGTTAAAAATACATAAGAACAAGGTCTAGGCATGGCCGAATGGCCAGCCTCCCAAAGAGGGTTCAATCATAAAAAACATGATCAAAAGATGATAACACAATAGTAAAAGGTCCTACTTATAGAAAACTAGTAGCCTAAGGTTTACAAAGATGAGTAAATGACATAAAAATCCACTTCCGGGCCCACTTGGTCTGTGCTTGGGCTGAGCAATGAAGCATTTTCGTGTAGAGACTCTTCTTGGAGTTAAACGCCAGCTTCTGTCCCAGTTTGGGCGTTTAACTCCCACTTTGGTGCCAGTTCCGGCGTTTAACGCTGGAATTTCTGAAGGTGACTTTGAACGCCGGTTTGGGCCATCAAATCTTGGGCAAAGTATGGACTATCATATATTGCTGGAAAGCCCAGGATGTCTACTTTCCAACGCCGTTGAGAGCGCGCCAATTGGGCTTCTGTAGCTCCAGAAAATCCACTTCGAGTGCAGGGAGGTCAGAATCCAACAGCATCTGCAGTCCTTTTCAGTCTCTGAATCAGATTTTTGCTCAGGTCCCTCAATTTCAGCTAGAAAATACCTGAAATCACAGAAAAACACACAAACTCATAGTAAAGTCCAGAAATGTGAATTTTAACTAAAAACTAATAAAAATATACTAAAAACTAAACCAAATATACTAAAAACATACTAAAAACAATGCCAAAAAGCGTACAAATTATCCGCTCATCACAACACCAAACTTAAATTGTTGCTTGTCCTCAAGCAACTGAAAATCAAATAAGATAAAAAGAAGAGAATATGCAATGAATTCCAAAAACATCTACGAAGATCAGTATTAATTAGATGAGCGGGGCTTTTAGCTTTTTGCCTCTGAACAGTTTTGGCATCTCACTCTATCCTTTGAAACTCAGAATGATTGGCTTTTTTAGGAACTCAGAATCCAGATAGTGTTATTGATTCTCCTAGCTAAGTATGATGATTCTTGAACTTATTGAGTCTTGGCTGTGGCCCAAAGCACTCTGTCTTCCAGTATTACCACCGGATACATACATGCCACAGACACATAATTGGGTGAACCTTTTCAGATTGTGACTCAGCTTTGCTAAAGTCCCCAATTAGAGGTGTCCAGGGTTCTTAAGCACACTCTTTTTGCCTTGGATCACAACTTTATTTCTTTCTTTTTCTTTCTCTTTTTTTTCGTCTCTTTTCTCTTTTTTTTTCGTTTTTTTTTGTATTCACTGCTTTTTCTTGCTTCAAGAATCATTTTGATGATTTTTCAGATCCTCAGTAACATGTCTCCTTTTTCATCATTCTTTCAAGAGCCAACATTCATGAATCACAAATTCAAAAGACATATGCACTGTTTAAGCATGCATTCAGAAAACAAAAGTGTTGCCACCACATCAAAATAATTAAACTGTTATAAAATTCAAAATTCATGCAATTCTTTTTTCTTTTTCAATTAAGAACATTTTTTTTTCAAGAAAGGTGATGGATTCATAGGACATTCATAACTTTAAGGCATAGACACTTAAGACACTAATGATCATAAGACACAAACATGGATAAACATAAGCATGAAAATTCGAAAAACAGAAAAATAAAGAACAAGGAGATTAAAGAACGGGTCCACCTTAGTGATGGCGGCTTGTTCTTCCTCTTGAAGATCTTATGGAGTGCTTGAGCTCCTCAATGTCTCTTCCTTGTCTTTGTTGCTCTTCTCTCATGATTCTTTGATCTTCTCTAATTTCATGGAGGAGGATGGAATGTTCTTGGTGCTCCACCCTTAGTTGTCCCATGTTGGAACTCAATTCTCCTAGGGAGGTGTTCAGTTGCTCCCAATAGTCTTGTGGAGGAAAGTGCATCCCTTGAGGCATCTCAGGGATCTCATGATGAGAGGGGTCTCTTGTTTGCTCCATCCTTTTCTTAGTGATGGGTTTATCCTCATCAATGGGGGTGTCTCCTTCTATGTCAACTCCAACTGAATAACAGAGGTGACAGATGAGGTGAGGAAAGGCTAACCTTGCCAAGGTGGAGGACTTGTCCGCCACCTTATAGAGTTCTTGGGCTATAACCTCATGAACTTCCACTTCTTCTCCAATCATGATTCTATGAATCATGATGGCCCGGTCTAGAGTAATTTCGGACCGGTTGCTAGTGGGAATGATTGAGCGTTGGATAAACTCCAACCATCCTCTAGCCACGGGCTTGAGGTCATGCCTTCTTAGTTGAACTGGCTTCCCTCTTGAATCTCTCTTCCATTGGGCGCCCTCTTCACAAATGTCAGTGAGGACTTGGTCCAACCTTTGATCAAAGTTGACCCTTCTAGTGTAAGGATGTTCATCTCCTTGCATCATAGGCAAGTTGAATGCCAACCTTACATTTTCCGGACTAAAATCCAAGTATTTTCCCCGAACCATAGTAAGCCAATTCTTTGGATCCGGGTTCACACTTTGATCATGGTTCTTGGTGATCCATGCATTGGCATAGAACTCTTGAACCATTAAGATTCCGACTTGTTGACTGGGGTTGGTAAGAACTTCCCAACCTCTTCTTTGGATCTCATGTCGGATCTCCGGATATTCACTCTTTTTGAGTGAAAAAGGGACCTCGGGGATCACCTTCTTCAAGGCCACAACTTCATAGAAGTGGTCTTGATGCACCATTGAGATGAATCTCTCCATCTCCCATGACTCGGAGGTGGAAGCTTTTGCCTTCCCTTTCCTCTTTCTAGAGGTTTCTCCGGCCTTGGATGCCATAAATGGTTATGGAAAAACAAAAAGTACTGCTTTTACCACACCAAACTTAAAAGGTTTGCTCGTCCTCGAGCAAAAGAAGAAAGAAGAGAGTAGAAGAAGAAGAAATGAGGAAGAAGGGAATGGCTTTGTGTTCGGCCAAAGAGGGGGGGGAAGTGGTGTTTAGGTTGTGTGAAAATGAAGGGGTGAGGAAGGGTTTATATAGGAGAGGGGGGCTCATGGTTCGGTCATGTATGGGTGGGTTTGGGAGGGAAAGTGGTTTGAATTTGAAGGGTGAGGTAGGTGGGGTTTTATGAAGGATGGATGTGAGTGGTGAAGAGAAGGATGGGATTTGATAGGTGAAGGGTTTTTTGGGGAAGAGGTGTTGAGGTGATTGGTGAAGAAGAGAGAGAGTGGTGGGGTAGGTGGGGATCCTGTGGGATCCACAGATCCTGAGGTGTCAAGGAAAAGTCATCCCTGCACCAAATGGCATGCAAAATTGCGTTTTTAGCCAATTCTGGCGTTAAACGCCGGGCTGGTGCCCATTTCTGGCGTTTAACGCCAGGTTCTTGCCCTTTCCTGGCGTTTAACGCCAGTCTGGTGCCCCTTTCTGGCGTTAAATGCCCAGAATGGTGCCAGACTGGGCGTTAAACGCCCATCTGCTAGCCTTACTGGCGTTTAAACGCCAGTAGGTTCTTCCTCCAGGGTGTGCTATTTTTCTTCCTGTTTTTCATTCTGTTTTTGCTTTTTCAATTGATTTTGTGACTTCTCATGATCATCAACCTACAGAAAACATAAAATAACAAAGGAAAATATATAAAATATAACATTGGGTTGCCTCCCAACAAGTGATTCTTTAATGTCAGTAGCTTGACAGAGGGCTCTCATGGAGCCTCACAGATGCTCAGAGCAATGTTGGAACCTCCCAACACCAAACTTAGAGTTTGAATGTGGGGGTTCAACACCAAACTTAGAGTTTGGTTGTGGCCTCCCAACACCAAACTTAGAGTTTGACTGTGGGGGCTCTGTTTGACTCTGATTTGAGAGAAGCTCTTCATGCTTCCTCTCCATGGTGACAGAGGGATATCCTTGAGCCTTAAACACAAAGGATTCTTCATTCATTTGAATAATCAGTTCACCTCCATCAACATCAATCACAGCCTTTGCTGTGGCTAGGAAGGGTCTGCCAAGGATGATAGATTCATCCATGCACTTCCCAGTTTCTAGGACTATGAAATCAGCAGGGATGTAATGGTCTTCAATTTTCACCAGAACATCCTCTACAAGTCCATAAGCTTGTTTTCTTGAATTGTCTGCCATCTCTAGTGAGATTCTTGCAGCTTGTACCTCAAAGATCCCTAGCTTCTCCATTACAGAGAGAGGCATGAGGTTTACACTTGACCCTAAGTCACACAGAGCCTTCTTGAAGGTCATGGTGCCTATGGTACAAGGTAGTGAAAACTTCCCAGGGTCTTGTCTCTTTTGAGGTAATTTCTGCCTAGACAAGTCATCCAATTCTTTGGTGAGCAAAGGAGGTTCGTTCTCCCAAGTCTCATTTCCAAATAACTTGTCATTTAGCTTCATGATTGCTCCAAGGTATTTAGCAACTTGCTCTTCAGTGACATACTCATCCTCTTCAGAGGAGGAATACTCATCAGAGCTCATGAAAGGCAGAAGTAAATCCAATGGAATCTCTATGGTCTCATTTTGAGCCTCAGATTCCCATGGTTCCTCATTAGGGAACTCATTAGAGGCTAGTGCACGCCCATTGAGGTCTTCCTCAGTGGCGTTCACTTCCTCTCCTTCCTCTCCAAATTCGGCCATGTTGATGGCCTTGCACTCTCCTTTTGGATTTTCTTCTGTATTGCTTGGAAGAGTATTAGGAGGGAGTTCAGTAATCTTCTTGCTCAGCTGTCCCACTTGTGCCTCCAAATTTCTAATGGAGGACCTTGTTTCAGTCATGAAACTTTGAGTGGTTTTGATTAGATCAGAGACCATGGTTGCTAAGGCAGAGTGGTTCTGCTTAGAATTCTCTGTCTGTTGCTGAGAAGATGATGGAAAAGGCTTGCCATTGCTAAACCTGTTTCTTCCACCATTATTGTTGTTGAAACCTTGTTGAGGTCTCTGTTGATCCTTCCATGAGAAATTTGGATGATTTCTCCATGAAGAATTATAGGTGTTTCCATAGGGTTCTCCTAGGTAATTCACCTCTTCCATTGAAGGGTTCTCAGGATCATAAGCTTCTTCTTCAGATGAAGCATCCTTAGTACTGCTTGGTGCATTTTGCATTCCAGACAGACTTTGAGAAATCAAATTGACTTGTTGAGTCAATATCTTGTTCTGAGCCAGAATGGCATTCAGAGTATCAATCTCAAGAACTCCTTTCTTCTGATTAGTCCCATTGTTTACAGGATTCCTTTCAGAAGTGTACATGAATTGGTTATTTGCAACCATTTCAATCAGCTCTTGAGCTTCTGTAAGCGTCTTCTTCAAATGAAGAGATCCTCCAGCAGAGCTATCCAAAGACATCTTGGACAGTTCAGAGAGACCATCATAGAAAATGCCTATGATGCTCCATTCAGAAAGCATGTCAGAAGGACATTTTTTGATCAATTGTTTGTATCTTTCCCAAGCTTTATAGAGGGATTCTCCATCCTTCTGTCTGAAGGTTTGGACTCTAAGCTTACTCAATTTTTGAGGTGGAAAGAACTTTGCCAAAAAGGCATTGACTAGCTTTTCCCATGAGTCCAGGCTTTCTTTAGGTTGTGAGTCCAACCATGTCCTAGCTCTGTCTCTTACAGCAAAAGGGAATAGCATAAGTCTGTAGACCTCAGGGTCAACCCCATTAGTCTTGACAGTGTCACAGATTTGCAAGAACTCAGCCAAAAACTGATGAGGATCTTCCAATGGAAGTCCATGGAACTTGCAATTCTGTTGCATTAGAGAAACTAATTGAGGCTTAAGCTCAAAGTTGTTTGCTCCAATGGCAGGGATAGAGATGCTTCTCCCATAGAAGTCGGGAGTAGGTGCAGTAAAGTCACCCAGCACCTTCCTTGCATTGTTTGCATTGTTGTTGTTTTCGGCTGCCATGTCTTCTTCTTTGAAGATTTCTGTTAGGTCCTCTACAGAGAGTTGTGCCTTAGCTTCTCTTAGCTTTCGCTTCAAGGTCCTTTCAGGTTCAGGGTCAGCTTCAACAAGAATGCTTTTGTCTTTGTTCCTGCTCATATGAAAGAGAAGAGAACAAGAAAATGCGGAATCCTCTATGTCACAGTATAGAGATTCCTTGAGGTGTCAGAGAAGAAAAAAATAGAAGGAAGAAGGAGAAGAATTCAAACTTAGTCAGACAGAGTTCGAATTGTGCATTGAGGAGGAGTGGTACTCCATAAATAGAAGGATGTGAGAAGAGGGGAAGAGCTTTTTCGAAAATTAAGTTAAAAAGATTTTTTAAAAAAAACAAAAAAAAAACAAAAAAAACTTTGAAAAACTTTAATTGATTTTCGAAAATCAAGAGTGGGAAAGAAATCAAGTAATTTTTGAAAAAGACTTTGAAATTAGAAATAAAAAAGATATGATTGAAAACTGTTTTGAAAAAGATGTGATTAAAAAGATATGATTGAGAAGATATGATTTGAAAACAATTTTAAAAAGATTTGATTTTAAAAATTAATAACTTGGCTATCAAGAAAAGATATGATTCAAACATTAAACCTTTCTCAACAGAAAAGGCAACATACTTGAAATGTTGAATCAAATCATTAATTGATAGCAAGTATCTTTGAAAAAGGAAAGAAATTGATTTTGAAAACATTTGATTGAAAAGATATGATTTGAAAAAGATTTGATTTTGAAAAACTTTTGAAAACTTGAAAAAAAATTGATTTGAAAACAAAATCCTCCCCCTTGTGCCATCCTGGCGTTAAACGCCCAGAATGGTGCACATTCTGGCGTTTAACGCCCAATGCACTACCTTTTTGGGCGTTAAACGCCCAACCAGGCACCCTGGCTGGCGTTTAAACGCCAGTCTGTCCTTCTTCACTGGGCGTTTTGAACGCCCAGCTTTTTCTGTGTAATTCCTCTGCTACATGTTCTGAATCTTCAGTTCCCTGTACTATTGACTTGAAAATAGAACCAAGATCAAATAAACAATGCATGCAAGACACCAAACTTAAAATAAGACACTAGACTCAAACAAGAAACATAAAATATTTTTGGTTTTTTATGATTTTGTAATTTTTTTTTTTCGAAAATTATATGGAAATAGAAAATAAAGGTTTCAGAATTCTTAATTTGGATTCCAGGAATCATTGCAATGCTAGTCTAAGACTCTGGTCCAGGAATTAGACATGGCTTCTCAGCCAGCCAAGCTTTCAAAGAAAGCTTCGGTCCAAAACACTAGACATGGCCAATGGCCAGCCAAGCCTTAGCAGATCATTGCTCCAATAGCAAGATTGATAGAGATCAATAAGCTCTTGTGATGATCAGTTGAAACCTCGGTCCAATAAGATTAGACATGGCTTCTCAGCCAGCCAGATTTCAACAGGTCATCATGAAACTCTAGAACTCATTCTTAAGAATTCTGAAAAATACCTAATCTAAGCAACAAGATGAACCGTCAGTTGTCCATACACGAAACAATCCCCGGCAACGGCACCAAAAACTTGGTGCACGAAATTGTGATCATCAATGGCGCCATCAACATGGTACGCTCATTGCAATCTCAACTCTTCATCACAACTCCGCACAACTAACCAACAAGTGCACTGGGTCGTCCAAGTAATAAACCTTACGCGAGTAAGGGTCGATCCCACGGAGATTGTTGGTATGAAGCAAGCTATGGTCACCTTGTAAATCTTAGTCAGGCAGACTCAAATGGTTATGAATGATATATGAATAAAACATAAAGATAAAGATAGAGATACTTATGTAATTCATTGGTGGGAATTTCAGATAAGCGCATGAAGATACTGTGTCCCTTCCGCCTCTCTGCTTTCCTACTGTCTTCATCCAATCCTTCTTACTCCTTTCCATGGCAAGCTTATGCAAGGGTTTCATCGTTGTCAGTGGCTACCTCCCATCCTCTCAGTGGAAATGTTCAACGCACCCTGTCACGGCACGGCTATCCATCTGTCGGTTCTCGATCAGGCCGGAATAGAATCCAGTGATTCTTTTGCGTCTGTCACTAACGCCCCGCCCTCAGGAGTTTGAAGCACGTCACAGTCATTCAATCATTGAATCCTACTCAGAATACCACAGACAAGGTTAGACCTTCCGGATTCTCTTGAATGCCGCCATCAGTTCTAGCCTATACCACGAAGACTCTGATCTCACGGAATGGCTGGCTCGGTTGTCAGGCGAGCACTCGGTTGTCAGGCGATCAACCATGCATCGTGTATCAGGAATCCAAGAGATATTCACCCAATCTAAGGTAGAACGGAGGTGGTTGTCAGGCACACGTTCATAGGTGAGAATGATGATGAGTGTCACGGATCATCACATTCATCAAGTTGAAGAACAAGTGATATCTTAGAACAAGAACAAGCGGAATTGAATAGAAGAACAATAGTAATTGCATTAATACTTCGAGGTACAGCAGAGCTCCACACCTTAATCTATGGTGTGTAGAAACTCCACCGTTGAAAATACATAAGAACAAGGTCTAGGCATGGCCGAATGGCCAGCCTCCCAAAGAGGGTTCAATCATAAAAAACATGATCAAAAGATGATAACACAATAGTAAAAGGTCCTACTTATAGAAAACTAGTAGCCTAAGGTTTACAAAGATGAGTAAATGACATAAAAATCCACTTCCGGGCCCACTTGGTGTGTGCTTGGGCTGAGCAATGAAGCATTTTCGTGTAGAGACTCTTCTTGGAGTTAAACGCCAGCTTCTGTGCCAGTTTGGGCGTTTAACTCCCACTTTGGTGCCAGTTCCGGCGTTTAACGCTGGAATTTCTGAAGGTGACTTTAAACGCCAGTTTGGGCCATCAAATCTTGGGCAAAGTATGGACTATCATATATTGCTGGAAAGCCCAGGATGTCTACTTTCCAACGCCGTTGAGAGCGCGCTAATTGAGCTTCTGTAGCTCCAGAAAATCTACTTCGAGTGCAGGGAGGTCAGAATCCAACAGCATCTGCAGTCCTTTTCAGTCTCTGAATCAGATTTTTGCTCAGGTCCCTCAATTTCAGCCAGAAAATACCTGAAATCACAGAAAAACACACAAACTCATAGTAAAGTCCAGAAAAGTGAATTTTAACTAAAAACTAATAAAAATATACTAAAAACTAAACCAAATATACTAAAAACATACTAAAAACAATGCCAAAAAGCGTACAAATTATCCGCTCATCAATACTCAGCCTGATCTGGAGGAACCAGAGAGAATAATAGAACCTCTGAAAATCCCTCAGGAAGAGGAGAAACCTCCTAAACTCGAGCTCAAACCATTACCACCATCCCTGAAATACGCATTTCAGAGAGAAGGTGACACTTTTTCTGTAATCATAAGCTCTACCTTAGAGCCACAGGAAGAGGAAGCACAAATTCAAGTGCTAAGGACACACAAGACAGCTCTTGGGTGGTCCATCAGTGATCTTAAGGGCATTAGCCCAGCCAGATACATGCACAAGATTCTATTGGAGGATGATGCTAAGCCAGTGGTTCAACCACAGAGGCGGTTAAATCCAGCCATGAAGGAGGTGGTGCAGAAGGAGGTCACTAAATTACTAGAGGCTAGGATTATTTATCCTATTTCTGATAGCCCCTGGGTAAGCCCTATCCAAGTCGTCCCTAAGAAGGGTGGAATGACAGTGGTTCATAATGAAAAAAATAAACTGGTTCCTACAAGAACAGTTACAGGGTGGCGTATGTATATTGATTACAGAAGGCTCAATACAGCTACCAGAAAGGATCATTTTCCTTTACCATTCATAGATCAGATGCTAGAAAGACTAGTAGGTCATGAATACTACTGCTTCCTGGATGGATATTCAGGTTATAATCAAATTGCAGTAGATCCCCAGGATAAAGAGAAAACAGCATTCACATGCCCATCTGGAGTATTTGCATATAGAAGGATGCCATTTGGTCTGTGCAATGCACCTGCAACCTTTCAAAGATGCATGCTCTCTATTTTCTCTGATATGGTGGAAAAATTTCTGGAAGTCTTCATGGATGACTTTTCAGTGTTTGGATACTCATTCAGCTCCTGTCTTGACCATCTAGCACTTGTTCTAAAGAGATGTCAAGAGACTAATCTGGTTTTAAACTGGGAGAAATGTCACTTTATGGTGACTGAAGGAATTGTCCTTGAGCACAAAATTTCGAACAAGGGAAGAGAGGTGGATCAAGCCAAGGTGGAGGTAATTGAAAAATTACCACCACCTGCCAATGTTAAGGCAATCAGAAGCTTTCTGGGGCATACAGGATTCTATAGGAGGTTTATAAAAGATTTTTCAAAAATCGCCAAACCTCTGAGTAATCTGCTAGCTGCTGACACGCCATTTATCTTTATAAAGAGTGTCTGCAGGCGTTTGAGACTCTGAAAGCTAAGCTGGTCACAACACCAATCATCTCTGCACCAGACTGGACACTGCCATTTGAACTAATGTGTGATGCCAGTGACCATGCCATTGGTGCAGTGTTGGGACAAAGGCATGACAAGCTTCTGCACGTCATTTACTATGCCAGTCGTGTTTTAAATAACGCACAGAAGAACTACACAACCACAAAAAAGAGTTACTTGCAGTGGTTTACGCCATTGACAAGTTCAGATCTTATTTAGTAGGATCAAAAGTGATTGTGTACACTAACCATGCTGATCTTAAATATCTACTCACAAAGCATGATTCAAAACCCAGACTCATCAGATGGGTGTTGCTTCTGCAGGAGTTTGATATAGAAATAAGAGACAGAAAAGGGACAGAGAACCAAGTAGCAGATCATCTGTCCCGAATAGAACCAGTAGAAGGGGCGTCCTTCCCTCTTACTGAAATCTCTGAAAACTTTCTGGATGAGCACCTCTTTGTCATTCAGGAAGTGCCATGGTTTGCAGACATTGCAAACTACAAGGCAATGAGATTCATACCTAAAGAGTACAGTAGGCAACAAACAAAGAAATTGATCACGGATGCAAAGTACTATCTTTGGGATGAACCATATCTCTTTAAGAGATGTGCAGACGGAGTAATCCGTAGATGTGTGCCTAAAGAAGAAGCACAGAAGATCCTCTGGCACTGCCATGGATCACAGTATGGAGGACATTTTGGAAGTGGGCGAACAGCTACAAGAGTACTCCAATGTGGCTTCTACTGGCCTACTCTCTATAAAGACTCCCGAGTGTTTGTACTTAATTGTGATAGTTGCCAAAGATCTGGCAATCTACCTCACAGTTATGCCATGCCTCAACAAGGGATCTTGGAGATTGAGTTGTTTGATGTATGGGGTATTGACTTCATGGGACCTTTCCCACCATCATACTCAAACACTTATATTTTGGTGGCAGTAGATTATGTATCCAAATGGGTGGAAGCTATTGCAACACCCACTAATGATACTAAGACAGTGTTGAAATTCCTCCAGAAACACATCTTCAGCAGATTTGGTAACCCTAGATACTAATCAGTGATGGGGGCACTCATTTCTGCAATAAACTGCTTTACTCTGCTTTGGTTCGATATGGAGTTAGCCACAGGGTAGCTACTCCATATCATCCACAGACAAATGGGCAAGCTGAAGTTTCTAATAGAGAACTTAAAAGAATTCTGGAATGGACTGTGATTAACCGTAGAAGGGATTGGGCAAAAAGCTTGGATGATGCTCTGTGGGCATACAGAACAGCATTCAAGACACCTATAGGAACTTTTCCATACCAACTGGTGTATGAAAAAGCCTGTCACTTGCCAGTGGAACTGGAACATAAGGGCTATTGGGCAACCAGATTCCTAAACCTTGATGCCAAGTTAGCTGGAGAAAAACGATTGCTCCAGTTAAATGAGCTAGAGGAATTCAGACTCAATGCTTTCGAAAATGCAAAAATTTACAAAGAGAAGGCAAAAAGATGGCATGATAAGAAACTGTCATCCATAGTCTTTGAGCCAGGGCAGAAAGTTCTGCTGTTTAATTCTAGGCTCAGATTATTCCCCAAAAAATTGAAGTCTCGGTGGAGAGGTCCATATGTGATTACAGGTGTATCACCATATGGATACGTGGAGCTTCAGGATAATGATTCTAACAAAAAGTACATTGTTAATGGACAGAGAGTTAAACATTATCTTGAAAGCAATTTTGAGCAAGAATGCTCAAAACTGAGACTTGATTAAAGCTCAGTAATAGTCTAGCTAAAGACAATAAAGAAGCGCTTGCTGGGAGGCAACCCAGCCATTTACAAAGCTTATTAGTTAATTAATTGATTTTTACAGGTTTATGTCAATTATCTTCAAGGTAAAATAGCAATTGCTTGAGTCCACAGAGTTACAGAAGGATTCAGAGGATAAAACAGCAAAAAGAAGCTCACTAGAGCGAAAAAAAAGCCAGTAAGAGCTGTTTTGGGCGCTGAACGCCCAAAAGAAGCACTTACTAGGCGTTCAACGCCAGTAAGTATAGCCATCTGGGCGTTAAACGCCAGAAAGAAGCATCTTCTGGGCATTGAATGCCAGAAAGAAACACCTTCTGGGCGTTCAATGCCAGATTTATAGCGTCCTAGGCGTTCAGAAAAATGCCCAGTGACAAAGGAGTTCCTGGCGTTCAACGCCAGCTAGAAGCAACAGCTGGGCGTTGAACGCCCAGGAGAAGCTGCAAATGGGCGTTAAATGCCCAAAACATGCAGCGTTTGGGCGTTTAACGCCAGGATTGTAGGGAGGAGGTAATTTCATTTTTAATTCACATTTTTCAAAATTTTTATATTCCAATTCATGATTTCTTGCATAAACATGTTACAAACTCTCATCCTTCAATTCCAAAAATTTTAAATCCTAATTTCTAAAATCCCTTTTTCAAAAATATCAAATGTATCTTAATTCATAAACACAAATCCTTTTCAAATCCCATCCAATTCCTCTTCAAATAATTTTTTTAAAAAACTCAATTATTTTTTAAAATCTTTTTCAAAATAAAAATTCAGATTTATCTTTTTCAAATATCATTCACAACTTTTTAATTTTAAATTATATCTTTTTCTTATCATATTTATCTTTTATAAATCATATCTTCTATCTTATCTTTCTTCAAAATTTTTGAGAACCCACCCCTCCCTTTAAATCTACATTCGGCCCCCCTCCTCTCATCCACCATTCGATACTAGCTCTCCTTCTACCCCTCTTCTTTCCTTTCTTTTGCTTGAGGACAAGCAAACCTCTAAGTTTGGTGTGTTTATCCGTGATCACTAAACCATATTCACTAAGATCATGGCTCCTAAAGGAAAACAACCCACTCCAAGAGGCAAGAAAGAGAGTATTCCAAAACCACTTTGGAATCAAGGGAAGTTCTTAACCAAAGAACATTCAGACCATTACTACAAAATAATGGGTCTAAGGTCAGTGATCCCGGAAGTTAGATTCGATCTGAAAGAAGATGAATATCCAGAGATTCAAGAGCAAATTTGAAATAGGAACTGGAAAGTCCTAGCTAATCCTGAAACAAAGGTAGGAAGAAACATGGTTCAGGAATTCTACGCTAATCTGTGGCAAACAGATAGGCAGAGAATATCTGGAACTGCCCTCTATGACTATCGGACCTTGGTCAGAGGAAAGATTGTTCACATTCACCCTGACAAAATCAGGGAGATCTTTAAGCTACCTCAGCTGAAAGATGACCCAAACTCCTTTAATAGGAGAATGATGAGAACAAATAAGGGCCTGGACAAGATTCTAGAGGATATATGCATCCCTGGAGCCAGGTGGACCACCAGCACCAAGGGCGTCCCAAATCAACTCAAGAGAGAAGATCTCAAACCAGTCGCCAGAGGCTGGCTGGACTTTATTGGGCATTCTATATTGCCCACTAGCAACCGTTCTGAAGTCACAGTTAAAAGAGCAGTGATGATACATTGCATTATGTTGGGAAGAGAAATGGAAGTTCATCAACTGATTTCATGTGAACTTTACATAATTGCAAACAAGAACTCCAAAGATGCCAAATTGGCTTATCCAAGCTTAATTTCTATGCTCTGCAAAGATACTGGAGTGAAGATGGGAATAACTGAGTATATCTCAGTTGAGCGACCAATCACCAAAATATCAATGGAAAAACAACAAGTGCAGGATGACCCTATCAAGAGGAGAGCACAGGAATTCCTCCCGGAAATCCCTCAAATTGAATACTGGGAGCATCTTGAAGCATCTGTTACCAAGTTGCAAGAAGCTATGGACCAAATAAAGGAAGAACAGAATAATCAAAATAGCATGCTTTGCAAATTGCTTGGGGAACAAGAAGAGCAAAGGCGTGACTTAAAGAAACTGAAGCGTCAAAAACTATCTCTTGAAGGACCAAGCACCCCACAGACTAGAGGAACATCCAGTTCTCAAAATAAAGGTTGTTGAGTCCTAATCCTAGCTTTAATTCTGTGATAGTTGTTCTTATAGGAATTTACCTTAGAAGTTATATAGGAGTAGTAGTCATTAGTATATCTATCTTGATTTTATTTCTAATTAAGCTATAATTTATTTTTCTCATCATCATTAAACATGAATAAAATAGTAGATTTTTAGAATAAAGAGGTAATATTTTTTTCAAGTTCTTAATAAGCAAAATTTTAATTACTTAGATGTGGTGGCAATACTTTTTGTCTTCTGAATGAATGCTTGAACATTGCATATTTTTTATATTGAATTTCATGAATATTAAAATTGTTGGCTCTTGAAAGAATGATGAACAAGAGAAATATTATTGATGATTTGAAAAATCATGAAATTGATTCTTGAAGCAAGAAAAAGCAGTGAAAAAAAAAGGAATCATTGGATAAAGAAAAAGAAAAAGCTAATAACCCTTAAAACCAAAAGGCAAGGGTGAAAAGGATCCAAGGCTTTGAGCATCAATGGATAGGAGGGCCCAAGAAAATAAATCCAGGCCTAAGCGGCTAAATCAAGCTGTCCCTAACCATGTGCTTGTGGCATGCAGGTCCAAGTGAAAAGCTTAAGACTGAGTGGTTAAAGTCATGATCCAAAGTAAAGGAGTGTGCTTAAGAACTCTGGACACCTCTAATTGGGGACTCTAGCAAAGCTAAGTCACAATCTGAAAAGGTTCACCCAGTTATGTGTCTGTGGCATTTATGTATCCGGTGGTAATAATGGAAAACAAAGTGCTTAGGGCCATGGCCAAGACTCATAAAGTAACTGTGTTCAAGAATCAACATACTAAACTAGGAGAATCAATAATACTATCTGAATTCTAAGTTCCTATGGATGCCAATCATTCTGGATTTCAAAGGATAAAGTGAGATGCCAAAACTATTTAAAGGCAAAAAGCTACTAGTCCCACTCATCTGATTAGAATCTGAGCTTCACTTGAAACTCTGAGATATTATTACTTCTTAATTTCTTTTTTTTATCCTATTTTATTTATCTAGTTGCTTGAGGACAAGAAACAGTTTAAGTTTGGCGTTGTGATGAGCGGATATTTTATACGCTTTTTGGGGTAATTTCATGTAGATTTTAGTATGTTTTAGTTAATTTTTAGTATAATTTTATTAGTTTTTAGGCAAAATTCATATTTTTGAATTTTACTATGAGTTTGTGTGTTTTTCTATAATTTCAGGTATTTTCTGGCTTAAATTGAGGGAGCTGAGCAAAAATCTGATTTAGGCTGAAAAAGGACTGCTGATGCTGTTGGATTCTGACCTCCCTGCACTTGGAATGGATTTTTTGGAGCTACCGGAGTCCAATTGGCGCGCTCTTAATTGGGTTGGAAAGTAGACATCAAGGGCTTTCCAGAAATATATAATAGTCCATACTTTGTGCGAAGATAGATGACGTAAACTGGCGTTCAACGCCAGTTCCATGTTGCAGTTTGGCGTTCAGCGCCAGAAACAGGTTGCAAGTTGGAGTTCAACGCCAGAAACAGGTTACAACCTGGCGTTCAACTCCAGAAACAGCCCAGGCACGTGAGAAGTTTAAGTTTCAGCCCTAACACACACCAAGTAGGCCCCAGAAGTAGATTTCTGCACTATCCATCCTAGTTTACTCATTTTCTGTAAACCTAGGTTACTAGTTTAGTATTTAAACAACTTTTAGAGATTTATTTTGTATCTCATGACATTTTTAGATCTGAATTTTATACTCTTTGACGGCATGAGTCTCTAAACTCCATTGTTGGGGGTGAGGAGATGTGCAGCGTCTCGATGAATTAATGCAATTATTTCTGCTTTCCATTCAAACATGCTTGTTCCTATCTAAGATGTTCATTCGCGCCTCACTATGAAGAAGGTGATGATCCGTGACACTCATCACCTTCCTCAATCCATGAACATGTGCCTGACAACCACCTCCGTTCTACATTAGATTGAATGAATATCTCTTAGATTTCTTAATCAGAATCTTCGTGGTATAAGCGAGAACATTTTGGCGGCCACTCTTGAGGATCCGGAAAGTCTAAACCTTGTCTGTGGTATTCCGAGTAGGATTCAATGATTGAATGGCTGTGACGAGCTTCAAACTCGCAATTGTTGGGCGTGATGACAAATGCAAAAAAATCAATGGATTCTATTCCAACATGATCGAGAACCAACAGATGATTAGCCGTGCTGTGACAGAGCATTTGGACCATTTTCACTGAGAGGATGGGAAGTAGCCATTGACAATGGTAACGCCCTACATACAGCTTGCCATGGAAGGAGCCTTGCGTGTGTGAAGAGGAGGACAAGAGAAAAGCTGAAATTCAGAGGACAAAGCATCTCCAAAACTCCAACATATTCTCCATTACTGCATAATAAGTATTTATTTCATGCTCTTTTACTTTTTACAATTGAAACTAAAAATTATTATTGATATCATATCCTGACTAAGAATAATAAGATAACTATAGCTTGCTTCAAGCCAACAATCTCCGTAGGATTCGACCTTTACTCACGTAAGGTATTACTTGGACGACCCAGTGCACTTGCTGGTTAGTTGTGTGAAGCTGTGAGAAATAGTCCATTAATATTGGCATACACAATTTCATGCACCAATAAGCTTGTTTTATCTCTGTCCGAAGATATCCCCTATAGCATATTCACTGGCATCATACATCAATTCATGCGATAAATTCCAGTTGGGGGGAGCTATGATGGGAGCCGAGACAAGTCTTGCTTTTAGAGTTTCAAAGGCATGCAAACAATCATTATCAAAAATAAAAGGAATGTCCGCAACCAAGATATTGCTTAAAGGTTTAGCAACCTTAGAAAAATCCTTTATACATCTCCTATAAAATTCTGCATATCCTAAGAAACTCCGGATTGCCTTTGCATTAGTGGGTGGTGGTAATTTTTCAATTACCTCCACCTTAGCTTTATCAACCTCAATTTCTTTGCTTAAAATTCGGTGCCCAAAAACAATACCTTCAATTACCATAAAATGATATTTTTTCCAATTCAAAACAAGGTTTGTTTCATAGCACCGTTTCAAGACTAAAGAAAGATGCTTAAGGCAAGAATCAAAAGAATTACCAAACACAAAAAAATCATCCATAAATACCTAATGAACTTTTCAACCATATCTGAGAATATAGAAAGCATACACCTCTAAAAAGTTGCTGGGGTATTACAGAATCTAAACAGAATCCTTTGGTAAACAAATACTCCAAAGGGACATGCAAATGCCGTCTTTTCCTGATCCTGAGGGTCTACAGCAATCTGATTATAGCCAGAATATCCATCTAAAAATAGTAAAAACCATGGCCGGCTAACTTCCCAAGCATCTGATCAATGAAAGGCAAGGGAAATTGATCTTTTCTTGTTGCATTGTTGACTCATCTGTTATCAATACACCTACACCACCCTGTGACGGTCCTTGTGGGAATAAGCTCATTCTTTTCATTCTTGATCACTGTCGTCCCTCCTTTTTTGGGAACCACTTGCACAGGACTCACCTATGGGATGTTAGAAATTAGGTAAATTATCCCAACTTTCCAAAGGTTCATCATCTCTTTTTGGACCACCTCTTTCATAGTTGGATTTAGTCGCCTCTGTGGTTGCACAACCAGTTTAGCATCATCCTCAAGTAAGATCTTGTGCATATATTTAGTGAGACTAATCCCCTTTAATCACTAATGGTCCACCCAAGAGCTGTTTTATGACTCTTGAGCACTCTAAGCAATGCTTCCTCTTCCTCATGCCTTAGAGAGGAGCTAATAATCACTAGATATGAATCATGCTTGTCTAGGAATGCATACTTAAAAGAGGGAGGGAAGAGGTTCAACTCAAGCTTTGGAGGCTCTTCTTCCTTATGAATGGCGTGTGGTTCCTCCTTTTGAGGTGGTAAGTCATCAATCACAAGTAAATCATCCTCTAGAGGGGGTTCCAAAATCTCGTCAAGCTCTTCAGCTTGAAATGCCTCTTGAATGAGTGGTTTAATAAGATCAACTCTCATACACCCCTCAGGATCACTAGGGTGTTGTAAAGTCCCAAGCACATTAAGGACTACTTCCTCTTCATTGATCCTCAGAGTCAATTCACCCTTTTGAACATCAATAAGGGCTCTCCCTATAGCTAAAAAGGGTATCCCCAAAATAATAGATTATTCTTGTCCTCTTTCATATCCAGTATGACAAAATCAGCAGAAAAAATTAAATGGTCCTACTTTCACAAGTAAATTCTCAACAACTCCCAAAGAAAACATAATTGAACGGTCAGTAAGTTGAAGAGAAATATGTGTAGGTTTTACCTCATCAATTTGGAGCTTTCTCATCAAGAAAAGTGGCATGAGATTGATGCTAGCTCCAAGGTCACATAAGGCTCTCTGAATAGTGATGTCAAGGAATTAAAAAGCTTCTCGGATCTTACATTTTCTTTGGGAGATCCAGCTGAATAATAGTACTACATTCCTTACTAAGCACCACTGTCTCACTCTCTTTCCAATTCCTCTTGTTAATCAACAACTCTTTCATAAACTTTGCATAAAGAGGCATTTGCTCAAGAGCCTTTGCAAAAGGAATGTTAATTTGAAGCTTCCTGAAGACCTCTAGAAATTTAGAAAACTGCTTGTCTTTGGAGGCCTTCTGAAGTCTCTGAGGATATGCCATCTTGAGCTTGTACTCAGGTGCTTTGGCAACGCCGGATATTTCTCAAGATCAACCAGAAAAGAGTTATTAGGTTGTCTAGGAGGGGCATGCTCCTCTTTGCTCTATACCTCTTCCTGAGCTTCTTTTTCAACCGGCTCCTCACTAACCTTTGCTTCTGAACTTGTTATCTTACCACTTCTCAAATAAATAATCTTGCATTCTTCCCTTGGATTAGGCACTATGTCACTAGAAAGAGTATTAGGAGGCCTCTCAAGTGCTTGCTTGCTCAACTGACCCACTTGAATCTCCAAGTTTTTGAGTGAAGCTTTGGTTTTCTGCATAAAACTATGAGTACTTTTGGAGAATTATGCAATAATAGATTCAAAGTCAGATGATTTTTGAGGTTGAGTTTTTCCGAGGAAACAATAACAATAACCATCAAGGAAGGAGATATGGATGACAACCTCTTAATGATTTGACTTGCATGATTGGTCGGTTCTCACTGTAATCGGGTGTCCATGGAAATACTGCCTTAGCCTCCGAAAAGAAACAGCAAAGCGAATGCCACCTTTTCTAACCTTGTGTACCTTAGCTCCAACCGCTGGAGCACCTTACTTATGAAGTATACGAGTTGCTGTTGTTTGCCTTTCTCTTGTACTAGAGCAGCCGCCAAAGCTTCTTCCGTCACCGCGAGGTACAAGTACAAAGGCTCCCCTTCTCTTGACTTTTCGAGCACAGGTGCTTCCGATAAAATTCTCTTAAGTGGTTAAAGGCTTCGTCAAAATATGAGTCCCACTCAAAGGCCATTCCCTTTTTCATCAGGTTAAAGAAAGGAAACCTTGGCTGCCAACGCATCGAGGAAACGGGACATAACTGTCAACCTCCCCGCTAACCTTTGCACGCCTTTAACACACTTGGGGCTTTCCATGAGGAGCACGGCTTCACATTTATTTAGGTTGGCCTCTACCCCCCTTTGAGTGATCATGAAACCTAGGAACTTCCCTGCTTCCATGGCAAAGACACATTTTATGGGATTTAACCTCATATTGTGTTTTCGAAGGGAGTTGAAGATGACCTGCAGGTCGGCTACCAGACTGTCCGGTTTTGTCATTTTAACAAGCATGTCATTGATATAAACTTCTAGCGAATTGCCTATGTGTTCCTTAAAAACCTTATTCATCAGTTAGTAGGTTGTCCTTGCATTTTTTAGGCCAAACGGCATGACTTTGTAAAAATATGTTTCCCCTAGCGTTATAAACATTGTCTTCTCCTCGTCAGGTCAGTATATCGGGATCTAATTGTATCTCGAGCATCCATGAAATCAAGAACTTGTATCCCTCCATCGCGTCCACCAAGTCATCTATGTTGGGGAGGGGGAATGAGTCCTTTGAACAGGCTTTGTTAAGGTCTGAATAATCCACGTACATTTTCCATTTTTCATTTGCCTTCATCATGAGAACCACATTTGAAAGCCACATAGAGTAGTCTAATTCCCTAATGAAGCCAGCTTCCAACAAGCTATTCATCTACTTGGCCACCTCATTTGCTCTTTCCGAGGACATCTTCCTTTTTCTCTGCACGATGGGCCTTGCCTCCGATTTTATAGCCAATCAGTGGGACATAAACTCTAGGTTTATTCCCGGCATATCGGTTGGGATCTAGGCAAAAAGGTCTCCATTAGCTCGGATGGCTTCGATCAGAGATCCTTTCAACTCATCAGGTATTGTAGTTCACAAATGTGAATTTATTCTCTGTCTCCCCTACATGGAATTTTTCCAGGTCAGCCTAGGGCTTGGGCCTCGGATACTCATACATTCTTGCGTCTGAATCTGCCAAGAACACGTCGGCTGCTTCCTTGGACCTTCTCCGTAGGGATAAGCTGGCGTTATCACAAGCGACAACCATTTCCAAATTCCCTCGAATTGTCCCTACTAACCCATCGTTTGCCATGAACTTCATTGATAAGAATTTTGTGCAAATGATTGCTAGCAGGTTGTTGATGGTTTTCCTTCCAAGGATGACGCTATAAGTTGTGGAATCCTTGAGGACTACAAACTCAACTGTGGCGGACTTCCTACTTGTCCTAAAACCAATGCAGATCGGAAAGACGACGGAGCAGTCCAGTTTGATGTAGTTATCACTAATCCCACGACTCTACGGCAGTGGTCCTTGAGGTCGCTTCCCTTTAACCCCAAGGCGTCAAACACGTTTCAAAACATGATGGACGAGTCTACCCATATGTCAATTAAAATTTTCTTGACTAAACCCGTCCTGGCTTTCATCGTAACCACCATTGGCGGGTCCTTCATGAGGTCACCACACCACTGATTTCCAAGGCCAAATGATATTTCGGGGAGTTCTCTAAGAAAGGCCTCTCCCCGGCTACAACGGCAAATACCTTGGCATCTTTCTTTTATGTGGACTTTGACTTTGTGGGGCATCCCTACCGACTAACACATTCACTACTACGGTTGGGGTTGCCGGCCTGACGGGGTGTTTGGGTGGCTAGCTGTCGTTTGTTGGTAGCTACCACCTTGCTAACATTCTCATCATTTATATACTCTCTTGTCACGCGTTGTATCTCTTGCATTGTCCAAACAGTCTTGGTGATTAAGTATTTCCAAAAATCTTTGTTTACTAGGTCATTGGTGAGGCACAAGCGGGCCACGGAGTTTGTGAGGTCGTCGATCTCCAAGCATTCATCGTCAGGGACGGACATAAGAGGGGGCGAGTGGCGGCCTCGGCCCCCCTCCCACTTTTTTTAATAGTAATAAGTTATTATGTATAATTTAATTTTTAAAAAAAAATTATTTAGTATTTAGTCTAGTATAAATAAAAGTTCAGTCTAATTTAAATATTAATAATTTTTAATATCTAAAAAGTAAGTAACAATATTAAAGAAATCTAAAAAAGATATTATTACTAATATTTTTTAATTAAATAAAAATTTTCAAATCTCATAAAGTAAATTCTTTTTCTTCTTGTGGTCGTCTTTTTTTATTCATTTGGTATTAATTCTCTCTGTTTCAACTGCTACAATTAAGAGATCTTTTTCAACTATGAATATTGTGAAAAATAACTTAGAAACAAAATAAAAGATGAATTTCTTGCTAATTGTCTTTTAATTATATTGAAAAGAAAATTACTGAAAAATTTGATACAAATTCTATTATCGGTGAATTTTATGATACGAAGAATCGATCACTTCGTTAGTAAAAAGTATACATATATTTTTTTTTACTTTAAAATATATTCTCTGTCGGTATATTTTTGTAATACATCTTATATTATATGATTATTTTACATAATTTTTAATATTATATGTGTTATTGGCCCCCCATAATATCATTTCTAGATCCGTCCCTGCTCATCGTTGAAACGGTCCAGGTAATTCCTAGTGGGTTTGCCAGCCCGTTGTGTTATCTCCAAGAGATGGATCGAGTGCTTTGCCTTGGCAATTCGAGTAGTAAATTGGGCTAGAAACTTCTGAGTGATGTCTGAGAAAGTGGTTATGGAACCTTGTGGGAGAGAATTGAACCAACAAATTGCTAGCCCGCCAGGGTTACAGGAAACGCGCAGTACATACTGACTGCGTCTCCCACACTTTTTAGGTTAATTCTAGCTACGAAGGCCGTGATGTGCTCTTGTGGGTCTTTAAGAACATCATACCTCATGTCCGTCGGCTTATTAAAGTTTATAGGTAATCGGACTGTGAGGATGGAGAAGTGGAAAGAGGTGGCACCAATCACCACAAGGTTTCGGCATTTCCTTTTTTGCTCTTCTCTATGCTCCCAGCTTCTCGACTTGACTCGAGAGTGAAGGAACTGGGTGCGACTATCAGTCTAGTCGTGCCTGTCATTCTTTTCTCCGTCATGCTGCTGTTCTTCCGATCTTCTCAACGGGGACCTAGTGCAAGAATGGCTCAGGCAGGATTGTGCGCGTGAGAGAGTATTTTGGCTATTCTCAAGGTTGTAGCGGTCTCTCGCCGCCAATTTTCATTCCAGATTTTGGACCCTGTGTTTGAGTTCTTGCATGATCCGGGAGTTGTCGTTGCCTGTACTCCATAATGGACGCCTTTTTGGGAATTGATTTTGGGAGTAGTCCTAATCGGAAGGGGTCGATCGACGCCTCTGAAAGGTGCCTTAGCCCAGCCTACTCATGAGACAATTGGCACTCGTTGTTCTCACCTTCTCCTGGCTCGTCTTTCAGGTAGAGGAAAGCCTCCATCCTCAGCTCGCGTTAGGTCCCCACAGACGACGCCATTGTTCATGAGTTCATCGAGTCGGTTGGTAAAGGGATGTTGGGGATGAAGATTGGGACCTGAATGTGAGTTCTGAAGGGAGAAGGTGCATCAATGCGTCGTCAGTTGATCGATGGGTGGGGCTATCTGCAAGGGCACTCCGATGCCGAAGTCAATATCCATATAATGAGGTGGCTAAATTAAATTTTGGTGGCATATCTAAGGAAAGGAGTAGATCCCTATTCTTTATTCTCATTCGTCGGGTGGCCTTCTTGTTTGAGCCCAACCCTTTAAAAGTTTCTACCAGTTGTCCAACTGAAGAGATCGTGTCACATGATGAACATTTCATCGCATGACTAGATCATAAATTCGCTTAATGAACTTTCAATTCTTGTTGAGTTGGGCTAGAACATCTTTATCATTGAAACACAGCCTCGACCAGAAATTAAAAGATTAATTATATCTTCACTGTTTTGAATTTATTGATCAAAATAATCTTAAAGAGTTATAAGAAGTAAAATAACTATTTTAAATATTACATGTTTTCTCTTCCATTTAATAGTGTCATAATTAGTAAAATTTAATTATTATCACACATCTGTAGAAGGCAAATTACTAGCAACTATCCTTACGACATTTATTAAGATTTCTAAAGTAAAAAATATGACAAAATATTTTATACATTTAATGTTATTGAAAATATCAAAATTTTTGCTTTAACATGCTTAAGAAAGTACAAATATTTGTTAGTAGTTTTTTTTTTTTGAATAAACAGTTAAGATCAAATAAAATTGGGTGGAGGACAAATAATTATTTGACGTTGAACGTAGTAACATTTGATATTTGGAAAGCATTTCTCTTTATTTTTTTTGGACATGTGGAAAGTATTTTAATTTTTATGTAGCTGCATTATTATACCACGATAATCTAATACTAAACTATTAAAAGAGGGTTGTCAGGTAGTGGAAATCCAACGTATCTTAAAGGAGAGAGCTGAAGAGTGGGTTGACTGTGGTGCTTTCTATAAAAATTGTATCATTTGTGGTCTCTCTTCCTTCATTTTTTATGCATCATTATTAGGTAATATAAAATGTAATATTAGCTTCAATGTCTTAAATACTTCCTAACAAATCCTCCTCTTATTCTCTTTAACCATTAATAATTTGTTGTATTGTCTCCCTTATTTCAATTAATTTTCCTTCTTTTCGTAACTGTTTATCAAATTCTTTATTGATTTTCAAATTTTGAATTTCTTCTTTATCAAATTCTATCTATATCTTTAATATGTACCCTTTTAGTTTTCTTTGATAATCGTAATTGAATCATGCCGCGTGCCTCCTGCATATCAGCTTATTGGATGGAATGTTGCTTTAATATAATAGCTCTTGAGTTTTCAATTTAATGCAATGAGATGAACATAATTTTATTATCCTTGCTCCTAAATAAATATGCAATGTTCTCCTTAAAGTTATTACTTTCTCTTCCCATCTGTTCATTTCCTCTTTCCATAGCTAGCAAGGATGTATGACAACTATTTTCAAGCTCCTTCTTTTTTTCTGGAAATTAATCCTGATATGGTTATATTCTATCCTTCACTTGATCTCGAACAAATCCTTCTCTTATTCTCTTTAACCATTAATAATTTGTTGTATTGTCTCCCTTATTTCAATTAATTTTCCTTCTTTTTGTGACTGTTTATCAAATTCTTTATTAATTTTCAAATTTTGAATTTTACCGTCATACATTATATCCATTACTCTTACTTATTTATAACTCATTGCTTTCATTATATTTTAGCATTTGCTCCTCCCCTCTTTTATTTTTCTAAGTCGGGAATGTTAATGTTAATGTTCCTCAACTGCAGCAGCAAAATGCAGAAAAAAGTAATCATTTATGTTTCCAAAATGTTTTAGGACTAAGAAGTTCTTGAAAAACTTGCTCATTTGATTTGACAAAATGTTCTTGAAAGAGTTGTGTGCTAATTTTGATTTGCCTCTATGTATCTACGTGTTCTTTTTTATTTGTTTTTGAAAGAGTTGTGTGCTAATTTTGATTTGCCTATATATTGTATTTTCATTTTTTTTATCTGAAGGATATAATTTTGGCTTTAAAAATTTTTTATTATCATATTATTAAATTGGTTTATAACAATTTATAAAAATTAAAATTGTGCACCATCTGGTACCTCAAAAGAGTATTTTAAGAGGCTTCTAGTAGTCTATATATACATATTAAATAATTATTGACACGAGTATTGATTGTTTATTTTAAATTTAATCACTGATAAATGAAATACCATACTTTTGTGTTTATTTTTAGTATGGTCAGTGACATTTTGCAGTTTTTTTGCGAGATTGAAATAAATGGAACAAGTTGAATACATTGTTATCATATAATTATGGTTGCAATCTTTAACAAATTGTCTAAAACTATTATAATTAATCTTTAAAATTTTTACAGCATCCCTAATATTTTTAAGTCAATTTTTAAATTTCACTTAAATTTTACACACGGTTGCTTTGATCTTATTTTTTAAGCGTGTGTGAAATTATCTAATTATGATATGATTTTTAATATTTTATAATTTATCTTTTTAGTATATAAAAAATAATACATGTTTAACATTTAATTTTTTTAACTATTATAAAGATAATTAAATTTATAATTCAATATGCATTATGTTGTATTGTCTATGTATATTATCAATATTACATCGAAGCAATATTTTTTTTAGTAGAGGCTAATATTAGAGTATAATTAATAAATCATGGTTTTAATGAAATCCTAATTATTTCTATATAATTATTAGAGTACTAATGTTCTGCTATGTTTTTTTATTATGTACTTCTAAATAAAATAACCCTTCATTCATTTCATGTTTAATTTCATTCGCTTTCTTATCAACTTTTGTTTGTCTTTTTTTATATGCTTTTTAGATCTTTTGTTCCCTCATGCATTTATGGCCTTTGTGTATTTATCATTTACGATATATTTTGTAATCATTTCTATCTGTATCTTTAATATGTACCCTTTTAGTTTTCTTTGATAATCGTAATTAAATCATGCCGCGTGCCTCCTGCATATCAGCTTATTGGGTGGAATGTTGCTTTAATATAATAGCTCTTGAGTTTTCAATTTAATGCAACGAGATGAACATGATTTTATTATCCTTGCTCCTAAATAAATATCCAATGCTCTCCTTAAAGTTATTACTTTCTCTTCCCATCTGTTGATTTCCTCTTTCCATAGCTAGCAAGGATGTATGACAACTATTTTCAAGCTCCTTCTTTCTTTTTGGAAATTAATCCTGATATGGTTATATTCTATCCTTCACTTGATCTCGCATAATGCTTTTAATTTTTTAAATAGTTTTACTTATTTTTCAGTTTTATTTTTTTCTCCCTGTTATTTTCTTTTGATTATCATTTCTTCCTTTTTGTTATGATACAAATTTAGGACGTTGGAGAGATCCCTACATTGTTCTGTAGGAGCTTTAAAGACGTTATATCTAACTCTTTGTTATTCATCGATACTAATGGTGATGAGATCAAAATAACAATTCATAAAGGGGATCGAACTGCTATCATAGTTCAAGGTTACAAACAACTATTGGAGAGATATCGTCTTGACCATGGTGGTTGGCTTAAGGTGAAATATGTTGGTCGTGACAAATTTCTTATTAATCAAGCAATGGACCACAACATGCACGTAGTTTCTAACTATGTAGTCCCCTTCAAGTCTTTATTGGATAATAAAAAATTGTTTGTCCATGAAAACAATGTGGATTCAACTGCTCATGCATCTGGATTAATGGATGGGGGCTTATACGTTCCTTCAATTGATAGAGCCCTTGCATTTCCAACGGATCTTCTTGGTGAAATGATTGAATCAATAGATCAACCTTCATCTGAAAATGTGCTATCAATGCCTTCAACACTGTCCAACGAAGTTCCTGTCATTGTTCAGAATGATTTGTCTTTTATGCAGACATTAAAATTTTTTAATCATCTTATGAATTCCTTTTTCGGAGATTTAGCCAATCAGGATGTACTCAAAACCCTTCTAATGTAAACATCTCTCATTTTACTCCATGTGTAGACGAAGTATATGAGAATAATTCGGTATCTTTAGAAGGAATGCATGTTGAATTGGACCGTTTGGAAGTATCGATTGCGAACAATAATTTGAATCCATTATCAGGTAACCACTTTTCATCCATTAAATCAGATGCAACTCCTTTGGTTTATTCTATTGTTAAGGTTGTTACACTCTACCAGGCTGACCACTATGCAATGGTATGTATCTTGATAAATTTTCTATTTCAATTTTGATCTAAAACACTAATTTCCAGGCCATCAGAGTCACTTTGTTGATTATGTTTTTATTTATCTTTAATTTATCAGCTACTGCCGGCCAAATTCGCAACGAAGGCTTTCCCATCTAAGCTTGATAAGATCAAGGTTAAACAAAGTAACGGATCTTTTTGCGAGATGAAACTACGATGGAACTCAGAGAGGCCTAATGGTGTATTCATCACAAAGGGTTGGTCTAGATATTGCAAAAAAAATAAGTTGAAGGGTGACAGTGTTGTTAAGTTGAGTGTATCTTCTATTGATGAGACAGTGATGAGTATTGCTATTTTGTCCCGTTAGTTAATTGTGATTAGAAGGTCTCTTACAAATTTCTAACTGTAATTCTGGAATGTAAAGCTTTGCTATTACAAGTTAATGCCACTCTATATCGTTAGCTATGTAATGTTTTTTGTTTATTTATATTTTTCTTTTTGGTGTAACTTATATTTAATGCAATGTTTCAGTTTAACAGTAGACTAATGTGTTTTTTATTGTTGTTTTTCTATTTATCCCTTTTTTTAAGATTAAGTTTTCACTTAACAGAATTCGTTCCAATATTTTACTTATCTGTTTTGATTCCTGCTTGCACTTTTTAATGGTTTCTATTAAGGATTATTAAGAGTTTAATTTTTTTTTTGTTTCTGTAATTCTTGATCATGATGTAACAGACATTCCATATATAACCTAAGCATGTTTGTGATGGTTATTTACTCTAATTTTATCCCTGTGTTTTTGCTCTATATATCTACGTTTAGTTTGATGTCGCAGAAGATGTAGTTCTAATCTATATACATATTTTATATTTGAAAATAAAATAATTCATCATGTTTTTAATCAGTTAGAATTTTCTGATCATCATGGTGAATGTGTTCTCATGTGTTATGCTGCCTTCTATTCTCTTTTCAATAATCTATAATACGTTGTATAATGCTTCAATATCTATAGATTCTTTCCCCCTTGATTTGTTCATCGTCTATAATAAGATATAACCATTCCTTAATTTGTTCATATAATTTACTTTTTTTTTTATTTTTGCTTGCACTCTTTTTACCTTTTTTGTTTCCAATTATTAAGAGATTAAATTTTGTTTTATTGTTTCAGTAATTCTTAATCAAGATTTGTTAGACATTCTATGTCTATTATAATTGAACATGTTTGTTATCGGTATCTATTTTACTTTTACCCTTGTTTTTTATTGTATTTATCTGTATTAATTTGATGTCATATATCATGTAATTAGATTCAATTTTTAATCATTTTTTAGATGTTTTGTAATCCTTCAATATTATGTTTAATTCTTCCACCATTTCAAATAGATTACAGGTTTTGTTGTGAGATTGAAATAAATGAAATGAGTCTTAAGATGTAACTAAATTTATTGTTATTATTATGGTTGCAATCTTTATCAAATTGAATAAAACTCTCATACATATGCAATCTGAATCTTCTTTTAAGGCACAACAATTAACAATTAAACCCTTAACATCTACATTGGATAAAAGTATAAAACCAAATAGAAGTAATTTTAGAATTATATACATTATATACATTGTCCTCATAATTAGTTAATAGTATATTAAAGTATATTTATTAATAGCAAATTTATCTGTAAGCACATTCATTCACTATACCACATCACATATCACATAAATGATTTTGTAAGAAGATGTAAAAGAGATAAAGTCATTTATACTTTGGGTAACTGTTGCCTGAAATTTATTGCATAGTATAGTTTCTTATAACTTCAGCTTAATTTAGATGAGATTTTGGGCACCATTTGCTTGAGTACTTTATCTATTTTTTTATTCCCTAGGTAAAGTGCCTTGATAGGCAACATGTCCAACATGCATTGGTGAGTCTAGATTTTTTATTATTAAGGCAGTAAGCTATAATTAATGACTTCATCAATTTTCACCAACATTTTCAAGCAATTCATCATTCATGTTATTAAATATCATTTAATATTTATCCTTTTTGGTAGTTACCGTGACTATACGTTTATAGTTTGCATATATATCTTCTTTTATATAATCTCATTGTCATCTAGTAATCTTATTATGTTTTTGGGAAAAACTTGCATCTTATAAAAATCCATTTTATATTTATACACTCAGTAACTTTTGTTTCAATCATAGTAGTATAGCATCTCCATTCAACATGTTTAAAGATCTTGACCTTGCTGCTGCTAATCAAGTTTGGCGTATCAAAATTCGTGTTATCAAGATATGGTCTATTATCATAGGTGAAGAAAAGTTTAGGAGGCCCAACTTGGAACTGGTTGTTATGGATGAATTAGTAAGTTTTTTTTTTTTTTATTATGAGTTTCTTTAATTCATAAGAGCAATATAAAACATGCGATTATGCAATCCTCCATTTTAAATTATTTTTGTCACAATTTGTCAATTTTGTAGGGTCATCGAATACAGTGTTCTGATAGGAATTCTCTGAGGAGATTCTTTGAACAGGATTTAATTGAGGGTAAGGTGTATTCTATTGCTAATTTCTCACTTGAACCTAATAATCAGAAGTACAAGCCAACAACCCATGCTCTTCATGTTTTCTTCAAGAGGGAAACTCAATGTCGTTCATTAGAGGATATTAACTTCCCTAACAATGTTTTTCACTTTGTCCCAAATGAAATGATACTTAATCATGATAATCACCACTCTCACTTGATAGGTACATATCAAATATCATTATTTGCTGTATTTTTTTAGTTATGTGTTTATAACATCATTATGGTCTTATTATTTTTTTATATAGATGTCATTGGATTGTTAACCGGAAAGGGTGATATAATAGAGTTCACAAAGAATGGAAAGAAGTCTATATACATGGTGATTGAGCTTGATGATATGAAGTATGTTTATAAAGTTTGTTTATTTTAGCTGAAATGGATTTTTTTATTTAGTATTTACAAATTATTTGAGTTGTCATCATTATATCCATCGGTTCATATAGATCTAAGGGTAAAATAAGGTGTACTTTGTGGGAGGATTTTGCTAATAAACTGGTGAAACACATGGAGGAACAGCCTTCTACTGAATTTATAATCATCCTGCAGTTTGCCAAGTTTGACATGTTCAAGGGTATGCTATTTATTTCATCTCAAATATAAATTATTCATGGATTTACATCTTCATACATGTTAACATACATGTTAATTTATCCAATAATGTAACCTAAGTACTCTCTATTCAAATATTAGTGTCATAATATTTTATTCACTTTTTTTTCATAGGAACTATGGGGATATCTAATAAAAACTATAACTCTACCTTATACATTAATGCTGACCTTCAAGAGGTTAAGGAATTTAGACAGAAGTATAAATTCTATTTTTGTTTTTATATTTTTGTATTTGCTAATTAATATAATTAGTTATTAGACATTATGCTGAAATATATACATTTTTTTATAGATTTATTATGGGAAATGACAAGGCTTCTAACAAGCTTTCTCAAATTGCATCTGATGTTTCAATGTCACTTGAGCAAGATCTTATTAGCCATACCCCATACAAGCCCATTTCTGAACTTAAGGAATCCACTGAGGTTTTATATAAGTAGTTTGTAATGTATTTTTATCTGTTATGAATCATGCACATTCTCTAAGATTTTACTCACAAATTTATGATTTTCAGGGTGGAATATTTGTTACTATTGGAACAGTCATGTCCATTGATACTAGATTCGGTTGGTGGTATAAGGGGTGTAAGATGTGCTTTCATTCACTCAATAGGATGAGAATTCATACTATTGCCAATCATGTAATATTTATCCTAATATTCATATTCCTCGATAACAAATTTGTTATTATACAATATAAGTTAATTAGTCTAATTTCCTCTCTTAGGGATCATTATCATATATTTCTTTTCGAATGTAGTTACTGTATTCACCTCAGAGTATCTGATGAAATGGATTCTGCCTCATTTATTATTTATGATAAGGAAGCCTCCAAGTTTCTTGAAATTTCTGCTTCTGAGCTTCGATTGAAACAGATAGCAAAAGTATAAATTTTTGCCAATATATTGTTAATCTCTTCATCTATTTAATTATTTAAATATTTGATAAATAGCAAAGGTATAAATTTTTGTCAATATATTGTTAATCTCTCCATCTATTTAATTATTTAAATATTTGATAATTATGTATGCGTTGCTCAATTATAGGGTTACAACAAGGATGAATTTTCCTCTGAGATAAACTCATTTAGAGGTAAGAAGTTCCTATTCAAGGTTTCTGTCAAGCTCGATGATATCAATGCTTTCCAGCCTTGCAAGATAACTATTTTGAAGTTGACTGAAGATCCAACTATCCTGAATTTGTTTGCTGCCAAGTACAAGCTATCTGATGTATGAAATGAACAACACACAATTTATCTAAATATTTAATCTTGGTCTCTCTTATAATTTTACCTTATTATTATGTAAGCAGCCGAACATCCCCATTGAAAACTCTGAGCTCCAGAGCTTACATACAGATTCTACTGATAATGCTAAGGTCAGATACTTTTTATTTTTTCTTTATAATAATTATGTGTTTTATTCAATCTCATGTTGTTTGATTTCAGGAGATCAGTTCTCAGTCATGTAAAATTATTTCTCTTGACGTTAATGATGACTTTGTTACTCCCAAGAGAGGTATTATAGCTGGTGTAATGGCAAAAAAATTGGTGGATGTTTTTCCAGAGATTGCCACTACTTCCACTTCCAAATGTAGAAAGCTCTCTCATGATTCTGACTACAGCTCTATCAAAAAGCATGCTGACTAATTTAGGATATAATCTTTATCAATATTATCTGTTTGAGTCAATGTAATGTACTCTGGTGTCTTTTTAATTATCTTAAAAGGCCATGGAGAGCTTATGTTTTATTTTAGTGTTTTTTTAATCCAATAATTAGGTTTAGTTTATTTTTCATCTATCTTAGTAGTTGTTTCTTTGTTAAGTCAAGTTAATGTTTAAGTGTTGTCCTTTGTCAGCTATCAATTAAGATGGGTTGTAATTAGGCTATGCCTACATTATCTATGCTACTATTAATATTAGTTTTATTATGTGATCTTTTATTTTGTTTTCAATTTCTATTTGATATGATATCTACATTACATGTTTTATTAGTGTATTTATATGTTTTGGGTTAAAGATGTCCTTCTTTCATTAGTAGTTAACATATAATAGAATCTAAAACACCTTAAATTTAAATTGATGAGATTTTCTAGATTAATAACTCATTCTTTCATCAGTAGGTAAACATATAATATATGACTTATAATGGCAGAATCAATATGGTTTAAACTACGATATAAAAGAATAGTAGCAACAAAACTAAAAGTCTTATTTTTATAGTACATCACAATTATTAACAAAGGAAAGTTAGTATATGGTAATTAATTTTTTTAAAGTTTGAACACTGGAATGTTTTATTAAGAATTTTACGTTTATTTAGATAAATTAAATTAGTATAAATAAACTTTCAATATATGTATGTCAACTAAAAGTCTTATTTTTATAGTACATTAAAATTATTAACAAAGGAAAGTTAGTATATGGTAATTAATTTTGTAAAGTTTGAATACTGGAATGTTCTATTAAGAATTTTATGTTTATTTAGATAAATTAAATTAGTATAAATAATCTTTCAATATATGTATGTCAACTATTAGACCGTTGTTTGTAGATGTAGTTGTCATTATTCTATTTAAAATCATTAAACAATTATTTCACAAGATCAGTTATTACTATTAAATTCATGTGGCTAAATTTTATTTACCTACAAACATATAGAATAGGTTCTGTTATTATATTTTTTTTCTAAGCTATATAGTTGAACATGTGTGATATTTTGCTTTTTATATAGCTATAAATGAGGTTTAATATATATATATATATATATATATATATATATATATATATATATATATATATATATATTAAACCTCATTTAAAGGTATACTTTTTCTCAAAGTTCGGTATGTATAACAAATCTATTCTCAACGTTATGTTTATACTGACTAAATATCATTATTCTGTTTTTATCATTAAACATTTACTTCACAAAATCAATTATTACTATTCAGTTCATATGTCTAAATTTTATGACTCTACAGCCATACAGCATAAGTTCTGTTTCTATATTTTTTGTAAGCCACGTAGTTGAACATGTTTGATATTTCCCTTTCCATATTTGATATATATAAGTTTTGTTTAAGACAAAAATACTTATCTCTACATAGATTAAATATATTAAATATATTAGCATTATATCTCAGATATAGAGAGTACCTCATATAAAGGTATGTGCTATCTGACAGTTTGATATGTATGATAAATCTTTCTTCAGGTTTATGTGTTTACAAATTAAATATATCATTTTTTTACTTTTATTTATACGTGTCCTTTCCTTTTAATTATATTTGTATATTTCTTTATTATTGGAACATATAAAAAAATTTAAGGAATTGTTTGTTAATTATTAGAATGTTAGATTAGATTAGATTATTCAATTCGATATTATTAAATTAAAGGTAATTGATATTAATTAAATTCAACTAATTTCCAGTAAAGTTTGCTTCTTTTTCTAAACAATCGCATTAATTACAAAATTTATGATGCCATCAGTATGTCAGCATCTTGCCTAAGATTTTTTTGCTTGAATTCTGACATGCATTTGTGTAACTTGAACTCATTATGACTCAATGCATGTTTGTCTATTTTTTCTTCATTATTATTTGCCTCATTTATCATGTTAGTTGGCTTCATTTTAATTTCTTTTTTCGGTTATAAATAGCATGTTCGAAGTTTTTTGTTATTCCACCCAAAGTAGGAGTGTACTCTCTGCAGAATGACAGAGATGGATTTGAAACCAAGTGAGTTTTTCATCAATATATTGTTCATTTTATTATATTTTCCTCATTCTATTTTTGTGTAGTTTACGGTATTTTTTCATATAATCATGCCAACGACTTTAATTTTGTCTGCAAACATGAGTAAGAACTCTTACATTCTTGAAGATTTTGATCAAGACCGAACTTTTTATCTCCAGATTGATCCTTCTTCAGTTAGTATAACTCAATTTCAATTATTTATAAAAAGTATATTTTTATTTTCATATATCATTGAAAGATATACATACATATATATTCCTTATAATAGTTACACCTAATTTAAATTGTAGATACTGCTTGAGATTCCATCAATTTTCTATAGAAAATACAAGGAGCAATTGAATCAAAGGATGTATTTCATTGACCTTAATGAAAACCAAGTTGAGGTATTGATTCGAAAGGGTCACTCATGTGGTTACATTTTAGCTGGGTTTGATACTTTGGTTCGATTTTATGGACTTAAAGATGGAGGATGGATGAAAGTTATGTTTATTGGGGAGGATCTTTTCTTAATTATTAAGGTAAAGGATTCGTCAATGACAACTAAGACATTTTCTTCTCCTCCTGTGAAATTTTTTCTTGAGGTGAAACCTTCATCTGTTGATGTGAATGTGTTCTCTCTCCCCACAAGCCAGATTAATTCAGTTGGCATGTTTCTTGATGGTGATACTCAATCCCATGGATTACCAAAGCCACACAATTCAGTATTGAGAGAGAACTATAACTCCTTTTCATGTCCTGTTTCTTTTGGCTCAGTATCTACTAATACTTCTCATGGTGTTTACCATACTACACCCAATAATGAAACATTATTAACTGATTCTAGCGTCCCTTCTACTCATCCAGAACCAAATTCTGGTACTCATCAAATGATGACCGGTTTCTATGGCCCTATCCACGAGCTTGCTGTTTCCTCTTCAGTAGGCAATAACAATGGTAGCTATCCACTAACAGTCTCCTTTGAATACACTGATTCAATTGCTATAAATATTGGTGAAGAATGCAATATTTCAACCACTCCTCCTGTTACTCATAATAACTCATTCGATCCTATACCCATGTCAATCCCAATGCAAAATGGCTCAAGAAGTGGTGTTCAAATTACCTCAGATTATATTTCTTGCCTCAAGCTTTTGTCTGATCACCAGATTTCAAACAAGTATATTGTAAGTTTATTGTTTAAAATTTTATTTCATTAAACTGTCTTTTCGTATATATTTCTTCTATTTTGGTCCATAAAGTTATTTTCTATTCCTAATTAATTTTAACATTTTATTTGTCAACATAGATACTTTCTAATGCGTTTGCTAAGAATGCATTTTCAAGTAGGCCTGAGACCATAATGGTTAGGTTAGACAAATTCAGTCCAATAAGGATGGGATTATGATGGAACAATAAAAGGAATCTACAACTATTTTTGACTAAGGGTTGGAAGTTTTTTGCAAAGATGCATAGATTCAAGGAGGGAACATTGTTGAAGTTTTCTGTTTCAAGTGGGGATGAAAGTGTGATATACGTTAAAGTTGTGCATTTGTAAAAACACTTCACTATAAAAGACGTTAGGTCCTGTTATATTTTCATTTCTAATTTTGTGTTTAGTCTATGTTTAATTGAATGTTTATTGTAGTACGCTTTTATTATGTTTCCTTTCATATCTGTCAGTGTTATGTAATATTGTGCTATCATGCACCATGACTCTTTTGTTGTTATGCTTCATTCAATCAAATCCCAAATTATCCTTACATTATTTTTCATCACAGTTATAGGTAGCTATGATATAGTTATTTATTAGTTATTCTTTGCATAATAAATTTAGTTATAAATATCCAACTAATAATAATATTTGTACAATTTATCTTCACTCATACTATACATTAATGATAATGATCTATTCAAATATTCTCTTTAACTTTATTATCTGAAATTTGCCTTTTAAGTAACTCATAAGCAAACTGAATTAACTTTAAAATATACTTCTGTAGTTATTTTATATAATACTATTTTATGTGCTTTTTTATATATGATAGGAAGGAATTTAAACCATTATTTTTTATATATTGTAATTATAGGACTTGATCATTCTGCATAATTAGCAGTGATTTTCACTATGTAATACATATTTTCTGCAGATTTTTTTTCATCTAACATTTTATAAAAAGAAATTAGTGAACTGATTGCATTAATTTGTTTCCTAGGTGTTCAGTAGCATATTTAATTTAAAACTACTCTTCCATTCTTATGATGCATAATTAAAAATGTTGCAATCTATGCTTCTTTTACATTGATTATTATTGATGTATATTAACTTTTCTATCTTTAAGACTTTTAATTTCAGTCTTTTCTTGCCTTTTTGTATTAAAGTACCATTGTTTACACTTTTATTGTGTTTCACGTTTTACACCTTCATCCTCTTATTCATGTTTTCTTAATTCAAGGACATGATCCTTCTTTAATTGTCCTGTTTTTGAAGCACCATACTTTTCCAAGCATTTAATATTCTCATTCATATATACCATTCATGCCAATTGGATTAGGTATATAGCAGCTAATTTTGTTTGTTTTGATATCAATTATTAAAAAATTCTGCTTTAAACAGAAAAATTATTCTCAGAGTGTTGATTTAAAATAACACATATATATCTTTTAAATATTATTAATAGATAAATTTTTAATATTTAAAAAAATTAGATCAATTATTTGCTATTTATTTACTTTATTTAAAGTGTTATATATATATATATATATATATACATATATATATGTATATATTATTTTTTTCCGCCATAATAAATATTATATATAAAAAAGTTCTCTAAATATATATTGAATTTGTATGGGCCTTTAACTCTCTAATTATGCTATATAAAGAATTTCGTCATTTTATCATTTTTTTCAAGAATTAATCACTGTTTTTGCAATAAATAATTTAAAAAATTACTTAAATAATTATCTACATCCATTTTTTTTTGTTCAGTGTTTAATTGTATTTTTTTTCCCAAACAGCCTAGATAATTAATAACTCAAAGCAACTACTATTTATATTAGGTCTCATAGTTAAGTTTTTTTCTTTCTTTTATTTGTTGTAGTTTGTATGTGGAAATGCTTTGGTATAGTTTAGGATGAGTTTTTTCTATGATCCTCACGTATTCTTTATAAATTTTAGAGTGTTTAATTGTGTTTGGTAAAAATAACATAGTTAAAATTTATACATAAATAATATATTAATATATGATAGTCTAAATATATTCTAATAATTAGAATGAGTACATTAAAATTTTAAGATAAAATATATTACAGATTCATTACTTTCTCTTAACACTCTAAAATTTAAGAATTATACTAAAGGCATGCATAAAAAATTAGCCACTTATAAAATATATATTAAGATACAAAATATACAAGTTAACTAATACATATATTTACACACATAATATATATATATATATATATATATATATATAATTTTATGACTAATTTGTTGATTTTTGACGTATAAATAATATTTTAAAAATGGTTAATTATCTTAATCATTTATTAATCATCTTCACACATTCTATTCATCAATTGTTAACTTGCAGGATTTGCCACATCTCTTTCGGCACTTTGGCAGCTTAGAGAACACCTTCATCAAATTGTTAAAAATAACTCATGAGTACAAGAGAAACTCATTTTATTTACATTCGAATTTAGTTGCTTGCTTGATACTTAAGTTTGCCCGTTTTGAAAACTGACTTTGCAATTTCCATCATATATCTTCTAATTTATTATCAAGTATGAGTTACCTCATACAAATGTATTTACTATCATATATGAACTTTGTTCATATCTCTTTCTATGGTATTCTACAAATATAAAAAGTTAAGTCACATAGGATTATTTATATTATATACATAGCAGTTAATTGTGTTTGTTTTGATATTAGTTATTAAAAAATTCTGCTTCGGTCTATTACATTATATGAATTGTGCAGCAGTCACATTTATTATATAGAGACAATAATAATATTTTACTACATATCATTTAATGCTATAGAACCATCAGCAGTATGACATGCCTCAATCTATTTTTAATTTTAGTTCCTTTGTTGCATCAATCAACTGATGCACATTTATGGATACCCAAAATTTAGAGTCTTCTTTTTGGTTCCATTTAACTTTTATTCTTTTTTTTTCTTCTTCATTGCAGAACTTCATTTCTTTAACAAAGAGTTATTTTAATACCACTATCTTGAGTAGTCATGGTATTAGATGACTATCAGTTGTCCCCCAAGCTTGTAAGAGCTAGGCGTATTAGCATTTTAAGAAGAAAGAGGTTGAATAAACATTTAAATATTGATGAAATTGGTATATATAACAGTAAGTTTATTGTTGTTTTTAAATTTCAATTTGTATTCAATTATGTGTATATATTAGGGTGCATCTAATCATGAAGATTACATATGAAATAGATTATGGTTCTCAACCGTTCCTTCCTCTTAAGAGAACTGCTTCGGCTGTTTCTGATGGGACTCTTAGTGGCTTTGTAGGAACTCATAATAGGTCTTCAATTGCTACCGGTAACTCTAATACTCAATTGTGCTCTTCATTCTTTGTTATAAATTAAATATAATGTTGGATTTCAAACAATTGATTAAATGTGATTGTTTAACTGTAGTTCATTGTAGTTACTTTCTCTTATAATTTCTTTAATTTTTCTTATTATATATGTCTAGGTCAATTACTTCTTAAGGAGAATATACATGCTGAAAAAAATCTAATATCCCCAGCACTATTAATAGCAAGAAACTTACAATTAAGGAGTCATGCCAGATGGAACAAATAAGCCTGGAAACATATGGAAAGTTAATTTCCACAACACAATTAACAGTCGGACCTGTTAGTTTCAGAACTCCTTTAGCAGATGTTACAAATGGTTTGTACTTCTGATAATTTGTTTTAGTTATTTATAAATTTTTATTTTCCTCTTATTTGTACTATCTTTTTTTGTTAACAAGATTTTTGTTTAAATTTCTTATAGTAGGTGGGGATAAATTCAATACACATCACTCACACCTGCATATTAACTCTAACTCTAAAGTTGATAAGGGAAAAGTTGTTATCTCTATGAACATTGCTGGTCATGATTCTGTTCTCTGCTCCAATAGATCAATAGATACTTCATCCATTTCAAATAATAGTGAGAGGTTTGAATTTATATATTTGTTGGTTATTTAGTTTTTACTTTGTCATCACGAATATAAACAATAGTTAACTATATTTAAGTGAGTATAAGTTTATTATTCAAAAACTATATTTATCTTTTTGTTTTTGTAGTTGTACTATAATTAATCACAAGTCTTACACCAAGCAATCAAATAAAACAATAAGGAATGTATGCAGAAGCAACCATGAAATGTTCTTATCGTGTGATAATTATCATGGTCACTCATCCAATCTTCCAAATGAATTCTGCTATGATTCTAATGCTCCAGAACTATATGAACATGAAGGTAATATAACTTTTAGAATATTAAGTAATTTATCAAATTTCAGTTTAGGTAGTATCAGTGTTATTGTTTTATATTGTGTTATATATTTATTGCAGAAGAAGATGCCTTCGACGACGTTAATCTGGGAAGCAATTTCTCTCTGGATTTTGACGACAATGACTTTATAGGTAAAAGTTTTAATATTCATTTTAATTACTACACTACACATTTTTGTATGCATGAGTTGTTATTCATGAGTTCTAATTAACTTTATTGTCTATATATATACTCACATAAATTATCAGATGAAAAAGGTGTTACCCCACTCGAAAGTGACGAGTTAGTTCTTGATGAGGAAGGTAGTAATTATTTTGCTTGCAAAATCTTTAGCTAGCAATAGATAATTAGAATTACTTAGTTCTTTTGTTTTCTTTTATAGCCATATATTTATTAACTTTTTAAGATACATTTTATGTTTTTCTAACTGCCAATACTTTTTTTATCTTTTCAAAGCTTTCTGGGATGCTGGTGATCCTTCTCATACATGTATATATTGTAAAGCTTTGATGTGGACCATGAAAAACTCTCAAAGAGTATTAATAGTGCCACTCTCCATTTTGGTTTGTGTTGTATGGATGGGAAAGTTGAGTTGTCCTTATTGAAACAAGCTCCAGAAAATCTTCAGCAGCTCCATTTTTTAGATGATGCAAAGGGTCGATACTTTCAAAAAATTATTAGGGCATTTAATTCAATGTTCTCATTCACATCAATGGCTGGTAAGATTAATCATCAAATTAACAATGGGTCTGCTCCTCCATCTTTTAGTTTGGCCAGAACTATCACTCTATTGGAAGTCTCATTCCGCAAGCGAATGAGAAACCAAAATTTGCACAACTCTACATATATGATACTGACAACGAAGTTCAAAACAGGATTAGTGCTATTCAGTAAGTTATGAACTATTTACACTAAGGGAACACCTTATATCATTAAATTTATTGACATACTCATTAGTGCTTATTCAAATGTTGTTTGCATCATTTTTCATTTTTTTTCTTTGCAGGCCACTAGCTTTGGTTGGTAATCTCGAAGTGAGATTGTTGGTATAATAAAAAAATTTTAGATGATAATAATCTTTTGGCAAAGTCATTCCGATATGCTAAGGATAGATTCACTAAGCCACATTCTATTAACATGAAGTTAAAATTGATTAGGCGAAGGAAAAAGGATGGTACCCGATTCAACTTGCCTACTGCATCAGAAGTTGCAGCATTGGTAGTTGGTGACTGGTGCGGATTTTATAACCCACACTTACTAATCGGCAAGTGCACCGGGTCGTACCAAGTAATACCTTACGTGAGTAAGGATCGATCCCACGAGGATTGATGGATTAAGCAACAGTTATTGAGTGATAAGCTTAGTCAGGCAAGCAGAAAAGGGTTTTGAGATATTCAAAAGATTTAAGTTGGAACTCAGAATATCAAAAGGATAGACAAATAAATGAGTTGGGAATAAAATATTGAAAAAACAGTTAAGGTTTCAGAGTTATCTATTCTTCCAGATTTATTTTCTTACTAACTATTTTAATCATGCAAGATTTAATTTCATGGCAAACTATATATGACTAGACCCTAACTCCTTAGACCTTCCTAGTCTCCTCTAAAATTCATTAATTGCCAATTCCTTGGTCAATTAATTCCAATTAGAGGGTGATTATCAATTTCTAGTTTATATGCCAAAAGAATTCTAATTATCCAAAAATAAGGGGATTATATGTCACGTATCCCGTTAAATACAAATAATTAAAATTTAGTATAATATGTTTTCAAGCTGTTGTTCAAGTAAAGAGCTTTTCCAAGTTTTACAAGAACTCAATTAGAACATGGGTCATACTTCCGTTCTACCCATATTTCATAAAATGAAGAACAAAAACAATTATTGAAATATAAATCAAGACATGAATTAAATTAGAAAGATCAAATGAATAAATCCATACAAATAGACAGAGCTCCTAACCTTAACAATGAAGGATTAGTTGCTCATGGTTCAGAGAAGAAAAATAAGGGTTCTGGTAACAATCTGGTACCTGTCTAAATGTACAGAGTTTCTATTTATTACTAATCCTAATAGGTTTGAAATCAAAAATTAAAAATAATATCTTTTCCTAAAAGATAAGATTTGAATTTAAATTCGAATTAATTAACCGATCTTCAGTTGATGAGTGGGGACCACTTGATTTTCCATTCTGCAGCTTCTAATATGTGTTTTCTGGGTTGGAAACTAGGTCAAAAACAGCCCAGAAATCGTAACCAGCATTTTCTAAATTATTGCAGATCGCGCATGTGACGCGTCTGCGTCATCCATGCGCTCGCGTCATTTGTGCAGATTCTAGTCCACGCGTTCGCGTCAGGCACGCGATCGCGTCATTGCAATTTCTCCATTCCGCGCGGTCGCGTGAGCCATGCGTCCATGTCGGTCTTCGCTGGTCATCCCTTTGGTTTCTTCTTTTTCTCTGCAGAAACTTCATCAAATCCATCCGAATGCTACCTAAAATAAATAAAATTGCACAAAACTCAAAAGAGCATCCATAGTGGCTAAAATATAATTAATTCTTAATTAAACTCAACAAATTAGATGCAAATTCACTAGGAAAAGATAGACAAGATGCTTACGCATCACAACACCAAACTTAAACTGTTGCTTGTCCTCAAGCAACCAAGACTAACATAAGCTTATGATGTGAATTTGCATGAGTATGAGAGTTCGATTAAGCTCATGTCTCTTTTTATAGTAGGGTTTATAACTGTAATCCTGAATAGGTTTGGCATCTCACTCTCCTTTGAATCAAGAATGTTATTGTCATTCAGAATTAGAATCCGGATGATATTATGAATTCTCTGATCTTTACATTTCAGTTTAATCCTTGAACACAGCAACATTTACTTTAATTTATTTTTCTTTGGTGCTTTGCACCTTGAGCCTAGCCGTGACTTTAAATGTTTTGTCTCAAGAGTTACTTGACACAAAAACACCATAAGCACTTAACTAGGGAACTCCCTTTGAGTTCTGATTTTTCTTTTAGTTACTCCCTGACAGTGGTGCTCAAAGCCTTTGGCATACTCTGTTAAACGCACTTGGTCTTGACTCTAAGTGTTCTGTCTCAAGGATTACTTGACACAATCACACCACAAGTATATGACTAGGGAAACAACTCTTTGAACTTTTAATCATGTCCGACCTCCCTAGTCATTGATGCTCAGAGTCTTGGACCTTGCTTTTATTATTATTTATAATGATTTTTTTCTTTTGCTGTTTCTTTTGCTTCAAGGATTAAATTTTTGTTTATTTCAGAGAAGTCATAATAATTCTCTAAATTCTTGTTCCTTTTACATCAACATCCCTTGATTCAAATTCAAATATGCACTGTTCATATCATGCATTCAAAAATCACAAAAAATACGACCACATTTAAGTAAATAAGACTATTCTTAGAATTAACTCAATTTCTCATGCAATATATCACTTTTAAAAAAAATTTGATTTCAAGCTCAGTGGGCAATACATGAGACATCTTTCAGAATTAAAGCACTTAAGGGAAAACTAAACTAGACCTAGAGTTCTCACTAATAAAGGATCATGCAATAAATAACGTAAAATAGCAGAAAAACCAGAACATAACATAGAAAAAGAAGGGAGGAATAAAAATGAAAGGAACTCAACCACCTTAGTTATCCTAGCGGTCGCTTTATTCTTTAGGTTGTGTTCCTCAGTAAAGATGATTCGCCTCCCTTTTGTGCCAGAAAAAACCAATAAGCGCATCGTCAACACCAAACTTAAAGGTTTGCTTGTCCTCAAGCAAACAAAATTGAAAATAGAAAGAGATAAATATTATGAGGAAATAAAAATAAAAGGATAAAAGAATAAGAGAGAATTAGGATTGGGAGAGAGAGAGAAAGAAAAATGGGTGGCAAACTAGTGTGGCACAAGCGACGTGAACGCGTGCAACACGCGTTCGCGTGGGTCGCGAAATTTCCATAATGACGCGTAAGCGTCAGGCACGCGTCCGCGTGCCCTGGGTTTTGTGCGATTTGTGTGAAGCCAGCCGCGCGCCCGCGCGACTTTCTGTTCGCATGGCTTGGGAGCCAAATTTTCATACGACGCGTTCGCGTCATGCACGCGAACGCGTGGATGGCCATATGTGCAATTGACACGGCCGCATCAGGAACGCGTCCGCGTGACCAAATTTGTGCTTCTAGCACACTTCCTATCCCAAGCCAGCACAACTCTCTGCCCAAACATTCTTTTACGTCGAATTTGCAGGTCACGCGTCCGCGTCAGTGACGCGTCCGTGTGAATGGCGAAAATTACAAACAACGCAAACGTGTGGGGTACGCGATCGCGTGGTCTTGTTTGTGCGAAAGGCTCCATTCCTGCGCCACTCCCGCGCAACTCTCTGTCAGATGTCATTTTTCACGCACAAATAAGTGATGCGTCCGCGTCAGTGACGCTATCGCGTCGTGTGCCTTCTCTTGCTTTTCTGCTTTTTTTTTTAGAACTTGAGGTGTTCGGTTCCTATGATAAAATAGCAGCATGATCAGAAAATTAGTAAGAATTCAATAAAAATCAAATAAGAAAATTACTACTACGAAAGATAAAAATAGCTAAGGATACAAAATTATCGGGTTGCCTCCCGACAAGCGCTTCTTTATCATCACTAGCTTGACGGTCAGCTCTTCTAAGGAGGAGGATCATAGGGGCTCAGCTCTGCACCCCTTACTTTGAACTTTTTTCCTGTATCTCCATAACGTAGCTCAATATGCTCCAGAGAGAGGATTCTGATTACTGTATAAACCCATGCTGGATTGCTGGTCAATACTACCTTCATTCCTGGGGAGAAACCTTCAGCAGGGATCTTTTTGTTTCGCCATCCTCTGGGTACTTTCTTCTTTTTGGGAACCTCTTCCTTGGTAGATGATGCATTCCCAACACCAAACTTATGTTTGATGTCAGGAGGAATTTTATTGACTGTTACCAAGGGAGGTTTGAGTTGCAGATTCTGCTGTATATCATCAGGCGATTTTTGAAGGTTTGGATCAATAAGCTCAGCCTGCATGCACCTCTCTTCTTCACCTGTTGGATGTATATCTTTGAAGACATGAAAGACCAGTTGCTCATTATGCACTCTAAGCACTAATTCACCCACTTCTACATCAATCAGAGCTCTTCCAGTGGCTAGGAATGGTCTTCCTAGAATTATAGAGGCATTCTCATCCTCCCCTGTGTCCAGAATCACAAAGTCTACAGGAAGGAAGAACTTACCCACTTTGACCAATATATTCTCCACTACTCCATATACAGGCTTCATAGATTTATCCGCCATCTGCAATGCTATCTTTGTGGGTTGTGCCTCTTGGATTTGCAGCTTCTTCATCACAGATAAGGGCATTAGATTTATGCTTGCCCCCAGATCACATAGGGCTTTCTCAAAGGTTGTGCTCCCAATGGTGCATAGAATTTGAAAGCTCCCTGGATCTGGCATCTTCTTTGGCAAGTTATTCTGAATTATAGCACTACATTCCTTAGTCAGGACTACTGTCTCATCTCCCTTTAAACGCTTTTTCTTTGACAATAGCTCATTCATGAATTTGGCATAGATAGGCATTTGCTCCAAAACCTCAGCAAAAGAAATATTGATTTGTAATTTTCTGAAGATTTCTAAGAACTTTGAGAACTGCTTGTCCTTAGTTTCCTTTTGAAGTCTCTGAGGATATGGCATCTTAGGCTTGTACTCAGGAGCCTTTGGCAGTGTAGGATAAGTGTCAAGAGAGTCTGGGAATGGGTTGTCTGCACGCTTTGGAGGGGCGTGCTCTACTTCTTCCTTCTTCTCCTCTGGAGCATCCTTTTCAACTAGCTCTTCATTGACCTTGGTCTCAGAACCAGCTACTTTACCACTTCTTAATTGAATAACCTTGCAATCTTCTCCTGGGTTCACCACTGTGTCACCTTGAAATGCACTTGCAGACTTCTCAAGTATTTGCTTGCTCAGTTGGTCTACTAGCACCTCTAAATTTCTAATGGAGGCTCTGGTTTCCTGCATAACTTGTGCTTCTGCACTTGCCACTTGTCCACTTATCACAGTGATAGCCTTGCATTCCTCTCTTGCATTTGGAATTGTGTTACTAGGAAGGCTATTAGTGGTCATTTAATCAATTTTATTAACTCTGGTGGCTATTTGACCCATTTGAATCTCCAGGTTCTTGATGGATGCTCTGGTTTTCTGTCTAAAACCTGTCAATATTGCTTCCAAATCATTGTTCTATTGGAAACCGCCCTGAGAATTATTGTTGAAGTTTTGAGGTTTCTGAGGTTGATCCCTCCATCCAAAATTTGGGTGATTCCTCCATCCCGGGTTGTATGTCTTAGAATATGGGTCATTATTAGGATTCCTAGGACCACTCTCCATGTAATTCACCTGTTCAAAAGAAGGTTGAGCATAATCATAATTATCATTTTGCACAAAATTACCTGCCATGTCATAAGAGACTTCCTATGGTGGATTTTAGGTGTTGATAGCTGAGACTTGCATGCCACCCATCTATTGAGTAAGTAGATTTATTTGCTGAGACATCAGCTTGTTCTGAGCAAGAAGAGCATTAATAGCATCTACTTCCAGCACGCCTCTCTTCTGAGGGGTTTCAGAATTCACAGGATTCCTGTTAGAGGAGTATAAATATTGGTTGCTTGCAACCAATTCAATCAGCTCAATAGTCTCCTCCGGTGTCTTCTTCTTGTGCAATGAACCTCCTGCAAAATTGTCTAAGCACATTTTGGACATTTCACCCAAGCCTTCATAAAATATTTCTATTTGTGTCCATTTGGAGAACATGTCTGGAGGGCATTGCCTAGTCAGTAGCTTGTATCTCTCCCAAGCTTCATACAGAGTCTCACCATCCTTCTGTCTGAAGGTCTGAACCTCCATCCTAAGCTTAGTCAGCTTTTTTGGTGGGAAAAATTTTGTGAGAAACTCAGTAACCACCTTGTTCCAAGTATCCAAACTATCCTTGGGTTGAGAATCTAGCCATAGTTTTGCTCCATCCCTCAGAGCAAACGGGAAGAGCATTAGTTTGTACACATCTTGGTTCACTCCGTTTGTCTTCACAGTATCACAAATCTGCAGAAAACTTGAAATGAATTGATTTGGATCTTCGTGGGGAAGACCGTGATACTGGCAGTTCTGTTGCACCAAGGTGACCAGTTGAGGCTTCAACTCAAAGTTGTTCGTAGTAATAGGGGGCACCCTAATACTTTTTCCATAAAGATCTGTGGTAGGAGAAGAGTAGGAGCCAAGCACTCTCCTTTGTTGCTCATTCCCATTCGGGTTTATCGCATTGGGATTATCATTATTATTCAGATCCATAGTGGATTCTGCAACCTTGTAAAGTCTTGCTTGTTGTAAACGCCGCCTAAAAGTCATTTTAGGTTCAGGATCAAAGCCTAAGAGATGTTCTTCGTCTCTGTTCCTGCGCATAAACAACCAGAAAACAAAAAAAAAAGAATGGAAATCTCTACGTCAGAGTGCAGAGAATTCCCAGGGAGGTAACCTGTGTAAAGAGATAACAATATTGAATAAAATAAATAAATAAATGAAAAAAATAATAAATAGGTAACACCAAACTTAATTTCATAAATTAAGAAAAATATTAGTGTTATTTATTTATTTAAAAATTTATTTATTTATTTATTTATTTATTTTTTCAAGAAAGGGAAAAAAATTAAAAAGAAGTAAAATAAAAAAAAGAAACAGGAAAACGAAAGTGAAAGAAAAAAGAAACAGAAGAAAGGAAAAATTAAATAAATAGCGAAATAAAGAAAATTAAAAAAAGTTTTTTTTTTCAAAAATATTTAAAACAAAATTTAAATAAAATTAAAAATAAAACGTCTAATCTAAGCAATCAAACAACTAATAGTTGTTAATCACTATCAATCCCCGGCAACGGCACCAAAAACTTGGTGCGGATTTTATAACCCACACTTACTAACCGGCAAGTGCACCAGGTCGTACCAAGTAATACCTTACGTGAGTAAGGATCGATCCCACGAAGATTGATGGATTAAGCAACAGTTATTGAGTGATAAGCTTAGTCAGACAAGCAGAAAAGGATTTTGAGATGTTCAAAAGGTTTAAGTTCGAACTCAGAATATCAAAAGGATAGACAAATAAATGAGTTGGGAATAAAATGTTGAGAAAACAGTTAAGGTTTCAGAGTTATCTATTTTTCCAGATTTATTTTCTTACTAACTATTTTAATCATGCAAGATTTAATTTCATGGCAAACTATATATGACTAGACCCTAATTCCTTAGACCTTCCGAGTCTTCTCTAAAATTCATTAATTACCAATTTCTTGGTCAATTAATTCCAATTAGAGGGTGATGATCAATTTCTAGTTTATATGCCAAAAGAATTCTAATTATCCAAAAATAAGGGGATTATATGTCACGTATCCCGTTAAATACAAACAATTAAAATTCAGTATAATATGTTTTTAAGCTGTTGTTCAAGTAAAGAGCTTTTCCAAGTTTTACAAGAACTCAATTAGAACATGGGTCATACTTCCGTTCCACCCATATTTCATAAAATGAAGAACGAAAACAATTATTGAAATATAAATCAAGACATGAATTAAATTAGAAAGATCAAACGAATAAATCCATACAAATAGACAGAGCTCCTAACCTTAACAATGAAGGATTAGTTGCTCATGGTTCAGAGAAGAAAAATAAGGGTTCTGGTAACAATCTGGTACCTGTCTAAATGTACAGAGTTTCTATTTATTACTAATCCTAATAGGTTTGAAATCAAAAATTAAAAATAATATCTTTTCTTAAAAGATAAGATTTGAATTTAAATTCGAATTAATTAACCGATCTTCAGTTGATGAGTGGGGACCACTTGATTTATCCATTCTGTAGCTTCTAATCTGTGTTTTCTGGGCTGGAAACTGGGTCAAAAACAGCCCAGAAATCGTAACCAGCATTTTCTGAATTATTGCAGATTGCGCATGTGACGCGTCCGCGTCATCCATGCGCTCGCGTCATTTGTGCAGATTCTAGTCCACGCGTTCGCGTCAGGCACACGATCGCGTCATTGCAATTTCTCCATTCCGCGCGGTCGCGTGAGCCATGCGTTTGCGTCAATCTTCGCTGGTCATCCCTTTGGTTTCTTCTTTTTCTCTGCAGAAACTTCATCAAATCCATCCGAATGCTACCTAAAATAAATAAAATTACACAAAACTCAAAATAGCATCCATAGTGGCTAAAATATAATTAATTCTTAATTAAACTCAACAAATTAGATGCAAATTCACTAGAAAAAGATAGACAAGATGCTCACGCATCAATGACATCGATGAATCTTTATTGGAGAGAGATATTGTACTTGAAACTAATTCGAAACAGCTAAAGAGAATTGATGTTATTCATCCACTGTATTTGGCTCTACAGTATCCTCTTATTTTCCCATATGGTGAGAATGGATATAGAACTGGAATATTAACAGCTTCTCGATATAATGTTGATGGTAAAAAAAGAGGAATACAATTAGCATGAGGGAGTTCTTTGCATTTCGACTCCAAATGAGATCTACTGAATCAAATATTTTGTTGAGTTCACGTAGGTTATTCCAGCAGTTCTTAGTTGATGCATACACTATGGTTGAGTTTGAGCGCCTTAGTTACATACGTTTTAACCAACCTAAATTGAGGGTTGAAAAGTACAACTTATTACATGAATGCTTGGTCAGGAGTGAAGCTAATGCTGTATCAACCGGTCAAAGAGTAATTCTTTCAAGCGGTTTTATTGGTGGACCTAGATACATGTTCAATAACTGCAAAGATGCATTTGCAATTTGCAAGCATTTTGGCTATCCAAGTTTTTTTGTCACTATGACATGCAATCCTGAGTGGGATGAGATAAAGCGTTTACTAAGAGGTACTGGCCTTAAAGCAGAGGATCGTCCTGATATTACATCAAGAATTTTCAAAATTAAGCTAAATAAGTTGATCAGAGATTTTAAGTATGATGACATTTTTGGAAAGATGATGACATTTATAATAATTTATTATAAATTATACTATAAGTTTTTTAAATAACTACTTATTATACTAATGCCAGGCGTTGTTGTTATAATTTTAGATGTATGTACTATTGAATTTCAGAAGAGAGGCCTTCCTCATGCTCATATTCTTTTGTTCATGCATCCTCTTTCAAGGCTAAGGTCTCCTGATGATATTGATAAGTTGATATCAGCCCAAATACCAGATAAACATAGAAGACCTAAATTATATGCTGCTGTTGAGAAATTCATGGTTCATGGTCCATGTGGGAAGCATAACGAGAATAGCCCTTGCATGGTAAATGGAATGTGCTCCAAATATTTTCCCAAATCATTTAGAGAACATACTGTTATTGATGAAGCTGGGTTTCCGAAGTATCGTAGGCCAGACAACGGACGCACCATTAACAAAAAGAATGCTATTCTTTCTAACTCTTTTGTTGTCCCTTATAACCCAACTTTGTTGTTAAGGTATGGATGTCACATTAATGTTGAACATACTTGCCAGACTTCTGCAATTAAATATTTATTTAAGTATGTTCACAAGGGCAATAATCGTGTAACAGCTTCATTTTATCATACTTCAGATAACGGTCATGTTTCTCCTATTGTAGATGAGATTAAAAACTATTATGATTGTAGATATATATCAGCATGTGAAGCTGCTTGGAGATTATATGGCTATGATATACAGGTAAAGGAGCATGCGGTTATCAGACTTCCATTTCACTTACCAGATGAAAATCCTATTGTTTTTAAGGATTATGAGAATATTCAAGATGTCATTAGCCGCGCTGACACGAAGTTAACAAAATTGCAATCATGGTTTATTGTTAAAAAGTTCTTTCCATTCGCCAGGTCTTTGACCTATTGTGAATTTCCGCGTAAATTTTGGAAGGATGACATCTCGATGTGGATTCTTAGAAAACAAGGTTTTTCTATTGGTAGATTGACCCATGTACCTAGAGGCAATGGTGAGAATTATTATCTGAGACTTCTTCTAAACATTCAAAAGGGTTGCACCAGCTTTGAAGACTTACATACTGTTGATGGTGTTGCACACTGTAGTTTCAAAGAAGCATGTTATGCATTAGGTCTTCTACAAGATGACAAAGAATTCATTGATTCTATTATTGAAGCAAGTACATGGGCTTCAGCTAACTATGTTCGTGACCTTTTTGTCATGCTTCTGATATCCAATAACATTGCTTGCCCTGATTTTGTCTGCGATAGATGCTATAAAGAATTGTCTGAGGATATCTTATTTGAACAAAGAAGGATTCATCATTTGGAAGGTATTTAGTTTAAACATGAGTGATTTGTATGCTTAATTTATTTTTAACGTAATATTTGCACGAGTCTGAAATATGTAGTCATGTATTAACCTTTTTTTTGCCAGATCTTCAATTGTCTGATGAGCAGATCATGAATTTGACACTTGCAAAGCTTGAGGACAGAATGCAAAGTAATGGAAGGTCTCTTAAAGAGTTTGAGTGTATGCCTTACCCGTTATTAGATGATGTAAATGTTTTAGAGGATCGGTTAGTATTGGATGAACTTAATTTTGATCGTTCTTTACTTACTCAACAATATATACAGTCACTAAACACCATGACAGATGAACAACACACTGCATTTGACATTATCATTGATTCTGTAAATAATGATTGTGGCGGGTTTTTCTTTTTATATGGTTATGGAGGAACTGGGAAGACATTTATATGGAGGACTCTTTCTGCTTATTTAAGAAGTAGTGGGAACATTGTTCTTAATGTTGCTTCAAGTGGCATTGCTTCTTTATTACTTCCTAATGGTCATACTGCTCACTCAAGATTCAAGATACCATTAAGCATAAATGAGGATTCTGTTTGCAACATAAAGCAAGGCACTCCTCTTTCTAAGCTGATATGTAAGGCAAAACTTATTATATGGGATGAGGCTCCAATGTTAAGCAAGTATTGTTATGAAGCTCTTGACAAATCTTTGAAGGATATCCTTAGATTTGAACCATCATTTAATACAGACCTTCCCTTTGGCGGCAAAGTTGTTGTACTTGGTGGAGACTTCAGGCAGATTCTTCCAGTAATACCAATGGGCTCGCGTCAAGACATAGTGCAAGCATCCATTAGTTCTTCTTATCTATGGCAATTTTTCACAATCTTAAAGCTTTCAAAGAACATGAGGCTTACTGCTGGAGGTACTATTGAAGTTGATAATGATCTCAAAGAGTTTGCACAATGGTTAATTCAAATTGGTGATGGGTTGGCAGGTGATTCAACAGATGGTGAGTCTGAGGTAGTCATCCCTAAAGACATTCTAATTAATGATACTGATGATGGGTTTCAGAATTTGGTTACATTTGTCTATGCGGATTTATTGTTGAACTTGCATAACATTGATTACTTCAAGGAGCGCACAATTCTAGCACCTACGCTCGAAGTTGTGCATGATGTCAACAATACAATAATGAAATACATTAATGCTGATGAAAAAGTGTATCTTAGTTCGGACTCATTGTGTGCTGAAGAGGGCAACATGGAATATGAGATGGATGCTATCACAACTGATGTGTTGAATTCGATAAATTGCTCAGGCTTGCCTAGCCACCAGTTGAAACTCAAAGTTGGTGTACCTGTTGTGCTATTGAGGAATATAGACCAAAGTAATGGACTTTGAAATGGTACTCGATTACAAGTTCAAAGATTAGGTAATCATGTCATTGAATGCAATATCTTGACAGGTGACAAGTGTGGCGAAATAGTTCTGATTCCATGGATGAATATGGTGCCTAACAATGAAACACTTCCATTCAGGTTCCAACGTAGACAATTTCCTCTTATAGTCTCCCTTGCAATGACCATCAATAAATCTCAAGGTCAAACTCTAAGCATAGTGGGGTTATACTTACCCAAACCTATTTTTACGCATGGTCAATTATATGTTGCTTTGTCTAGGGTCAAGTCTAAAAAGGGCTTGAGAGTTTTAATAAAGAACAATGGCTCACTAAGTGATAGTTCTACTTTGAATGTTGTGTATAGGGAGATTTTTCATAATCTATGACTCGGAGCATTAAATTTTTTATGTGTAGAGAAATCTCTATGTGTATCATTCAGTATTATTAATTAGTAAATTGTGGATGACATTTTTAAGTTGAAGTCTTGATATTTTTTATTAAGTGGTTTAATGTTTAATAGGAGGTTATTAGGTAACTCTATCCAATGTTAAACCTATTTTTTGTTGATTGTTCAGCAAATATATAAAATTGTGTTTTTGTTATATAACATGACATGAAAAAACTTTTTTACATTAGTAATGAATATGCAGGAATGATTTTCAGTTTTTCATTTATGCTGAAAAATTTGTATATGTTAATTTAATTCGATTAAAGGCAGACATTAGGATATTTAAGTATAATTTTGTTTGATTATGATGTACATTATATTTTTTCTTTCAAAGATAAATGTTATTTTATTAACATAAAATAAAAGTGTTTCCATAAGAAAGTACAAAAGAATTGGGTATTCCTATTTATCACCAACTGTGACTGAAAGACTAAAAGCTTAAAGAAGAGTAAAGTAAGAGTAAAGAAAATTAGCAGCATCTATCAGGTATGGCTCACGAGTTCACGCACTAAATTGCTGGCTTCTTTCACTATCTCTGGTACCGGGCTTATTACCTTCTCAAAAATACACCGATTCCTCGCTTTCCAAGTGCTCCAACACAGCGCCGCTATGAGGAGGGTCTTTTGTCTACCGTCTAATTGAGCCACTGCCCAGGATAAGACTCGTTGCCACCAATTGAAAAATGTTTCTTCTTCTCTCATCCATAGGTCAGGGGTTATTAAGCTTAGTCTCCATATTATTGAAGAGAGGGGGCATTGGAACAAAGCATGAGAAATTGATTCAGCCTTCAACATGCATCTTGGACAAGTGGCAGGAGTGGATGCGAACCGGCTGTGGACTTGTTGCAACACTGGAAGCTTTTCATTAAGACTTTTCCATAGAAAAATCTTAATTTTATGTGGTAATTTCAACTCCCAAATGCTATTCCAGACTCTGTTGTGTATGTTCTGGGGCCTCAATGAAGTAGAAGAATGAAAGAATCCATAAGCAATTTTGTATCCTGACCCAACTTCATATATACCAGATTTTGTCCAGCACCAATTAACTTCATCCTCCTCCTCTGTTGGTTTAATTGAAAAAATTTTATTGCATATATCAACTGAAAAAATCGATTCAATCAGATTTCTATTCCAGCTTCTATCAGGATTTATTAACGCACTAACGTAATACACTTGCATATCAGGAGGGATTGTGAGTGCATTTTGAGGGACATTAAAGGGCACTGGTGGTGGGAGCCAGGGGTCATGGAAGATGCGAACATTAGTGCCAGAGCCTATTTTCCATAACAAGTCTTTCTCGATCACCTTACGCCCTTCAAGAACACTTCTCCAGCCCCACGACGGTACGCTTCCTATCTCTGCATGTAGGAAATCTGTATATCTGAAATATTTAGCTTTGAGCATTCTTGATAGAGTAGAATTAGGGTATTTCATTAGACGCCAACATTGTTTTCCCAATAAAGCCAAATTTTGCACCCTTAGGTCCTTGATCCCCAGCCCGCCATCATTGTGTCCCATTTAATCCAAACCATTCTTCGTTCTGCGCCTTTTTGACCCCACCAAAATTGTGAGAGCATGCTATAATCCTCTTCTGAACTTTATCCTTGATAGCTCCAAATGTTGCTTTCTTTGATTTTTGAACTATAGAAGGCAGTCCCAGGTATTTGTCTTGTGCTCCGATATGTTCAATATTTAGTGTCTGAGCAATTGCTAGTCTTGTGTTCTGAGGTGTGTTGTGACTGAAAAAGATAGCTGACTTATTCAGATTGACTTTTTGCCCACTGAAACCCTCATAGATCTCTAGCAATTCTAGAATACTTTGGCTTGTATTAGGTGCGCTCTTGCAAAAAAAGATTGAATCATCAGCAAACAAAAGGTGATTAACTGTTTGGCATCTCCGATTAACTTGAACTCCTTGAATTAATCTGTTTTGCTCTGCCTTGTGTAGCAAGAAGGAAAGCCCTTCTGCACAAAAAAGAAAGAGATATGGAGATAGGGGATCACCCTGTCGGATGCCCCTATTTGGCCTAAAATAGCCAAAAGGTTGACCTTCCACAACGACAGAGTAAGAAACAATCGTTACCAATTCCTTAGTCCAGTTAATCCATTTAGCATCAAAGCCCAGCTTATCCATAATATACGATAAGAAATTCCATTCGACCTTATCATAAGCCTTGCTCATGTCTAGTTTAATAGCCATCTCATGCTCTGCCCTGCTTCTCTTATTTTTCAAATAGTGCATACATTCGTGGGCAATTAGGATATTATCTGAAATGAGTCTACCTTTGAGAAATGCACTCTAATTTGGGCTTATAATTTTATTCATAATACCTTGTAATCGATGCACCATAACTTTAGAAATAATTTTATACATAATTGAAGACAAGCTGATCGGTCGTACCTGAGTCATGTCATTGGCATCTGGCACCTTTGGAATCAAACAAATTTGAGTATGATTGAAGCTTTTTAGAATTCTGCCACTGTGAAAGAAACTTCTTACTGCCTTAAAAACGTCACCTCCAACTATATCCCAGAAAAAGTGAAAAAACTTAGCTGTAAACCCGTCATCACCAGGAGCACTCTGAGCGTGAACACTAAATGTAGCTCTTTTGACCTTGTCCATAGTTACTGGCCTTTGGAGCCTACGGTTCATGGAAGCTGTAACCTTTGACTCCAAATCCTCTAAGTATGGATTCGGATCAGCCAAACAAGAAGAAGTAAAAATATCGCAAAAGTAGTCTTCAGCTATCTTTGCAATATCCTCCGGTTTCGATGCAATCTCATTGTCCCTCCCCACTAATCTCCAAATTCTGTTCCTTCGCATCCTTGATTGAAATTTCTGGTGAAAGAATCTAGTGTTCTGATCTCCTTCTTTTAGCCACTTGACTCTAGATTTTTCTCGCCAATAGCTCTCTTCTTTCAAATATGCCAGCTCCAACTTCTTCTCCAAACTGGTAACCTCCTCTCCCCCATTGATTCCAGCCACCCGCAACTCCTCTAGTTTAGCTTGAAGGTCCTCAATTTCTTTTCGAGAGTTTGCTTTGTGAGTTTTCTGCCATTGAACTAGTCTATGTCTACAAACTTTCAACTTTTGCGCCAAGGAGAACATAGCTGAGCCTACAACTTCCATTCTCCACACTTCACTGACAATTCTCTTGACATCCTCTTCTCCACACCAACGTTCCTGGTATTTAAACCGCCTTTTACTATGCCAGGATTGAGGTTCGGTTTCCATCAAAAGTGGAGCATGATCCGAGCCTGACTCTGTGAGCCTGTGCACCACTGCATTCGGAAACTTCAACTTCCATTCCATCCCAACTAAATAGCGGTCAAGCCTCTCCTTCACCAAATCTTCTCCTTGTCTTGGATTTGTCCACGTGAAAGGGTGCCCCACCATTCCAATATCCACTAATTTGTTACTGTCAATAAAATTAGTGAATGCTGCAATGGTGGTTGCTGATTTTTGGCCTCCACCCTCCTTTTCCGCTTGGCTTGTTATAGCGTTAAAATCGCCTGCTATTACCACTTTTCCTTCCAGGTGTTGGCTCATTGTTGTAAGCTCCTCAAACTGTAAGGATCGAATTTGTTCCAAACAACTCAAATGGACACCAATGAACGCCCATACCTCACTGCTTCCGACTTCCTTAATTTCGGCTGCCACAAAGAATTCTCCACTGCTAATAATTTGAACACTGATGCTGTCCTTCCAAGCTAGCACAAGTCCTCCTGCCATTCCTGCCGGGTTAACAATATGCCAGTTTTCGTAGCCGCATACGCGAAGTTTTGCTTTCACTTGTTGAGATTGGTTCTTTGTTTCACTTATAAACACAATCTCGGGGGAGTGGGATTTACAGATCCCTTTTAAGGTGTGAATTGTCAAGGGTCTCCCCAAACCCCGACAATTTCAAACTATAGTTCTCATGGCGCCTTGGGTGCCATTTGTAGGCTGGCACCCTCCACCATCTCTTCAACTGCATTTTCATCCTCTATTCTTGCTTTCTTTGTAGATCCTTCAGCTATACCACTCATTAACCTTTTTTTGGGTTCACTTTTAGTATCTGACTCTGCAGCACCTTGTCTTGCTAACATTTTCTACTTCCTACCTTTCTCTGTGGTGAGACACTGCCCAATAGCGAATTGCATAAGCTGCCCTTCATCCTCCTTGGTATTGGACTGACCAGTTATGATAACCTCCATGCATTCTGTTCTAGAATTGGCTGATTGAGGTGACTCAGGTGCTGCCCTATTACCAGTGTCTTGTGGTTTCAAACTTTGTTTCCCTTCTTGCATTGACATCCCTGCAAATTCTTCCAATAAGCAGTTTAAGACCGGTTTTTTCTTATGTTGAGTGGCCTTATTCTGGTTTTGGGTTGAGTTGTTGAATGCTCTTTCTCCTTCAGAGTAGATTCGCGTTCTCACTTGGCTGGCTTTAACCCATTCGCCAATGTCATCCTCTTTTACCATATCACTCTCTATGTCCTTCAGCAGATCATGGCAGTTTTTCACCTCGTGCCCCAATTTTGCGCAATAGGTACAGAACTTTCCAAGTCTCTCATAGCGCAGTGCCACTTCTACCTCCTTTTTATTAGGTCCTGCCACTATTAACTGATCTCTCACTTGCCTGGCAGCATCAATATTGATTTTGGTCTTCACAATCCTAGTTTTTCTGCCTTGCATCTGAAATTTACCTACCTCCAACACTGTGCCCAATTTTTCTCTCAATTTACGTCCAACTTCGAGGGTTTTAAACGATTCTGGCAAACCCCAAAATTGAACCCAAACTGAAAAATTGGAAATAATCTCTTCATCACAGTTCTGATCTTCCTTCCATCTCTTGACATGGAGAACATAATCTTTGAATAGCCATGGAGAACCACGTTCAACACGCAAGACATCCACTTCTTTATTAAAAAAGAATTGGAAGGAATTATCCCCTTTATCACTCACTCTAAATCCTTCCGAGTTTTCCCATATAGCCTTTAAAGCATTCCCCATGGTTCCAATTGAGAAGGTTTTGGAAGCAAAGAGTCTGCCATAGAGACTATTGGAGCAAGCGTTAATACCTTTTGATATGTCTGCCTTTTCCAATAGAATCACATTCCTACCTCCTTTCCGGTTGTCTTCCTCGGTCCGATCTTCATTCTTCGTTGTCTCAGCCATGCAGATTACGGAGACTTGTATTAAGATTTAATTGACGTTGACAATGTAGCCTTGACAGCAACAGGAACTCTATTAGAAAATCCTAACAGAACACTAAAAAATTCTAACAGAACATTAATTATGATGTACATTATATTATGCATAAATAATATATTTTGTTAATTCCAATACTAAATATTTTCCGTGCATCGCACGATCATTCACTAGTAGATATATAGTCCAAAGTAAGATGACGCGGCACGACAAAATCAATGAGAGACATTGAAAAAGTCTACATTTTTTGTCTCATCAACACAAATGTCCAAAAAAGAGGTGGCAACGTTTAACACCGCCATTTCATATATATATATTCTTCAGTTACGTTATTATTCCTTCATCCTTAAGGTTCAAGCTTGAGATATATATAACTTTCATCGCTAAGCAATCGTTAAAAAAAATAGCATTCACATCCTTAGCTTCTTAGTTATTATTCATGGCAGAAAAAGATGAAGGACAAGGATCAGCTAATCCTCCTCTGGAAAAGCCTAATGAGGGGTTGCCAAGTAAGTCATAATTTTTTGCTATTTCCAAATATTATTATATTTCGTGCAAATTAAAAAGAAAAATTGATTCTGTTAACTCTTTAATTAATTTTGTATAATCGCAAAATCATTCATGTATGTGTGAAAACACCGAAAAATTATATAGAGGTTTAGATTAAAATTCCCCTCAATATATACTTTTATACTGTTCTGTGTTTATGTTGGTATTTCAATTTTTACGCATTTAAGTTATAACTTTGGATTAAATTGTTGTTTATATTCACTTTTATTTATTTTATATTTTTTAGTTTTATATTTAACTTACCATATCAAATAGTAATTGATAAAGTCTTGGAAATTAATATAGAACAACTAAGATTATTGTCAATATTTGATATAAGAAAAAATCTAAAACTCTTAAAAATAAAATTAATGAAAACTCAACTAAGAATATCTAAAATTTAAATAATTAAATAAAAAATTTATTTTAGTGAATTTTAGATATTAATTTTTTTGACAACTTATTTTAATATTAATTAAAATTGACTAATATAATATTAGTTTTCTAGTATTATTTAACAGTAATTGAATGTACAGTTTAATGATTTAATTTTTTTAATCTCTTTTGAGTTTAAAATCGTGTGACCAACACTCCCTCTCCCTCTCCCTCTCCCTCTCTCAAATGCCTTTAAGTTTTTAAATAAATAAAAAATGAAAAAGAAGAGAAGCAGCTATTTTATCAAAAACACAAAAAAAAAAAAAATTGAGCCAAAATTAAAGTGTCATGTATGACCTAATCATGACCCTTCTATAAAGTAATGTTTAGTAGAGAGACAGAGACTAAAAGACTGAGACTAAGAGATAGAAATTAAGAGATAGAAATCAAAATAAATTTTAGTATTCTATTTGGTATAAAGTGAAAGACAAAAATTGAAATAAGAATAAAACTCTAATTTAATTTGCACAAAAGGATGAAATTAGAATTAATTAATTGAAATGAAGGTATTTTAGATATAAAATGTTATTAAAATTTCAGTCTCCGTCTCTAAAAAATTTAGTCTCCTGTGTCCCTACTTTTTTGAGGTACTAAAATACTGAAATTTTAGAGACAAAGACAAAAATTTTAGTACTAATCTCTGAACCAAATAAATATAATATTGTATCTCAATCTCCTAATCTCTGTCTTAGTACCTTAAAACAAATGTTACCTAACAGTCTAAACTCCAAACTTTGTTTATGATTTATGCTATTATAAAATTAGTACTATGATTTAATTTGCTACCTTTGTGTGTGTATATATCCCCTAATACATTTCCGAGACAATATAAGAACCTAATCAACATATATATATATATATATATATATATATATATATATATATATACCCAAATTATGAAATACTACAGCTCAACTCATCCTTATCACAAAGCCGACAACAATTAATTAAATAAGCACCTAAAATTAACCTCGAGTCCTAATCACTTGTAATTCATAATTAGTGTATATTCTAGATATGTTAGGTTGTATTTGTTTATAAGGATAAAATACGAGTTAAATCTTAAAATAGTTCTTTAAATTGGCGTCATGCACTAAAATCGTTTCTGAGATTTCAATTGCATCAATTACGTTCTTGAGATTGAAAAAAATGTACCATATTAGTTCCTGACATATTTTTCATTAACGACGTGATGACATAGCATAATGACGTGGACCGTAAGTTACACGTGTCACTTCATGATTTGGCCACGAGTAATGGTATGATGATGTGGTGACCAGTGACACGTGGCATGCTGACGTAGATAGTTGTGCCACGTGTCACAATGTTATTTGGCCACGTGTCCGTTTGTACCATGTATCGCAACAGTATTCGTCCACGTGTCATCCATTATGTCATTGTTGTATATGCACCAAATTAGTCCCTCACTTTGTATTAAGTGACTCATTTTAGTCCCTAAAATTAAATATCGTGCACCAAACTAGTCCTTTCACCAATTTTTTTTCATTTTTTTAAATTTAAAATTTTAATATCTTGGATACACTAATTTCAATTCTATTTTTTCATATATCGTTTAAATACAAGTGCTTTCATAAAAAATTTTAAGATTTTAGTTTTAATTATATAATTTTTTTAATAATTTAACATTGGTAAATTTTGTAATATATAAGTATGTTATTATAAAAAAATAATTATATGATTGATTAGACACATTTTTTTCATAAAAAAACATATATTTTTAACAAGAAATTAATTATTAAAATAAATATTTTTTTCTTATGAAATACACATTTTTGTTATGTGTAAATGGGCTAGATTGAAAGCACTTCAAGCACCCTCACTACCATCTTTGACCTCAGCAGTCTAGACGAAAGAGGTCGGAGATGGTAATGAGGGAAGCTTGAAATGCCTTCACGTCAACTCCAAAACGACGGTTATTAGGGATATTCGCAAGAAAAAAAATATTTTATAAAAGTATTGAAAGAGGTCGGAGATGGCAGTGAAAATGCTTGAAAAGTCCTCACATCAACTCCAAGTCGGCGGTTAGGGTATTCGTAAGAAAAAAAAATATTTTATAAAAACACTTTTATTTGAAGAACATGTGAAAAAATAGAATTGAAATTAATGCATTTAAAAATATTGAGAACTTTTAATTTATAGAAAAAATGAAAAAAAAACTGCTGAAGGGACTAGTTTGGTGCACGACATTCAATTTCAGGGACTAAAATGAGTCACTTAATGCAAAGTGAGGGATTAATTTGGTGCATACACAACGATGACATAATAGATGACACGTGGACGAATAGTGTTTCGACACGTGGCACAAATGGATACGTGGCTAAATAGTATTGTGACATGTGGCACAACCATCCACGTCAGTATGCCACATGTCATTGGACGCCACATCATCATACTATTACATGTGGCCAAATCATGAAGTGACACGTGTCACTTACAGTCCACATCATCATGGCAGGTCATCACGTCGTTAATGAAAAATGGGTCATGGACTAATATGGTGCACTTTTTTTAAACTCAGGGATGTAATTGGTACAATTGAAATCTCAGGGACAATTTTAGTGCACAACGCCAATCTCAGGGACCATTTTGGGACTTAACTCGATAAAATACTAAGATAAAGATATAGAAATATAAAATTATATTTGACAAATAAGATATAAATAAAAATATTATATCCAAAAATATTGAATTAATATATTTTATATTTATTCTAATAAAAAAAGATACAGAAATATTAACAAAAAATATAATTTATTTTTTATTTTTTATTATTTTGTTAATTTTATAATTTTTATTTTTTATTATTATATTTTTTTAATTTTTTAAATAAAAAAAAATAAATTTTCATAATTATTTTAATTTATTATCAAATAAAATATAAAAATATAAAATTTTGTATTTCTATTTTTTGTGTCTTGTTTTCAATATCTTATTTTATCCTATCTTTAAAAACAAATACAATTTTAGTGTGTGCTCTAGTTTAAATTTTAAATATATATAAAAGATAATAATCGTAATTTAAATCCTTTTATGAATATAACGATATTTTTTTCTTTTTTAAATAAGTTTGTTATCCGTTTAAATATTTGTGGATAAAAATGAGAATTCCAATTTAAATAAATAAAAGTTAAAACCGTGATGATATTCAATAATTACATTGTAATTAAATTATTGTAGTTGTGGTAATATCAAGAAGGCATCAAATATATCTACAAATTACATATCCAATGTAAATATGATCTAAGCTATAAATACCTCTAAACCTAGAGATATAATGGTTACTTTCTAATTTAAAAAATAAGAAACATCAAACTTTAGAGTATTTTGATTATAAAAGTTTATTTAGTTATAACAATTAAAGCCAGAAGTGAAACTGTGAAAGTACCTAGTCTTTCTTTCTTTTGCCTTTTTTCAAGAGCTTGTTGTATCCTCCACAGAAAAGCAGTCCCCGGCCGGCTAAAAAGACGATCACAATCTGCAACCGCAGAGCAATCAAATGAAAAATTGAATATCCACGGACACGTTGTTATCTTCCATAGGTTGCTGATAATCAGTGCTGATATATATATATATATATATATATATATATATATATATATATATATATATATATAGGAATTTATTATTTATATACTAAATATATGTATTTTTTTAAAAAAAATACTATTTATATATTAAATACATATAATATTAGCCATCATTTGTTTTTTTATAAATACACGTATAGTTTTTCTTATTATCAAAGATAATAAATTTTATTCTTTGATAAAAGATTAAAGAATACATTTATCCTGAACTTACCGAAAGACAATAGCCAATTTAAAAGTAAGTTCTGTAAGAATAAAAGAAATAAGAAAGGGAAAGTGAGCTTTCTTTAAGGTTTTCAAACACTTTGTTCTTCTTGAATCATCTTCTTTGTCGCCTCCACTATCTCAATTCATGACTTCTCTTCACCTCTTCTAAAATCCAAATATTTCGAGCTCTCCAAATATTCCACCATTGAACCGCCAACAAAAGGATTTATTTATCTCTATGTCATAGTTGTAAAAACACAATCAATTGCCATTACGAAAATACATAAATAATGACAACCAACATCTTCTAGTTATCAGACGTCTGCTATTTTCTGAAGCATAGTCATTGTCTCAAAAATAATAAGTTAATACAAAAAAAAATATTAATCATATCTAATTTGTCTCATAAAAATAAAGATAAAAAATTAAAAAAAAATATTTTTTATTAAAATTTTTTTTATTTTTTGAGATAATTGTTAAGAGTTATTTAATTTTTTTTCAATATAAAATATAATTAAGTGATTAATAGTTGCTTAATAATTCAGGGCCTGCATAATGATGAAACTTACGGCATAGTCCTTGTATATAATTTTTTTATAACATGTTTAACATCTTGTTAGTGTCTTACAATCAATCTGTGGAATCAAACAATCCCAAGAAAACAAGTTGGCCGGAGCTGGTAGGCACCACTTCTGAAGAAGCAAAAAAGAAGATAAAGGAGGAGATGGGTGAGGCTGATATCCAGCTGATTCCACCGGGTTATTCTGTCACTTTTGATTTTCGATCCCAACGAGTTCGAATTTATGTTGATGAATCTGACAAGGTCATTAGGACTCCCAGCATTGGCTAGCTTTTCCAATCCATCTTGCTAATTATATAAAGATATATTTTAAATAGGGAAATGTTCAAGTTTAAGTAGAATTTATTGTTTTTTTGTTATTATTTTAGTCATTATTCATGAATCTAATATTTTTAATTTAGTAATTTAATAATTTATTTTTAATTTATATTTTTAAGTATATTAATGATAAAAATAATAAATTCTACTAACTTTTTAGTTTTTTTTTTTTAAAATAATATATATCTAAACATGGTGTACGAAATTGGCTCTACACATTTCGCACAGATAGATCGACAAGTATACCGGGTCATCCAAGTAATACTTCAGGTGAGTGAGGGTCGATTCCACGGAGATTGTTGGTTTGAGCAAGCAGTGGTTATCTTGCAGATTTTAGTTAGGCGGATAGAAAATATAGTTGTCACGAGAAAATGCATAAAAACAGATACATAAATAAAACGTTACTAAATAGGTGTGGAATCAATGGCATGAGAACGGTTGAGGCTTCGGAAATGCTTTGTCTTTTCGGATTAACTTTTCTTGCTATCTTCTTCAATAACTTTCTGATTCCTTCAATGGAAGCCGTAAGTGATTAACTCATGTCCTCTCATCAAGTTAACCTCCTCTACTGCAGTAATCCACCATGTTGAAGTGACTCATACCCTCTTATCAAGCCACCTCTAGGTTTCTCACTGTAGCATAAGATGAAGCTTTAAACAATCCACTCCCCTTCACGATCCTACTCAAGGTGCCACAAACAAGGCAGATTTTTCGGATTAGAAAGTGCTACTTCTTTGACTCTAACCTTAACGCCACAGAGATCTCACTTACCCATAGTCAACGGAATTTTATGTCACGTATCCAAAATTGCCCAGGTACTCTATTGGAACCCGCAATGCAATCTCTAATTTTGGTTCAATGCTATCTGGGTCAGAACTCGCACGGAATCCATGTAGAATAAGGGTGATTTTTCCGGCAGCTCGCCATCTTTTTAGCAGTTTTTCGGCAGCTGGCTACTCCTGCCGCAGTTCTGTATGCGTTCTCCTTCGGCAGTTCCGTCTGCGTTCTCTCGTGGCAGTTCTATCTGCGTTTTGTCTGTGTTTCCTTCGGGAAATTCTGTCTGCATTTCTTTTCGACAGTTCCGTCTGCACTTCCTTCAGATAGTGCCAGTTCTGTCTATGCTTCTTTCAGACAAGCAGCAGTTCCGTCTGGCTTCCTTCAGACGAACGGCAGTTCCGTCTGCACTTCCTTTCGGCAGTTCTGTCTACACCCATTCTATTCGTTGTTTTTAATAAGTTTCAAAGTCAAGTTGTCACTTGAGTTTGAGGGGAAATGTTAGAATATAATTAGAATCAATTAGGATCAATTAACATTATTTAGCATATCTGAATATTTATTATAGGATATTACGTCTTTATTATTTCGATTCTCTTAGCACCTATAAATACCGTTCTATGTTGTATCATTCTAGACAATTTGAACAGACAACTTGAATATACTCAATAATATATCATCATTTCTCCAGTTTAGTCTCTTGTTTCTAACATGGTGAGCAATAGAAAAAAGGTTTGTGAGTATTCAAGTTGTCTGTTCAAGTTGTCTAGAATGATACAACATAGAACGGTATTTATAGGTGCTAAGAGAATCAAAATAATAAAGACGTAATATCCTATAATAAATATTCAGATATGTTAAATAATGATAATTGATCCTAATTGATCCTAATTATATTCTAACATCACCAAAAATACAAATAACTTCTACAAATTATCTTCACACTTATAGTTATTAGAAGACTTATTCCCATCATATTCATGCACATTCTTGGCAAGCATAAATTTAGAGTGGACAGTTTTGGTGGATGTATATTTTTATGGAAGATAATTCAACTACATTTGAACAACAAAAATTATTAAACTAATGTTATTGAATCACTAAATCAATTTTCGTAATATAATGTCTTGCCCAAAATTATTCAATGTCTATTAAAGAACTATTGGCTCTCCTCCATTGATGAAAAAAGGAATAAAAACCCTATCATTTACTAATGCATGAAACTACCAAACCCAAGAATAACTCTTCACAAACAAAATTTGCAACTATCCTTTTTTCAAAAAATTATTAAAAAGAAAAAAAATCATATAATTTATCATAAAATAGTAACTTGGGAAAAAAGAATGCTCAAAGTTCTAACAACTTCACCAACAGATTCAAGCCACTAAGCAAGTTATACACAATTTGTTGGTGTTATTCTGGTATTTAGCAAGAATTGCTAAAGAGGTACTATTTCTGAATGTCAAAAGTAAAAGAGAAGAGAAAGGGGTTCACGTTGATTAAAGACTGAAGGATTTTATTTTTTTTTTGGTTATACACACTCACCCATTTACACACATAATGTATGGCTCTTTTATCACTCCAGTTATAGATCGAGCCTTTTGTGACATATTTGAAAGCAAAAAACTTTACCATTAGGACATAACTTCAGCCACAGAGATATAGAATTGTGCGGTAAGAGCATAATCGATCAAAATACCCTTAGAATTTTTTCCCTTCAAAGGTAGATGATTTTATTTTAAAACTAAAATGAAATGTATGGTTCACTTAGGACTACAAGCATAGGGAAAAAATAAAAATTATCCAACACAAAAACTCAAAGACCAAGAATTAGAGAAAGAGAATGTTATTAGATAGAACTTTCATCTTCTTTCAAGGGTCACAACAGCGCAAAAGGAGGGAGGGAGAGAGAGAATGAATTCATATGGGTCTTCTTCCTTTTTCTATAGCTCGACGAGCAAACTTTGCAACTAAGAGGGGAGATCTTCTAACTTTTTCAAAGGTGAACTCGTTCTTTGTTCTCCAAATCCACTATGCAGAATAAACGGCCAAAGTTGTTCTGTCTTCTCCTCATCTTTCATTCTCTACCGTGTTTATAAATCTTAACCACCACCTCCATGGTTCTTTAAGTTGAGTTGGGACAAATATGGAGTTGGCTTTCCAGACTTCAATTTAATTGCATCTGAACATCCACAAAAACAGTAATAAATAGACTCATCTTCAACTTGGCACTATGAACAAAGTGGTTAGATTCAATGGATTCTTCCGTACAATTTTCACTTTACAAGTAAACCATCATACATCACTTTTCATCAGAAATTCTTGATTTCTGGTTGACATTCGAACTCCCAAATTGCAGACCAGAGTTCATTGCCGCCACACTATTTGGAGAGAAAGTATGGGTTGAGAGATGGATCGGGAACTTGCGGGTTGGGGCGGATGCCGAATTCTTCGACTGGAGCAACGAGGGGGGAGATACCTGCAAAGACACTCCGACGCTCAAGGCAAAATGAATCTGAGAGGTATAAGGTATGTAGAATGAATGTCGTATCTAAGAGGAGCTCAGGGCTCCCTTTTATATAGGTGATGGTGAGTATCTTATCTTATCTTATCTGGCTAAGATAAGGGAGTCCTTTGAATTTGAATGTTGGTTAGGAGCTCTAATGGGCCAGTATAAAGCCTTCTAGAAGAGTGGTGCGGTTTAGTCCCGGGTAGTCAGCTTCAGAGGCTATTCCGGGTATGGAATCTGTAGGCCGGATCCATAACAGTTGCCCCCGCAGCAGGAGAGCGAACAAGGTCGGTCTTCATCGCTGGAGGATACGGTTTTGGCCATTCACGGCCTTCCTTGATATGCCAGAACGGGAGGTAAGGTTCTCGGGGATTTACTCGACGGGCCTGCCTATGGCGGAAGGGCGGCGTGTCGGGTCTTTAGAATGGGTCAGTTTGTAGGGTTTGTCAGCCTCGTAGTCTGTGTTGCGGTTGGTGTGAACTTTCCGTCTTCTTGCGCTTGTTTCATTTTCAAATGTGTGTTGTCAGTTACATTTTTTAGAGAGAGCACTTATTGCGTGAAGGGGCTTGGGCTGCCTTTCCAATTTTGCCTTTCTATGTCTGTTGGTTGTAAAGGGTATTTTTGGTTTTTCATTCTTCACAACCGTGTTGGTTTTTTGCTTTTTCTTCCTTCGTCTGTTTCATTTTTCCAGTCTTCCTAGTTTCATATCCACTTCACTTTTTTCTGCTTTGTTCTGCTTATGTGTATTTTGGCTCTGTGTTTGTGCTGTCTCTCTACTCTGCACCCATTTTCTGCCAGTTGCTTTTATCAGGTTGGTATTCTATTTTCCACATCTTTCATTTTTACTTTTGTTTTTCTGTGTTGGGGTTACATTTAGTACTTCTTTTATCATTGTTTTTCAAAAATAAAGGTAGTAATTTTATTTGGGGGAGGATGAGCACAACTGCAGGCTTAGTATTCGATAGATGGTAGAGTTTTTCCTTTCTTCCATTGTTTTTTGCTGTGTAGCTTTGGTAGGCTGATAGTGGTGCTCCTCCTGTTTTTAGGCATGTCTCAGCGGAGAAGGGAGGGTGTGGGTGCTCCAGCGATTCCGACGGGGGCGTCTCCCGCCTCTATTATTGGGTGACCTTGACAAACCCCATTTTGAGGGTTTATCTTGTGTTGATTTCAGGGGTTTTATCAATGATTCCACACACTTTCTATATGAAAATACAAGATTTTGTATTCCTTTCCTAGTTTTGCCCCATGGATGAAAACATGCTTATTTTACACTAAAATAGATACATTTCTAATCTTCTCTTGATGCCATTCGATGCCGTTACTTGTGTGTTAAGTGGTTTCAAAATATAGGGCAGGGATGGACCGGAAGAGAGAAGGAGGATGGGAGCAAAGGAAGGGAGCATGAGAATTAAGCCTTGGAAATCTCAGCATGGGCGCGTGCGCGCACTTGACGCGTCCGCGTGGATAGAGCAGCTGGAAGTCGAAGCCAAGAGCCAAGCCACGAGCCGACTTGCGTAGCGGCTAAGCCATGATCTTCATGGGCGCGCACGCGTACGTCACGCCTCCGCGTACATTACAAGATGCATTGGTGGCGCGCACGCGTACCTTGCGCGTGCGCGCCGATGTTTGAATATGATTTTTTAAGAAGCCACGTGACTTAGGCGTGGAGTTAGTTGGGAATCCCATTTTTGGGGAATGCCTTGGCGGGAAAAGCTTAAGAAGACCAAAGGAGCAAGGGTTAAGGAGTTTTTAGTTCATTTTTAGATTTTAGATATTTTTTGAGGGATAGTTAGTTACACTCTTGGAGGAGAAGAGAGAGATCCCAAGCTCTCACTAGGGTTCTTCTTCATCCAATTTCTGAATTTTCAATCACTCTTTGGTGAGATCCATTCCAATTCTCACTTTACTTTGTTCATGTCATAGATTTTCTTCTCCAATTTCAAGTAGTAGTTGTAATTGCTCAATTCTCATAGATCTAGAATTCAAACTTTGTAATTTTGGATTTCATCAATACTTTGAGAATTTGATTTTCATTGTTGCTCTTTGATACTTGTTGTTAGTTCCTTGTGTTGCAATACTTTTAATTCTACTTTTCTTCTCATTTTACTATGACTTTCTTTCTTGCTCATCACATGTTTGATAAAATGTCAACACTAGTTATGGAGTAGAAATTTCTCACTTGGCATAGGGTTGGGTCATTAGAAGAAGTTGAATAGTTGTGTCCATTGTTGATTTGAAATTAGGGATTGCTAATTGATTTGGAGTGCACTAAAGCTAGATTCCCATGAGGTGAAGCTAGAACTTGTGACTCAAGTTGATTATCTTCATTTGACTTTCCTCTATACCTAGGGGGTAACTAAATGAGGCAAGGCCTAATTGTTGTCATCATTGAATGAACTATAGGGATAGAAATTCTAATGCCAACCCTAAACCAAGTCTTTTAATGATTGATTATTTGTTTCCTATTACTTTGCTAAAACCTTCAAAGAATCCCAACAAGGCTTTCTAATCAATAAGATGCACACTTTAGCAATTCCAAGGGAGGACGACTCGGGAGACTTGTACTCTCGGATATAGACTGTAGGATTGTTTGGTACGAAATTTAAGTGTCGATTAGACTATACTCACGATCATATTCATCTTTAGATTCTAATTCGGCATGCTAAATTTCGTTTATCAGACCTCTGATGTTTGGGGGACGCCGTCCCGGATAACGGAGGCAGATCTCCGGCGGCTTCGTGACCAGGGGGCTATTTTCGGGGGTGGCGATGTCGAGCGTCAATATGAGCTCGTTGTCCCCGGGGTCGACGAAAGGGTTTGTTACTTGAATTTAGACTCGCCGACCGTTCTGGACTGGATGTGGGTATACGAGTTTATGTTACGCGGCTCGGCGTACGGTTGTCGTTCTCGCCCTTTGTTCAGGTGCTGCTGAGTGGGTGTTTCATCGTCCCGTCTCAGTTACATCCAAACAGTTGGGCGGCCGTTCGCTCCTTCGAGCTCGTGTGCGAGTACTTGGAGCTTTCCGTTTTGGTTAACGTCTTCCTTTTCCTTTTCTTGTGCACTCTTCTGACTAAGGAGGGGAAGCACAAGAAGGGATACATGTCTTTTAGAGCTCAGCCGCATCATCGTATACTTGGTTTGTATGAGGATTTCTTTCACGGTTTTAAAAGAGAGTTTCTTACGGTACGCCCTACTCGGGGGCAGCACCCTTTTTGGTTAACACTAGAGGGGGAGTGTCGGTTTTCGACCTACTGGAATTTTGGTGCCGGTCTGTTGTATCTAACAAAGGTTACTTATGAGGGGTTGTCCTCAGAGGATCAGGATATCGCTGATGTACTTTGGCATCTCTTTGGGGAGTGTCCTTTTCATCCTTGTGATGTTATGGGGGATTCAGAGGCTTGCCGTACTTTTCTAGGTGTTTTCTGTTGTCCTTTCTGTTTGTTTGTCTTCCTGATTTAGTGATTTATATTTCTTATGTTTTCTTTTCAGTTGAGATGGTTGGCGGTTTGACCACTTTGGCGAGGTTGAAGGCTGCCATGGACCGGGAGATGGCTTCGGAGGCTTCCCCTTCTACTCCTTCGTCCCAACCTGCAGATGACTCTCGTGCCGTGTCTCAAGAGGTAGCCGCGCCCGAGGTTAGAGGCGATGTTCACGTTGCTTCGGGCCTGGTAACTTCTGGGGGTGATGAGGAGGTAGTCGTGGTCTTGGCATCCGGTGCTTCTCGGAAGCGAAAGAGGCCGGAGGAGGTTAGTAGTGAAATTCTGGAGGAGGAAGGGGGTTCTGTTCCTTCCGTGATGGACCGGAGGTTTGATGCTCCGGCTTTCATTGACCAGCACCTTATGCTTGAAACTGAGAAATTCTTTCATCGCATATGCTCAACTACTAGACGGGAAGGATCCGATGAAGTTGCTATATGGTTGTTTGCTTTCCCTTTCTCTCTTGAGAACAAGGCTAAAGAATGGTTCTACACTTTATCTAGTGAAGTCACCTCCGATTGGGATCTACTTAGAAGAGGATTCTTGGATAAATTCTTGCCCCCGGAGAAGATGGATAGGCTAAGGAAGGAAATGTCTTGTATTGTGCAAGGTGAGACGGAACCACTATACGAGTATTGGGAACGGTTTCGCAAGCTACTAGACGCATGCCCCAATCACATGCTTGACACTCAAGTATTGCTTGGATACATATGTCAAGGGATGCGAGAGCAAGATAGAACTCTCTTAGACACCTCTAGCAATGGTTCTTTGTCCAAATATAAAATAGCGGAGGAGGCATGGCAACTTATCATTGACTTAGCCGAATCCAATCAACATATGAGACGAAGAGTCAACCGCCCTAGGACCGTGAATGAGGTATCATCAAGTAGTGAAACCACCGCTCTAACTCAATCCTTAAGCGAGATGACATCCATCTTGAGGCAACTCCAATTGAACCAACAACAACCACAACAACCCCAATCATACCAACAACACCCTCCACCACCTCAACAACACAACCAACAATTGGTTCCTCAAAAATTATGTGGCATTTGTTCTTGCTATTCCCACTACACGGATGAGTGCCCAAGCCTTTAAGAAGATAACACCTTGGCGGCCACCCATAATTTCTATGACCGCCCCAATCAAGGGTACTACCAAGGCAGTAATCCTAACCAAGGGCACCCTTATCAAGGAGGAAGCTACAATCAAGGGAGTGGATACTATAATCAAAATTGGAGAGACAACCATCAACAAGGGAATAGGGATAACAACAACAATGGAGGAGGTCAAAGATGGGGCAACAACTCACAAAATTTCTCACAAAACCGACCATACAACTCACAAAATCAACCATACAACCAACAAAACCCACAAAGAAACTACCAAACATACCAACCACCACATCAAAGACCACCACCCAACCAATCTCAAACTCCTCAACTCACATATACAACCACCCCCTCTAACCAAGACGAAACACTCCAGACCATTATCCAAGGCCAAAAGGAACTACAAAACACACTTGCTTCCGGTCTCACCGGCCTCACCTCTACACTACAAGCTCTTCTTGCACGCATGGATACACCATCAAATCCCACCCCTCAACCCCCAATCCAAAGTGTCATTCCCTCTCAACCCTAACCAAATCCAAAGGGGGGCATCATTGCCATCACCCTTAGATCCGGTACACAACTAAAGGAGAAGGAAGCAAAGGACTCAAATCTTATCACAACCGCTCAAGAGGAGGAGAGAATAGACATAAAAGAGGTAGTGAAAGAGGAGACACCACAAGTCATAGTTGAGGATGAAGCCCAACCAACAAGGGAGACTACCAAGGCCAAAAGAACCTTGGAAGAAGAAATTGCTCAACCACTTCCATTTTCAACACTTTCAAAGAAAGCTAGAAAGCGCATAGAACTCGACCCCAAAATGGTAGAAATATTCAAGAAAGTTGAGATAACCATCCCCCTCTTTGATGCTATCCATTAAGTTCCTAGATATGCAAAATTCCTCAAAGATCTATGCATAAACAAGGATAGAATTCTTGAATTGGAAACCATCCCATTGGGGAGTTCTATTTCCGCTTTAATGGGAGCATTGTCCGAGAAGTGTGATGATCCGGGCCCTTGTATGGTCACTTGCACCGTTAATGGAGTTCAATTTATAGATTGTATGTGTGACCTCGGAGCATGTGTTAGCATCATGCCACTCTCCGTCTACTAGGTATTGAAGTTGCCACCACTAAAAAGGTCGATGGCAAGATTTGTCCTAGCGGATAAAAGCATAATAACCGTGACGGGTGTTGCGGAAGACGTATTGGTGAATATCAAAGGGTTGGTGTTTCCGATTGACTTCTATGTCCTTGAAATGCCATCAAGCGAGACCGAGAGAGCATCATCTATTCTACTTGGAAGACCATTTTTGAGAACTTCTAGATTTAAGCTTGATGCCTACTCGGGGAAATACTCATTTGAAATAGATGGGAGAATTGTAAGTTTTAGCCTAGAAGAAGCAATGAAGCATCCACCGGAGAATCACTCTCTATTTCGGTGTGACCCAATTGACAACATGGTTGCCGAAGAGCACCTTGCAAAGCTAGATGAAAAGTACATGGTTGAAGAAGCAAATGAAGGTCCAATCGAACTAAACACCACATACCATACAAACCATCCGGAAATTCAAACTCCAAAGAATGACAAAAAGATGGAATTGAAGCCACTACCACCCCACTTAAGGTACTCATACCTTGATGAAGTCCAAAAGCTCCCCGTGATAATTGCAAACGAGCTAACTCCTCAACAAGAAGAAAAATTGCTAGATGTATTGAGGAAAAACAAAAGGGCAATTGGGTGGAGTTTGGCGGATCTAGTGGGAATAAGCCCCCAAGTATGCGAGCACCGCATATTTCTTGAAGAAGGAGCAAGACCGGTCTGACAACCTCAAAGAAGACTTAATCCAACCATTCTTGAGGTAGTAAAGAAAGAAGTCACTAAGCTACTTGAAGCGGACATCATCTATCCGATCTCGGATAGCGAATGGGTAAGCTCGGTCCAAGTAGTGCCAAAGAAGTCCGGGGTGACAACAATAAAAAACGAAAGTGGTGAACTTATAGCAACAAGAGTGCAAAATTCTTGGAGAGTATGCATAGACTACCGAAGGTTGAATGCGGCCACAAGAAAAGATCACTTTCCACTACCATTCATTGATCAAATGCTTGATCGATTAGCCGGTAAATCATATTGTTGTTTTCTTGATGGTTACTCCGGTTACTTCCAAATTCACATTGCTCTAAAGGACCAAGAAAAAACCACATTTACTTGCCCCTTTGGAACGTATGCTTACAAGCGTATGCCGTTTGGCCTATGCAATGCACCGGCAATGTTTCAAAGATGCATGATGAGCTTATTTGCGGACTTTCTAGAGCAATCTATGGAAGTTTTCATGGACGACTTTAGTGTGTATGGTGATTCATTTGAGCATTGCTTAGGTAACCTTGAAAAAGTCTTAGAGAGATGCACCAAAACAAACCTTGTCTTAAATTTTGAAAAATGTCATTTCATGGTCAAACAAGGCATTGTTTTGGGACACATAGTCTCAAAAGAAGGCATCTCCGTAGATCCGGCAAAAATAAATGTCATATCTAGTTTACCTTACCCCTCCTCCGAGAGGGAAGTCCGCTCTTTTCTTGGACATGCAGGATTCTACCGGAGGTTCATCAAAGACTTTAGCAAGGTGGCCTTACCTCTCTCTCGACTACTACAAAAGGACACGGAATTTGAGCTAAGCAAGGAATGTATGGAAGCATATGACAAACTTAAAGTAGCATTGACACAAGCTCCTATTGTGCGAGGACCAAATTGGACTCAACCATTTGAAATCATGTGTGATGCTTCGAATTACGCGATAGGAGCCGGGTTGGCACAACGCGAGGGTAAGATTCCCTATGTCATAGCTTATGCTTCCAAAACACTAGACGGAGCCCAATCCAACTACACTACTACCGAAAAGGAACTCCTAGCTATTGTTTTTGCTTTGGACAAGTTCCGAGCCTATCTTCTTGGTTCCAAGGTTGTAGTGTACTCGGATCACGCGGCACTAAAGTACTTGTTGGCCAAAAAGGAATCAAAACCGAGATTAATTCGTTGGGTGCTTTTGTTACAAGAATTTGACTTGGAGATCAAGGATAGGAGTGGTTCCCAAAACCTAGTGGCGGACCATTTAAGTCGCCTCGAACACACAAAAGGCGACACCACTCCTATCAATGACTCTTTTCCTTTAGATGCTTTGCACGCAATCTCGGAAGTAGTTCCTTGGTATGCCCCAATAGCAAACTATTTGGTTTCACGCACTTTCCCTCCCAATCTCAACAAACACAAAAAGGATAAGCTGAAAAGCGAATCCAAATACTATATTTGGGATGATCCCTATTTGTGGAGGTGTGGAGCGGACCAAATAGTGTGACGGTGCATACCTCAAACCGAATTCCAAGCAATCTTGGACGCTTGCCATGCTTCCGAAGGAGGTGGTCACTACGGCCCCCAAAGAACGGCAAGAAAGGTCCTTGATTGCGGATTTTGGTGGCCAACTCTTCTCAAAGATGCTTCCCTCTATTGCAAATCTTGTCCCCACTGCATTCGGTTTGGAAACATTTCCAAGAAGGACGAAATTCCCCAACAAAATATGCTTTTTTGTGAAATCTTTGACGTATGGGGAATCGACTTCATGGGACCATTTCCAAATTCCAATGGCTTTCTCTACATCTTGTTAGCCATCGATTATGTGTCAAAATGGGTGGAGGCAATCCCTACCCGAACGGATGACGCTCATGTTGTTTATTCTTTTGTGAGGAACAATATCATTTGTCGCTTTGGCTCCCCAAGAGCAATCATAAGTGACCAAGGATCCCACTTTTGCAACAAAAAAATAGATGGCCTCATGAGAAAATATGGCATCATACACAAAGTCGCCACGGCTTACCACCCTCAGACAAATGGCCAAGCCGAAGTTTCTAACCGGGAAATCAAACATGTGTTGGAAAGGATTGTGAAGCCGAATAGGAAGGATTGGAGCACTAAACTCCCCGATGCACTTTGGGCCTATCGAACGGCTTACAAGACACCTATTGGCATGAGCCCCTTTCGGCTTGTATATGGTAAAGCATGCCACTTACCGGTAGAGATTAAACACAAAGCTTATTGGGCCGTAAAGGAATGTAATATGAGCTTGGGTGGGGCCAGAGTAGAGAGAAAGCTTCAATTAGCGGAATTGGAATGTTTGAGATTAGAAGCTTATGACAACTCTAGACTTTACAAGGAAAAGTTGAAAGCCATCCATGACAAGAACATTAGGAGAAGAGAATTCCGACCCGGTGAACTAGTCCTTCTCTACAACTCAAGGTTGAGATTACTACCCGGAAAGCTTAGATCAAAGTGGGATGGACCCTACCAAGTGGAGAAAGTAGAACCTTATGGGGTCTACCACTTGCGCCACCCATCAAGTCCGGACATTTTCAAGGTAAACGGGCACCGTCTCAAATTGTATCATGGTGAGCAAAGAAAGAACTTCAAGGAATTTGAAGTGTTCCTCTTGAGGGATGCACCTCTTGAACAAGAACTTTGAGCTATTGAAAGTCCAACTTAAGGACGGTAAACAAAAGTGCTAGGTGGGAGACACCCCACCATGGTAAGATCTTCCTTTGTACATAGCCATTGCATCATTCTTTAATTGACACTAGCTTAACACTTGACTTCATGTTTGATAGCTAGATTTCAATTCTAATTCTGCTTCATTTGTTGAGTTCATTGGTAGTTTATCCAGTTAAAACGCCCTGCTATAGTGCTGAAGTGGATGTTTGGGGGGGGGGGGTTGGAATGTCATAAGTAGTGCAAAATCATGCAAAAATTTTGAAAAAGTACCCTTCTGCGCGTGCGCGCACCTGGCGGCGCGCGCGCCCTTGAGGCATTTGGCGACCACCCACGCGAACGCGCACCATGCGCGGACGCGTGGGTTGCGACAAACGCCCCTCCATATATTTACCCGAGAGTTACGCCCACACCATGCCAGCGCCATGCCTGAAGCATAGGCCACTTACGCGTGCGCGCACATGGCGCGTACGCGCGCTTGGCAAAATCTGCAGATCGACGCGCTAGCGTACTATGCGCGTCTGCGTCGATCACCCTTTTGCACTCCTGGTACTTATTCCAGAGAGTTAAGCCACTCTCGGGCCCGCACTAAGCCACCAGCCCAGCACCTCTGCCGCGTGCGCGCACCTGGCGCGCACGCGTCCATACACTAACCACACGAGGTGCGCGCGCGCTTTAGCCGCGCACGCGCCCCTTGTTCTGCACTCTCCTCTAGGCCACTCCACAGAGAGTTAGGCCCACCCCAGGCCCTTCTCATGCCTGGGGCATAACCACGTTGACGCGTGCGCGCACCGTGCGCGCGCGCGCCAATAGCTATGCAGCCAACTTCTGGTACCTCGTGCAGAGAGTTGTGCCACCTCTATGCCACCCCTATGCTACCAGCCCAAATGCATGGGCGCGTGTGCGCAAGGTGCGCACGCGTACCCCCACTGCGCCTTGCTCTCTCGCGCGAGCGCGCACCTGGCGCGCACGCGCGGGTGATCGGCGCCAACTTAAGAAGGGGGCATACTTACCCCCCTTCATTCCTCTTCCCCTTCCTTCCTCTTCTCATCCCTTCTACTACCCATCCACCCACCACCATTCCTGCTTCTCAACCACCTTCTACCACCTACCTCCGGTGGCCCCACATTAATTCTCCACTCTCCATCAACCCACTCTACAACTTCTTCTTCCATATCTTTCTCCATCTCACAAGGTACTATACTAAGCTACCCTCTTACTCCAACCATCTCTTTTGATTCTTAATCATTTAGTTTCACCTTCTTTTAGGTAGCTTCTTTCCTTTTCTTCTTTTTTTTTAGTTACTTCTTTAGGATGTTTTTGTTTTTTTCTCCCTTTCAATTTAACTCTTCATGGGCATTTGGGTCTCAAATTCACTTGCATTAGTAGATGAGTTGTGTTGCTTATTTTTCTTACAACCATTGTGCACTGTAGTCATTAATAATGGATTGTGGAATGTCACATTGCTTTCACCTTCTTCTAATCACATACTACAAATAGGATGCACGCCAAGTGTTCGACGAAAGGCATACTTGAGTTTTGAGTTCATTTTGACTACATTGCTTCTCAACTAATCACTTTTGCGTGCATCCCCACATTCCCCAATCCATTCACTCACCTTTTCTTAACTTGCTTTCCGCTTGTGGTCTTTAAGGGTGTATGCCTCTCATGCTTCTTACTTGCATGCTTCAACTACCCTTGTACCACATGCAATTAAATTGCCTTGCTCTTCACATGTTATCTTACTACATGTTGCAGCTGTCATGTAATAATGATACCCACACTCTATGGCATAACTTTTCATTGCATCATCACATTTAATTACGCTTCTTCGAGTTTGACGTTATCCCCTTTCTTTGACATCACAGGATGGTAATCAAAAAGAACAAAGGGAAGGCTCCGAAGAAGCCAGCTTCCAATAAAGCGCGTCAAGAACTAATGGCCAAGCCACTCTTAAAAAAGACTAAGGGCCCCGTTGATGTTCTAGAGAAGGACAACCCTCCAAAGGATTCAAACAAGTTCCCCAACCGCTACTGCGAACTTGTTTACTCAAGAATGATTGAAAGAAATTATCACCCGAAACCCCTCCTAGTCCTACCGGCTCACCTCAATTCGATTGTGATGCCATGCATTGACCGGAGGCATTGGAGGTTCCTCTTGAGGCAACCAAAGGAGGCCAATCTCTCATGGGTGGTGGAATTCTACTCCAACTACCACTCACCCCTTCTCACATCAATATTTGTGTGCCGGAAGCAAGTGTCAGTCACAGTGGAAACCATCCGAGAAGTCCTTGGGATTGGGCAATTGTCGGATGGATATGATGCCTACCAAGAAGTCTTGGCTACATGCGATGACCGTGTATTCGATTGGGACGCGATCCTCCGTGTAATTGCTTTACCCGACGCATATTGGATTCGGGGGACCATAAAGCAAAGACCAAAAGGTTTAGACGTCCGCCACCTTACTCAAGAAGCCACGGCATGGGCCCAAATTCTAGCTCACTACGTGCTCCCAAGCACCCATGGGTCATCCATTACCGCCGAGCTTGCCTTATTGATATGGTGTATCCTAACCGAGAAACCGGTCGACATTTTGCATGCCATCCGCCAATCCATGGGGCGCATTCATACCAAGGGAAATCTACCATTCCCCGCTATGGTGACCGAATTAGTTGCAAAGGCTGGCGTCAACCGAGAGGCTAAAGATAGGAGAACCTCAATTCCGGTCGAAGGTGATGTTATTCCGACCAAGAGATGCCTCAAGCCTCCGGAATTCACCAAGGACATTGGCCTACCCTCACCAACTCGCAACACTACCACATCATCTACACCACAAAAATCAGCCACCCAACGCCTTGAAGACCTTCACAAGAAATTGGACCGTTATGAGAGGCGTAACCAACGCCGATATGCTCATGTGAAGAGACTTCTAAGCGTAGTCACACCACCTATGGAGGAGCCAGATATCTCCACATCCACCACAACTTCAAGCGGGGATACCGATGACATTGGAGATGAGGGACACTCGGGACTCGACCACCCATTACGCCTAACCTATAGCACGGAGGACCGTGCTAAGTTTTAAGTGTGGGGAGGTCGGCCGACCGATCTCCGTAGGTAACATCCAAATAAATTCTTGTTCCTTGAACTCCTTTATAATTAGGATAGTTTGCATGATTAGGTTTTAGTGACACCATTAGCATGATAAGTTTACTTGGTTGGAACAATGAAACTCTTTCTTAGGAAACCAATACTTTGGGGCAACCGTGGCATTGCCAATTTTAAAATACTTTGATGCCAAATTTGCATGAAGAATTATATTTTGGAACATGGTTTTTGAGCTAAGAACACAAGCAAGTGAGATTTGAGCCTAATGATGTGGTTACATCTTATAACCACTTATTCTCCTTCTTGTGTGCATTATTCTCTTTCTATGATGGTAATCCTTGATTTGTTTGATTCTTTGTGTCCAGTATTCTGTGTATTCATGCATTTATATGATTGAGGCCATCATTTCATTAGCCCACTTACCCAAATGGCCTTGCCTTTGATCTTCCTTTGTTAGCCAAAGTTGAGCCTACAATTATCCCACTTTGTTCTTAATTTAGCACATTACAAACCTTAAAGCGGAAAAACAATGAATGTCCTTAATTTGGATCCTTGATTAGCTTAGGCTAGAGTGTGTGAGTATCATTCAAGTGTGGGAACCTTGGGACATTGGGCGAATAAAAGGGTATTTTGATTGTTATTGAAAATATTGGGAATTGGGTACATACTCATGTATTGATCAAATGTAAAACCTTATGCATTGATGTTCTTGTATATAGGAAAAAAATTGAATGAAAAAAAAAGAGAAAAGAAAAGAAAAAAAAAGAAATAAATATGCGAAAGAAAAAATATATAGAAAAAGAAAGAAAAAAAAAGAGAGAAAAGAAAGAAATAAAAAGGGGACAAAATGCCCCAAAGCAAAGTATAGCTCAATAAAATCAATGCATAAGTGTTGCGAAGTGGAAAGAAAGTGCATGAGTATGTGGAAAAGTGAAGGATGGGTAGCTAGGTTAGCACTTAATTGTATAGGTTATTATATAGGTTAGGTGTGAAGTTTAAGCTTATCAAAGATTCAAATTTCAAACTCACTTGACCAAATACGCATCCTACCTCAACCCTAGCCCCATTACAACCTAAAGAAAATACATCATGATAATTGTATGCGTGCATTGAATAATTGTTGATTGTTAGAAGAAAAACAAATCTTGGAAAGCATGATTAGGGGAGAATTGAGTGAATCAACCCCAAACACCGAGTGGCTAGAGTGTAAACACTTCCGGTGAGGGTTCGATGCTCAATTCCTTGATTCCCGGCTCTCACGGGCATTCCTCATGCAATTGCATATATCGCATTTGACGCTTAAAATTGGCAAGTCCCATACATTGACCACCATCGTGTCCCATATGCTCGCATATATCATGGGAAGGTTGATTTGTTCCTAACCAAGTAGATAATAGCATTAGTCATAGTTGCATTCATATAACTAGGTTGCACCTCATGAGTCTTATACTTTTGTGATCCCTCGGTCTTCTGTGTTTCTTTTACATTCCTCTAAGCATGAGGACATGCTAGAATCTAAGTGTGGGGAGGTTGACAAACCCCATTTTGAGGGTTTATCTTGTGTTGATTTCAGGGGTTTTATCAATGATTCCACACACTTTCTATATGAAAATACAAGATTTTGTATTCCTTTCCTAGTTTTGCCCCATGGATGAAAACATGCTTATTTTGCACTAAAATAGATACATTTCTAATCTTCTCTTGATGCCATTCGATGCCGTGACTTGTGTGTTAAGTGGTTTCAGAATATAGGGCAGGGATGGTCCGGAAGAGAGAAGGAGGATGGGAGCAAAGGAAGGGAGCATGAGAATTAAGCCTTGGATATCTCAGCATGGGCGCGTGCGCGCACTTGACGCGTCCGCGTGGATAGAGCAGATGGAAGTCGAAGCCAAGAGCCAAGCCACGAGCCGGCTTGCGTAGCGGCTAAGCCATGATCTTCATGGGCGCGCACGCGTACGTCACGCCTCCGCGTACATTACAAGGTGCATCGGTGGCGCGCACGCGTACCTTGCGCGTGCGCGCCGATGTTCGAATATGATTTTTTAAGAAGCCACGTGACTTAGGCGTGGAGTTAGTTGGGAATCCCATTTTTGGGGAATGCCTTGGCGGGAAAAGCTTAAGAAAACCAAAGGAGCAAGGGTTAAGGAGTTTTTAGTTCATTTTTAGATTTTAGATATTTTTTGAGGGATAGTTAGTTACACTCTTGGAGGAGAAGAGAGAGATCCCAAGCTCTCACTAGGGTTCTTCTTCATCCAATTTCTGAATTTTCAATCACTCTTTGGTGAGATCCATTCCAATTCTCACTTTACTTTGTTCATGTCATAGATTTTCTTCTCCAATTTCAAGTAGTAGTTGTAATTGCTCAATTCTCATAGATCTAGAATTCAAACTTTGTAATTTTGGATTTCATCAATACTTTGAGAATTTGATTTTCATTGTTGCTCTTTGATACTTGTTGTTAGTTCCTTGTGTTGCAATACTTTTAATTCTACTTTTCTTCTCATTTTACTATGACTTTCTTTCTTGCTCATCACATGTTTGATAAAATGTCAACACTAGTTATGGAGTAGAAATTTCTCACATGGCATAGGGTTGGGTCATTAGAAGAAGTTGAATAGTTGTGTCCATTGTTGATTTGAAATTAGGGATTGTTAATTGATTTGGAGTGCACTAAAGCTAGATTCCCATGAGGTGAAGCTAGAACTTGTGACTCAAGTTGATTATCTTCATTTGACTTTCCTCTATACCTAGGGGGTAACTAAATAAGGCAAGGCCTAATTGTTGTCATCATTGAATGAACTATAGGGATAGAAATTCTAATGCCAACCCTAAGCCAAGTCTTTTAATGATTGATTGTTTGTTTCCTATTACTTTGCTAAAACCTTCAAAGAATCCCAACAAGGCTTTCTAATCAATAAGATGCACACTTTGGCAATTCCAAGGGAGGACGACTCGGGAGACTTGTACTCTCGGATATAGACTGTAGGATTGTTTGGTACGAAATTTAAGTGTCGATTAGACTATACTCACGATCATATTCATCTTTAGATTCTAATTCGGCATGCTAAATTTCGTTTATCAGATCTCTGATGTTTGGGGGACGCCGTCCCGGATAACGGAGGCAGATCTCCGGCGGCTTCGTGACCAGGGGGCTATTTTCGGGGGTGGCGATGTCGAGCGTCAATATGAGCTCGTTGTCCCCGGGGTCGACGAAAGGGTTTGTTACTTGAATTTAGACTCGCCGACCGTTCTGGACTGGATGTGGGTATACGAGTTTATGTTACGCGGCTCGGCGTACGGTTGTCGTTCTCGCCCTTTGTTCAGGTGCTGCTGAGTGGGTGTTTCATCGTCCCGTCTCAGTTACATCCAAACAGTTGGGCGGCCGTTCGCTCCTTCGAGCTCGTGTGCGAGTACTTGGAGCTTTCCGTTTTGGTTAACGTCTTCCTTTTCCTTTTCTTGTGCACTCTTCTGACTAAGGAGGGGAAGCACAAGAAGGGATACATGTCTTTTAGAGCTCAGCCGCATCATCGTATATTTGGTTTGTATGAGGATTTCTTTCACGGTTTTAAGAGAGAGTTTCTTAAGGTACGCCCTACTCGGGGGCAGCACCCTTTTTGGTTAACACTAGAGGGGGAGTGTCGGTTTTCGACCTACTGGAATTTTGGTGCCGGTCTGTTGTATCTAACAAAGGTTACTTATGAGGGGTTGTCCTCAGAGGATCAGGATATCGCTGATGTACTTTGGCACCTCTTTGGGGAGTGTCCTTTTCATCCTCGTGATGTTATGGGGGATTCAGAGGCTTTCCGTACTTTTCTAGGTGTTTTCTGTTGTCCTTTCTGTTTGTTTGTCTTCCTGATTTGGTGATTTATATTTCTTATGTTTTCTTTTCAGTTGAGATGGTTGGCGGTTTGACCACTTTGGCGAGGTTGAAGGCTGCCATGGACCGGGAGATGGCTTCGGAGGCTTCCCCTTCTACTCCTTCGTCCCAACCTGCAGATGACTCTCGTGCCGTGTCTCAAGAGGTAGCCGCGCCCGAGGTTAGAGGCGATGTTCACGTTGCTTCGGGCCTGGTAACTTCTGGGGGTGATGAGGAGGTAGTCGTGGTCTTGGCATCCGGTGCTTCTCGGAAGCGAAAAAGGCCGGAGGAGGTTAGTAGTGAAATTCTGGAGGAGGAAGGGGGTTCTGTTCCTTCCGTGATGGACTGGAGGTTTGATGCTCCGGCTTTCATTGACCAGCACCTTATGCTTGAAACTGAGAAATTCTTTCATGATTGTGACGTTGCTGTTCAAGCGAAGTCGGTCTATCGGGCTCTTCTTTGTTTCGCTGTGATCATTCGGAAGGCCGAGCCCATGATGTCTCAGGTGGGTCTTCTGAATAAGAAGCTGTGTCAGTCCCAAGCTGAGGTGATAAAGGTGAAGGAGCAGCTTGCGGCGTTGGATTCGGCTAGGGAGAAGGTTGTCAAAAATTCTGAGGACGCTGGGGCCGAGCTTCTCCATCTGTCTGAGGTTGAGACTTTTCTGTTATCTCAGCTGGGCGGGGAGCGAAAGCGGGCTTCCGACGCCAAATCTCAAGCTGTCGTGCTTCTTGATGAGGTAAATATTTTGAAGGCCAAGGTTGCTGCTCTGGAGGTCGAGACCGAGGGTCTGAAGAAGGAGAAGGTGGAACTGCTGGCGGATGTAAAGAGCGCTATCGCTGCTACTGAGGAGACGATGAGGGCCCAAGCTTCGGTCCTGCGCCGAACGTAGACGTGTCCGTGATGGAGGCATTTAAGACTGTCCGTGATGGCCAGATCTTCGATTTCCAGTAGGCTTTTATTGTATCTTTTGGTTGTATTCTGAGAACTTGTAATTTTATGTTGGTGTTTTGGCCGTGTAGCCATGTGTTGTGACTTTTGTTGGTATATTAGCCGTTTTGCCCATGTTGTGATACTTTCGTGTTTTATCGAATTTGTGTTTGAGGTCGTTCGGGCCAATTAAGGATTTCGTGTTTCAACCATCCTCGGTTATTCTTGAGTCATTTTGTGTGACTCATAGTGGAGGGGTAGGTCGTCGTTAGGCCGTTTGTCCGTGTTGTGTGGATATCCATTTTTTGGCCCCGGGGGTGATCAGTCCCTGGTGGTGGCCGTTTGTTTTTTGGAAGGGGTTTATCGTTTTCTGAAATAGAGAGGAGGAGGTGAAATAAACTTTATTTTAAAATACCGGGCTTTGTTAAAACCCTTCCGTGTGGGCGGGAAAGAGTACCCGGTAAAAAACATTTAATTAATTAATGAGGTAAAAAAGTACAAGGGAAGGCTAACTTTAAACCTACGTTTTCTTAAGTGTAATACCGTCGTAGGTTGGCGGCATTCCATGTTCTCGGTACCTTGGTTTCGTCGAGTCATTTGACTTTTTGTCTCCATTCCCGATTGTCGCCTTGATTCTGTATGGGCCTTCCCAATTAGGGGTGAGTTTCCCTTCTTTAAGGGTGGGGACACCAATGTCGTTTCATCATAGGACGAGATCATCAGGTGTGAATTCCCGTCAGACTACGTCGCGGTTGTACCTTAGACCGATTCTTTGCTTTAAGGCTAGCTCTCGCACATGGGCTATGCTTCTCACTTCGTATGTGAGGTCCTATTCTGCCTCTTCGTCGTTGCCCCCGATCGTTCTTCTAGGGCTTGGATCTCCGACTTTTACTGGGATAATGGCTTCTACGCCATATGTTAAGCGAAACGGGGTTTCCCCTATGGACGTCTGGGGTGTGGTTCGGTATGACCAGAGTTCGTCGGCCCATAGTTCTTTGGCCCCGTCGAATCGTTTCTTGAGTTCTTTGACTATTATCTTGTTCATCGACTCCACCTGTTTGTTTGTCTCGGGGTGTTCTACCGAGCTGAAACGGTGGGATATATGCAGCCCCTCTAAGAATTCTCTAAATTTTTTTATCGGTGAATTGGGTTTCGTTGTCCGAGATTGCGATCTCGGGGATCCCGAACCAGGTTATTATGTCTCTCCAAAAAAACTTTCAGCATTGGGTTGCTGTGATGGAGGCCAGGGGTTCGGCCTCGATCCATTTGGAGTAGTAGTCGATGGCGACGATGAGGTACCAATGTTGTCCGGGTGCCGTGGGACAAGGGCCGACGAAGTTGACGCCCCATGTTCCAAATGGTCGGTCTACCGTTATGATGTTGAGCTGGTGTGGGTTGGCTTGGTGGAAGTCGTCATGTATCTGGCACTTGCTGCAGTTCTTTACCTACTGTATGGAGTCCCTGATAACCGAGGGCTAGAAGTATCCAGCCCAGATAACTTTCTGGGCCAAGGTTTTGCCTCCGATGTGGTGGCCGTAGCAGCCTTTGTGAATTTCGTGGAGTATGTACTCCGTGTCCCCATGCTTGACGCACTTGAGTAAGGGCTGCAGGAATCCTCATTTGTACAGTTGTCCCGTCACGACGGTGTAGTTAGCGGCTTCCTTTTTTATCCGATTTGCTTCTTTAGGGTCCTTGGGTAGTACTCTGTTAAGGAGGTATTGTAGGATAAGGGAGATCCATGATTTATGGTCGGAGATCGGTTAGCCAGTGGCGGTTGATACAGACAACGTTCTGGCGATTCTTGGATTAGCAACCGGTTTTCTTGTCCTGGCTTGGTGCTGGCCAGTTTTGAGAGTAGATCTGCCCTTGTATTTCGTTCCCTGGGGACGTTTTGTATCGTTACATGATCGAATTCTTCCTTTAACTTGTTTACTTTGTTGAGGTATTGTTGGAGTAGGGAGTCCTGTGTTTGGTAGTCTCCGTTAATTTGGGAGCTGACTACCTGTGAGTTGCTGCATACCTCCAAGATTTTTGCGCTGACCTCTTTGGCTAGTGTCAGACAGGCCAAGAGAGCCTCGTGTTCTGGTTGGTTGTTGGAGACCGGAAACTCATACCGAACGGATTGTTCGATCATGATCCTGTTTTGGCTTTCGAGTATCACCCCGGCTCCCCCAAAAGTGGTGTTGGATGAACCGTCTACGTGCAGCTTCCAAGTTTCTGTGGCGGGGTTTCCTAGAGTCATCTCGGCGATAAAGTCTACCACGGCCTGTGCTTTGATCGCGGTCCGAGGTTCGAGCTTTATTTGGAATTGGGATAGTTCTATGGACCATGCTAGCATTCTCCACGCCAGATCGGGCTTATGTAGGACTTGTCTGACCGCTTGGTCAGTTCGGACCGTAATGGGATGAGCCTGGAAGTATTGGCAAAGACGTCGGGAGGCTGTGAGGAGTTTGAAAGCGAGTTTCTCAAGGCGGGAGTAGCGTGACTCCGTGTCTTGGAGGACTTTGCTTATGAAATAGATAGGCCGATAGGCCCTATTCTCATCTTTTCGGACGAGTACCGCCGCAAGTGCTTCTTTCGTTATGGATAGGTATAGGTAGAGGACCTCTCCCATTTGGAGTTTAGCAAGAATGGGGGGTTCTTCTAGTACTTTCTTGAAGTGTTGGAATGCCCCTTCACACTCTATATCCCACTTGAAAGGAGTTCCTTTCTTCATAAGTTTGAAAAAGGGGATCGCCTTCTAGGCCGACGCACCGAGGAAACGGAATAGGGAGGTTCGTCGGCCGGTCAGTTTCTGGATGTCTTTGAGATTTTTTGGACTTGCCATTTCGAGGATAGCTCTACACTTCTTGGGGTTTGCCTCTACCCCGTGTTGTGTGATCATGAACCCCAGGAATTTTCCTGCTTCCATTCCGAAGGTGCATTTTGTCAGGTTAATGCGCATTCTGTGCCTCCTTAAGGTGTTCATTACGAGCTTAAGGTCGCCGAAAGGTTGTTTACCAGATTCAGTCTTGGCGAGCATGTCATCTATGTAGACCTCCATCTTGGTCCCAGACATGCCTTGGAATATCTTGTTGACGAGCCTTTGGTAAGTGGCTCCAGCGTTTTTCAGGCCGAAGGGCATGACTATATAACAGTACGTGCCGTTGGGGGGTGATGAAGGCCGTTTTCTCCTCATCGGGTCGGTACATGGGTATCTGGTTGTACCCAGAATATGCGTCCATGAAGCTGAGATATTGGTGACCAGATGCAGTGTCTACCAGCCCATCGATATTTGGTAGGGGAAGGCGTCTTTTAGACAGGCTTTGTTTAGGTCCGTGTAGTCGACGCACATCCGCCACTTTCCATTAGCTTTTTTTACTAGCACGATGTTAGCTAGCCAGATCGCATAGGATAGTTCCCTGATAAAGCCCACTTTGAGGAGGGCTTTGACCTGTTTCTTGATCTCGGCTGCTCGGTCGGGGGACATTTTTCGTCTCCTCTGTGTCACAGGCTTGGCCTTGGGATCTACGGCTAGTCGGTGGGACATTAGGTCGGGATATATTCCTAGCATGTCGGGGGGAGTGAATGAGAACAAGTCTCTGCTCTGTCTTAGGAGGCGCGAGAGATCTTCCTTAAGGTCATATGGGAGGCTCTTGTTGATGAAAGTGATTCTTCTTTGGTGTGTCTGACGAACGGATTTTCTATCGGTAAAGAAATTCACAAATATAATCGCGTTGTAAGTATAGTTTCTAAACCAACGGAGAATCCTTTCGTGCAAAAGTTTTGGTTGTCACAAGTAACAAACCCAGTAAAATTTATAAACCGAAGTATTCAAATCTCGGGTCGTCTTCTCAAGGAATTGCAGGAAAGTATGATTTATTATTGGTTATGAGTTGTGTAAATTGGGATTTTGGGGATGAGAAATAAGAAGAGTAAATTGTAGAGGAAATAGAATAATAACAATAAAAACTCTTGATAAGGTATGAGAATTGGAAGTCCTATCCTAGTTATCCTTATCAATTGTGATGAGAATCGGCTTTTGCTCCCACTTGGTCAACCTCTAACTATGAAGGTATATTAAGTGCATAAATCAATTTGATTCCTCAGGTCCTAGTCAATTCCTAAGAAAAGACTAGAGTTAGGGGAATCCAAATCAATCAGCAAAGAATTCCAATTTTCAATCAACAAGGTGTTTGATAACTCAAGTGTCTGCAATTACTCAACACAAGCTAAGAATGTAAAAAGCTAAATTAAAATCATATATTTGAAATACCTCAAGTTATATTAAATAGAAAATCAAATTAAACATAGGAATCCATAAATCAAAGTAATAGAATAAATAAAAGTAGAAATAAAATTAAAGGAACGTTGAACCTGGTATGAAGAAACAATCCTAATGACTAAAAGAAATTCTAATCCTAAAACCTAAGAGAGAGGAGAGAGCTTCTCTCTCTAGAAACTACATCTAATCCTAAAATTGTGAATTATTAGCTTCCTTGATGAATGGATGCATTCCCCCACTTTATAGTCTCTAATATGTGTTTTCTGGGCCAAAAACTGGGTCAAAAACAGCACAGAAATCGCCCCCAGCGATTTTTGGTACGTACAGGTCACTGCAAAGTCATGCGGAAGCGTCGTCTACGCGTTAGCGTGGATTGGGATTTTGCCATGTCATGCGTCCGCGTGATCCACGCATTCGTGTCACCTGACTTCGGGGCAGCTATAACAAATTATATATATTTGCGAAGCCCCAAACGTTAGCTTTCCAACGCAACTAGAACCGTGTCATTTGGACCTCTGTAGCTCAAGTTATGGTCGATTTAGTACCAGGAGGTCAGGCTGGACAGCATTAGCAGTTTCTTCAGTTTCTTGTATTCCTTCCACTTTTGCATGCTTTCTTTCCATCCTCTAAGCCATTCCTGCCCTGTAATCCCTGAAATCACTTAACGCACATATCACAGCATCTAATGGTAATAAGAGGATTAATATTAGCAAATATATGGCCAAAGAAGCATGTTCTCAATCATATCACAAAGTTAAGAAGGGAAAATGTAAAACTATGCAAATAGTATGAATAAGTGTGCAAAGACTTTATAAAAACCACTCAAATTAGCACAAGATAAACCATAAAATAGTGGTTTATCAGTGTCCTATTTGTAGTTTTTCCATGTCTCCCTCTGGTTCCAGTCTAGGTTGTCTGTCTTGCCAGGCATCGAGGTCAGCTAAGAATATGTCAGCCGCATCGTAATATCTCTTCTGTAGGACTAGGCTGGTGTTGTCGCATTCTACTGCGATTTTTCGGTCTCCGTGGATTGTTCCGATAGAGCTGACCTCTGTGGTGAACTTCATGAGGAGGAATTTTGTGAAGATGATGGCAGAGAGGTCGTTGATTGTTTTTATTCCGAGGATAACATTGTAAGCGGTGGAGTCCTTGAGGACCACGAACTCGGATAGGATTGTCTTCCTTTGGTTTATTGTCCCTATGGTAAGGGGAAGGACGATGGAACCGTCTGGCTTGAGGAAGTTGTCTCCGAGTCCGGGACTCCGTTGCGGTGTGTTTGGAGGTTGTCGTTGCAGAGTCTGAGCTTGTCAAAGGCTCCTCTGTAAAGGATGTTGCAGTCCGCTCCGGTGTCCACCAGTATTCTTCTGACTAGCTCGGTTTTAATCTTTGCCGAGATGACGAAGGGGGCTCTTCCACCGAAGTGTCATGTTGGTAGTCCTCGGGGGAGAATGTTATTGCCTTACTGGTGGGGACAGATGGGGTTTGGTTTTTGACTGCTAAGATCTTGAGATCCTTCTTGAGTGCTGATTTCAATTTTTCCAGGGTGTCTTTGCCTATGATGACGTTTATGACTATGGTCGGGTCTGTCTCTGGGCTTTCCCTGGGGGCTTGTCTCAGTGTCCTCGGGTTGCATCCTTCTCTCTCTGGTGATCTGTCTCTTTCTGCGCGTTTTGGTTCCCTGATGATTTTGGCGAATTCGGAGAGCTTGCCCTCTCATATACCTTGTCCGAGAGCGTCTTTTAAGTCGAAACAATCTTGTGTCCTATGTCCGTATCCTCGGTGGTAATCCCAGTATAGGGTTTTGTTGCCACCCGTTCTTTCCTTAAGTTGTCGGGCCTTCGGGAGGATACCTTGGTCTACTATTTGGTGGTATATCTCGGTGATCGGGGCTGTCAGAGGTGTGTAGTTAGAGAATTTTCCAACTCTGGGAGGTCGGTTTATGTTTGCCATTTTGGGATGTTCCTTCTGGTTTTCTCTTGGTGGGGGGTTATGGCGAGGTGCTGTATGTTGCCGTGCTGCCGTTTGTTGGCAGCTACAACTTGGTTTACCTCTTCATCGTTTATATACTCCTTTGCGATGCCCTGGATCTCATGCATGGTCCACACTGGTCTGGTAGTGAGGTGTTTCCGGAAGTCTTCGTTCATGAGTCCGTTAGTTAAGCAAAGGCTTGCGACTGAGTCCATGAGTTCGTCGACCGTCAAGCACTCGTCGTTGAACCCGTCAAGGTATTTTCTCGTGGACTCATCCTGTCTCTGGGTAACTCCTATCAAGCTGATGGGATGTTTGGCTTTTGTGATTCTGGTGGTGAAATGGGCCATGAATTTCCGCGAGATATCGTGGATGCCAGTTATAGATCCCATGGGGAGGGCGTTAAACCATTTAATCGTGAGCCCGGCTAGGGTTACCGGGAAGGCCCTGCATCAAACCGCGTTGGCGGCCCCTTCCAGGTTCATCCTGGCCTCGAAGGCCGTTAGGTGTTCCTGGGGATCCTTGGTTCCGTCATACTTCATATACTTCTGTGTTTGGCTTCTCGGTGTCGTCGGTCGTCGTCTGTGTCATGTCGATGACTTGGGTCGCAGGAGATGCTGCGATCGTACCTCTTACTGTGTCACCGTTCGAGCGAATTATCGTGCCTTCCGTTATTCGTGTTGCGTTGGTGTCCCTGGTCGCAAGAGACGTTGCGATCGTTCCTCTTGTCATGTCGCCGCTCGGGCGACCTGCCGTGTTTGGTTTCATGATGAGATCTTGATCTGGAAGTCGCGTGGCTTCCATTTTCGGTGTGGTGCTTTTCCTTAGTTGCCAATCGTCCCTCGAGTTCTTGTACTCGGAGGCAGAGATCTTGGATTATCTGGGCTGTCTTTTCTCCCAGGTTTTCGGGGCCCGTGTTTCGGGGCCATTTTCCTTATTTTGTAGTGGGGTGGTCTGGTGAATAGCACTTGCTATCCTTCCATGGGATGTAGCCTCGCGGTGTTCGGGAGTTGGGTTCCTTGTTCGGGAGTTGTCGTGGTGGCTTGGGGACTGCTTCTCGAAGACATCCGCCATTCCGTCTTGACGTTGCAAGTCCCACAGATGGCGCCAATGTACAAGATTTTTCGAGTACGGGTTGAGAGATGGATCAGGAACTTGCGGGTCGGGGCGGATGCTAGATTCTTCAACTGGAGCAATGAAGAGGGAGATACCTGCAAAGACACTCCGATGCTCAAGTCAGAATGGATCTGAGATGTATAAGGTATGTAGAATGAATGTCGTACTTGAGGGGAGCCTAGGGCTCCTTTGATATAGGTATTGGTGAGTATCTTATCTTATCTTATCTAGCTAAGATAAGGGAGTCCTTTGAATTTGAATGTTGGTTAAGAACTCTAATGAGCCGATTTCAGACCTTCTAAAAGAGCGGTGCGGTTTGGTCCCAAATAGTCGGGTTTAGAGGCTATTCCGGATATAGAATCTATGGGCCGGATCCATAACAAAATTCAAGTGAAAAATGAAAAAATTAGAATGCCAAGCTATAGAATGCTACTATATATGTTCTTTTTCTATCTCTTATTCAGATAATTTTATCATCTCCCTCTTTAATTGAAATTCTAAGTATAGCTGCTACGATTATTAGACTGAAATTTTCTTAAATGAATATTTAATTTCAAGTTCTGTTTGATTGAATTAATATTAAGTTAGAAATTCTCTATAATTTTGATTAAATTTTGCCTCTCTATCTTTCACAAAATTTCTATAGTTTCTCCTACACTTTTCTTATTTGGAATAAATTTGTTCTTCCATTTAATAAGTATAAATAGTAAAATTTAATTAGTATATATCACACACTTTTTAAAAAGAGAATTACTAACAAATATTCTTACGATATTTATTAAGATATCTAGAATAAAAACTTATACGTCAAAATATCTTATACATTTAATGTTATTAAAAACATTAAAATCTTTTCTTAAATATAAAAGTTCCTATTATTACATTCTTAACAAACTACAGATAATTTTTTTTATCTAAATGAACAGTAATTTAAAATCAAATAATATTGAGTGGAGGACGTATAATTATGAGTAAAGACTCAATTCCGTTTTTATCTATTTTCACGAAGGACAAAGCGATCCCTGTTAAAAAAAAAGGACATTTCGACTTTCAACCTTTTTATTTTGGGACAATACGGTTTCTCTGTTAAAAAATTCATTAAATAATAATAAAAATTAGTTTTATGGGAGTTTTATTTGTATTTTGTGGGGGGTTTTATAAATTCCATAAAAATCTTTTCAACAATATAACCAATTACTATCACTACTATCATTATCTTTTTCATCCTCATTATTATCACTCCTACATCTATTATTTTTATTGTGTAATCATACTTTATCATTATCATTATCTCCTCCACCGTCATCATCACCAATACCAATAGTATCAATATTAAAGTTCTCTTCTTTCATTTTTTATTTGATGTTATTTTTTTTTCTTTAAAAGGTATTGTATTATAATTACTTTTTTTGTGGCATTATTTTTATCAATGATTTTTCTTCACTTAACCACTATTGATAAAGGAATTTTTTAAAAACAAAGTTATTAATAGTTTTTGGAGGTTTAAAACCCCCACAAACTACAAATAAAATCCCCCCACAAAACTAATTTTTATCAAAACTAATTTTTTAACAGAAGGACCGTATTGTCCCAAAATAAAAAGGTTGAGAGTCGAAGTGTCCCTTTTTTTTTGGACAGGGATCGCTTTGTCTTTCGTGAAAATAGATAAGGACCGGATTGGATATTTATTCTATAATTATTTAACGTGGAACAAAGTAATATTGATAGAGTAAATAGCCATTCTAATAATAAAAGATTCCAATGTTTACAAAATTAATTATAAAAAAATTGAAATTAAAATTATGTCCATACAAAATACGTTTTGTTCGACAAAAATAATCAATTATTAAATTTTTATTTATAATTCCGTAAATATTTCTCTCCTATCCTAAATCGATTCGTTCCCTTTTTCTTTCTGATATTCATTCATAAACTACTTTGCAATTTCTCTCTTGTTATCGTTGTCACCGCATTCGCAGTAGGCTTTAAACCAGTCGCTGCCACTTCTCCATCAAAATTCTTACTGTCTCTCCATTTTCTTCTTTAGGATGTGTTTGTTTGAGGTGAAAATGAAATGAAGGAAAAGGGAGGAAAAGAAATAGCAAAAAAAATAATTTTTCTTTGTTTGATTGAGAATAGAAATGAAAAAAAATGAATAAAAAAATATTGATGGACCCACCAATTTTTTTTTCTCCAACAATAAAAAAAATAAAAAAAAAACTAAATCTCTCTCTACTTCTAATATTATTCCTTTATTTTTTTATATAATTTATAATATAAAAATAAAATTATTTTTTTATAATATATTTTTTATTTTTTTATCCAAATACATCTAAAAAAATAAAAATTCATTCAATTTATTTTTTTATTTTTTTATTTTCTTTTTTTTTATTTTTTTTTAACCAAACATAGCCTTTAGTCATATCAACTTCTTCCTCAGTTGTTTATTTCCATTCAAAATATCAGTGTTTAAATATTTTATCGTAAAAAAATAACTATTTATACAACATTTGGTATTTAGAAAGATTTTTGTTTTTTGGACATGTAAAAAGTGTTTCTATGTGGCTGCATCATACCACGCCAAATGTATAGTCGAAACTCAGAAAGTAAGATGACGCGGCACGCCAAAATCAAAGAGACATTGGAAAAATCTACATTTTTTTGTCTGATCTACACAAATTCCAAAAGAGGTGGCAACCTTGAACACCGCCATTACATATATATTCTTCGGTTACGTTATTATTCCTTATGCTTCATCCTTAAGCAAACAGCAAAACAATAGTGTTCATCCTTAGCTTCTTAATTATTATTTTTCATGACTGAAAAAGATGGACAAAGATCAACTAATCGTCCTCTGGAACCGCCTAATGAGGCCTTGCCATGTAAGTTCATAATTTCCAAATATTATTATATTTTGTGCAAATTAACAAGCAAAATTGATTCTGTTACGTTAATTCTTTAATTAATTCTTGTATAATGGCAAAATCATTCGGAAACCACCGAGAAATTGGATAGCCGTTTAAATTATAATTTACCTCAATCTGTTTTTATTGTTGTGCATTTATGTTGGTATTTCAATTTTTGTGCATTGAAGCTATAATTGTTGTTTATAGCATTTCTAATTTTAGATTTAATTTTAATTTAATTTTAGATTCAATAAAATTACTCATAAAATACTTGTATAAATACATGTTATAAATATTGATTTAAAATTAAAAAATTAAATTTATTCTTCTAATATTTAATTTGAATCTAATTAAAATTTTATATTATTTTTAATTATTTATTATATAAATAATAAAATCTTATTAATTTTATTTTATCAATCAATTTTACTATAAAAAGTACCTACTCTCTCTTTCTCTTGTCTCTTGTCAAAAGCTTCTTATATCCTCTATAGAAGACTAGAAGAGCAGTCTCCAGCCGGCTGAAAGGGACAATCACAACTGCAACTCCAAACCAATCCAGTGAGAAACCGAATATGTACATACATATTGTTTTTTAACATTTTTTTTTTTGGATGTCTTTGTTATCTTACAATTAATAATAAGAATAAATCTTTATAATTAAATAATTTATTTAATTAAGTGTAATTAAATCATTTACATATACGTAAATACGCTTTTTTTTCTTTTTAATATTTTAAATTTATGCGTACATATTTTTTTTATTTTTTCTTTTTTTTTTTTTACTTTTGATGTTGTATTTTTTTTTCATTATTGTTGTTACTACCACCATCACTTCTTTCTTTTTTTTTTATTTTTCCATTGAAATTTCTTCTCATTTTTCCTTTATTGTCATCGTGACTACCACTATTTTTCATTTTTTTTTTATTTCTTTTTTCATTTAATTTTTTTATTTTTTTTTCATTTTCTTTTTCTCTTTCTCCTCCATTATTATTATTATTATTATTATTATTATTATTATTATTATTATTATTATTATAAAAAAAAATAAAAAGAAAAAATACAGTATTAAAAAAGATATTTTTATTCTTTTATAATAAAATTTTGATGTAAAAACTAAGAAATTTATGTGTTATTATTATAAATTCTGGTGTATTTATATTTTGATAAGTTCAATATAATTCTAAACTCTTTCTTTTTTTTTTCTCTTCATCTTCTGCTGCTTTTTTTTTCTTTTTTATAATCATCATCATCTTTTTTTTATATTCATCTTTTTTTTCTTATTTTATCTTTTAAATTTTTTTTATTTTACTCTCTCAAAAATAATATAAATAAAAAAATCAAACAAAAAAAAAATACATAATGCTACAAAATTATTAGGAAGAGAATGAATCTACATTCATTTAACTAAAAGAAAGAAAGAAATAAAGAAAAAAAGAAGAAAAAATACAGCATTAAAAAAAATATTTTTGTACATTTATAACAAAATTTTGGCGTAAAAAATAATAAATTTATGTGTTATTATTAAAAATTTCGGTGTATTTTTATTCTAATAAGTTCTGAATAATTCAAAACTCTTTCTATTTCTCTTCTTCATCTTCTTGTGCTGCTTTATCTTCTTTTTCATCATCATCATCTTTTTTTTATTCATCTTTTTTTTTCTTATTTTACCTTTTCAAGTTTCTTCTTGTTTTATTTTTTTAAAAAAAATAAAAATAAAAAAATCAAACAAAGAGAAAGAAACACATAATGTTATAAAATGTGAATTCCAAATTTAATTTCAGAATTATTTGAGGTGCATTCCAAAAAGAAGTTCAGACTAAAAAGTGTACCTTATTTAGATTTAAAATGCAGCAAAATTAAATATAAAATATACTGAAATTATTTAATGATAACCTTTTTAAAAATTTCTGTCACAATTAAAAAATTTTTAAAAAGGAAAAAGAGGAGAAAAAAAGATACAGAAATAAAAGAACGACGATGAGGATGAAACGAATAAAAAAGAAGAATGAACGCGGAAAAAAAAGAAGGAGGAATGCGAGGAGGAGGAGGAGGAATACAAACGTTGGAGGAAGAACACGAAAAGAACCGCATGATTTCACATGCACATTATATAAATGGATTTTGTTGGGTTATGGTTAACTTGGTTGGTAAAATGATTTGGATGGGTAAGGAGATTAAATAATAATAATAATAATAATAATAATAATAATAATAAATTATACTATATGTATATCAAAATCAGTTACCAAAGTTAATCACAAGTATAAAATATATGTTAAAATATAAATATATATTAAAAATAAATTAAATCACACATATATTTATACACATATATTAATAGTTAATTTTAGTGATTAATTTTATTGTATGGATAGTATTTTTGTTATAATAATAATAATAATAATAATAATAATAATAATAATAATAATAATAATAATAATAATCCGCCTATTCTATTCTCAAATACAATCGCTGAAAACCCACGCACACAAACAACATTAAACATCTCTCCCAATGCTTTTCATAAAAACAGAAATTAAAAATCCCTCCTTCTCATCATATCAACTGTTAAATTTTAAATTGCATTCTACAGCTACAATTACCGTCACTTGCGCAATAGCAGAAGATTGCAATTGTGGTGTTGTGATGCCCTCGGTTCTTATAATTTATTCCCACAAAGAAAACAGAATTTACACGGCAATACGCATCACATAAGCCACAATGTCTCAATCGCATAAACTACAAGTCTATGATGACTTCTAGGACTGGAAGTGAGTCAAGCCAGTTCATGAGCTAGTTCGAGCTCGATAAGCTAAGTTCATGAGCTAGTAAGCCAAGCCTGATCTTAAAATTGAACTCATAAATTAAATGAGCTGAGCTTAAGTTTGGATAAGTTCAGCTCATTAGTTCGTGAACTGACTCGATTATATATATATATATATATATATATATATATATATATATATATATATTGTTATTTCATATGTATGTATATAACATTAAAAATATAGATTAAATGCATATAGAATATGTGTATTAATATATATATATATATATATATATATATATATATATATATATTAATGATTCTAATTATTTAAAATTTTATATTTATTTTTTATATATAATTTTAATATAGGACATAAATAAAAAATTTATAATTTATTGATAGATAACAATATATAAAATTGATCTTTTTAAATATTTTTTAAAATATATAAGTTATAATTTATTGATATAGAATTATAGATTATATATTTATGTTTCCATTATTTGAGCCAGTTCGTGAGCTCGAACCAGCTCGTGAGCTTTCGGTGAGTCGAGCTTGAACTTAAGAAATAAGTTCGATTGTTAATGAGACGAGTCGTGAGCCAAACTCAATTTTTGTGAGCCGAGCTCACTTCCAGCCCTAATGACTTCCACAACCGAAATTTAAAACCTTGACAAATGCACACCACAGTTCCATGAAAGGTACATGCAATGTAAAAAGTAAGTGATTAATAGTTATTTAGCACTTCAGACCTGCCTGCATAATCGATAAAACTTATTATTACATACCCATATATATTTATAACATGCTATTTAAACATGTTTAGCATTTCATGATCAGGGTGTTACAATCAACTTGTGGGATCAAACAATCCCAAGAAAACAAGCTGGCCGGAGTTGGTAGGCACCACTTCCGAAGAAGCAAAGAAGAAGATAAAGGAGGAGATGACTGAGGCTGATATCCAGGTGATTCCACCGGGTTACTTTGTCACTGCAGATTTTCGATCTCAACGCGTTCGAATTTATGTTGATCAATCTGACAAGGTCATTAGGACTCCCATCATTGGCTAGCTTTTCCAGTCCATCTCGCTAATCCCTCTAAGCATATATTTAAATCATATATATTACACTTTGGTGATGGATGTTACTGTACATTGTTGTAATAAGGTCTGCTTTTTTATGCAGCCAAATGTTTTAATTATATGGTTTTATTCGCAATGACGATTGGTATAATTAGAACTAAGAAATATTTCGTTTTACTGGTCACTACTATTTTTATTCCTAACTCTTTTTTATCGAGTTATCTATCATGTCGTCATAGACAATTGTAATGCATTTTTATTAATCTTCAAAATATATTTGTGCAACTAGGATATAGAGGACTATTTTAATTTTCGCGACAAATTTTAAGAACTACGTTTATGTCTTTAATTAATAAGGTACGGACTGTTTATTTTACTATTTCTTTGTTTTCAGAATAGTTCTCTGTTACATCTACAGTGACATCCAATAATGCAATATATCTATATTATTGTCTAGAATCGTCATCATTATTAATATCGTTTATTTTGTTTTTCTGTACAATAATATACATACAACCATAATTGACTAGTGCCTAAAACAATTGAGTATGTAGAGCTACATATACTTAGAAACTACCTGTCACAATTTGGATAATCAAATCTCAACTGTTCTTTTCCCACTTCCTATAGATGCTTCCTTCGATTACAAGAACTCAATTTGTTTTTATTTATTTTAATTTTGACAGTTTTTCAAGTATCTTACTTTAGAAGTTTTCATTTAAGTATCTAACCAAACCATACATTAGAGTTGTCAAACATAATTAAGAACTAGCTACCTGCTTTGATCTGTATTGCATATTTCCATTTATATCATTCTTTGTCATCACAGATTAAAAATAAAATAAAATTCACATCATACATTTAAGTTAGTTCTGCAAGCGTTATTCAAACAACTAGAACACCAGAGTGGAACTAAGAGACAGTTTTCCCACTAAAAGAGTATTATATTAATGCATAGAAGTTCAAACACAAACACGAGACTACAAACCACTAATATTACATAACACTAACAAATTTTACAACACCAAAGCCACATAATATAAATGGAAATTCAGCTTCTGGCGATTCATTTTCCACTTTATGGTCCATTCTTCAGTTTTCAATTCTGCTAGAGATTGGCTATGCTTCCTCTGCAAGTTAACATCGCAATATATCGTTAGTCTTAAGCGACATAGGACTAATTACTGGCACCTTAAAATTCCCAACATTTGTTAAAGAACTCTGGAACTTAGATAGAAACTTTAAAGGATTGAAGAAAAATGTAGTTGGAATTTGTTTACCATAGCAGCATCATCTGCAAGCTTGAATATGTCCTGAATGCAGATCGAAGGCTGAGGAATTGCTTCTCATGTGAGACTCTTCACATTTTGGAATTGGCATCACTATTTCAAAGGCTTCAACAAGCAGTGCTACTTTCTTTTTCCTAGCCGGAGCGAGTTTCGTTACGACTTGTCTCAGCGCAGAGTCCAGCATCCATTCCTCTGCATTCTTTCTCTCATCCATTATCTGGTGCCTAAGATCAACCTTCTCATGTTCTTGTACTGGAACCAATGGCAGGAAATTCGGCTCTCTTGGGTCGAAATTCCTAGCCTCAACTTCATCTTCCGCTCCCTTTCTTCGCTTAATCATGATTTTCCAGTTCTTGCTTGTGTCCTGCTCTTCACCACCATTCATTATGTTCCGGACAAACTTATTCGCTTTGCGTTGATCTTTCTCAAGAAAGTCCTTTTCTTGAATAACCATGGCTCCGCCTTCAGCCATATCAGACATTTTAATTTGACAATGGCTATTTTCATTTTCATTATCATTCCCTTTATCTTCTCCCATTTTGGAATACTCTGTTAACAAAGATTGATCACAATTCAACTCACATGATGCGTAACCATTTTCTTGAATCTCAACAGCTGCATTGGCAAGTTTCGGAACAGAACTCTTTCCTTGTTGCTCTTTCTTCAATTCGCTTTCTTTTGCATTCGCTTCTGGTATCTGCATTGTTTCTTCAGAAAAAATGTCATCACAATAGCTGCTAAGTATGTCATCTAACCATGTAACCGAAACTTCCTGAGAACTCTGAGACAAAGACTCAACTTTTGAGTCATTTTCGCCATCCGAAAACACCGAAGAATCAACATCCTCTTCTTGGCCAAATCCACAAAGCAGTTTCTCCTCCCATTCCATTCCATTAGCTCCAGAATCAGAATTAGACTCATCCATTTCAACCTCCTTTTTGAGTTCTCCATCATAGCTATCATCGCTGAAGTAGCTTCCCATGCTTATTTCTTCATGAGACCACATAGTTTGATCGTTCCCTTCATCCGAATCATCTTCTGGATTTCGCTCATTTGGAACAATTCCCTTGGGAACACAATCCTTTGGATCCTCATTCTCCACAATCAAATCGAATTTTTGCAATTCAATTGACTCTGCTTCCTTTTCCTTAGCATAGATCTCAATAAAGCCATCCATGCCAATCTCAGAGCCATTCCTTGTATCACAAGGCACCTTCATATTTGATTTCCGAGGACTCAAAGCATCAAGCATATTGCTCTTCTGCTTCTTCAGGAGTCGCCGCCTTGCTGTCACCAAATTCTTGAGCGGAGGCAAGTCTGCATGCCGGTGACCATTAAGAGAACAATAAGTGTACGGACAAACCTTGGCCATAGAAGTTCCCTCCGACTCGCTTCCCCCGGGATTAAGCATGAGGTATGCCGGAAACTTTGAGTCCTTCAATGTCGAAGAACAAGTGGGTCTGGCTGTCGATTTTTTCGGACAAGCTCTAGAAGAAGCTTTGAAACTAGTAGTCTTTGTTAAGGATCTCACCAGACTCAAACTTGATGATCTTGTCAAATTCTTTGCAGATTTTTTGTTGGAAACAGAGCCAGCTACTTTCTTTGAATCACTTGAGAATTTCTTTTGAAGAAGACTCTTGGAATCATTAGTACTAGGTTGAGTAGCAGTGTTTTTTAGGCTCACTGGGAAAAGTTCCTTTTTCGCATGTGAACTGCTTGTGGGCTTCATGTAATTTGGAGAATTTCCATCAAATGTTCTCACCTGCATTTCGGAAACACAAATACAAGAATTAAATATGATTCTGTATGCTTCTTAAATATATTGATAAAAATAAAAAATGTTAAATTACTATTTTAGTTTTTATAATTTCACCAAATTTATTATTAACTTTTTATAATATGAAAGTTTTTAGTCAGAACTCTGCACAATTTTAATTTTTGTAAATAGGTATTTCTTTCTAAAAAACGTTAAAGTTAACGACATATTTCTCTCCAAATTAAAAATACTCCCTCACACTTAACAGTTTTGACACCCTAAAAATTTAATTACAAAATTTAAAACAGTATATGAACCTTGTTAAGAGCTTTTAAACTATACAAATTCAATTATAAATTTAGTAAAATTATAAGTACTAACATAATAATTTTACCAAAATAAAATATTAATCTAATACCTTATACGTATATAATACAATTCATAAGTAACATTGAAGTGTTTGTCTACGATAGTTTTCTCACCGGAGTATTCTGCTTTTGTGGGGAAGCTGCTGGTGTAGTAGTTCTTGGAACATGAAGAGATGATGGCGGTGGCTTTCCCGGCTGGGATGTAAATCTTCTAGAAGGTGATTGAAGAGCCTCAATATCAGAAAGATTGATTGACCTTATTGGTTTCTTAATTTTCTTCTTCATGTCCGTACCTTTGCTTTTTCCATCTTGGTTCTGAGAAGACAAAGAAGCAGAAGAAGAAAGCTTCATGTTTGTGAAGCGCTTCTCTGGTTTATTAATATGATCACCTTTGATACCAACCTTCTTTAGTACCTTCTTTTGAACCATATTTATTAATTCCTTTCTCTTCCTTGGCTTTGTGGAGTTCAATAAGGGGAAGGAAAGAAACCTTGTAGTTTAAGCTTTGTTTGTCTTATGGTGAAATGAAAAGAAAGGAAAGAAAAGGCTTAGAGAAAACCAAACTAAGAACAGAGAGAGATTCTTGATTCTTCTCTGCCCTTTTGGGTTTTCATTTTGCCATTTGGGTTGGTGCTGCTTCTTAATAGGTTTTCTTTTTGTCTTAGTATTTATTCATTTATTAATTATTTATTTTGTTTGTTTCAACGACTTTTAAGTGTGTGGTTCGGCAGATGATGGAATTTGAATATGAGAAAATGGCTCCTGTAACAGGCGCCTGATGCTGACTTCCACTAACATTATGTTATGATTTTGGGTCCCTTAATGCTTGATACTTTTTTTTAGCACTAGTCATGCTTTTTGGGAAACATATCCCATGCAAAAATCCACTTGTTTGCTTTTAGTTTTTCATGTGCTGCCTTACAATCAAAAGTTATCAACAAAAAATATCTCAAGAGTATTAATTCAGTGTGTTAAAGTGAAAAGACTTGGAAAGTTCAGTTTTTTTTTTTTTATGATAATTTTCTATTTGTGAATTGTGATTACTGTTGTTAATTAGTAAAACTCAATCATTCTTTTTTCTACTCTTAATTTGTGAAGTGTAATTTTAAAAGAACATAAAATCATCTCTTATTAATGGAATAAATTGTATTTATTTTATATATTTTTCCAACAATATAAAATATTTTAGTTTCCTACAAAATTATTTTAAGTTAATATTTTTATATATTTTATTTTTAATGATAAAATACTAAAACTAAAATAGTTTACTGAATAATAATTTGATTCAGTCAAAAAATTATTTTTTACTGAATAAAAATCATGCATATATATATATATATATATATATATATATATATAATAAAAATTAGTCATCACGATTAAAATACATATTTGACCTCTCAAAAAAATTATTATACTATTATAAATAAATTTCATTATTCACTATTATTACAAGTTACATTATTTTACTATTACAGATTTAATTATTCTAATAATTAATTCTTTAGTTGAAAAGTATATAAATTAATAAATACATACACATATAGAGCTTGTTTAGGTGAGCTTAAGAAAAGATCTTTTTTCGAGTTATCTTTTTTTTAAAAGATCTTATGAAAAAGTAAAAGTAATTTTATGTTTGGGTATCTCATGCAAAAAGATATTTTTATTTATCAATTATGTTTGGGTATAACAATATAAAAGTACATTTTTTGTTTATTTATCACATGAAAAACATCTTTTTTTTTAAGAAAAAAAGACCTTTTAAAAAAAGATGTAAATTACAGCTTCTCAAAAAAAATATTTTTTTATTTTTTTAGTGTTTTTATTTTTACTATTAAAAATTTGCCAAACACATTAAAAAATAAAAAAGATATTTTTATAATAAAAAAAATTTTTTTTTATCAAAATAATGACGTCCAAACAAACACATAATGAACTGATTTTAATGTATATGAAAGTAATTTTGTTATCCATCAAGAAACAACTATATATATATATATATTATTGTATGGTATTTTTCTAAAATAAGTTAAAAAAATGCATGACTTATTTTAATGATGAAGAAAAGAATGTTTAGATATCTATCAAGATTCAAGAAATTAAAAAGTAGTGTCATTTTATCAAGAAATAACGAACGATGATTTAATTTGTTTAACAGTTAAAAAAAATTATTTCTCATCCGATCAACACTAGCACATAAAAAAAAAAATCCAAAAATCTATAAATGGAAAAACATTTAAATTTATATAAAAACAACCATCATATAACAAAATAAATCATACAAAATACTTAAAATATTAATATCTAAAACCTCATTAAAAAAACATACAAAACGAAATAAATGAACCTACTAAAGGAAAAAAAAAAAGCCAAAAGAACGATCAAAACGTTTAAAAAAGACCATCCGACATTACATAAAAAAACATCCACAATCTAATACTCAACAAATATTCTATTTTCGACTAAAAAAAATTATTCTCCACATATAACCTATTTTACCATATAATTCTATACAAGTTATTTTTTTCTAAATCACTCTCACGTGCGCGTCTTACGCACGCACATTTCACACGCCTCTTAATTTAACAGATTTTAATCAATGCACACACATTCTTCTTCTTCTCCTCCTCCTCCTCCTTTTTCGTTATCATCGTCACCAACACCACCAACTCCTCTTCTTTCTTTTTCTTTTTTTTTTGGAATTTTTCCTCCTCCTTCCTTTTCCTCATTCTCCTCCTTATCTCGTTGTTGAAGATAATGAATAATTCAAGTTTAGATTATTAATTGAATCAAAATGAAATTGATTATTGTTTTGAATCCAATCAACTAGATAACGTGTGATTCGATTTAAGTTAATTTTTTAGTTAGTAGTTTATGATTCTGTAGGTGAATAATGTTTCATTGTTGATGGTTTAAGTTAAATGTAATGTAAAAGTTCTGCATCAAAAAAAATATTTTTCTGTATTTGTAGTAAATTTGGGTGTAACACGAAGACATTTGACTGTATTCTATTTAAGAATTTTCGGTGTATGTGTGCTGATAAATTCTACATAATTCAAAACTCTTCTTCTTCATCCTCCTCATCTTCTGTTGCTTTTTCGTTTTCTTCATCATCATCATCATCATCATCATCATCATCATCATCATCATCATTTTTTTCTTATTCATCTTTTTTTTCTTGTTTTATCTTCTCAAATTTCTTCTTGTTTTACTCTTTTAACAAGAATAAAAACAAAAAATCAAAGAAAAAAGAAGAAGAAACAAATAATGGTACAAAATTACTTGGAAGATGATGAACTTACATTCGTTCAACTAAAAGAAAGAAAGAAATAAGGAAAAAAGAAGAAGAAAAAAATGCAGCATTAGAGGAAATATTTTTCTGTATTTGCAGCAAATTTGGGTGTAATACGAAGATATTTTGGTGTATTGTTTAAGAATTTTCTGTGTATATGTGCTGATAAGTTCTGCATAATTCAAAAAAATTTCTCTTCCTCCTCCCCATCTTTCGCTGCTTCTTCTTTTTTTCATCATCTTCACCATCTTCTTCTTCTTTTTTTCTTATTCATCTTTTTCTTTTTGTTTTACCTTTTCAAATTTCTTCTTGTTTTATTCTCTCACCAACACCTCCTCCTCCTCCTCTTCTTCCTCCTTCTTTTTTCATTGGAATTTCTTCTCCTCTTTCCTTTTCCTCCTTCTCCTTATTCATCAGTTATCTTGTTGTTGAAGATAATGAATAATTTAAGTTCAAATTGTCAATTAAACCAGAACGAATTGATTATTTTGAATTCAATCAAGTGGCTAAAGTGTGGTTCGATTCTAGTTAATGTTTTCGTTAATAGTTTATGATTTTGTAGGTGAATAATGTTATTTTTGTTTGTGAAAATTGTTGTTCATCGTTGATGGTTTGAATTGAATGTAATGTAAAAGTTTTGCATTAAAAAAAATATTTTTTTATTTGGTTGTAACACAAAGATATTTGGGTGTATTGTTTAATAATTTTTTGTGTATGTGTACTGATAAGTTTTGCATAATTCAAAACTCTTCATCTTCCTCCTCCTCATCTTCTGTTACTTCTTCTTCTTCTTCTTGGGAAAAAAAAATCAAACCAAGAAGAAAAAAATAGATAATGTTGCAAAATTAATAGAAAGAGAATGAGGAAAAAAATGCAACAACAACAATAGTAATAAAAAAATGATGATGAAGATGAAATACGTGAAGAAAAAGGAGGAGAAACGCAAAGAAGAAAGAAAAGAAGAAGGAAGAGGAGGAGGAGAAACAACGCGAAGCGCGCTATGGAAACCGTTGAGTAGCGCGCATGTTAACACGCTTGTATGAGTGAGCGTCCTTTTTGTTGGGTTTGACCTAACTTGTATGACTTGTAAACCAAAATAACTTGTATGTGTAGCACTTCTGAAAAAAAAAAATAAATACGTGCAAAATTTAAACCTAAAATCTAAAAAAAAAAAATTATTACACCCACGACTAACAAAAGCACATATCCAAAAAAAAATAAAAAAAAACCAACACCTTCGCATAATGACATTGAAAAAAAATTCAAAATACAATGAAAAACATCTAAAATACAACCGAAAAAATCCAAAATATAGCAAAAAAAAAATATCCAACATGATTGCTTTAAAAACATATAAAATATGACTAAAAAGAACATTCAAAATACACACATTTCTATACCTATACAAAAGAACATCCAAGATTTTAAAAATTAGAAAAATACATGCTCATCGTATTGACAACCCACAATATTCGGACTCTCAACACTTTCTTCAATCCAAGAAAAATTCATAGAGAAATTGATTATATTTGATTCTGCTTCATTAGTTGATGAAGCTATTGACGATGCAAAAACCACTCAAAGTTAATTGGAAAGCCGTGCGGTGATATAGGTAAGGTTGCGAGAACCAAATCAGTCATTAAATCAGTCGAATAACTGGTTTAATAGTTTAATAGTACAACTGGAATTGAATTGTAGTTGAACCAGTTTAATTAAATATATAATAATATTATAAAAAATTTAATATATTATTTTAAATATTTAAACTCAATAATTTTTAAGCTAATAAAATTTAAAATTTCACAATTTCACACAATAAATTGTCCATAATTTATCATTAAAAATTTATAAACAACTTCAAATATCAAAGTTTATAACCTAAAAAAGTTAAAATACATATAAATGACAAACACAAAATGTTTTACCACCAAAAGAAACAACATTGAACAAACAAGTCTTCAACTAAACAAAGACACTACTCACAATAAAGTATTGCCAAGCTTGATCAGATTTTTCTCGAGAGCTTTGTCTTGTAGCTGTTGATCACTTTGTGGTTATTCCATCTACAAGATATTGCCAACAACAATACAAATTACATACAACAAAATAAAACCTCAGCCATCAAAATTTAAAATCCAAAATTAAACTTATCACTATTTTTGACAATTATATCAACCAAAATCTATTCTATTTAGCAACCAAAATCCAGAAATAAAAAAAACAACAGCAATTCAGAATTATTATAATTATTAATAACAAAATAAAAAAACTAAATTACTAAAGATTGAAGAACTCACGATGGCGGAGAGAAACGGCGAAGAGGCCACGACGGCGGAGAGTCCACGGTCACGGTCGCACTTCATACTTTCACAGTGAGCTCGAAACACACACACACAGAGAGAGAGAGAGAGAGAGAGAGAGAGAGAGAGAGAGAGAGAGAGAGAGAGAGAGAGAGAGAGAGAGAGAGAGAGAGAGAGAGAGAGAGAGAGATTGAAGACAGATCTTGACGGCAAGAATAGAGACAACAACGAGGATATAGGCGGTCGACGACGACAAGGACAACTCTGAACCGACCTTCTGGCGACGCGAAGAGAAGAACAGACCTTCGAGTGCCGAGGTTTTCGCGAGGAGAAGAGCAGACATTGCTAGTGTAACTGTCGGCACCGATGGTAATAGGGGCTGATGGTGGAGGACTGGAGGTGCGGTTTTGCTGATGGAAGGGGTTAGTGGGCTATGCAAATTAAGGTTGGAATTTGGGGAGAGTGAAGGGAGAGGGAGGTTCTGCTTGCCTTCTACTCGTTTTGTTTTTTTTTTCTTTTTTCGGGGTTAAAACGACACCGTTCTAATGATGGATAGTGAATCAGAACTTTAAAAAATTGAGCTAGTTCAGCCGATTCACCGGTTAACCATCGATTTGGCTTTTTTTTTTTTTACCTTTTTTTGCATTGTGGTTTTGGGTCAATCAAATTGGCCAGATGACCAATTTTCAGTTAATCCGATTAAACCTACCGGTCCACTCCAATTTTCAGAACTTTGGATATGACTCCACAGCAATGGCATGCCGTCACGGCAAGAGTACTTCCATGGGGTAACATAGCGACAAGGAGACACAAGATGGATGGGGAGGGGGACGGTTTCGCGATGCGAAGGATTGAATGTCAACAGACGGGTTGTGACGGGAATGGCTGGGGGAGAGCATGCAATGTCGAGGTGAGACGCATTTGGAAGGGGAGGCACGGGAGTATAGCGATGCAACAACATGCGACAGACCACAAAGGGATGACGACGAGCAAGGAGAAATGCGACATCATGATAAGGAGAGAGGATAGTCACGGCGTTGCAACGTTATGGTTGAGAAGTAAAGTGTATATTTTTTGAACGCAAAATTAATATTTTTAAAATCTAAAATTATGATTTCTAAAAGTTAACTGAAATTGAAATTGACTGCATTTTTAAAGTAGTTACTTATTTATTTTGTTTTTGAGACTAGTAATTTTTTTTCTCTAATATTAGCTAATGCCTATTTTTTAAATATTAATTGCTAGTTTGGATTGTTTTTTATAATAAAAAAGTATTTTTTAAATAAAATATTTTTATTCAATTTAAAATCTATTTAGTACGTCTTTTTAAAAAAATATTTTTTATTAAAAAGTAAGAACAAAAAATATTTTTAATATTTAAATATTTTTTAAAAAATTATTTAAATATAAAATAATTTTATTTATTAAAAAAATGTTTTTTAAAAAATAAAAAAATAAATACTTTTTTAGAAACCAATCCAAACTGATTTTAAAGAGGATAACGTACGTTATATGTATCAAAAAGAGAAGGATAACATTTTTGCACCGTCCAAAAATAAAAGGCACGACGGTTTTGACAATTTGAGCCTTCCCAACTCATCTAATCATCTTCAAATAATCATCTATGTTCATATTGACTAAAATACCCTGGATGTAGGTTTTGGATAAGGGATGCTTTGTGGGCGGCCGTGGGTTGGTGAGAGATAAGGACAAGAAGCATAACTTGTTTTCGGCCTATTATGATCAATGAAAGTTCGCCTGTAAAGGAAAATATTTGGCCCTGGTGTCCAAGAAAAAAAACCCTCAATTCATTAGTCAAATATCAAAGTCAGTAAAAGAAAAAAAGGTTTAGTAGGACACAGATAAAACTATTCTTATTAATAAAATTTTAATTTTAAATAAAATATAACTGAGTATGTTGGATTGATGTTCATCTTCTCGGCTTGGTTTAATGATTGTATCCTTTGTGATTGGTATTTAATTTGTTATGAAATACCGATGGATTGATAAAATCGATGTCATATGATAAGGACTAGAAGTTATTGGGTTGATCTGAATTGTAAAGAGTAAGGTTACGAAAATCGAATCGGTTATTAAATCGATCTAATAATTAATTTAATGATTTAATAGTTTAATCGTGATTGGATTGTGATTAAATTATAGTTGTCAGAATTGAATCGATAATTGAACCGGTCAGATTATTAGATTATTGGTTTAATTGGTGGGTCATTGATTAAATCGATTGATCTAATCTTATGTAAATAAAAAATAAAGTATAATAAAAAATTTAAAATTAAAATTTAAAATACATATTTTCACTAATATTTTAAAAATATCTAGCTATTCTAAAACAATATGAAACAAAAACAATAAGTATTTTGTTAATTTTACTCTATCATAAATATTTTTATTTTGTTTTTACATTAAAATAACTATTATTTTTAAATTTTAATAATTTATTAATTAATTTATATTTATTATACTATTATATACTATAAGTATTTATTGAAAAATAATATTAATAAATATTATATAATTATAAAAAAATAAGTGAGTTTATAATTATTGTTAAATAAAAATATAATTAATTTAAGAAGGAATGAGTTTATAACTAAAATTAAAATAAATTAAATAGAAGTAAATTATTTGCTGAAAAATATTTATATATATATTAATGTTAATAAACTTATAGCCTGGTGGTTGTGAGTATCATGTTTTTTCTTGATGAGGAGGTTCGAACACCAACTTCAACATTTTAAAAAAATTTTGAAACTTAAGCGGTTCGATCGAATCGGTCTTACTGAATTTGACCGATTTTGACTGGTTCATTCCGGATTTGACCGGTTCGCACCAGTTCGTTACCTCATCTGATCAGATCATCGGACCGGATCGATTTAAAATCCGATTCATCAGTTTTTTGGTCGAATTAGCCGATCTGATCCAATTTTACTAACAATGGGTCAAACTGATTTCGTTAAATATAAAATAAAATTATTAAAAATATAATATAAATATTTTAAAATTTAAATTTAATCATTCATATAATTATAAAATTTAAATTTTCATAACCTACCCACTAACTAAACTATATCTCATCTTATCATTAAAATTTTACATTCAAATTTAAACGTCAAAATTTAGAACAAAAAAAAATCATAACATAAAATATTATATCCACATTCAATCAACAATCACCAACAAGTATATATATATATATATATATATATATATATAATCAATGACACCTAAATGCCTTAGCCACCACAAATTTTCATTCATTTCCATTAGCCATAATCACCACCAAACCTGAACCCAAAGAAAAGAAAAGAAAAGAGAAAGGTTGTGAGGGAGAGAAAAGGAAAAAAATCATGGAGCCTTGAGATTTCGGTTTTGATTTCTTGAGATCTATAACTCCAATAAAAAATCTAATTCGATAAAAAAATTTGTATCTTTCTCCTCTATGCGTTTGTATTATTTTTTTTAGTAGAAGTTGACGGTAATAATTGGAGTTTTAAAAGACACAAATAATTTCTGACATTTTTTTCAGCAGCTCAGTCAAAAAATTTCTTCGAAATTTTCGTTGTTTTTATTTATGTATAGAGATAGAATTTGATAATTTTATAATAATTAAATGTGAATTTGCTAAGTGAATGTTAGTTTAATTGATTATTGTTTGAGTTTGATTAAATTTATATTGAATTATTGTTGTTTGCTTGAGAGTTATGCATTTTGGAGGGTGAAAGTTAATTAAAAGAAAGTTTGAAGGCTAAAATGGAGTTTTTTGAAGTTTAGTGATTAAAGTGTAATTTTAAAAAAATTTGAGATCAAAATAAATTTTTTAAAAGCTTTAAGAATTATATTAGCTGATTTTGAATTATTAAAGAAATGATTTTTGCTGTTGGAATCGGTTGATTTATTGGAAGCGATTTGAAAAGTGATTTTTTTTTTTTTGTTTTGGATCGGAGTTAAGTTGATATTAAATGAGCTGAGGAAGTGTAGAAGGCTAAGTATGAGATGTACGAGGCTGAAATGATGCCGATTAATTGAAATGATGAATTGCTATGAAATTATGATTGATCATTAAATGATTATAATCAATTGAGGAAGTGCGAAAATATTGCAGATATGCCAGATATGCATATATGAGTTAATGAATGAATATGATAAATGAGATACGAATGAGGATGATTAGTGATGAATGTGTAAGTTTTCTCTCTGTTGTAAAGTGTGTCGAGCACTATATCCCATGAGTGTGACAGACACTATATTCCAACAGCGTGGCGGGCACTATATCCCAAGACTGTGGGAGCACTTTACCCTGGAAAGTGTGTCGAGCACTATATCCCATGAGTGTGTCGGGCACTTGATGAATGAAAAATTGATGGTATAGAATTTCACAAATGAAATCTTGTTGCAAGTATCTAAACCAACAATAATCTTTTCATACAAAAATTTGGTTGTCACTAAAACAAACCCCTATAAAAATAACCGAAGTATTCAAATCTCGGGTCGTTCTTCCTAGGAATTGCAATAAAGTGTTCTTGCTATTGGTTATGACGTACGTTTGGGGTTTTTGAGATAAGAAACAAGAAAAGCAAATTACAAAAAAATAAAATAAAATAGCAAGTAAGAAAGCTCTTGGCAAGGTATGAGAACTAGAAGTCCTATCCTAGTTATCCTTATCAATTGTGATGAGAATTGTTCATTGCTCCCACTTAGTTAACCTCTAACCATGGAGAAAAGCCAAGTGGAGGAATTAACTTGATATCACAAGTCCTAGCTAAATCTAGATGAAAGACTAGCTATAGTGACATTCAAGTCAATTAGCAACTTCCAATTATCAATCATCAAAGAAATTAGATAACTCAAGAGTCTCCAATTACTCAGCCAAGGCCAAGAGGAACAAAATCTACCTCATAACTAAAAGAAGCATTTCATCAAACACATAAAAGGCAACAAAGGTAAACAATATGAATTGCAAGAATTAAAGAGAGATCTAAATATAAAAGCAAGAGATTAATAATAGAAAGGCAAAACAATTATGAAACAACAAAGAACTTACCAATCGCATTGAGAAGAAATGTAGATCTACAAAAGAATTCATAAACTACAATTAACAATACAAAGAAACTACAAGAGAAGTAGAATGCTACAACTAGAAGAGAAGAATTAAAGAGGAAAGGAAAATTGAAGCAAGAGAAGAGAGAGATCTAGATCTAAAACTAATAATCATAATTCTAGAGAGAAGAGAGAGCTTCTCTCTCTAGAAACTAACTAAAGCCTTATGAAAACTAAACTAAAACTAATTAACTAACTAGATGGATCATCCCTCTTCAATCCTTGGGTTAAATAGCATCAGAAATGAGTTGGATTGGGCCCAAAATGCTTTAGAAATCGCTATCCATGAGTTGCCTAGTGAGCCACGTGCGAGCATCGACGTGTACGTGTACATCATGCATACACGTCCGTAAACACCAGAAAATTATGACATATTTTATATCATCTTGAAGCCTTGGATGTTAGATTTCCAACTCAACTGGAACTATCTCATTTGGACCTCTGTAGCTCAAGTTATGATCGATTAAGTGCGATGAGGTCGGGATTGACAGCTTTGCGATTCCCTTGTTTTTTCATGAGTTCTCCATTTCTACATGCTTTTCCTTCATTCCCTCAATCCAATCTTTGCCTCCTAAACCTGAAATAACTTAACAAACATATCAAGGCATCTAATGGAATCAAGGGGAATTAAATTTAGCTATTTTAAGACCTAAAAAGCATGTTTTCACTCTTAAACACAATTAAAGGAGAATTTACAAAACCATGCTATTTTAGTGAATAAATGGGAGAAAAGTTGACAAAACTCTCTAAATTCAACACAAGATAAACCCTAAAAATAGGGTTTATCAACCTTCCCACACTTAAACCATAACATATCCTCATGCTAAACCAAGAATGAAACTAGGGGTATGACATTTATTCAATGGAACCTATCTATATGCATCCTATCTAACTGAATGCAACTAAATGCAAAATGATTCTACCTACTTGGTTAAAAATAAATCAATCCTCCAGGAGCATGTATAAACAGGTAGGGCTAAGGTCGTATGACGATTCATGAATCCTACCAATTCAAGTATAAAAATGAAGTTCAAATAGACTTGCAAGAAGAACGCTCATGAAAGCCGGGAATCAAGGAATTGAGCATCGAACCCTCACCGGAAGTGTTTGCACTCTAGTCGTTCAAGTGTATAGGGTCGATTCTCTCAATTCTCCCCTAATCATAGTTTTCAAGATTTGTTTTTCATCTAACAATCAACAATTATTCAATGCATGCATACATTCATGATGAGGACTTATTCATAGGTTGTAATGGGGCTAGGGTCAAGGTAGGATTGTATATAGTTAAGTGGACTAGAATTTGAATATTTGACTAACCTAGACTTTCCCACCTAACCTATTGGTGGACGAAATTGTGATCCATGTTCTAACTATTTTGAGAGAAATCATTATTATGGCACTGGTTGAATTCACAACTCCGTTCAACTAACCAGCAAGTGTACTGGGTCGTCCAAGTAATAAACCTTACGTGAGTAAGGGTCGATCCCACAGAGATTGTTGGCATGAAGCAAGCTATGGTCACCTTGTAAATCTCAGTTAGGCAGATTAAAATTGGTTTATGGTTTCGAAAATTAATAATAATAATAAAATAGAAGAAATAATAAAAGGGATAGAACACTTATGCAGATTCATTGGTGGGAATTTCAGATAAGCATATGGAGATACTGTATGGCTCAAGGACGCCTGCTCTCCTACTGCTTCAACTCAATCCTTCTTACTCCTTTCCATGGCAAGCTGTATGTAGGGCATCACCGTTGTCAGTGGCTACATCCCATCCTCTCAGTGAAAATGGTCCTCTGCGGCTGTCACTCGCATGGCTAATCATCTGTCGGTTCTCAATCAGGTTGGAATAGAATCCATTGATTCTTTTGCGCTTGTCATCACGCCTAGCCTTCAGGAGTTTGAAGCTCGTCACAGTCATTCAATCCCAGAATCCTACTCGGAATACCATAGACAAGGTTTAGACTTTCCGGATCCTCATGAATGCCGCCATCTATCTAGCTTATACCACGAAGATTCTGTTGGGGAATCTAAGAGATACACATTCAAGCTCTGTTGCATGTAGAACGGAAGTGGTTGTCAATCACGTGCGTTCATGAGTGAGAATAATAATGAGGGTTATCTAATCATCACATTCATCATGTTCTTGGGTGCGAATGAATATCTTAGAATAAGAATAAGAGAGAATTGAATAAAAGAAAATAGAACTGCATTAATACTTGAGGTACAGCAGAGCTCCACACCCTTAATCTATGGTGTGCAGAAACTCCACCATTGAAAATACATAAGTAAAAGGTTCAGGCATGGCCGAATGGCCAGCCCCCATGTGGTCACAAGACCGAATGATCAAAGACATCTAATACAATAGTTGAATGTTCTATTTATAATAAACTAGCTCCTAGGGTTTACATGAGTAAGTAATTGATGCATAAATCCACTTTCGGGGCCCACTTGGTGTATGTTTGGGCTGAGCTTGATCAATCCACGAGCTGAGGCTTCTCTTGGAGTTGAACTCCGAGTTATGACGTGTTTTGGGCGTTCAACTCCGGATCATGACGTTTTTCTGGCGTTTAACTCCAGACAGCAGCATGTACTTGGCGTTCAACGCCAAGTTACGTCGTCAATTTCCGAATAAAGTATGGACTATTATATATTGCTGGAAAGCTCTGGATGTCTACTTTCCAACGCCGTTGAGAGCGCGCCATTTGGAGTTCTGTAGCTCCAGAAAATCCATTTCGAGTGCAGGGAGGTCAGAATCCAACAGCATCAGCAGTCCTTTTGTCAGCCTTTTTCAGAGTTTTGCTCAAATCCCTCAATTTCAGTCAGAATTTACCTGAAATCACAGAAAAACACACAAACTCATAGTAAAGTCTAGAAATGTGAATTTAGCATGAAAACTAATGAAAACATCCCTAAAAGTAGCTTGAACTTATTAAAAACTGCCTAAAAACAATGCCAAAAAGCGTATAAATTATCCGCTCATCACAACACCAAACTTAAATTGTTGCTTGTCCCCAAGCAACTGAAAATCAAATTGGATAAAAAGTAGAGAATATACTATAAATTTCAGAATATCAATGAATATTAATTATAATTAGATGAGCGGGACTTGTAGCTTTTTGCTTCTGAATAGTTTTGGCATCTCACTTTTTCCTTTGAAGTTTTGAATGATTGGCTTCTCTAGGAACTTAGAATTTCGGATAGTGTTATTGACTTTCCTAGTTAAGCATGTTGATTCTTGAACACAGCTACTTATGAGTCTTGGCCGTGGCCCTAAGCACTTTGTTTTCCAGTATTACCACCGGATACATAAATGCCACAGACACATGACTGGGTGAACCTTTTCAGATTGTGACTCAGCTTTGCTAGAGTCCCCAGTTAGTGGTGTCCAGAGCTCTTAAGCACACTCTTTTGCTTTGGATCACGACTTTAACCACTCAGTCTCAAGCTTTTCACTTGGACCTTCATGACACAAGCATATGGTTAGGGACAGCTTGATTTAGCCGCTTAGGCCTGGATTTAATTTCCTTGGGCCCTCCAATCCATTGATGCTCAAAGCCTTGGATCCTCTTTACCCTTGCCTTTTGGTTTTAAGGGCTATTGGCTTTTTCTACTGCTCCTTCTTTTTTTTTTCTATTTTTTTTTTCGCCAATTTTTTTTTTTCGCAAGCTTCTTCTTTTTCACTGCTTTTTCTTGCTTCAAGAATCAATTTCATGATTTTTCAGATCATCAATAACATTTCTCTTTGTTCATCATTCTTTCAAGAACCAACAGTTTTAACATTCATAAACAACAAGATCAAAAGACATATGCACTGTTCAATCATTCATTCAGAAAACAAAAAGTATTGTCACCACATCAATATAATTAAATTAAATTCAAGAGCTATTTTTGAAATTTATGTACTTCTTGTTCTTTTGAATTAAAGCATTTTTCATTTAAGAGAGGTGAAGGATTAATGGATTTTATTCATAGCTTTAAGGCATGGTTACATACTAATGATCATGAAATAAAGACACAAAACATAGATAAACACAATACTAAAAACCGAAAAACAGAAAGAAATAAGAACAAGGAATGAATCCACCTGAGTGAGGGTGGCGCCTTCTTGAAGAACCAATGGTGCTCTTTGAGCTCCTCTATGTCTCTTCCTTGCTTCTGTTGAATGATTCCTAGTAATTTTGGTGTTCCTCCCCTTAGTTGCTTCCAATATTTGTGTGGAGGACAACTTATTCCCTGAGGTATCTCAGGGATCTCTTGATTTGCAGCCACATGTTCTACCACTGAGCTATGACGGCTTATATTAGTCTTTCCATCTCCCATGACTCAGAGGTGGAAGCTTTTTGTCTTCCCTTTGAGGTTTCTCTGGTTTTAGGTGCCATTAATGGTAATGGAAAAGCAAAAAAAAGCTATGCTTTTACCACACCAAACTTAAAATATTGCTCGCCCTCGAGCAAGAGAAGAAAGAAGAGAAGAAGAAGAAGAAGAAGAGAATGGAGGAGAGTGAGGGGAGATGGATTCGTCTATATGGGTGGTGAATGAAAAACAGAAGGGATGACCATGAATGGAGAGAGAGAGGGCGAGGTAGGTGGGGATCCTGTGAGGTTCACAGATCCTGAGGTGATCCTGTGGGGTCCACAGATCCTGAGGTGTCAAGGAATTCCATCCCTGCACCAAATAGGCATGTAAAATGCCTTTGCACACCATTCTGGTGTTTAAACGCCCATTGGTGCACATTCTGGGCGTTCAACGCCCATGTAAAGCATGTTTCTGGCGTTGAACGCTAGTTTCATGCTTGTTACTGGCGTTCAGCGCCAGTTTTTCCTCTCTGGGCACATTCCTGGCGTTCAGCGCCAGAATGTTGCTTGTTTCTGGCGTTCAGCGCCAGAATGGTGCTCTGTTCTGGCGTTGAACGCCGGCCAGATGCACCTTACTGGCGTTGAATGCCAGCCTGTGCGTCCTCCAGGATGAAATTTTTTTCTTCTGCTGTTTTTGATTCTGTTTTTAATTTTTATGATTTTTTCGTGACTCCTCATGATCATGTACCTAATAAAACACAAAATAACAATAAAATAAAATAAAATAAAAATTAGATAAATAAAATTGTGTTGCCTCCCAACAAGTGCTTCTTTAATGTCAATAGCTTGACAGTGGCTCTCATGGAGCCACAAGGTGATCAGGTCAATGTTGTATAGTTGCCAACACCAAACTTAGAGTTTGGATATGGGGTCTTAACACCAAACTTAGAGTTTGGTTGTGGCCTCACAACACCAAACTTAGAGTTTGACTGTGTGGGCTCTTCTTGACTCTGAACTGAGAGAAGCTCTTCATGCTTACTCTCTTCTGTCACAGAGGGATGGCCATGTGCCTTAAACACAAGGTAGTCCCCATTCAATTGAAGGACTAACTCACCTCTGTTGACATCTATCACAGCTCCTGCTGTGGCTAGGAAAGGTCTTCCAAGGATGATGCAATCATCCTCTTCCTTCCTAGTGTTTAAGATTATGAAATCAGCAGGGATGTAAAGGCCTTCAACCTTTACTAGCACGTCCTCTACTATTCCATAGGCTTGTCTCAATGACTTGTCTACCAGTTGTAATGAGAACAAGGCAGGTTGTACCTCAATGATCCCCAGCTTCTCCATTACAGAGAGTGGCATTAGATTTATCCCTGACCCCAGATCACACAGAGCTTTTTCAAAGATCATGGTGTCTATGGTACAAGGTATTAAGAATTTGCCAGGATCTTGTTTTTTTTGAGGTAGAATTTTCTGAATCCAAGTATCCAGTTCATTAATGAGCAAGGGAGGTTCACTTTCCCAAGTCTCATTACCAAATAACTTGGCATTCAGCTTCATGATAGCTCCTAAATATTGAGCAACTTGCTCTCCAGTTACATCTTCATCCTCTTCAGAGGAAGAATAGTCTTCAGAGCTCATGAATGGCAGAAGGAGATTCAATGGAATCTCTATGGTCTCTGTATGAGCCTCAGATTCCTTTGGATCCTTAATAGGAGACTCCTTCTTGCTTGAGGGACGTCCCAGGAGGTCTTCCTCACTAGGATTTTCGTCCTCCTCCTCCCTTGTGCATTCGGCCATATTGACTATGTCAATGGCCTTGCACTCTCCTTTTGGATTTTCTTCTGTATTGTTTGGGAGAATACTGGGAGGAGTTTCAATGACTTTCTTACTCAGCTGGCCCACTTGTGCCTCCAGATTTCTAATGGAGGATCTTGTTTCACTCATGAAACTGAAAGTGGCCTTTGACAGATCAGAGACTACATTGGCTAAATTAGAGGTGTTTTGTTCAGAATTCTCTGTCTGTTGCTGAGAAGATGATGGATATGGCTTGCTATTGCCCAGCCTATTGCGTCCACCATTGTTAAAACCTTGTTGAGGTTTTTGTTGATCCTTCCATGAGAAATTTGGATGATTTCTCCATGATGAGTTATAGGTGTTTCCATAGGGTTCACCCATGTAATTAACCTCTGCCATGGCAGGGTTCTCAGGATCATAAGCTTCTTCAGAAGCTGCCTCTCTAGTACTGTTGGATGCATGTTGCAATCCATTCAGATTTTGAGAGATCATGTTGACCTGTTGAGTCAACACTTTGTTCTGAGCCAATATGGCATTCAGAGTATCAATTTCAAGAACTCCTTTCTTCTGAGGTATCCCATTGTTCACGGAATTCCTCTTAGAAGTATACATAAATTGGTTGTTTGCAACCATGTCAATGAGTTCTTGAGCCTCTTCAGGCGTTTTCTTCAGGTGAATAGATCCACCTGCAGAATGGTCCAATGACATTTTCGAAAATTCAGAGAGACCATAATAGAATATATCTAATATGGTCCATTCTGAAAACATGTCAGATGGACATCTTTTGGTCAGCTGCTTGTATCTTTCCCAAGCTTCATAGAGGGATTCACCATCTTTTTGTTTGAAGGTTTGAACATCCACTCTCAGCTTGCTCAGCTTTTGAGGAGGAAAGAACTTGTCCAAGAAGGCAGTGACCAGCTTATCCCATGAGTCCAGGCTATCCTTGGGTTGTGAATCCAACCATATTCTAGCTCTGTCTCTTACAGCAAAAGGGAAAAGCATGAGTCTGTAGACTTCAGGATCAACTCCATTCGTTTTTACAGTCTCACAGATCTGCAAGAACTCAGTTAAAAACTGATAAGGATCTTCAGATGGAAGTCCATAAAACTTGCAGTTTTGTTGCATTAATGCAACTAGTTGAGGCTTAAGCTCAAAGTTGTTGGCTCCAATGGCAGGAATGGAGATGCTTCTTCCATCAAACTTGGACGTTGGCTTTGTAAAGTCACCAAGCATTCTCCTTGCATTATTATTATTTTCGGCTGCCATCTCTTTCTCTTGTTCGAAAATTTCTGAAAGGTTGTTTCTGGATTGTTGTAATTTAGCTTCTCTTAATTTTCTCTTCAGAGTCCTTTCAGGTTCTGGATCAATTTCAACAAGAGTGCCTTTATCCTTGTTCCTGCTCATATGAAAGAGAAGAAAACAAGAAAAGAAAGAGGAATCCTCTATGTCACAGTATAGAGATTCCTTTATGTTAGTAGAAAAAGAAGGGGGTAGAAGAATGAAGAAGGAGATTCGGATTTTGGATGAAGAGAGGTGAAGAGAAGTGTTAGTAATTAAATAATTAAATAGAAGAAGAAAAGAGAAGAGAAATTTTGAAAATAATTTTGAAAAGGGGTTAGTGATTTTCGAAAATTAGAGATAAGTTGTATTTAAAATTAAAACATGAAACAATTAGTTAATTAAAAATAATTTTTGAAAAAGAGAGAGATATTTTCGAAAATAGAAAAGGGAGAATTAGTTAGGTGGTTTTGAAAAAGATAAGAAACAAACAAAAAGTTAGTTAGTTGATTGAAAAAGATTTGAAATCAAAATTGAAAAAGATAAGAAGATATTAAGTTAGATAAGATATTTTGAAATCAAATTTTGAAAAAGATAAAATTTTTTTTTTTGAAAAAGATAAAATAAAAGATGAAAAGATTTAATTCAAAAAATTTTAAAAAAATTTTAAAATTATTTACTTCACTAACAAGAAACTACAAGATAAGATTCTAGAATTTAAAGATTGAACCTTTCTTAACAAGAAAGTAACAAACTTCAAATTTTTGAACCAATCACATTAATTATTAGTGAATTTTCAAAAATTAGATGTAAAGATAAGAAAAAGATTTTGAAAGTGATTTGAAAGAAAAAATATTTTTTGAAATTTTCGAAAATTATAAAAAAAATGAAAGAGATATGATTTTTGAAAAAGATTTTTAAAAAGATAAGATTTTTAAAATTGAAATTTTGACTTGACTTGTAAGAAATAACTAATTTTAAAAAATTTTTGACCAAGTCAACCCAGAATTTCGAAAATTTGGAGGGAAATAAGGAAAAGATATTTTTTTGAATTTTTGAATTTTTAATTAAGAGAGAGAAAAACAACAAATTTACTCAATGCATGAAATTTTTAGATCAAAACAATGAATGCATGCAAGAATGCTATGAATGTCAAGATGAACACCAAGAACACGTTGAAGATCATGATGAACATCAAGAACATAATTTTGATGCAAAGAAAACATGCAAGACACCAAACTTAGAAATCTTTAATGCATGGAAAATATGAATGCAAAAATGCACATGAAAAACAACAAACAACACAAATCAAGAAATCATCAAGATCAAACAAGAGGACTTGTCAAGAACAACTTGAAGATCATGAAGAACACTTTGAATGCATGGGATTTTCGAAAAAATGCAAGAAAAATTTTTAAAGCATGCAATTGACACCAAACTTAAAAATTGACTCAAGACTCAAACAAGAAACACAAAATATTTTTGGTTTTTATGATTTTATGATTTTTTTTTTAATTTTTATTAATTTTTTCGAAATTAAAGTTTAGAAAAACGAAAAATAAAAAAAAATTTTGAAAAAGATTTTTGAAAAGAAAATTACCTAATCTGAGCAACAAGATGAACCGTCAGTTGTCCATACTCGAACAATCCCCGGCAACGGCGCCAAAAACTTGGTGGACGAAATTGTGATCCATGTTCTAACTATTTTGAGAGAAATCATTATTATGGCACTGGTTGAATTCACAACTCCGTTCAACTAACCAGCAAGTGTACTGGGTCGTTCAAGTAATAAACCTTACGTGAGTAAGGGTCGATCCCACAGAGATTGTTGGCATGAAGCAAGCTATGGTCACCTTGTAAATCTCAGTTAGGCAGATTAAAATTGGTTTATGGTTTCGAAAATTAATAATAATAATAAAATAGAAGAAATAATAAAAGGGATAGAACACTTATGCAGATTCATTGGTGGGAATTTCAGATAAGCATATGGAGATACTGTATGGCTCAAGGACGCCTGCTCTCCTACTGCTTCAACTCAATCCTTCTTACTCCTTTCCATGGCAAGCTGTATGTAGGGCATCACCGTTGTCAGTGGCTACATCCCATCCTCTCAGTGAAAATGGTCCTCTGCGGCTGTCACTCGCATGGCTAATCATCTGTCGGTTCTCAATCAGGTTGGAATAGAATCCATTGATTCTTTTGCGCTTGTCATCACGCCCAGCCTTCAGGAGTTTGAAGCTCGTCACAGTCATTCAATCCCAGAATCCTACTCGGAATACCATAGACAAGGTTTAGACTTTCCGGATCCTCATGAATGCTGCCATCTATCTAGCTTATACCACGAAGATTCTGTTGGGGAATCTAAGAGATACACATTCAAGCTCTGTTGCATGTAGAACGGAAGTGGTTGTCAATCACGTGCGTTCATGAGTGAGAATAATAATGAGGGTTATCTAATCATCACATTCATCATGTTCTTGGGTGCGAATGAATATCTTAGAATAAGAATAAGAGAGAATTGAATAAAAGAAAATAGAACTGCATTAATACTTGAGGTACAGCAGAGCTCCACACCCTTAATCTATGGTGTGCAGAAACTCCACCATTGAAAATACATAAGTAAAAGGTTCAGGCATGGCCGAATGGCCAGCCCCCATGTGGTCACAAGACCGAATGATCAAAGACATCTAATACAATAGTTGAATGTTCTATTTATAATAAACTAGCTCCTAGGGTTTACATGAGTAAGTAATTGATGCATAAATCCACTTCCGGGGCCCACTTGGTGTATGTTTGGGCTGAGCTTGATCAATCCACGAGCTGAGGCTTCTCTTGGAGTTGAACTCCGAGTTATGACGTGTTTTGGGCGTTCAACTCCGGATCATGACGTTTTTCTGGCGTTTAACTCCAGACAGCAGCATGTACTTGGCGTTCAACGCCAAGTTACGTAGTTAATTTCCGAATAAAGTATGGACTATTATATATTGCTGGAAAGCTCTGGATGTCTAATTTCCAACGCCGTTGAGAGCACGCCATTTGAAGTTCTGTAGCTCCAGAAAATCCATTTCGAGTGCAGGGAGGTCAGAATCCAACAGCATCAGCAGTCCTTTTGTCAGCCTTTTTCAGAGTTTTGCTCAAATCCCTCAATTTCAGTCAGAATTTACCTGAAATCACAGAAAAACACACAAACTCATAGTAAAGTCCAGAAATGTGAATTTAGCATGAAAACTAATGAAAACATCCCTAAAAGTAGCTTGAACTTATTAAAAACTGCCTAAAAACAATGCCAAAAAGCGTATAAATTATCCGCTCATCACCTATATAACAACCTATACAAATTTAAACTAACCTAACTACCCATTCTTCACTTTTTCACATACTCGTGCATTTTCCTTTCATTTCACCACACTTATGCATTGATTTTTATTGAACTTTACTTTGGGGCATTTTGTCCCCTTTTTATTGTTTTTCTTTCTTTTCTTTTTTTTTTCTATTTTTTTCTTTCTTTTCTCTTTTTTTTCATAGCTATTTTTTTCTTTTGTTTTTCTCATTTTTTTCTTTCACACTATATACAAGAACATCAATGCATAAGGTCTAATATTTGATTAATACATGAGTATGCACCCAATTTTCAAATATAGAAATATAAAATATCCTTTTATCCCAACCAATGTCCAAAGTTTTTCCACACTTGAATGATACTCACACTCACTAGCCTAAGCTAATCAAAGATCCAAATAAAGGACATTTATTATTTTTCGCTTTAAGGCTTGTAATGTGCTAAATTAAAGAACAAAGTAGGTTAAGCATAGGCTCAAAATTGGTTACCAATAGAAAGTAAAAGGTAGGCTATTTGGGTAAGTGAGCTAATGAAACAATGGCCTCAATCATATAAATTCATGAATACAAGGAATAATTGGACGTATAGAATTAAACAAATCAAGGACCACAATCATAGGAAGAGAATAATGCACACAATAAGGAAAGTAAGTGGTTATAAGATGTAACCACGCAATTAGGCTCAAAACTCACATGCTTGTGTTCTTAGCTCAAAAACCATGTTCCAGAATACATTCTTCAAACAAGTTCAACAAAAATTTGTTTTTCAAATTGGTGGGGTGCCCTAAAACATTTTCTTGAAAAAGAAATAATCACCCTAACCAAGTAGTCCTAATAAGAAAGAAGTGGTAAAAATATGTACAAATTCTAACTAACATGCAACCTATCATGCAATGCAACAACTAGCTAACATTGGTATTGAAAAGGAAATTGTTACCCATGAAAGTCGGTCAGACAACCTCCCTACACTTAAAGATTGCACCATCCTCGGTGCATGCAAAGAAGAGCAAGGTGGACGGGTTGAAACAATTGATGAGCTTTCTTCAAAAGGTTGTGCGGATGACTTGTTTGTTGTCCCATTTAGAAACTTTTTCTTTTTTCTTCTTTTAGTGGCCAACCTAAAAGAAAAGAAAAAGAAAGAAAATTAAGCCTATAATAAAGATATCAAAGCAATAGAACATAGGTGGGGGCTAATGCCAAATAAGAGTAAGGTTCTCACTACATGTTAGCTATGCATGTAAGTGAGAGAGCAATATAGGCAAAGGGCATATCAATTAATACTTGATGGAAAATTAAAATCAAAGTACAAGTAAACGCCATGAAGAGCATGTTGAGCATCAAGTTTAAACAAGAAAGAGTGGGTCATGAAAGACAATATGAGTTCATGCCAATGCACAAAGGATGCAAGAATCATAAACGATTGAGCATTGATTTTAAAAGTTTCATCACCTAACAATATCAAACAAGTCAAGGGGTACCAAAATAACTAAGAAATTCTCAACAATTGAGTAGGAAAATTCAACACCATTATTAAAATAAGAAACTGAAAAAAAATAAGAACAAGCTATAAAAGTAAAATTAAAATGCAATGAATAAAAGTATGCAAATGCAATAAGCAAAAGAAAGTGAAAGATGAGGGAGAAAAACACTTTTTTTAGAGAGGGTTAAGACTAAAGTAAGAAAGGTAGAGAAGAGAAGAAGAGAGGTAGAAAGAAAGAAGAAGGAAAGAAGAAAGGGAAAAGATGAAAGAAGAAGAAAAGACAAAAAAAAAACAGGGAGCGAGACGACGCGGATGCGTTAGCCACGCTTACGCGTGGATGCGCAGATCAGTAGAGGGACGCATACACGTCATGCGCGCGTACGCGTGGGTTAGGTTAGGCGTGAGGCACAACATCAGTATAAATCTCGCCTAACTCTCTGGAAAATATACCCAGAGTTACAGATGGCGCAGTCGACGTGTACGCGTCGCCCACGCGGGCGCATGGGTTGTGCATTCAGATCATGGACGCATACGCGCCAGGTTTGTGCATGCATGAGTGGGGTCAGGCGTGGGGCTCAATGCTGGCTCAATTCTTGCATAACTCTCTGGATTTTTGTACCAGGAGCTGCGAAGACCATCGATGCGTACACGTCTAGCACGCTCACACGCGGATACCCCTTTTTTTTCTCAAAATACTAAAAATAGCTTAAACTCCACCTAACACTACCTACAAGTTAAAACCAACTACAAATGCAAAGTTAACAAAAAAATTTCAAACGTAAACAAACATAACTATCTAAAGAAGAAAACTACTTATAATGGCAACTCAAATCACTTATTAAGTATATATACAAGAGAATGGAAAGAGTTTACCATGGTGGGGTGTCTCCCACCTAGTACTTTTGTTTATTGTCCTTAAGTTGGACTTATGGGGAGCTCCTCTCAAGGTGGCTTGTCCTTAAATTCTTCTTGGAACTCCCACCAATGCTTGGTTCTCCATTGTGCCCCAAGATTTCTCATGAGTTGCACCAAGTCTTGATGGAGTTCTTCACAAGCTTGGGGCTCCCAAAGTCGATCTTCTTCTTATAATCCGGGATCCCACACTTTATTTTCACACCCATCTTGAAGTTGATCATTATTAATCCTTCTGAGTAGCAAACAAGATGAATTCTCGATGAAGTGCTCAACAATCCTCCTAGACCCATCTAGTTGAGATCTATTCCAACCTTTGTATTCAACCCTTGAAGTATCAATCATAATGAGCCTTGATTTGCAACGCAAACCACGAAACATCCTCCTCTTACGCTTCATCCCACAAAGTTCCTTAAGTTTACCATCCGTTTCAAGTAAGCCATACTCGAGTGGGATAATAAAGCTAATAGAGATGAGTTTTACCCACTCAAGTGAAGGAGTAGATGACAACCTAGGTAAAGAAGCTTCCAATGAGCATGACAAAGCGCATTCAATTCCCATCCTCCTTTTTCTAAGGATCTTCACCTCCTCACAAGATCTCTTAATTTCAATCATTCGTTCATCAATTTTATCTAACTTCTTTCCCTTACTCAAATCATAAATGGGAGGATGAAAGAGATGTACCTCCATATTTCTTTCAATTTTACCGGGAAAAGGTTCTTCACGTTCAAAGGATTCACCACAAGGATTTAATGCTTGATCTTCATTGCAATGGGAACTCAATTCTTGCTCTATCCCATCCAATTCTTCATATGGAATATGCCTTGGAGATTGTGCACTTTCCTCCTCAACATCAAATTCAATCTTCTTGGTGGGGTTTTTGTTAATTCTATGTTCCCATGGAAGTTTCGCATCTCCTAAGTCTTCAACCACTTCTTCCTCTTCTTCAACAATCAAAGCTTCCTCCAATTGTTCCAACACAAAGCAATATTCCTCATTTTTCACCAGAATTCCCAATCTCTCTTTCATGCAAGGCTGTTCATTTGATTCTCCACATGTAGCCGTGGGAGTGCTTTGAGGGTTCAAGCATTGGAAGGCCAATCGGTTTATCACCGCTTCCAAGGCGGCCATGAATTATTGCACATCCCTTTTTATCTCCTCTTGCCCTTGAAGAAAAACACCAAGGATGTCATCCATTGGAGGTTGGGGTGGATGGAAGGGTTCATTATCTTGGGGGAAGGGTTCATAGTAGAAAGGTGGTTTCTCATAGTAAGGATGTGATGGTTCTATGTTCTCCATTTGTTCTACTTGTTTCCCAACACACTCCAAGCAATTGTTCTCAAATTGAGATTCTACAATTCTTTTCATACCCCCTCTTCAGTTGCTTTTTCACAATCATCCGTGGACATGTCATATGAATCCTATGCATATAATTTTTGATGGACGGTTGCTTGAAGCCGGTCCATTGCCTCCTTGAAAGATGGACATGGATATTCTTCCATAGAGAGTGGTGGTGAAAAGTAGAATTCATCTTGAGGATGAAAATTTGCACACATTGGAGGTGGTTCATCTTGGTCATGGTATGAAGGAGGCGGTTCTTGGAAGTATTGAGGTTGGAGTGGTGGTAGTTCTATATGTGGCTCATATGGTTCAAAAGGTGGTTGGTATGATGAATATGGATTAGGGTCATATGGAGGTGTTCGGTGAAAAGGGGCTTGTGAGTATGGTTGAGGGTTATGTTGAGGACATGACTCATAGGCATATGGTGGTGGTTCTTGAAAGTCACAAGGAGATTCACCATAACCATTATATCGATATGCATCATGGACTGGCTCTGTTCATAGTGTATTGGTGGAGGTTGTTGTCATAAGGATTGATCATATGCATATGGCTCCTCCCACCTTTGAGTATCCCATCCTTGATACATGTTGTCATTGAAATTCACATCTCCTACAACATAGTTAGAACCAAACTCATAGCCAAAGTGAGAATTCATGATAGCAAGGGAAAATGAAAACAGAAACTAGTAAGAAATAATGAAAACAAACTACTAAAACTAGCAACAATCAACAAAGAAGCATATTCACAATATTCACATATGTACAATAACCAATAACAAGCACACATTTGCAATTCCCCGGCAACGGCGCCATTTTGATGAATGGAAAATTGATGGTATAAAATTTCACAAATAAAATCTCGTTGCAAGTATAGTTTCTAAACCAACAATAATCCTTTCATACAAAAATTTGGTTGTCACTAAAACAAACCCCTATACAAATAACCGAAGTATTCAAACCTTGGGTTGTTCTCCCAAGGAATGGCAATAAAGTGTTCTTGATATTGGTTATGAAGTATGTTTGGGGTTTTTGAGATAAGAAACAAGAAAAGAAAATTGCAAAAGAAATAAACTAGCAAGTAAGAAAGCTCTTGGCAAGGTATGAGAACTAGAAGTCCTATCCTAGTTATCCTTATCAATTGTGATGAGAATTGTTCATTGCTCCCACTTAGTTAACCTCTAACCATGGAGGAAAGCCAAGTGGAGGAATTAACTTGATATCACAAGTCCTAGCCAAATCTAGATGAAAGACTAGCTATAGTGATATTCAAGTCAATTAGCAACTTCCAATTATCAATCATCAAAGAAATTAGATAACTCAAGAGTCTCCAATTACTCAACCAAGGCCAAGAGGAACAAAATCTACCTCATAACTAAAAGAAGAATTTCATCAAACACATAAAAGGAAACAAAGGTAAACAACATGAATTGCAAGAATTAAAAAGAGATCTAACTACAAAAGCAAGAGATTAACAATAGAAAGACAAAACAATTATGAAACAACAAAGAACTTACCAATTGCATTGAGAAGAAATGTAGATCTATAAAAAAATTCATAAACTAAAATTAACAATACAAAGAAACTACAAGAGAAGGAGAATGTTAAAACTACAAGAGAATAATTAAAGAGAAAAGTAAAATTGAAGCAAGAGAAGAGAGAGATCTAGATCTAAAACTAAGAACTCTAATTCTAGAGAGAAGAGAGAGCTTCTCTCTCTAGAAACTAACTAAAGCCTTATGAAAACTAAACTAAAACTAATTAACTAACTAGATGGATCATCCCTATTCAATCATTGGGTTAAATAGCATCAAAAATGAGTTGGATTGAGCCTAACATGCTTCAGAAATAACTGGCCATGAGTTGCCTTACACGTCCCTAAACGCCAAGAAACTATGGCAAATTTTATATCATCTTGAAACCCTGAATGTTAGCTTTCCAACGCAACTAGAACCACCTCATTTGGATCTCTATAGCTCAAGTTATGATCGATTAAGTGGGAAGAGGTCGGGATTGACAGCTTTGCGATTACCTTGTTTCTTCATGAGTTCTCCATTTCTACATGTTTTTCCTTCATTCCCTCAATCTAATCTTTGCCTCTTAAACCTGAAATCACTTAACAAACATATCAAGGCATCTAATAGAATCAAGGAGAATTAAATTTAGCTATTTTAAGACCTAAAAAAGCATGTTTTCACTCTTAAGCATAATTAAAGGAGAATTTACAAAACCATGCTATTTTAGTGAATAAATGAGAGAAAAGTTGACAAAGCTCTCTAAATTTAACACAAGATAAACCCTAAAAATGGGGTTTATTTGCACTACATGCCATGAGCATGGCGGGCGCTATATCCCAAGAGTGTGGGGACACTTTATCTCAAGAAATGCGACAGACACTATATTCCATGAGTGTGGCGGGCACTATATCCCAAGAGTGTGACAGACACTATATCCCAAGAGTGTGGATGCATGATAGAGAGACGATATCTGGATTAGCTACTGGTTGTGTCGAGTTCTAGCAGTTTAACCGATACGTGAGCTCACAGCCTGTAGGAAAGGCATGCATCATATGCATTGTTTGTATTGCTTGTTTATGCAAACTTCTTTGTGATATGTGTTTTTCGTGATTGTGTGTGTGTTCTTCTTGACTTTTAATTTTCTCTGTATCTTTGATTTGTTAAAGTTATTTGTATTATGAGGTTTGCTGCTATTGGCCATCTGTTGAAGATTGCAAGTATTCTGTTATGGAGTTCCTATATAACAAATAATAAAACAGACTTAATTAACTACCCTGACCCTACTAAGATTTTCCTAGTTCTTACCTCCTATTTTCACCCATTTTAGCTACAGATGCGAAGGTTTAGTATGGAACTACAGAAGCATAGAAGATTATGTTTACAAGTTAAGTTCTTAGATTTTATTTACCCCTCGTCATTTATTAATTTGGTTTTTAGAGGGCAGGACTTGTATTTGAGGATCATTGAATAAGTCTATGTATATATTACTATGTGAGTATATATATATTTGTGATTAAGCGGTTTAAAATAAAGAATATTCGTTTTTTTTTCTTGAAATTTTGGTTCGTATTTACAAAAGCTCAATATTAAATAAAATAGTATAAAATAAAAAGGTTTAGAGGTAAGTAATGCCTGAGCTTTTAGTACGATCATGAGGTGCTAAAATTTAGAGTGTTTCGTTGAGTATTTCCTTCGATTCAATTTCTGGATGTGGTATGAACGAGTTAGGTTGAGGATTCTTCATCGTTACATCACAGTCTCTCTCTGATCGGAAGGTTGAGGATTCCCTTCGTGTTGAGAGATAATATCCAAGTTAGCTACCAGATATGTCGAGTTCTGGCAGTTTAACCGACACGTAAGCTCGTGGCTAGTAGGACAGGCATGCATCATGTGCATCTATGTGACATTGTTTGAGTGTGCATATTATATTTGTTTTTTCTATGTGAATATTTCTGTTTAACTACTAATTGCCATCCTTGCTGTAATTGCTCTTGATTGTATTTGAACTTCCTTACTTGTGATTGTGACCGGTTGGTTCAGATTATGGTAGTTTGAGAGTTGATTGATTATATATTGCGTCGGAGACCATGATTTGATTATGTTTTGGGTCGGAAGCCATGATTTGGTTATGTATAGGCCGAAGGCCATGATTGGATGAATCAGTGGTAAGCTTGGTTAAGTCGTTTCTTTGGTATATAATGAAATGTTATGGGATACGATTTGAGATTGAAACTTTTACATGTAAAAATATGAATTTTAATTTTGGATAATTAATTGTTGACTTTCGAGAAAGATTCATAGGACGAGCGATAATCATTTACGCTTGAGATCCCTTCATTTCTTAATACATATCCTCTTATAACAATTCTAAAACTTTTCTAGTGAGAATGTGTGGTTAGGTTCTCATTCCCTACACATTTCTCTTTTCAGGACGAACGAGAAGTTTAAGGAGTTTCTTCTGCACATCTGATTGTGTTGTATATATCTTAGTTATAATTTTTTCCTTGCCTTGTTATATATTGTTTTAAGAGGGATATGAGTTGTGATTTGTGATAATATATATGTCTGGTATATTTGTAAGTTATTTGTATAAGAAGTATTTTATGTTTCTATATGTATATGAAGATTGTGATTGTGAGTAAACTACTATTTCTACCCACGAAAGTTGAACACGCTGACATATCTACCTATAAAAAAAGGAAATTACCATTTGTATCCATAAAACATGAGTTTCATATAACAAATTATCCAAACACTAAAAAATCACATAAAATTCTCAAATTACCCTTATCATCATCCGCATCATCCACCCTTCCTTCTCTCCTTCCCTGTCTCGCCCTCTCTGAGCCAAACTCTATGTTCAAAGGCACCACCACCTCATTTCCTTCATCACTACGATCGCCACCACCACCACTATACCTCCATCATCATCTTCTTCACATAAAGCAACAACAATAACAACAACAATAGAAAAAGCAAAGAGAAAAAATAGTTCTTTCTCCCTCTCTGAACAACGTCGACGACGATGGTGGCAGTGACACCCACCGGTGCCGTCGCCCTCTCCACTTTCTCTGATCTCTTGCGCGCTCTCTTCCTTCCAAACCAGTGACAACGACAATGACGGACTCAATCAATGGCGGCGACAGACGCGATGGAGCCTGCAACAGTAAGGCGTGACGGCGGTGACAACTCCCCTTTCCTCGATTCTGGTTCGCATCTCCTCTTCAAACTCTCTTAACAACGGCGACGATGATGTGATAACGGCAGTAAGTCCCCACGTTGCCAATGCGATCTCCCTCCCCTCATCTTCTCTTCTTCTTTCTCGGGTGGGGGTATGTGTGTAATGTCTTCGTGTGTGAGTTTTGGAGGGAAAGAGAGTGGTAGCTGGGTTAAGAGGGTTAGGGTTAGAAAGGTGGTTGGGTGAAATGAGTGGTGGTGAGATTTGAGATTAGAAAAGTGGTGGTGAAGATAAGGGTAATTTAGGAATTTTAGGTAATTTTTTAGTGTTTGGATAATTTTGTTGTGCGGAACCCATATTTCATGGGTACAAATGGTAATTTTCTTTTTCTATGGGTAGATATGTCAGTGTCTTCAACTTTCGTGAGTAGAAATGGTAATTTACTTTATATATGCATTTTTTGTAAAAAGAAAAAGAATATAAAGAAAACAGTGATACAATTTCGAGTTAAATGTTCTTATTTTATTATTAAGTTTATAGAAGTCGTCATAATATCCTCGCCATCAGAGTGGAGCAGCTGGAAACGTGACATTCTAATAGTAAGAGTATTACATTAAACAAATAAAAATTATAACTAAAAAGAAAAAGAAAGCTTAAAAAAACTATTTTTATCTCTATAATAAATTAAAATATTACAATATTCTAAAGTCTAAAAGATAGATATCTAACTCTATTAATAAAAAATTTAGATTATACTACGTAAATTTTCTCATTATATCATCAAGTATTTTTAATTATCTATATAAATAAATTTAATAATATAAAAAATCAAAAATAAAAATAAATAAATTTTAATCCTAATAACACCTAAAAAATTAGTTCTAAATCTAATCTTGACAAATGAAAAAGAAAAATTTTATTTTATATATAGTAGGATAAAAATAAATATTTTATAAACGGTATGAAGAATATATATGAAGAATAAAAAAATATAAAAAAAATAAAAAATATAAAATATATACAAAAATTTATTATTACCTTTTAATCAAAAGAAATGAAGGACCTACAAAATTTACAAAATAAAAGTATTAAATATAGTTTAGTATAATGAATAAAAAATTAAAATTAATATAAAAATTTAAATAAAATACTTCAAACAACTTTATATAGATACAATTTTTTTTATTTTAAAGGATCTTAATTTTTTTGTAGGGACAAAATATCAAAAGTTAATTAGAAAATAAGAAAACAAAATCATATAAGGTCATAAAAAATAATGTTAGAAGATAAAGAATGTAACATCCTAACTTTTAGCACCTCATGATCGTACTAAAAGTTCGAGCACTACTAATTTCTATTCCTTTAATTATTTACTATGTTTATTTAATATTGAGCCTTTGCGAATACAAAACAAAATTTTAATTAAGAAAATGAAATAGTTTTTGCTTTATATATATATATATATATATATATATATATATATATATTCACATAACATGATATACATAGACTTATTCAAAGACCCTCAGATACAATTCTTACCCCTCTAAAAAAACCAAAACAATAAATGACGAGGGGAAAATAAAATCTAAGAGCCAACTTGTAAACAGAATCTTCTATGTTTTTGTAGTTCCGCACTAAGCCTTCGTACCTGTAGTTGAAAAGGGATGGAAATAGGGAGTAAAAATTGGGGAGTTCTTAGTAGGGTCGGGGTGTATAATTATATCCATTTTATATATACTTCGTCATCAACAACAACAACAAAGTACGAGCCAATTCAACAATTATAGAATACAAAACCCAGTCACAAGTATACACAATCATAGAAAACATACTCACAAACAAATATGTGCAAACAAGTATGATGCATGTCTATCCCTAGTGCAAGTAATGAGCTCATCTGTCGATTTTGACCCGCTCTCGATGTAACTCAGTAACCTTTGTCTGAGTTTGGTTTTCAGTGTCATAACCTCTGTAAGCAACCTCTATCTTACAAGTGTGACTCTCTTAAGCCGATGTATGCAAACATAACCTATGTAAGCAACCTTTGTCTTACAGGTGAGGCTCTCTCTAGCCAATGCATGTTTTGATAACTTCTGTAGGCAACCTCTATCTTATAGGTGCGACCATCCCCTGAATTGGCCGATGTATCTCTGGAAAGTAAATCTCAGTCATCACACCTCACCAATATATACTTTATTTTCAACGATATTCCAGCCCAAAAATTACCAAAACATCCCAACTGGCCGTTTATACATAGCCGACCCAAAATCTCAAGCAAACAACAATAATTCAACAATAATTCAATATAAACTCATTCAAACTCAAACAATAATCAACTAAATCAACATTCACTTATCAAATTCACATTTAATCATTATAAAATTACCAAACCTTATCTCCATACGAAACCAAAACAACGGAAGCTCTGGAGAAGCTTTCTGACCGAGTCGTTGAAGAAGAAAACATCAGACACCGCTTGTACCTCCTACAACTCTAATTGACCGAACATAAAAAAAAGGAGAGCTATATCACCATTAATTTTTACTGAACAAAAATGACGCCAATATAAAGAGGAAAAAGATATGAACACTTTTATCGGATTAAATTTTTTATTAAAATTACGAATCTTAAGAAATCGAGCGTCGAAGGTTTATGGCTTCCATGGAATCTCTCTCTCACTCACGGTCTCTCCCTCTCTATTTGTTCTTTCTTGGCTTCGGTGGCTTTTAATTGATCAGAAAGGAAGTTTGAGAATTATCTAACATAATGATAATGATGTATCATGTTTTATATATATATATATAAACTTACATGAAAGCCACGTTTGGCTTTTTTTATCATTGTTTGTAACATTTTAACTTTTAGCACGTCATTATCGTACCAAAAGTAAGGCATTACTGATCTGTTTTCCGTATTTACTATTTAATACTGAGTCTTTAGTTCGATTTCGCATTTCAATTTAAAAAAAAAAGCCGAAAATTTATGTTTCTATTAATTAAAATTATATATCAAAGATCTCCAAGAAATACTTGTCACATAGTTAGTAAGAATAATAAATATCATACAAAAGAATTCAAATGAAACTCAGATGCAACTCCTATCCCTCTGTATAAAATAAAATCTTAACTAACAAAGGCGAGGAGGGAATTCTAGGAATGCGACTTAACCATAAACTTAACTCAACTAAGACTAATAATCGCCCGCAGTTTCAAACTAAGTCTTCGAACCTGTGTCACTGAAAGGGTAGAAGATTTTGGGGTGAGAACAAACCATGCGTTCTCAGTAGGGAATGCGAATGCCGTAAGAGTAATGAAATAAAATGCAAATAATTAACTTTACTCATTAAAACTATATTTTTATCAAACCTTTTGAAAATACTTTTTACTATTATTTTATATAATTAATTTCCTTCATTAAATTTTTGAACTTAAGACAAATCTCAATCACAATCTCAGTTCTCAGTCACCTCAATGCACAACCTAATAGCACAGAAAACAGGTCAACACATAAACAAATAGCAATAAAACAAACAGCACAATCACAGAGAGACAAGATAAGCAAACACAATCAAATGCAAGTATACAAACAATGATGATGCATGTCTAGACCTATCGTAGGTAATGAGCTCATTTGTCAGTTTCGACCCTCACCCGACGCAATCCGACTCGCAAGTCAGATAAGACATTCCAGCGGCATAACCTCTGCAAGTTTCTACTTCTTGTAGGCGCTGAGTCTCCAGCTGAAGTATGCCGAACATGACCTCTGCAAGTACTTGCAGACGCTGATTCTCCAGCTGAAGCATGTGCCAGTTTCTCCTGGAAGCCATTCCATACACACGGGCGTCCCCGCACAATCATTCACATATAAAGCCCACAGCTTAACATTTTCCTATCGGCACCATAACCATTTACTTTCCGTCACCCTCTCATGACCTTTTAAACATTTCATAATTACACGTGCCATGTTCTTTTATCATTCTTTCTTTTTCTTAACAAACTAAACTCCAATAATTTTTTATTTAAAACCAACAACAAACTCCAAAATCAAACAATACGATTTCTCAAAACATAGTTTCTTTCTTAAATAATTTAATTGTGAAAAATAAACCTTTCCTTGATAAATCGAATTCAAAATAGAATAATTCTTTTCTTAACTAAATAAAACTTAATAATATCATTTTTCAAATCCAAATCTTCTAAAATAACCTTTCAAATAAAACCTCAGATTTTATAAAATTTCGATATCTCTCCTAAAATTCGGACTTTGCTACCCTTTTCGCGTCCCAACCGAACCATTCTCAACCTCTTTTCAAACATTTCCAAAATCAGAAATCATTTTCAAATCTCAGTTCAATACCAACAAATTAAACCGAAATCAATCTCACCAGTTAATCACTCACAACAACAAACCTAGTCATAATCACAGCCATAACCCACACTCAATTCATCAATTACTCATACAACATATTTTTATTAATCAACTCAACATATTCAAGTTAATAAATAATCCCAGATTAATCACCATTCACAGCCATAATTCAACCAATTGCATCACATTCAATTATATTCACAATCACCAACAATCTCAATCTTATCAATTTTCATCAGTTAATCAAACGAGACATTTATGAATTATTTGCAATTACTCACTAAACTTCAATAGCATTCGTAAATTAGAACAGTTAATTTTAAAATAAATCCCCTACTTCCGTACGAAATCAAAGTCAATAAAAATTTCGGAGAAACTTTTGACTAAGCTACTAAAGAAGAAAAAGTCAGAAATTGCCTGTGCCTCCTAGAACTCCAATTGACCAAACTCAAGAGGAAGAGGAGCTACGTCACCGTCAACTTCTACCGGACAAAAGTAACGCCAATATGTAGAAGAGGAGGATACAAACACTTTTACCGAATCAGATTTTTATTGGAGTTACAGATCTTAAGAAATCAAAGTTAGAAATTCAGAAATTCCATGGTTTCTCAATCTCTTTCTCTCACGGCCTTTCTTTCAATTTCTTATGGTTTCGGTCATGTATGAGAAGAAATGAAGAAGATTAAGAATAATAGTGATTTGTGGTGGTTAAGGTTGCGTTAGGTGTCAAGGTTGGATATATACATATTGCATTAAAGCCATGTTTCATGATTATAAGGGAATGGTTATATGTATTAAAGGGTCACAAGCCACGTTCCCTTATAATGATGATAATGAATTATTATAAGTGAAAAGATATATATTATGTATATATGTAACAAATCTTTCTTTGTTTCTTACCAAAACTAAATGATTAATAATAATAATAATAATAATAATAATAATAATAATAATAATAATAATAATAATAATAAATTCAATATTTGTCTAATTAAATTATATATTTTTTGATAAATAATTTAAATTTAATAAAATAAATAATAATTAAATTAAATTTCAATAATTATAAAATTATTTTCAACAAATAAAATTATGTCTCAATATAATATAATAACTTATAAATAGTTAATTATTTAATTTTTAAAAATATGGGGTCTTACATCCTATTCTACTTATAAAAATTTTCGTCTTCGAAAATTGCTATAAAATAAAAGAGGTTCATATGGCATACAAGTACCAGAGTAAAAGTACGATTATAAAGCTGAAGTTACAAGGTAAGATTGATACAAAAGATGACATGGTTCAAACGTGCGATGGTAAAACAAGCTGGGCGAAAGATTATAAAACATGCATGGGGCTAAAACGACACGCTTAACGTCCGCACATTGATCTCTTACCAACTCCATAGTTTCAACTTTTCAAACATCAACCTGACGTATATTCACCATTCCAAAATGTACTTTAACAAGTAGACTATTCGTGAATTTTCTCAATCTCATCAAACACTTCGCAACCCAATACTGGTCACAAACTTATCTTCTGCAAACTTCTCCACGGGACTCAGAACCCTAAAACATCCTGTGACGTCGCACGCTTACAAGCTCTACCTTTCGTGTTCACGAAACACATCATAAAGAGCTAACGCACCACTTGCTATGTATAATGGTCGCACGTGACATCAAAACAAATCTCAAGTCACTAAAAAGATACAAAGACCTTAGAAAAAGAACAAGCAACTCAGACAAGGTTCACAAAGATTTCAACGATTCACTTTGATGCATTAAACAAGTCCAAAATTACATCAAAGAATATACGAGTCAAGAAGAGGAGTTTAAATAACACAAGACAGATATCTAAGAAATTTAAGAGGACATAAGCAATTAGGATCAAATGAGAAAGCATATGAACAAGGAACAAGGTTGAAAAATAATTAGTTAAATTTTCAAGAAAGAAATCCCGAATAAGAAACTCTCGGCAAACCATGAAAGAATAGATACGTAACCGAGTGGAATCAAGAAATTAACTCCTAACGTTCCCAACGTTACCTATTACTTCTATCTCGTCTATGATAATCCATTAGTGTTTCCATATACATGAATCATTAGTATTAAGTTGGCCAGACCTAATACCATGAGAGATGCAACGGCCGACTAACAACATTAATCAATAGACAATCATGCATTTGAAACTCAAACTCTTGTCAGTGAGACAAGTCCTACTGCATGACAGACACTCAGAGTATGCAGTAAAGCATAGGCAGTCTATTCCCAAGGCTCTAACGGGAACGAACTGCTCTGATACCATAATGTAACACCCTAACTTTTAGCACGTCATGATCGTACCAAAAGTAAGGCGTTACTGATCTATTTTTCGTATTTACTATTTAATACTGAGCCTTTAGTTCGATTCGCGTTTCAATTTTTAAGAAAAAGTTGAAAGTTATGTTTTTATTAATTAAAATCATATATCAAAGATCTCCAAGAAATACTTGTCACATAGTTAGTAAGAATAATAAATATCATACAAAAGAATTCAAATGAAACTCAGATGCAACTCCTATCCCTCTGTATAAAATAAAATCTTAACTAACAAAGGCGAGGGAATTCTAGGAATGCGACTCAACCATAAACTTAACTCAACTAAGACTAATAATCGCCCGCAACTTTAAATTGGGTCTTCGAACCTGTGTCACTGAAAGGGTGGAAGATTTTGGGGTGAGAACAAACCATGCGTTCTCAGTAGGGAATGCAAATGCCGTAAGAGTAATGAAATAAAATGCAAATAATTAACTTTACTCATTAAAACTATATTTTTATCAAACCTTTTGAAAATACTTTTTACTATTATTTATATAATTAATTTCCTTCATTAAATTTCCGAACTTAAGACAAATCTCAATCACAACCTCAGTTCTCAGTCACCTCAATGCACAACCTAATAGCACAGAAAACAGGTCAACACACAAACAAATAGCAATAAAACAAACAGCACAATCACAGAGAGACAAGATAAGCAAACACAATCAAACGCAAGTATGCAAACAATGATGATGCATGTCTAGTCCTATCGCAGGTAATGAGCTCATTTGTCGGTTTTGACCTGCACCCGATGCAATCCGACTCGTAAGTCAGATAAGGCATTCCAACGGCATAACCTCTGCAAGTTTCTACTTCTTGCAGGCGCTGATTCTCCAGCTGAAGTATGTCGAACATGACCTCTGCAAGTACTTGCAGACACTGATTCTCCAGCTGAAGCATGTGCCACTTTCTCCTGGAAGCCATTCCATACACACGGGCATCCCCGCACAATCATTTACATATAAAGCCCACAACTTAACATTTTTCCATCGGCACCATAACCATTTACTTTCTGTCACCCTCTCGTGACCTTTTAAACATTTCATAATTACACGTGCCATGTTCTTTTCTCATTCTTTTTTTTCTAAACAAACCAAACTCCGATAATTTTTTATTTAAAACCAACAACAAACTCTAAAACCAAACAATACGATTTCTCAAAACATAGTTTCTTTCTTAAATAATTTAATTGTGAAACATAAACCTTTCCTTGATAAATCGAATTCAAAATAGAATAATTCTTTTCTTAACTAAATAAAACTTAAATAATATCATTTTTCAAATCCAAATCTTCTAAAATAACCTTTCAAATAAAACCTCAGATTTTATAAAATTTTGACATCTCTCCTAAAATTCGGACTTTGCCACTCTTTTCGCGTCCCAACCGAACCATGCTCAACCTCTTTTCAAACATTTTCAAAATCAGAAATCATTTTCAAATCTCAGTTCAATACCAACAAATCAAACCGAAATCAATCTTGTAAAATCTGGTTAATTAACGGCTAATTAACCCATAAATAAGAATTTATTCTAGAAAGCCTAAAATGTGATTTTTATGGCTAAATGTGATAGAGGAGACTGAGACGAGAATTTTGGTACCAATTCTATAGAATTCGGACCAAGATTGGACCGAACGGGCCAAACCGGGCCAACCGGACCCAAAGTGGGCCCTTGGCCCAACATAACTTAACCAAAACCCTAGTTTTCAGCACTCTCTCTCCTCATTTGTTACACACACAAGCTGAAATTAGAAAGAAAGGGAGGAAGAACACTCTCTCAAGTTCTCTCCCTTGGTTGATCTTCAAATCACCATAACTTTTGATCTAGAGCTCCGATTGCCGCCCCGTTTGCGGCCACGCGTTCACCGCGGAGAGCTCTACAAAACTCATACAATCAATCTTGAGGTAAGCCACGTGTTTCTGTTCGAAATCTCAGCCCTTATTTTCGAGTTTCATGGGTGAAATGTTGAGATTTTGGGTTCTTTGATGTTATAGGACCAAACTCTCTTGAAGGAGAAGGTTAATCTTGTCTCCTTGGACCTTGGGTGTGGTAAGATTCTCAACCCTAGTGTAATTTGTGATTTTATGATGTTTGGGTTTTGAGATGTTGTGTATGGGTATGATGGTTGTGGCTTAGGTTGTGTATGTGTGGATATTGGAGCTTAATTGGTGACTTTGAAAAGCTTGGAAAGGGTTTGGTGGTGAAAAATCTGTTCTTGGAGGTGTTGAGACCTTGAGAGCTTGTGAATAAGTGGTTTGGAAGTGCTCCGGTGGAGCTTGGGAAAATCGGCTAAGGTATGGTTTCGGTTTCCCGTATCTAATATGTAATGTGGTAGGAAATACTTAGGCTAGAGGCCCTAAGATAGGCATTGAATGGTTGATGTTGTTAAATAATTGAGATATATGATGTGGTCATATATGTGATGATGATTATTGATGCCTTAATGGTATGATGTATGAGAGTATGCATGTTGTGATATATGCTTGATGATTGGTTATGGTTGAATTGTGGGTTGAACCATGTCGATGGTGAATATGATATTGATTATGTATAATGATGGTTAATTGGAATTGGTGTTATTGAAAATTGGCATGAGGAATAGTATATGATATGTCAATGTGTTTGAGTTTGAGCCACTTGGGTGAAGTGGGATAAAATGATGAGATAGTGATTTTGGTAAATTGTGGTAAAGTGTCAATGTGTGAGTTGAGGAGGCTTGATGTTGAATTTGATACATTTGATTGATTTCAAAGAAAAGGGATGAAATTGGCATGTTTTGATTGATTTTGAAAAGAGTTGAAAATGGTTGTTTTGAAAATGGCATATTGTGGTTTTGTATGAAAATGTGGGTTTTGGGCATACTTTGACGGGACATAATTTGGACTACGGATCTCCGTTTTGTATCAAATCTGTTTAAAAATGAAATTGGATCCGGGATGTCCATGCCGTTTGAAGAACGGTTGAAAAACGATTTAAAATGAGGAAGTTATGTCCGTTGGAAGATTGGAGTTTAAATCTGTGAAATTCTGCAGCTTTTAACTTAGAAAAATTTTAGCAGAATGACCCCTTGCGCGTGGGCGCACCTGGCGCGTACGCGCCGATCTTCCAAGAAGTGCCATCCACGCGTGCGCGTGATGTGCGCGGGCGCGCCGATTGTGCTGCACCCAATGCCCAGCCATTTTCCAGAGAGTTATGCCAGAACTGTGCCGGTGTTGTGCCTAGGGCACGAGAACACCCGCGCGTACGCGTGGTTGACGCGTGCGCGTCGATGGGTAAGTTTGGAATCCACGCGTTAGCGTGCATGACGCTTACGCGTCGATGAGTTTTTGAGGCCATCCACGCGTGCGCGTGGAGTGCGCGTACGCGTGGCCCTGTTTTCATCCCAAAGTTGATTTTTGAGTTTTAAAAACCAAATCTCATACTTCTAAGCCTCCGATCTCACCATTTATATCTTAAATTATTATGGCATGCCTAGCTATTAAAAAGGGGCTAGTGAATGAGTTAACTTGCGAGTGAAGCAAGGGAAATATGAATGATCAATGAGGATCAAGATGATTATGTGAGATACGGAGGATGGTGGTGGAAGTGCTTGTTATGCCATGGGCCGAAAGGCTGTAATTGTTAATGAAATGGCTGGTTATGGATTTAACCGTAAGCCGGAATAGCTATGTATGCTATGAATATTGGCTGGTTATGGATTTAACCGTGAGCCGGAATAGCTGTGTATGCTATGAATATTGGCTGGTTCTGGACTGAACCGTGAGCCGGATGGCTGATATGGATGTTGATCCATGGATGAGGATTCATGCATGTTTATGCTGAATTATTGATAATTGTGATTTGCACTTCCACTATCTGAGATACGAGTTTCCCTGGGTAGTAGCAGTGGCTAGCCACCATGTGCTCCAGGTTGAGACTTGATACTCTGGTGACCCTATGTCGTAAGTGTGGCCGGGCACTGTGAAAGACCCGGATGAGCTCGCCCCCGAAATATTCACCAGTGAGGGTGATGGATATGGATCATATTTATGATCAAGTTTATAACGAGTATAACTCGAGTTGGGGATGCGCGACAGAGGGACAGTCCAATGGTTAGCGACCAGGACTTGTCGGGTTGGCTCTATAACCGACAAGATGATATCATCAGCCACTAGGGACAGGCATTCATCATATGCATACTATGTGAATTGTTTGAGATTGCCTATTTGACTGCATATTACTTGCTAATTGTCTAATTGTCTTAACTGCTCCTATTTGTATATTCTTTGTCTGATATAACTGTGTTTGTTACATTATACTTCTGCTGGTGGTTGGGAGGTGAGAAGGAATTGGAAAGGGAAGTATTAGTTAGACTGAAGAATCTTTAGTCAGATGCCCGTATATGGTTTAGCTTGTTTATAAGCTTTGATATTATCTGGAGGAAGTTCTAGGATTGCCTTTGGCTTTCCTCCATTATTATGTATTATATATGTGGAAGCTGTTACCATGCTGGGGACCTCTGGTTCTCACCCATGCGGATTTTGTGGTTTTCAGATGCAGGACGTACGGCTTCCCGCTGAGGCATGCTGGAGACTTCTAGATTTGCGAAGATCCTTTGTTCTCCGGGCTATGTTTTGGTTTATATGTTTTGTTAGATACTTTTATCTCCATTAAATAATACAAACTGTGATGACTCCTCTTATGGGGGATTTTGGAGAATAGGTTTTATGTATTTGTGTCCCTTTGGGTTTCCTTTGGGGTTTTCCTTATTTTATCATATGTATATATTGCTATGCTCGGACCGGTTATCTTCGCAGCCGGATCTTGAGTCTTGATATTCCTGTTTTTGACACTCCCTTGTATATATATATAATCTCGCGTTGGTTATCCTTGTTCGTTACGTTATCGAACGGAGTGTTGCGCTTTCGAGTTGCGATTGGTTTTTGTTTACCCCTTTTTTTGCAAAGGCTCCTAGTTATAATTAATCATTCATACTACTATACGTACTAAATTTTTATTTTAGAGGTCGTAATACCTTACCATCTCTGAATTATGACTTAAGCATAAGACTCTGTATGGTAGGGTGTTACATTATGGTATCAGAGCAGTTTGTTCCTGTAGAGCCTGAGGGATGGACTGACTATGCTTCTGTGCATTCTCTGTGTGTGTGTTATGTGCTATTAGTATATCTGCTTGATATATTTGGCATAAACGTTCATGAGCATGCATTTGGGACTTTGAAGCACTAGACTTCCGATATTGAGACTGATCAACTTAATATCGATTGTTGGGTGTGTATAGGAACCAGATGGCGCCTCGTGGACGCGATAGAGGTAGTGCGAGAGGTCGTACGAATGCTCGTGCACCGGAGAATAACCCTAATAACCCGGTGAACTTTATGGCTGCGTTGGAGAACATGGCTGCTGCTATGCAAGCCACTGCTGAGGCTCTTGGTCAACAGATGAACAACCATGGTAATGATGGAGGTGGAGTTCAGGGTCCGATGACCTTGGCAAACTTTTTGAAGGTTAATCCGCCTAAGTTCAAGGGAACTACTAGCCCGACTGAGGCTGATACATGGTTTCAGGCTATAGAGCGAGCATTACAAGCACAAGTGGTACCTGAAGGACAGCGTGTCGAGTTTGCCACTTATATGCTCACCGGTGAAGCGTCGCATTGGTGGCAAGGCATCCGACGTCTTCTGCAGCAGGGTGATGACTATATCACCTGGAATGTTTTTCAAGAAGAGTTCTATAAGAAGTACTTTCCGACTTCTGCCAGGACGGCTAAGGAACTTGAATTGTTACAGCTGAAGCAGGGTACTATGTCCATATCAGAGTATACTGACAAGTTTGAGGAGCTGTTCAGGTTCTCTCGTATGTGCCAAGGGACTCCGGTGGAATATGAGGAATGGAAGTGTGTTAAGTATGAAGGAGGACTCCGGAGTGATATCTTCAGTTCAGTGGGACCAATGGAGATTAGGACTTTCTCCGAGTTGGTGAACAAGTGTAGGGTTGCTGAAGAGTGTGTGAAAAGGGCAACCGCTGAGAAAGGGAGTCACAAAGGTTCATTCCCACAGAACCGAGGGAAGAGCTTTGCACCTAGAGGTCCGTCTTTCAAGAGGGGAGGCTCATTTAGGAGGCCCAACAACAACAACTCCCAAGGAAAGAAGTTTGGGAAGCAGCCTCAGAATGATCAAGCTTGCACTAGGTGTGGGAGTCACCATCCGGGAGCACCATGCAAGGCCAGATGGGGTTTGTGCTACAATTGTGGAAAAGCGGGGCATAAAGCCGCCAATTGTCCGGAGAAGCAGAAACAAGGTGCTGGGAAGGCACAACAGACTGGTCGGGTGTTCACCACTTCAGCTGTAGGAGCTGAGGGATCCGAGACACTTATTCGAGGTAACTGTGATTTAGCTGGTCAAACCTTAAATGCCTTATTTGATTCGGGAGCATCCCATTCATTCATTGCATTTGAGAAAGCCCATGAGTTAGGGTTGAAGATTGTAACTTTAGGTTATGATCTAAGGGTGTACAATGCTACCCATGAAGCCACGGTAACTAGGCTAGGATGCCCGGAAGTTTCCTTTAGGTTCAAGCAGCGTGATTTTGTTCATAATTTAATATGCTTACCGATGGTCGGTCTTGATCTTATCTTGGGATTAGATTAGTTATCTAAGAACCATGTCCTGCTTGATTGTTCTACAAAGTCGGTGTACTTTATGCCGGAAGATACAGAAGGGCCGGTCGTGGTGAATAATTATTACTTGAACTCGATGATGGTGAACTGTTCTGGGATCGAATGTCAGGGTATCATGTTGTTAACCGCGGGCGTTTCGGGAGATGATCAAAGGTTGGAACAGATTCCGATTGTGTGTGAGTTTCCGGAAGTGTTTCCCGATGATATTGATGAGTTTCCACCTAACCGAGAGGTTGAGTTTGCTATTGAGTTGGTGCCCGGGGCGGGACCAATCTCAAGTGCTCCTTATAGGATGTCACCGTTAGAGATGAACGAGCTAAAGTCTCAGTTAGAGGATTTGTTGGGAAAGAATTTCATACGACCAAGTGTCTCTCCGTGGGGTGCTCCAGTGTTACTGGTGAAGAAGAAGGATGGGAGTATGCGGCTCTGTGTGGATTACAGGCAGCTGAACAAGGTTACAATAAAGAATAAGTACCCATTGCCGAGAATTGATGATCTCATGGATCAGTTACAAGGAACTGGAGTTTTCTCCAAGATTGATTTGCGATCCGGTTATCACCAGATAAGGGTGAGGGATGAGGATATCCCTAAGACCGCTTTCAGGACTCGTTATGGTCATTACGAGTACACTGTGATGTCCTTTGGGTTGACGAACGCTCCTGCGATATTCATGGATTACATGAATAGAGTCTTCCGTCCGTTTCTGGATAAATTCGTTGTTGTCTTCATTGATGACATACTGATTTATTCCAAGACTGAAGAAGAGCATGCGGAACACTTGAGGACCGTGTTGCAGATTCTAAAGGAGAAGAAACTTTATGCAAAACTGTCGAAGTGTGAGTTTTGGAAGAGTGAGGTGAAGTTTTTGGGTCACGTGGTGAGTAAGAAGGGAATAGCCGTAGATCCAACTAAGGTGGAGGCTGTGATGGATTGGAAACAACCAACCACCGTAACAGAGATAAGGAGCTTTCTGGGTTTAGCTGGCTATTATAGAAGGTTTATCAAGGGCTTTTCACAGATAGCGTTACCAATGACAAAGTTAACCCGCAAAGACACTCCGTTTGTTTGGACTCCGGAGTGCGAGGAGAGCTTTCAGACATTGAAGAAAAAGTTGACTTCTGCACCTGTGTTAGTGTTACCCGAGCCGAATGAGCCTTTTGAGGTGTATTGTGACGCCTCATTGAAGGGTCTAGGGTGCGTGCTGATGCAGCACCATAATGTGGTGGCGTATGCCTCACGACAGTTGAGACCTCATGAAGTTAGTTACCCTACGCACGATTTGGAACTCGCTGCGGTTGTGTTTGCCTTGAAGGTGTGGAGGCATTATCTCTATGGGGTTAAGTTCCAAGTCTTCTCTGATCATAAGAGCTTGAAGTATCTCTTTGATCAAAAAGAGCTTAATATGAGGCAGAGAAGGTGGATGGAATTGTTGAAAGACTACGACTTTGAGTTGCATTACCATCCGGGAAAGGCGAACGTGGTAGCGGATGCGTTAAGTCAAAAGTCATTATATGCGGCTTGGATGATGCTCCAAGAGGAGAAGTTGCTCAAGGGATTCGAGAGTCTGAAAATTGGTTCTCAAGAAGTATCTGGAACCTTGTGTTTGAGCCGATTAGAAATCTCAAGTGACTTTAAGTCCGAACTCCTAAAGGCTCATCAAAATGATGAAGCTTTATGGAAGGTGTTACCAGCCATTGAGCAAGGAAAACAGTGGAGAGTGTCGGAAGAAAAAGATGGGTTATGGAGATTCAAGGGTAGAATCATTGTGCCGGATGTTGGCACTTTGAGGCAAGATATCTTAAAGGAGGCACACAAAAGCGGATTCTCCATTCACCCGGGAAGTACTAAGATGTACCATGATTTGAAGGCGATGTTTTGGTGGCCGGGTATGAAAAACGATGTGGCGGAATATGTTTCAAAGTGCTTAACTTGTCAAAAGGTAAAGATTGAACATCAAAAGCCTGCCGGTATGTTGCAACCTTTAGAGATTCCACAATGGAAGTGGGAAAGTATCGCAATGGACTTTGTGTCAGGATTGCCAAGGACTAGGGCTGGTTTTGATGCTATCTGGGTGATTGTGGACCGACTGACGAAGTCAGCTCACTTTTTGCCCATTCGCATGACTTACACCCTTGAGGAGCTAGCACGGTTATACATAAAGGAGATTGTGAGACTTCATGGTGTACCTGCTACTATAATCTCTGATAGAGATCCTCGTTTCACTTCAAGGTTTTGGGGTGCATTTCAGAAAGCTTTTGGAACCCGATTAAGCTTGAGCACGGCTTACCATCCTCAAACAGATGGTCAATCTGAGAGGACGATCCAAACACTAGAGGATATGTTGAGAGCTTGTGTTTTGGACCAACCGGCGAGTTGGGATCGGTATATGCCATTGGTGGAGTTTGCATACAATAATAGTTATCATGCGAGCATCGGAATGGCTCCGTATGAGGCCTTGTATGGGAGGAAATGTCAATCTCCGCTATGTTGGTATGAAGCTGGAGAGAAAAGCTTGTTGGGGCCGGAAATGATAGCGGAGACTACTGAACAAGTCAAGAAAATCCGAGATAGGATGCTCACGGCGCAGAGTCGTCAAAAGAGTTACGCCGATCAAAGGCGAAAGCCCTTAGAATTTGAGGAAGGAGACCATGTTTTTCTTAAGGTTACTCCGACTACGGGAGTAGGTAGGGCGATTAAGGCAAAGAAGTTGAATCCTCGATACATTGGTCCATTTCAAATCCTGGAGAGGATTGGACCGGTGGCGTATCGGATGGCTCTACCACCTCATCTTTCGAACCTGCACGACGTGTTTCACGTGTCGCAGCTTCGGAAGTACACTCCTGATGCTAGCCATGTGTTGGAACCCGAATCGGTTCAGTTAAGGGAAGATTTGACGCTTCCAGTGGCTCCAGTCAGAATTGATGATACTAGTATCAAACGGTTGCGTGGAAAAGAGGTTTCTTTAGTGAAAGTGGCTTGGAGTCGAGGCGGTGTTGAGGAACACACTTGGGAACTTGAGTCGGAGATGCGAACGGATTATCCACATTTGTTCTCAGGTAATTGCATTTGAATTTTGTGGGCAAAATTCCCAATTAGGTGGGTAGAATGTAAAACCCGGTTAATTAACGGCTAATTAACCCATAAATAAGAATTTATTCTAGAAAGCCTAAAATGTGATTTTTATGGCTAAATGTGATAGAGGAGACTGAGACGAGAATTTTGGTACCAATTCTATAGAATTCGGACCAAGATTGGACCGAACGGGCCAAACCGGGCCAACCGGACCCAAAGTGGGCCCTTGGCCCAACATAACTTAACCAAAACCCTAGTTTTCAGCACTCTCTCTCCTCATTTGTTACACACACAAGCTGAAATTAGAAAGAAAGGGAGGAAGAACACTCTCTCAAGTTCTCTCCCTTGGTTGATCTTCAAATCACCATAACTTTTGATCTAGAGCTCCGATTGCCGCCCCGTTTGCGGCCACGCGTTCACCGCGGAGAGCTCTACAAAACTCATACAATCAATCTTGAGGTAAGCCACGTGTTTCTGTTCGAAATCTCAGCCCTTATTTTCGAGTTTCATGGGTGAAATGTTGAGATTTTGGGTTCTTTGATGTTATAGGACCAAACTCTCTTGAAGGAGAAGGTTAATCTTGTCTCCTTGGACCTTGGGTGTGGTAAGATTCTCAACCCTAGTGTAATTTGTGATTTTATGATGTTTGGGTTTTGAGATGTTGTGTATGGGTATGATGGTTGTGGCTTAGGTTGTGTATGTGTGGATATTGGAGCTTAATTGGTGACTTTGAAAAGCTTGGAAAGGGTTTGGTGGTGAAAAATCTGTTCTTGGAGGTGTTGAGACCTTGAGAGCTTGTGAATAAGTGGTTTGGAAGTGCTCCGGTGGAGCTTGGGAAAATCGGCTAAGGTATGGTTTCGGTTTCCCGTATCTAATATGTAATGTGGTAGGAAATACTTAGGCTAGAGGCCCTAAGATAGGCATTGAATGGTTGATGTTGTTAAATAATTGAGATATATGATGTGGTCATATATGTGATGATGATTATTGATGCCTTAATGGTATGATGTATGAGAGTATGCATGTTGTGATATATGCTTGATGATTGGTTATGGTTGAATTGTGGGTTGAACCATGTCGATGGTGAATATGATATTGATTATGTATAATGATGGTTAATTGGAATTGGTGTTATTGAAAATTGGCATGAGGAATAGTATATGATATGTCAATGTGTTTGAGTTTGAGCCACTTGGGTGAAGTGGGATAAAATGATGAGATAGTGATTTTGGTAAATTGTGGTAAAGTGTCAATGTGTGAGTTGAGGAGGCTTGATGTTGAATTTGATACATTTGATTGATTTCAAAGAAAAGGGATGAAATTGGCATGTTTTGATTGATTTTGAAAAGAGTTGAAAATGGTTGTTTTGAAAATGGCATATTGTGGTTTTGTATGAAAATGTGGGTTTTGGGCATACTTTGACGGGACATAATTTGGACTACGGATCTCCGTTTTGTATCAAATCTGTTTAAAAATGAAATTGGATCCGGGATGTCCATGCCGTTCGAAGAACGGTTGAAAAACGATTTAAAATGAGGAAGTTATGTCCGTTGGAAGATTGGGGTTTAAATCTGTGAAATTCTGCAGCTTTTAACTTAGAAAAATTTTAGCAGAATGACCCCTTGCGCGTGGACGCACCTGGCGCGTACGCGCCGATCTTCCAAGAAGTGCCATCCACGCGTGCGCGTGATGTGCGCGGGCGCGCCGATTGTGCTGCACCCAATGCCCAACCATTTTCCAGAGAGTTATGCCAGAACTGTGCCGGTGTTGTGCCTAGGGCACGAGAACACCCGCGCGTACGCGTGGTTGACGCGTGCGCGTCGATGGGCAAGTTTGGAATCCACGCGTTAGCGTGCATGACGCTTACGCGTCGATGAGTTTTTGAGGCCATCCACGCGTGCGCGTGGAGTGCGCGTACGCGTGGCCCTGTTTTCATCCCAAAGTTGATTTTTGAGTTTTAAAAGCCAAATCTCATACTTCTAAGCCTCCGATCTCACCATTTATATCTTAAATTATTATGGCATGCCTAGCTATTAAAAAGGGGCTAGTGAATGAGTTAACTTGCGAGTGAAGCAAGGGAAATATGAATGATCAATGAGGATCAAGATGATTATGTGAGATGCGGAGGATGGTGGTGGAAGTGCTTGTTATGCCATGGGCCGAAAGGCTGTAATTGTTAATGAAATGGCTGGTTATGGATTTAACTGTGAGCCGGAATAGCTGTGTATGCTATGAATATTGGCTGGTTATGGATTTAACCGTGAGCCGGAATAGCTGTGTATGCTATGAATATTGGCTGGTTCTGGACTGAACCGTGAGCCGGATGGCTGATATGGATGTTGATCCATGGATGAGGATTCATGCATGTTTATGCTGAATTATTGATAATTGTGATTTGCACTTCCACTATCTGAGATACGAGTTTCCCTGGGTAGTAGCAGTGGCTAGCCACCATGTGCTCCAGGTTGAGACTTGATACTCTGGTGACCCTATGTCGTAAGTGTGGCCGGGCACTGTGAAAGACCCGGATGAGCTCGCCCCCGAAATATTCACCAGTGAGGGTGATGGATATGGATCATATTTATGATCAAGTTTATAACGAGTATAACTCGAGTTGGGGATGCGCGACAGAGGGACAGTCCAATGGTTAGCGACCAGGACTTGTCGGGTTGGCTCTATAACCGACAAGATGATATCATCAGCCACTAGGGACAGGCATTCATCATATGCATACTATGTAAATTGTTTGAGATTGCCTATTTGACTGCATATTACTTGCTAATTGTCTAAATGTCTTAACTGCTCCTATTTGTATATTCTTTGTCTGATATAACTGTGTTTGTTACATTATACTTCTGCTGGTGGTTGGGAGGTGAGAAGGAATTGGAAAGGGAAGTATTAGTTAGACTGAAAAATCTTTAGTCAGATGCCCGTATATGGTTTAGGTTGTTTATAAGCTTTGATATTATCTGGAGGAAGTTCTAGGATTGCCTTTGGCTTTCCTCCATTATTATGTATTATATATGTGGAAGCTGTTACCATGCTGGGGACCTCTGGTTCTCACCCATGCGGATTTTGTGGTTTTCAGATGCAGGACGTACGGCTTCCCGCTGAGGCATGCTGGAGACTTCTAGATTTGCGAAGATCCTTTGTTCTCCGGGCTATGTTTTGGTTTATATGTTTTGTTAGATACTTTTATCTCCATTAAATAATACAAACTGTGATGACTCCTCTTATGGGGGATTTTGGAGAATAGGTTTTATGTATTTGTGTCCCTTTGGGTTTCCTTTGGGGTTTTCCTTATTTTATCATATGTATATATTGCTATGCTCGGACCGGTTATCTTCGCAGCCGGATCTTGAGTCTTGATATTCCTGTTTTTGACACTCCCTTGTATATATATATAATCTCGCGTTGGTTATCCTTGTTCGTTACGTTATCGAACGGAGTGTTGCGCTTTCGAGTTGCGATTGGTTTTTGTTTACCCCTTTTTTTGCAAAGGCTCCTAGTTATAATTAATCATTCATACTACTATACGTACTAAATTTTTATTTTAGAGGTCGTAATACCTTACCATCTCTGAATTATGACTTAAGCATAAGACTCTGTATGGTAGGGTGTTACAAATCTCACCAGTTAATCACTCACAACAACGAACCCAGTCATAATCACAGCCATAACCCACACTCAATTCATCAATTACTCATACAACAGATTTTTAATAATCAACTCAGCATATTCAAGTTAATAAATAATCCCAGATTAATCACCATTCACAGCCACAATTTAACCAATTGCATCACATTCAATTATATTCACAATCACCAACAATCTCAATCTTATTAATTTTCATCAGTTAATCAAACGAGACATTTATGAATTATTTGCAGTTACTCACTAAACTTCAATTGCATTCGTAAATTAGAACAGTTAATTTTAAAATAAATCCCCTATCTCCGTGCAAAATCAAAGTCAATAAAGATTTTAGAGAAGCTTTTTGATCAAGTTGCTGAAGAAGAAAATATCAGAAATCGCCTGTGCCTCTTAGAACTCCAATTGACCAAATTTAAGGAGAAGAAAAGCTACGTCACCGTCAACTTCTACCGGACAAAAATAACGCCAACATGTAAAAAATGAGGATACGAACACTTTTACCAGATTAGATGTTTTATTGAAGTTACAGATCTTAAGAAATCAAAGTCAGAAATTCAGAAATTTCATGGTTTCTCAATCTCTTTCTCTCACGGCCTTTCTTTCATTTTCTTATGGTTTCGGTCATGTATGAAAAGAAATGAAGAAGATTAAGGATAATAGTGATTTGTGGTGGTTAAGGTTGCGTTAGGTGTCAAGATTGGATATATACATATTGCATTATAGCCACGTTTCATGATTATAAGGGAATGGTTATATGTATTAAAGGGTCACAAGCCACGTTCCCTTATAATGATGATAATGAATTATTATAAATAAATAGATATATATTATATGTATATATGTAACAAATCTTTCTTTATTTCTTACCAAAACTAAATGATTAATAATAATAATAATAATAATAATAATAATAATAATAATAATAAATTCAATATTTGTCTAATCAAAATATATATTTTTTGATAAATAATTTAAATTTAATAAAATAAATAATAATTAAATTAAATTTCAATAATTATAAAATTATTTTCAACAAATAAAATTATGTCTCAATATAATATAATAACTTATAAATAGTTAATTATTTAATTTTTAAAAATCTAGAGTCTTACATTGTTTTTTTAATGGCATTCAGCCAATGACAAATGACTAATAATAATAATAATTTTTTATTTTTTTTAAAATATCGTATTATAATAAAAATAATTTAAAAATTTTAATAAATTTTAAACTCAAAATATCATAAAAATTAGTTTAATTATTTTAAAAAAATAATTTTTTTAAATAAAATAATAAATCATAAATAATTTATTATTTAATTTTTAAAAATTTAAAGTACTACAAAGAACTTATAAAATATTGAAAAATAAATAAAAAAATATAATATAATATTATTTGAATATTCTAATGAGTGAAAGAAAATAAAATAATTCTTTAAAAAAATAAAAGATATATGAAGTATTAAATAGTAAATAAAAAATTAAAATTATATGTAAGCAAATTAAAATCATGTATTTAATGTAATTTGCAAGGAAAAAATTTACGTTATTGATTTGAATATTAATCATATTGCGTAATTGAAAAATCAAATCACAATGACAAATTAATTTTAATGTAGTAATAGCAAAATTTTAAAGCCAAGGTAAAACATTATTATCTTCATAAAAAAGTTGTTAAAGACTTAGTTAAGTTAGTTTAACGTTAGTATACCAATATAAGGGTTAAATATTTTTTTTTCCTACAATTTGAGGTCAAAATTAAAATTATTTTCGATTTTTTTTATTAAAATCATCTTTAATATTATAATATATTATAAAATCATCCTTTTTAATTTTTGGACTAAATTTCTTTGATAAAAAAAATATTAAAAAGCCTCTCTTCTCTTCGCTCTCATCCCAACTCATCCCTTTTTAGCTTTTTGTCCCTAATTCGCCCACACGAAGAAAACAAAAAATAGAGGGAGAATAGAGAATACAAGGGAGAGAAGGAGAAAAAAGAAGGGGGTGACGACGCCGGCATAAATAAGGAGAGTTCGCTGGCGTAAATGCAGCACTAGCCTTCGTTCTGTCACTTCGCAGTGCTACGCATGCATTCTTCCTTCTCCTCGTGCCACACCATGCTTCCTAGTTCTGCCTCCTGTAGTGTCACCGTTTCATTCTGCCTCCTAGTCGTGTTGCACCTCCTTTCTACCTCTATTCTGCTCTTTTCCTCTTTTGTTGAATTTTTGGTTAATTTGAAAAAAATTAGTTTATTTTAAAAAAAATTGTTACAGTTGGTTCTGTTGTTACCGAATTTGTATTGTTATTTCATTGTAATTATTAATTTGTAATCGTATAATTTTTATTGTTGCTGATTTTGGATCTGAAACTGTAGTTGATGATTGTTGAATTGTTGTTTAATTTGCAATTTCTGTTGATTTATTGTGGTTGATGCTGTTGCTGAATTGTTGCTAGTGAGTTTTTTAAGTATAAAAAAATAGAGAGGATTCAGGTAGAAAGAAAATGATTGGGGGTAGTAGGTGGGTGGGTGGTAGTGATTTTGGCAGAGTTAAGATTAGGCTTGTGATGATTTTCTTGTAGTAAGAGAAGAAAGGGTCAAGGCAGTGGTGTGATGGAGGTGGAATGAGTGTTGAGGGTGGGGAGTAAATGGTAAAGGCAGAAAATAAAAGGAGGAGAAATGCGATTTCGATTTTCTTCTCTTACTCTCTTTCTCTCTTCTTCATTCTTCCTTTTTTTCTTTTTTTTTTTATTTTTGAAGAACATATATATAATTTTTTAACTTTTTTAATTTATGTTGTTCTTAATTTTGTGATTGTTGCTGTTGTTGGATTGTTGATTTATTTTATGATTATTGCTGTTGTAACACCCTAATATTCAAATCCTTATATTCTAGTCATAAGTCAATGATAATAAGGTGGTACGACTCTCAAGGTGGATTTTTAATACATAGTTTATAAGTGTAATTGAAAGGAGTATTAATTAAGAAGTCTGAAAAGAGTAAAAATGAAATTGCGAAGTCGTATCACTCACGCATCGACAACTAAAAGATAAAGCGTGAAGTCAAAAACATTATGAGGATATAGTCATAAGTAGATAGCCACTAGACGCGACCCGCGAAGTTTAGGCCGGCTAGGGTACAGGATATAAGTAGTTGACATCAATAACTCCTAATCTTTCCCAAATGATACATAAGGGCCTCTATAGACAAGTTTTCATAAGGATTAAATACATATCATGAGTTCTTTAAAAACAAAAGCGGAGAGAATCTATTCAAAATGTAAATAAGTGATCTTAAAGGTCTTTGCCGTCTTTCAGTTAAATCACCGCTCACTGCTGAGCACCTGGACCTGCATCTGAAAAATAAGAGATATATACGGAATGAGAATCCCCGACCCATGAGTTTTCTAGTATGGTAAAAGTGCCAAATAAATACAATGCATTGTAATAAAAACTCACTAAGCATCCTAAACTTTCTTTCACCCAATATTTATCCTATATTCCCGCTAATCCATAAATAGGCAACTGTCATAAGAGAAAGCCAAATCTAATTCCTCTTCCTCATGCTTCCCAACTTTCTAACTCTCCAACAAATCAAAATCAGAATCATAAGCCAAACCATCACCAATTATTCTACCTCAGCAATTCTATATCAATACTTCATATCCTCACCTAGAGCTAGTGAAATCACTTCACTGCGTCTACCCAGAAAACTCAAATTACCTCATTCAATAATCATCAGTTTAAATTAATCATATAATTACTCCATCTTAACAAGAACAGCCCTCAGCGTCAACCGACACCAGCATGAGGGACCTCTCAGTTGTACACACACAAGCAATACAGACAAGTATTACACAATAAGGTACAAGTAGAACAATTAGCACATAATTAGGTAACATAGCATATATGATATAGCAATTCAAAACAAATAGGCAAACCCAAACAATTCAAACATATGCAAATGACGTATGACTGCCGTATGGCTGATGATATGATCTGTCGGTTATATAGCCAACCCGACTCGTCCTGGTAGCTAACCATGGATAGAAACACCCATGCAGAGAAAGTGCGCTTGAGTTACAACCCCTTTGCTATTACCCGCTCAACCCAAAGCCAGTGGAATAACCACTACTGTGGCTACTACCTAGGCGGGTGTTTAAAAGCTCAACCTGGAGCGAGTCAAATCTCTATTACTGTCGCTATTACCCAGGTGTCACAATCTCTGACCTGGAGCAAGTGGGACGAACCACAACCCTTGCTACTGCCCAGGATCTCAAAACATACATTCATTCAGTTTAAAATTAATCATCATTGTTATCAAATCTCAAACATTAACCTGTAGCAAGTGGAACAAACACAACCCTTGCTACTACTAATGTATCACAAATACACATTCATTCATAATCACTCTTCATTATTACCAATTCTCAAACAATGACCCAGAGCAAACGGGACGAACCACGACCCTTGCTACTACCCGGGCATAGTTTCTCTCTTTGTTGCGCCTTATTACCATTAGAGGGAATCTGTGCCCTATCACCATTAGAGGGTATCTATGCCCTGTTACCATTAGAGGGTATTGATGCCCTGTCACCCTTACAACCAGAGAGAAAACACAAGCATATTCACATTCAACTATTATTATTCGTTTACCACATTCATTCATTAATCATATATGCATCTTCGGCATACTCGCCACATGTTCAAGCTTCCTCAATCAATCATAATCATTTAATCATTAATCATATAGATATAGATACTCAGCCATAATTCAATGCTTATCACAGCCATCCGACTCATAACATACACAGCACTTTCACCATCATCCTCAGCAACTCATACAATCATCATTACTCATCATTCATCATTGATTATCACTTTACTTCATCTACAAGTTACCACATGTCCTAGCTTCTTCTCATTACTAGGCACACTAAAAAGATTTAAGACTAAAACGATAAAAACGAAGGCTTAGAAGTTTGAAATTTAGCTTAAAAATACAAAAAATCATATTTGCTGAAAACAGGGTCATGCGTGCGTGTGGAAAGCGGAAAAAAGGAGTGACGTGTGAGCGTCACCCATGCATAAGCGTGGAATTCAGAGAGGGAAAGTGACGCGTGCGCGTCAATCATGCGTACGCGTGGATGCGTTTTGTGCTCCTCGCAAAAAATCGGCACGCTACCATCACAACTCTCTGGAATTTATACCACGCACCTGCATCAGTACAGCGACGCGTACGCATCGGTCAGGCGCACGTGTGAGAGAGTAAAAATCGTAAGTGACGTGTGCGCGTCAGCCTAGCGTACGCGTCGGCGTACGTTTTGTGCTCCTCGCACAAAATCGACACACTACCATCACAACTCTCTGGAATTTATACCACGCACCTGCATCAGTACAGCAACGCATACGCGTCGGCCAGGCGCACGCGTGAGAGAGTAAAAATCGTGAGTGATGCGTGCAAGTCGGTCATGCGTACGCGTGGGCGTACGTTTTCTTAAAAATTTTACTAAGTCTGAAAAAGCTGCAAAATTTTATTTTCAAACCTCAAATTTCTGCCACACATAACTTCTTCTACAAAATTCTTTTTTCAACAGTTTCTAAACCGTTGGAAAGATCGTTGAATAAACTTTCATAAAAATTCAGTTTTGAAGAATTCCTAACTTCGAGGACCGAGTTACGGGCCACCAAAGTTGGTCAAAAATAAGTTTTTTTCCCAAAAACAGAAATCATCAATTATTCCAATGTTCACAAACCAAATTCATGTCCACTCATCCAAATGACCACAACCCAACCACATTCACTTAATTACACTCAAGTAAAACCAAACCTACCTCATCTACACAATTCAACTCAATTTTGTCACCTTCCACTCCTAAATTCCTAATTCCTTATTATTCTACATTCCTCCCATTTATTCACACACTCAATATTCAATATCCATTCAATCTCATATGACATCACACAATATACACATCACTTACCTTTCTTACCTCTTTTTGGCCTCCGGCCTCCTGTCCAAGATTCACGGCTTCCAGCCCAAATTCACAATTTAAATGCATATTCCACAAAATAATATTCATTATCCAATTCATCAAATTCTCAACACACCAAACATATAAATTTACACAATTCTCAACCCAATCATTAATTTACATTACATAACAATTATACATAGTAGTACCAACCATTTACACAATCCAAACTTAATCCTAGGGGCATCTAGCCTAGGAATTCTCATTACACCACACGGTACTTAAATGAAACTTAAACCGTACCTCTTAGAGCCAAATCAATTGAGCCTCTTCTTTGAAAGTCTCCACCAACCCTTAGCTCCAAGCCTCACCAAGGCCCCACAAGCAATATCAATCTTCCAATTGTGCACCAAAATTACCCAATACTCTAACATAATCAATTTTCACACTTATAATCAACCTAGGGTTCATGAAATTGATAAATCACAAGGATTAGAGGATTTCTTTTCTTAACCCACAAAATTGGTTGATGGAACTCACCAATGGCTCATACTAGCGCACTCCTAACAACCAAAACCATAAAATTACTCAACACCCAAAAACTTGAATTTAAGGAGAAAAATGAAAAATGGGCAGAGGAAAGTAAAATAGTCACTACAAAACTTAGATATAATTGTAGAGGATGAAAAGAGTGACGCGTGCCCACAAACGGCTCGTCAATCGGAGTACCGGATCAAAAGTCATGGTGATTTGAAATTTGATGGAGTTAGAATTTTCTCTCTTCTTCCTCTCTTCTCCATAATTGCGCCTCTCTCTCATTCTTTAGGGAAAATGAGCTGAAATGCTCATAACTAATGTTTATATATGTTGGGTCTTGGGGCCACTTAGGCCCGATTCACTTGGTTTAACCCGTTGGCCCAATTTTGGGCCAAAACCTTTAAGATCAGAGTTTTAAATCGTATTTTAAATATTTCTATCTTTCCAAAGTATTAATTCTTATTGCTTAAAATTATTCATTTCTAATTAATTTTTTCAGCTATAGTACCAGACAGATCGCAGCCGATATTGTCGGTCAAATTTTCAGTGCGCATTTTTATTCAGAAAACTATGTTTTCTGACTCAAAAAAATTCACTGAGTCCAAATATCATATTTAAATTATCAAATTCCGATTGCTAAATTTTCTAACCATATTCGTTCCTATTTAATTTATTATTTAATTAATTACGGTTTGACCAAATTTTACAGCTGAATTTTTTATTTATTTTGTGATTAGGGGTTAGTGATGAGGGAGAGTAAGATTTTGGGAGAAATAGAGAGAGAAAGAGATTCGATGATGATGAAAAAAGGGATTGGGGTCAGTGGTGAGGGGAAGATTTTTTTTAGGGGTAAAAATCATCTGAAAAAATATTGTTTATGGATAAAAGAATGATTTTATAACGTTTTGTAACGTTAAAAATGATTTTAAGAAGGAAAAAAAAGTTAGGGATGATTTTAATTTTTTACCAAGACCTCAAAAACAAAAAAAAGTACTTAACCCTTAGCATAATTATCTTCACTATGTTAGGCTAAATGAATTGGAAAAAAATGTTATGTATGCCATGTTATTAATTTCATCTAACAAATAATTGATATAATAATAGATTATTTACAATTAATTATAATTGATTTATTTTAGTCAACAAACAAAATAAATTTGAAAATATTTTCAAGAAAAAGCTATGTCAGTTTCATAATGAAATCATTGAAATTCAATTTGGTATTTATAAATTAATTAAATTAATTAGTATGACATTTAAATATCTAATTAAATTAATTAGTTGATATAATTAGTTTATCATAAAAAATTGAATTTAATAAGTTAAAAAAATAAATCAAAAAATACTCTCAAAAATATGTTACGTCAGCGTATAACTAAAACATATTGAAACTTCAAAGATAAAACTAAAACCAAATGATAAAGATAAAATTAAAAAAAAATTGCATTTATTATCTTATAGTTTTTTTAAATAAAAAACATATTTATACACCTTTAAACCGTATCCCTTTAACGCAATAATATTTTTTATTAAAATAAAAAATATAATAAATATCACATATATTTATTAATAAATTATATAAAAATATTTTTTGAAGCATATTACTTTTTTATATAAAAATAACTTAAATATACTTTTAAATGTAATTATAATAATTAACTAAGTATTATATATTTTTTAGTAATTTACATTTAATGATTTATCTCTAATAATATATTTAATAATGTAATAATTTTTTATATTTTAAAATATTTTAAAATATTTTAATTATAGTAAAATATAAGATATAGTGTAAAAAAATTAAAATGACATAAATTTTTTATTAAAAAATTATACTTTTTGTTTCATTTGATTAGAAATATGAAAAATTTTATCCACAAAATTTAAATGCCCATATTTAAGCCGCATAATTTAATAATTTTTTAATTTAGATACTAATCATGTTAATTCTCCTAACTTTTTTAGTCTATATTCTCCCTCCACCAAAACAAACTTTATCACCAATTCAACATTCAAAAATTTTATATTTAAACAGAAGTTTTTTTTAGTTGTAATTTTTCTCTGTTACTTTTAATTAAATTTATGAATAAAGTATCATTTTTGTTCTCAACGTTTGGGATAAGTTTTAAAGTTGTCCCTAACATTTGAATTGTCCTATTTAAGTCCCTAACGTTTTAAAATTGCCTCAATGTTGTCCTGCCGTTAGAAATCTGTTAACGGAATTGACGACGGGACAAAATTGAGACAATTTTGAAACGTTAGGGATTTAAATATGACGAACACGTTAGGGGACAAAAACGATATATAGAAATAAATTTTAATTTTATCCTTCAATAATATTATTTTTTATGGTACATAGTTATTCAATTATTTTTTATTTACGTCTAAGTAAATTATACTTAATCACATTAATTTTATTCTAAATAAATTTATTTTTTTATAATTTTACGCTTAAAAATTTTTACTCATCATAAAATATTTGTAGAATGATTAGTATATAAACTTGTGGAAAAAAATGATACATATACAATAAAGTAATGTGATTCTAGTCATTTTACAGATATTTCATGATGAGTAAAAGTCTTTAAGAATAAAATTAAAAAAAATAAATTTATTTAGAATCAAAGTAATGTGATTAAGTGTAATTTACTTAAATGTGATTAAAAAATAATTGAATAACTATGTACAGTAAAAGATTGATATTAGTGAAGGATAAAATAAAAATTTATATCTATGTATCGTTTTTATCCCAACGTTTTCGTCCTATTTAAGTCCCTAACGTTTTAAAATTGTCTCAATTTTGTCCCGTCGTCAATTCCGTTAACAGATACATAACGGCAGGACAACATTGGGTCAATTTTGAAATGTTAGGGACTTAAATAGGACGATTCAAACGTTAGCGACAATTTTGAGACTTACACCAAACGTTGGGGACAAAAACAATACTTTATTTTAAATTTATTTAATCTTATCAAATTTTTTTATACCTTTTGTTGGCTTTGATTAATAACATTGTCTATACTAACTAATTCTATTAAAAGATTGACTTTCACTTTTTTCATGATCTATTAAAGTAAAAAAATTGATTAATAATAAAAATATGGGGTAAGTATGGTTTTGGTTCTTAAAGTTTTTCGCCAGAATCGAATCCGTCCCTCATCTAATTTTCGATTTAAAATGGTTCTTAACGTTTTTTTTCGTATTAAAATCGTCCTTATAATTTTTTTGGACAAAAATACCCTCACCACTACTAACACAATTACCTTATCAACTACCACCACCACCACCACCAACACCAACACCACCGCCACAACCAGCATCACCGCCACAACCAACACCAACACCACCACCACCACCACCACCACCAACACTAACACCAACCAACACCAACATTAAATTCAGAAATCAACAAAACCAACAATTCAGAAATGAAATCAGATTCAACAAGAACAAAACCAACAATGATTCAACAAATCAAGAAGCAGAAGAAGCATAAGACGAAGCAGAAACAGAGATCGAAGCAAGAAGCAGAGGCGACGAGGAGCAGCGACGAGGCGGTGAGGAGCAGCAGAGCGGAAGCCGACGACGAGGAGGGCGAAGCGCGAGGGCACGGCGGTGGCGCGAGGGCGACGCGGTGACGACGAGGGCGAGGAGCGGCGTCGGCGAGGAGCGACGAGGAGCGGCAGCGGCGACGACCCCTTCTCTCCCCCCTCCTCCCTGTTTCTTGACCCCCTTTCTTTCTCTCCCTATCCTCCGATTCTCTGTATCCCTTTCTCTCCTTTCTTTCGGCGACGGCAGCTCCAAGCTTCGTCGGCGCCGTCCCCCTCTCCCCTTCCCCTTCCCCCTCCCCCTCTTCCCTTCCCCTCCCCTTCCCTCCTCTCCTCCCCCTTCGTATACCCTTTTCTTCCCCCCCCAAAACGCGTTTTCTTTTCCCCCTCCAACACGCGTTACACGCATTTTTTTTAATTTTATAATTTTTATTATTAAATAGGAATAGGAGTAGTTTAGGAATAATATAAAAAAATTATTAAAAAGGACGATTTTAATACGAAAAAAACGTTAAGGATCATTTTAAATCGAAAATTAGATGAGGAATGGATTCGATTCTGGCAAAAAACTTTAAAGAGTAAAATCATACTTACCCCTAAAAATATTTAATATACAAATATTAATATTTAAATAATCGAGAAATCACTACTTAATAGTAAGATGTAGCTTAACTTTACATATTATAGAGTACGACAAACTTTTAACACGCTACATTGAATCAAAATATTTTTTAAATAAAAATATACTTTCTTGTTGAGTTCAGTAATACATGCAAGTGCTTTTATTGTATTTTTTTCATAAATTAATCATAATGTATAAACTTGATTTCATAATCACAACCATTGTCGTTTTAAAGTATGGTTAAATAAATAAAAATTAGAACTATAAAATAGAAAGCTTCAAAAATAAATTATTTTTTATTTTTATAATAAATTAGAATACTACAATATTCAACTGTGTAAAAGATAGATATCTAATTCTATGGCTAGAAATTTTAGATTATATCACATAAAAATTTTTTATATCACCAAGTATTTTTAAATTATTTATATAAATAAGGTCAATAACATGAAGAATGAAGAATAGGGTTTTTTAGACAACGAGGGATGAAGATCGGACTGAGGAAGACAACAAAAAAGGAGATAAAAATGTGATTCTACTGGAAGAGGCAGATATATCAGAAGGTATTAACGCTTACTCCAATAGTCTCTATGGTAGACTCTTTGCTTCCAAAACCTTCTCAGTTGGAATCATGGGGAATGCTTTAAAGGCTATATGGAAAAACCCGAAAGGATTTAGCGTGAGTGACAAAGGGGATAATTCCTTCCAATTATTTTTTAATAAAGAAGTGGATGTCTTGCGTGTTGAACGTGGTTCTCCATGGCTATTCAAAGATTATGTGCTCCATGTCAAGAGATGGAAGGAAGCTTAGAACTGTGATGAAGAGATTATTTTCAATTTTTCAGTTTGGGTTCAATTTTGGGGTTTTTCATAATCGTTTAAAACCCTCGAAGTTGGACGTAAATTGGGAGAGAAACTGGGCATAGTGTTGGAAGTAGGTAAATTTCAGATGCGAGACAGACAAACTAGGATTGTGATGGCCAAAATCAATATTGATACTGCCAGGCAAGTGAGAGATCAGTTAATAGTGACAGGACCTAATAAAAAGGAGGTAGAAGTGACACTGCGCTATGAGAGACTTGGAAAGTTCTGTACCTATTGTGTAAAATTGTGGCATGAGGTGAAAAACTGTCATGATATGTTGAAGGACACAGAGAGTGATATAGTAAAAGAGGATGACATTGGCGAATGGGTTAAAGCCAGCCAAGTGGGAACGCGAATCTACTCTGAATGAGAAAGAACATTCAACAACTCAACCCAAAAACAGAATAAAGCCACTCAACGTAAGAAAAAACTGGCAGCACCTGATTCATCTCAATCAGCCAATTCTAGAACAGAATGCATGGAGGTTATCATAGCTGGTCAGTCCAATACCAAGGAGGATGAAGGGCAGCTTATGCAGTTCGCTATTGGGCAGTGTCTCACCACAAAGAAAGGTAAGAAGTGTAAAAGGCTAGCAAGACAAGGTGCTGCTGAGTCAGATACTAGAAGTGAACCCAAAAGAAGGTTGATGAGTGGTATAGCTGAAGGATCTACAAAGAAAGCAAGAACAGAGAATGAAAATGCAGTTGAATAGATGGTGGAGGGTGCCAGCCTACAAATGGCACACAAGGCGCCATGAGAACTATAGTTTGGAAATGTCAAAATTTGGGGAGACCCCTGACACAAGACTAGCAATTGCTCAGACACTAAATATTGAACATATCGGAACACAAGAAAAATACCTGGGGCTGCCCTCTATAGTTCAAAAATCAAAGAAAGCAACCTTTGGAGCTATCAAGGATAAAGTTCAGAAGAGGATTATGGGTTGGAAAAGAAGTCTATTGTCATCAGGTGGCAGGCACACGCTATTGAGAGCGGTGGGAGAGGCGATTCCTAATTATACACTCTCTTGTTTCAAGCTCCCGGACACGCTATTGACTGAGATTCATAGCATGCTCTTACAATTTTGGTGGGGTAAAAAAGGTGCAGAACGAAGAATAGTTTGGATTAAATGGGACACAATGACAAGACTGAAGAAAGATGGAGGGCTGAGGATCAAGGACCTAAGGGTGCAAAATTTGGCTTTATTGGGCAAGCAATGTTGGCGTCTAATGAAATACCCTAATTCTACTCTATCAAGAATGCTCAAAGCTAAATATTTCAGAAATACAGATTTTCTACACGCAGAGATAGGAAGCGTACCATCGTGGGGATGGAGAAGTGTTCTTGAAGGGCACAAGGTGATCGAGAAAGGCTTGATATGAAAAATAGGCTCTGGTACTAATATTCGCATCTTCCATGACCTCTGGCTCCCACCACCAGTGCCCCTTAATGTCGCTCAAAATACACTCACAATCCTGCCAAATCTGCAAGTGTATTATGTTAGTGTGTTACTAAATCCTGATAGAAGTTGGAATAGAAATTTGATTGAGTCAATTTTTCAATTGATATATGCAATAAATTTTTTCAATCAAACCAACAGAGGAGGAGGATGAAGTTAATTGGTGCTGGACAAAATCTGGTATATATGAAGTGGGGTCAGGATACAAAATTGCTTATGGATTCTTTCATTCTCTTACTTCATTGAGGCCCTAGAACATACAGAACAACAGAGTCTGGAATAGCATTTGGGAATTGAAATTACCTCATAAAATTAAGGTTTTTCTATGGAAAAGTCTTCATGAAAAGCTTTCATTGTTACAACAAGTTGACAGTCGGTTTGCATCCACTCCTGCCGCTTGTCCAAGATGCATGTTGAAGGTTGAATCAATTTCTCATGCTTTGTTCCAATGTCCCTGGTGGACGAAATTGTGATCCATGTTCTAACTATTTTGAGAGAAATCATTATTATGGCACTGGTTGAATTCACAACTCCGTTCAACTAACCAGCAAGTGTACTGCGTCGTCCAAGTAATAAACCTTACGTGAGTAAGGGTCGATCCCACAGAGATTGTTGGCATGAAGCAAGCTATGGTCACCTTGTAAATCTCAGTTAGGCAGATTAAAATTGGTTTATGGTTTCGAAAATTAATAATAATAATAAAATAGAAGAAATAATAAAAGGGATAGAACACTTATGCAGATTCATTGGTGGAAATTTCAGATAAGCATATGGAGATACTGTATGGCTCAAGGACGCCTGCTCTCCTACTGCTTCAACTCAATCCTTCTTACTCCTTTCCATGGCAAGCTGTATGTAGGGCATCACCGTTGTTAGTGGCTACATCCCATCCTCTCAGTGAAAATGGTCCTCTGCGGCTGTCACTCGCATGGCTAATCATCTGTCGGTTCTCAATCAGGTTGGAATAGAATCCATTGATTCTTTTGCGCTTGTCATCACGCCCAGCCTTCAGGAGTTTGAAGCTTGTCACAGTCATTCAATCCCAGAATCCTACTCGGAATACCATAGACAAGGTTTAGACTTTCCGGATCCTCATGAATGCCGCCATCTATCTAGCTTATACCACGAAGATTCTGTTGGGGAATCTAAGAGATACACATTCAAGCTCTGTTGCATGTAGAACGGAAGTGGTTGTCAATCACGTGCGTTCATGAGTGAGAATAATAATGAGGGTTATCTAATAATCACATTCATCATGTTCTTGGGTGCGAATGAATATCTTAGAATAAGAATAAGAGAGAATTGAATAAAAGAAAATAGAACTGCATTAATACTTGAGGTACAGCAGAGCTCCACACCCTTAATCTATGGTGTGCAGAAACTCCACCGTTGAAAATACATAAGTAAAAGGTTCAGGCATGGCCAAATGGCCAGCCCCCATGTGGTCACAAGACCGAATGATCAAAGACATCTAATACAATAGTTGAATGTTCTATTTATAATAAACTAGCTCCTAGGGTTTACATGAGTAAGTAATTGATGCATAAATCCACTTCCGGGGCCCACTTGGTGTATGTTTGGGCTGAGCTTGATCAATCCACGAGCTGAGGCTTCTCTTGGAGTTGAACTCCGAGTTATGACGTGTTTTGGGCGTTCAACTCCGGATCATGACGTTTTTCTGGCGTTTAACTCCAGACAGCAGCATGTACTTGGCGTTCAACGCCAAGTTACGTCGTCAATTTCCGAATAAAGTATGGACTATTATATATTGCTGGAAAGCTCTGGATGTCTACTTTTCAACGCCGTTGAGAGCGCGCCATTTGGAGTTCTGTAGCTCCAGAAAATCCATTTCGAGTGCAGGGAGGTCAGAATCCAACAGCATCAGCAGTCCTTTTGTCAGCCTTTTTCAGAGTTTTGCTCAAATCCCTCAATTTCAGTCAGAATTTACCTGAAATCACAGAAAAACACACAAACTCATAGTAAAGTCCAGAAATGTGAATTTAGCATGAAAACTAATGAAAACATCCCTAAAAGTAGCTTGAACTTATTAAAAACTGCCTAAAAACAATGCCAAAAAGCGTATAAATTATCCGCTCATCACAACACCAAACTTAAATTGTTGCTTGTTCCCAAGCAACTGAAAATCAAATAGGATAAAAAGAAGAGAATATACTATAAATTCCAGAATATCAATGAATATTAATTATAATTAGATGAGCGGGACTTGTAGCTTTTTGCTTCTGAATAGTTTTGGCATCTCACTTTTTCCTTTGAAGTTTTGAATGATTGGCTTCTCTAGGAACTTAGAATTTCGGATAGTGTTATTGACTTTCCTAGTTAAGCATGTTGATTCTTGAACACAGCTACTTATGAGTCTTGGCCGTGGCCCTAAGCACTTTGTTTTCCAGTATTACCACCGGATACATAAATGCCACAGACACATGACCGGGTGAACCTTTTCAGATTGTGACTCAGCTTTGCTAGAGTCCCCAGTTAGTGGTGTCCAGAGCTCTTAAGCACACTCTTTTGCTTTGGATCACGACTTTAACCACTCAGTCTCAAGCTTTTCACTTGGACCTTCATGACACAAGCATATGGTTAGGGACAGCTTGATTTAGCCGCTTAGGCCTGGATTTAATTTCCTTGGGCCCTCCTATCCATTGATGCTCAAAGCCTTGGATCCTCTTTACCCTTGCCTTTTGGTTTTAAGGGCTATTGGCTTTTTCTACTGCTCCTTCTCTTTTTTTTTTCTATTTTTTTCGCCAATTTTTTTCTTTTTTTTTCGCAAGCTTCTTCTTTTTCACTGCTTTTTCTTGCTTCAAGAATCAATTTCATGATTTTTCAGATCATCAATAACATTTCTCTTTGTTCATCATTCTTTCAAGAACCAACAGTTTTAACATTCATAAACAACAAGATCAAAAGACATATGCACTGTTCAAGCATTCATTCAGAAAACAAAAAGTATTGTCACCACATCAATATAATTAAATTAAATTCAAGAGCTATTTTCGAAATTTATGTACTTCTTGTTCTTTTGAATTAAAGCATTTTTCATTTAAGAGAGGTGAAGGATTAATGGATTTTATTCATAGCTTTAAGGCATGGTTACATACTAATGATCATGAAATAAAGACACAAAACATAGATAAACACAATACTAAAAACCGAAAAACAGAAAGAAATAAGAACAAGGAATGAATCCACCTGAGTGAGGGTGGCGCCTTCTTGAAGAACCAATGGTGCTCTTTGAGCTCCTCTATGTCTCTTCCTTGCTTCTGTTGAATGATTCCTAGTAATTTTGGTGTTCCTCCCCTTAGTTGCTTCCAATATTTGTGTGGAGGACAACTTATTCCCTGAGGTATCTCAGGGATCTCTTGATTTGCAGCCACATGTTCTACCACTGAGCTATGACGGCTTATATTAGTCTTTCCATCTCCCATGACTCAGAGGTGGAAGCTTTTTGTCTTCCCTTTGAGGTTTCTCTGGTTTTAGGTGCCATTAATGGTAATGGAAAAGCAAAAAAAAGCTATGCTTTTACCACACCAAACTTAAAATATTGCTCGCCCTCGAGCAAGAGAAGAAAGAAGAGAAGAAGAAGAAGAAGAAGAAGAGAATGGAGGAGAGTGAGGGGAGATGGATTCGTCTATATGGGTGGTGAATGAAAAACAGAAGGGATGACCATGAATGGAGAGAGAGAGGGCGAGGTAGGTGGGGATCCTGTGAGGTTCACAGATCCTGAGGTGATCCTGTGGGGTCCACAGATCCTGAGGTGTCAAAGAATTCCATCCCTGCACCAAATAGGCATGTAAAATGCCTTTGCACACCATTCTGGCGTTTAAACGCCCATTGGTGCACATTCTGGGCGTTCAACGCCCATGTAAAGCATGTTTCTGGCGTTGAACGCCAGTTTCATGCTTGTTACTGGCGTTCAGCGCCAGTTTTTCCTCTCTGGGCACATTCCTGGCGTTCAGCGCCAGAATGTTGCTTGTTTCTGGCGTTCAGCGCCAGAATGGTGCTCTGTTCTGGCGTTGAACGCCGGCCAGATGCACCTTACTGGCGTTGAACGCCAGCCTGTGCGTCCTCCAGGATGAAATTTTTTTCTTCTGCTGTTTTTGATTCTGTTTTTAATTTTTATGATTTTTTCGTGACTCCTCATGATCATGTACCTAATAAAACACAAAATAACAATAAAATAAAATAAAATAAAAATTAGATAAATAAAATTGGGTTGCCTCCCAACAAGCGCTTCTTTAATGTCAATAGCTTGACAGTGGCTCTCATGGAGCCACAAGGTGATCAGGTCAATGTTGCATAGTTGCCAACACCAAACTTAGAGTTTGGATATGGGGTCTTAACACCAAACTTAGAGTTTGGTTGTGGCCTCACAACACCAAACTTAGAGTTTGACTGTGTGGGCTCTTCTTGACTCTGAACTGAGAGAAGCTCTTCATGCTTACTCTCTTCTGTCACAGAGGGATGGCCATGTGCCTTAAACACAAGGTAGTCCCCATTCAATTGAAGGACTAACTCACCTCTGTTGACATCTATCACAGCTCCTGCTGTGGCTAGGAAAGGTCTTCCAAGGATGATGCAATCATCCTCTTCCTTCCTAGTGTTTAAGATTATGAAATCAGCAGGGATGTAAAGGCCTTCAACCTTTACTAGCACGTCCTCTACTATTCCATAGGCTTGTCTCAATGACTTGTCTGCCAGTTGTAATGAGAACAAGGCAGGTTGTACCTCAATGATCCCCAGCTTCTCCATTACAGAGAGTGGCATTAGATTTATCCCTGACTCCAGATCACACAGAGCTTTTTCAAAGATCATGGTGCCTATGGTACAAGGTATTAAGAATTTTCCAGGATCTTGTTTCTTTTGAGGTAGAATTTTTTGAATCCAAGTATCCAGTTCATTAATGAGCAAGGGAGGTTCACTTTCCCAAGTCTCATTACCAAATAACTTGGCATTCAGCTTCATGATAGCTCCTAAATATTGAGCAACTTGCTCTCCAGTTACATCTTCATCCTCTTCAGAGGAAGAATAGTCTTCAGAGCTCATGAATGGCAGAAGGAGATTCAATGGAATCTCTATGGTCTCTGTATGAGCCTCAGATTCCTTTGGATCCTTAATAGGAGACTCCTTCTTGCTTGAGGGACGTCCCAGGAGGTCTTCCTCACTAGGATTTTCGTCCTCCTCCTCCCTTGTGCATTCGGCCATATTGACTATGTCAATGGCCTTGCACTCTCCTTTTGGATTTTCTTCTGTATTGCTTGGGAGAATACTGGGAGGAGTTTCAATGACTTTCTTACTCAGCTGGCCCACTTGTGCCTCCAGATTTCTAATGGAGGATCTTGTTTCACTCATGAAACTGAAAGTGGCCTTTGACAGATCAGAGACTACATTGGCTAAATTAGAGGTGTTTTGTTCAGAATTCTCTGTCTGTTGCTGAGAAGATGATGGATATGGCTTGCTATTGCCCAGCCTATTGCGTCCACCATTGTTAAAACCTTGTTGAGGTTTTTGTTGATCCTTCCATGAGAAATTTGGATGATTTCTCCATGATGAGTTATAGGTGTTTCCATAGGGTTCACCCATGTAATTAACCTCTGCCATGGCAGGGTTCTCAAGATCATAAGCTTCTTCAGAAGCTGCCTCTCTAGTACTGTTGGATGCATGTTGCAATCCATTCAGATTTTGAGAGATCATGTTGACCTGTTGAGTCAACACTTTGTTCTGAGCCAATATGGCATTCAGAGTATCAATTTCAAGAACTCCTTTCTTCTGAGGTATCCCATTGTTCACGGAATTCCTCTCAGAAGTGTACATGAATTGGTTGTTTGCAACCATGTCAATGAGTTCTTGAGCCTCTTCAGGCGTTTTCTTCAGGTGAATAGATCCACCTGCAGAATGGTCCAATGACATTTTCGAAAATTCAGAGAGACCATAATAGAATATATCTAATATGGTCCATTCTGAAAACATGTCAGATGGACATCTTTTGGTCAGCTGCTTGTATCTTTCCCAAGCTTCATAGAGGGATTCACCATCTTTTTGTTTGAAGGTTTGAACATCCACTCTCAGCTTGCTCAGCTTTTGAGGAGGAAAGAACTTGTCCAAGAAGGCAGTGACCAGCTTATCCCATGAGTCCAGGCTATCCTTGGGTTGTGAATCCAACCATATTCTAGCTCTGTCTCTTACAGCAAAAGGGAAAAGCATGAGTCTGTAGACTTCAGGATCAACCCCATTCGTCTTTACAGTCTCACAGATCTGCAAGAACTCAGTTAAAAACTGATAGGGATCTTCAGATGGAAGTCCATAAAACTTGCAGTTTTGTTGCATTAAAGCAACTAGCTGAGGTTTCAGCTCAAAGTTGTTGGCTCCAATGGCAGGAATGGAGATGCTTCTTCCATCAAACTTGGACGTTGGCTTTGTGAAGTCACCAAGCATTCTCCTTGCATTATTATTATTTTCGGCTGCCATCTCCTTCTCTTGTTCGAAAATTTCTGAAAGGTTGTTTCTGGATTGTTGTAATTTAGCTTCTCTTAATTTTCTCTTCAGAGTCCTTTCAGGTTCTGGATCAATTTCAACAAGAGTGCCTTTATCCTTGTTCCTGCTCATATGAAAGAGAAGAAAACAAGAAAAGAAAGAGGAATCCTCTATGTCACAGTATAGAGATTCCTTTATGTTAGTAAAAAAAGAAGGGGGTAGAAGAATGAAGAAGGAGGTTCGGATTCATGGATGAAGAGAGGTGAAGAGAAGTGTTAGTAATTAAATAATTAAATAAGAAGAGAGAGAGGAGAAATTTCGAAAATAATTTTGAAAAGGGGTTAGTGATTTTCGAAAATTAGAAATAAATTGTAATTAAAATTAAAACATGAAACAATTAATTAATTAAAAAAAATGTTTGAAAAAGGGATGAGATATTTTCGAAAATTAGAGAGGGAAAAGTAGTTAGGTGGTTTTGAAAAAGATAAGAAACAAACAAGAAGTTAGTTAGTTGATTGAAAAAAGATTTGAAATCAAAATTGAAAAAGATAAGAAGATAGTAAGTTAGATAAGATATTTTTGAAATCAAATTTTGAAAAAGATAAAATTTTTGAAAAAGATCAAATAAAAGATAAAAAAGATTTAATTCAAAAATTTTGAAATTATTTACTTCACTAACAAGAAACTACAAGATAAGATTCTAGAACTTAAAGATTGAACCTTTCTTAACAAGAAAGTAACAAACTTCAAATTTTTGAACCAATCACATTAATTATTAGTGAATTTTCGAAAATTAGATGTAGAGATAAGGAAAGGATTTTGAAAATAATTTGAAATTTTCGAAAATTATAAAAAAAAATGAAAAAGATATGATTTTTGAAAAAAGATTTTAAAAAGATAAGATTTTTAAAAATTGAAATTTTGACTTGAATTGCAAGAAACAACTAATTTTAAAAATTTTTGACCAAGTCAACTCAAAATTTTGAAAATTTGGAGGAAAATAAGGAAAAGATATTTTTTTTATTTTTGAATTTTTAATTATGAGAGAGAAAAACAACAAAAATGCTTAATGCATGAAATTTTTAGATCAAAACAATGAATGCATGCAAGAATGCTATGAATGTCAAGATGAACACCAAGAACACTTTGAAGATCATGATGAACATCAAGAACATAATTTTGAAAAGTTTTTGATGCAAAGAAAACATGCAAGACACCAAACTTAGAAATCTTTAATGCATGAAAAATATGAATGCAAAGATGCACATGAAAAACAACAAACAATACAAAACAAGAAATCATCAAGATCAACCAAGAGGACTTATCAAGAACAACTTGAAGATCATGAAGAACACTATGAATGCATGGATTTTCGAAAAAATGCAAGAAAAATTTTTAAAAGCATGCAATTGACACCAAACTTAAAGATTGACTCAAGACTCAAACAAGAACATAAAATATTTTTTATTTTTATGATTTTATAATTTTTTTGGATTTTTATTAAATTTTTTTTTTCGAAAAAATATTTTAGAAAAACAAAAAAGAAAAGAAAAATTTTGAAAAAGATTTTTGAAAAGAAAATTACCTAATCTGAGCAACAAGATGAACCGTCAGTTGTCCATACCCGAACAATCGCCGGCAACGGCGCCAAAAACTTGGTGGACGAAATTGTGATCCATGTTCTAACTATTTTGAGAGAAATCATTATTATGGCACTGGTTGAATTCACAACTCCGTTCAACTAACCAGCAAGTGTACTGGGTCGTCCAAGTAATAAACCTTACGTGAGTAAGGGTCGATCCCACAGAGATTGTTGGCATGAAGCAAGCTATGGTCACCTTGTAAATCTCAGTTAGGCAGATTAAAATTGGTTTATGGTTTCGAAAATTAATAATAATAATAAAATAGAAGAAATAATAAAAGGGATAGAACACTTATGCAGATTCATTGGTGGAAATTTCAGATAAGCATATGGAGATACTGTATGGCTCAAGGACGCCTGCTCTCCTACTGCTTCAACTCAATTCTTTTTACTCCTTTCCATGGCAAGCTGTATGTAGGGCATCACCGTTGTCAGTGGCTACATCCCATCCTCTCAGTGAAAATGGTCCTCTGCGGCTGTCACTCGCATGGCTAATCATCTGTCGGTTCTCAATCAGGTTGGAATAGAATCCATTGATTCTTTTGCGCTTGTCATCACGCCCAGCCTTCAGGAGTTTGAAGCTCGTCACAGTCATTCAATCCCAGAATCCTACTCGGAATACCATAGACAAGGTTTAGACTTTTCGGATCCTCATGAATGCCGCCATCTATCTAGCTTATACCACGAAGATTCTGTTGGGGAATCTAAGAGATACACATTCAAGCTCTGTTGCATGTAGAACGGAAGTGGTTGTCAATCACGTGCGTTCATGAGTGAGAATAATAATGAGGGTTATCTAATCATCACATTCATCATGTTCTTGGGTGCGAATGAATATCTTAGAATAAGAATAAGAGAGAATTGAATAAAAGAAATAGAACTGCATTAATACTTGAGGTACAGCAGAGCTCCACACCCTTAATCTATGGTGTGCAGAAACTCCACCGTTGAAAATACATAAGTAAAAGGTTCAGGCATGGCCGAATGGCCAGCCCCCATGTGGTCACAAGACCGAATGATCAAAGACATCTAATACAATAGTTGAATGTTCTATTTATAATAAACTAGCTCCTAGGGTTTACATGAGTAAGTAATTGATGCATAAATCCACTTCCGGGGCCCACTTGGTGTATGTTTGGGCTGAGCTTGATCAATCCACGAGCTGAGGCTTCTCTTGGAGTTGAACTCCGAGTTATGACGTGTTTTGGGCGTTCAACTCCGGATCATGACGTTTTTCTGGCGTTTAACTCCAGACAGCAGCATGTACTTGGCGTTCAACGCCAAGTTACGTCATCAATTTCAGAATAAAGTATGGACTATTATATATTGCCGGAAAGCTCTGGATGTCTACTTTTCAACACCGTTGAGAGCGCGCCATTTGGAGTTCTGTAGCTCCAGAAAATCCATTTCGAGTGCAGGGAGGTCAGAATCCAACAGCATCAGCAGTCCTTTTGTCAGCATTTTTCAGAGTTTTGCTCAAATCCCTCAATTTCAGTCAGAATTTACCTGAAATCATAGAAAAACACACAAACTCATAGTAAAGTCCAGAAATGTGAATTTAGCATGAAAACTAATGAAAACATCCCTAAAAGTAGCTTGAACTTATTAAAAACTGCCTAAAAATAATGCCAAAAAGCGTATAAATTATCCGCTCATCAGTCCCCTGTCTTCAATAATATGGAGTCTAAGCTTAATAACCCCTGACTTATGGATGAGAGAAGAAGAGACATTTTTCAATTGGTGGCAACGAGTCTTATCCTAGGTAGCGGCTCAATTCGACGGTAGACAAAAGACCCTCCTCATAGCGGTGCTGTGTTGGAGCACTTGGAAAGCGAGGAATCGGTGTGTTTTTGATAAGATAATAAGCCCGACACCAGAGATAGTGAAAGAAGCCAGCAATTTAGTGCGTGAACTCGTGACCATACCTGATAGATGCTGCTAATTTTTTTTGCTCTTGCTTTACTCTTTTCTAAACTCTTAGTCTTTCAATCACAGTTGGTGATAAATGGGAATACCCAATTCTTTTGTACTTTCATCTAGAAACACTTTTATTTTATATTAATAAAATAATATTTATCTTTGAAAAAAAACATAAAAGTAAATATATATTTTATAAATTGTATGAAGAATAACAAAAATATAAAATAAAATAAAAATACAAAATATAAAAGAAGAAAAAAAATATTATTATTACCTTTTAATCAAAAGGAGCAAAGGACTTACAAAGTCTATAAAATAAAAGTACTAAATATAGTTTAGTAGAATGAATAAAAATGTAAAATTAGTATGAAAAATTGAGTAAAATACTTTAAACAACTTTATACAAATAATTTTTTTATTTTAAAGGACCTTGATATTATTTTAGGAGCAAAATATTAAAAATTAATTAAAAATAAAATAAAATCATATAAAGTCTTAAAGAATAATGTTAAAAAATAAATAAATTATAAAATATATAAAAATATAAAATATAAAATATTATTTGAATATTCTAAAGAGTGAAAGAAAACAAAAGAATCAACTAAAAAAATAAAAGATATGAAGAGTGTTAAAAAGTAAATGAGAACTTAAAATTATATGTAAGAAAACTAAAATCATGAATTTAATGTGATTTACAAGAAAAAACATTTTATTCATTTGAATATTAATCATATTGCATAATTAAAAAATCAAATCACAATGACAAATTAAGTTGAATATAGTAATAGCAAAATTTTAAAGCTAACACAAAACATTATATTATTTTTATGAAAAAAAATTATTAATGACTTAGATTAATATTAGCATATTAATATAATTAAATTCACTATGTTAGGCTAATGAATTGGCAAAAAAATTGTTACATTACATATGACAATATTATTAATTCCATCCAAAATCAAATAATTGATATAATAATAGATTATTTACAATTGATTATAATTGATATTTAGTTTAATCAATAAAAAAAATAAAATTGAAAAATATCTTCAAGAAGTTATGTCTGTCCATAATTAAATAACTGAAATTTAATTTGGTATTTATGAATTAATTAAATCAATTAAATTAATTAGTATGACATTTAAATATCTAATCAAATCAACTAGTTGATATAATTAACTCATTATAATGAGTTGTATTTAATGAGATAAAAGAAATAAACTAGAAAATATTCTAAAAAACATGACATGTCAGCTCCATCATTAAGTGTAAAAATCCAATTTTTATATAATACTAGTGTATGTTCTCGTATCTTACACGGGATAATACATAAAATTATATAATAATTATTATTATAAATATTTTACAACTTAAAAGTTTTAAAAATAATTAATATTTATTTTAATCAATTTGGATTGGTTGAATGATAATCTTATTTGTCCGCTTAAGCAAGTATTTGCAGTTCGAATCTCGTCTTGTGTGTATAAGCAATCCATTAGTTAGCGACAGACTCTTAATAAATAGAACATCAATATGTGGTAGATTAGTCCTCGACTTGCCGAGTTAGGAATCCGTAGAAAAAAATTGTAACACCCTAACTTGTAGCACCTCATGATCGAACCAAAAGTAAGGCGTTACTAACCTAATTCCTTTTATTTACTGTTTAATATTGAGCCTTTAGTTCGATTTTGCATTAGAAAAGCCGAAAAATTTTGTTTCTATTAGTTAAAACCACATTTCAAAGATCTTTAAATAATAATAATCACATAATTATTAATAATAATAAATATTATATAACAGAATTCAAATAAAACTCAGATACAACTCTTATCCCTCTGTATAAAATAAAATCTTAACTAACAAAGGTAAGGGAATTCTAGGAAAGCGACTCAACGCATAAACTTAACTCAAATAAAACTAATAATCGCCCGCAGCTTCCAACTGAGTCTTCGAACCTATGTCACTGAAAGGGTGGAAGATTTTGGGGTGAGAACACACCACGCATTCTCAGTAGGAAATGGAAATGTCGAAAGAGTAATGAAATAAAATACAAATAATTAACTTTACTCAATAAAACTATATTTTTATCAAACCTTTTTGAAAATACATTTTACTATTACTTTATATAATTAATTACTTTCTTTAGATTTCCGAAATTAAAACAATTCTCAATCACAACCTCGGTTCTCAGTCACCTCAATACACCAACTAATAGCACAAGAAACAGATCAACACACAGACAAATTGTAATATGACAAACAACACAATCACGGAGAAACTAAATAAGCAGACACAATCAAATATAAATGTGCAAACAACATGATGCATGTCTATTGATGAACGGACTTTTGTGTGGTTTAGAATTCACAAATAAACTCTCGTTGCAAGTATAATTTCTAAACCAACAATAATCCTTTCATACAAAAGTTTGGTTGTCACAAATAACAAACCCCTAAAATTAATAACCGAAGTATTCAAACCTCGGGTCATCTCTTAAGAAATTTCAGGAAAGTGTTCTTGTTATTGGTTATGAGTTGTATATTTGGGGTTTTGAATAAGGGAACAGGGAAAATTAAATTGCAAGGAAAATCAAATGACAAAAAAGGTCTTGGAAAGGTTTGGTAGTCAAGGATCTCTCTCCTTATCACTAACCACAATATGAGAATTGGTAAGGATCAATCTCATTAATTCATCCTCTAGTTAGTAGTAGAGAAAAGTTAAATGAGCTATATCAATCCAGGTCTATAAGTACTAACTCTCCACTAATTCAATTAGTGAGAACTAGAGTTAATGGCTCACAATCATCAAATACTTGGACATTAGTAACTCAAGAGTTCCTAAGTTACCATCCCAAGCCAAGAACATAAAAGTCTAATTTAAAATCCTCCCAAGCATTTCATCAAACACTTGGAAGGCACAAAATAAGAACATAGAAAATTAATAAGAGAATATTAAATCTAAGCAACCAATTGCAACATCAATAGAAACAAATGAAGGACAGAGCATCAAACATAAAATACCTCAAATTGCATCAATAAGAAAATTAAATCTAACATGGAAAATTCATAAACCAAATTGTAGAATAAATAGATTAACAAGAGAAGATAGATAAACTAAAATACTAGAACAAATAAGAGTAGAAGAAAACTAAATTAAAGTATATTAGAATCTAAAATTGAAAAGGAATAAAACTAAGAATCCTAAAACCTAGAGAGAGGAGAGAGCCTCTCTCTCTAGAAAACTACATCTAAAACCCTCAATTATGAATAATGATTGAATGAATGATGGATGAATGCCTTCCCCCTTCAGTCCTTGGTCTTTTTAGCCTTTTTTCGCCAAAGATTGGCTTCAAAACTGGGCCAGAAGCCCTCCTGAAATTGCCAGGTGTGATTTCATTAAAGGTATCAGCGTGGGCATCGACGCGTACGCGTACAGCGCGCATACGCGTCCCTGGAGTAGTGTGCGACCTGCGCGCACGCGTACTGTGCGCGCGCGCGTCCTTGGGTGCATGCAAAGATGCACTTAAAGATTGCACCGTCCTCGGTGCATGCAAAGATGTGCAAGTAGATGGGTGGCTCCAACTGACGCTTTTTCTCCTAAGATTGTGCGGCGGACTTGTTGATTGTCCCATTAGAAACTTTCCTTTTTCCTCCTCGGTGGCCATCCTGAAAGAAGAGAAAAAGGAAGAAGAATAACCTAGAAGCAAAGATAAGAAAACAAGTAAAGTATGTGTGGGTTAATGCCAAATAGTGAGGATCTCAACTACATGGTAGCTACAACATGCAAGTGAGAAAACAGTAGAAGCAAGTGGCATATCAATAGTGTAAAAATTTGCGACAATGGGGGAGAGTGGGTATGAAAAATGGTATAAGTTCATATCAATACAAAAAGAATACAAGTATCATAAAATAGTAGAATTGACTTAGAAATAATGTCACCTAACAATATAAAACAAGTCACTAAGCACCAAAATAATACAAGAAAAAGATGCAACAGTTGAATAAGAACATTTAACACCAATGATAAAATAAGAAATGAGAAAAGAGGATAAAGGCATGAACAAAATTAAAATACAATGAAAGAACGTAAAAAAAATGCAATATGTAAAAGAGAATGAAAGAGAATAAAGATGAGAAGGAAAGAGAAGAAAGTGAGAAAGGAAGAGGAAAGAAGAAAAGGAGAGAGGAAAGTAGGAGAGAGAGAAGAAGAAGAATGAAGAAAAAATGAGGAAGGGGAAGAGAAAGAATTAGGATTTGAAAAGAGAAGAAGAGAAAAGAAGGTAGAGAAAACATGGAACAGGGATGCGCGCTGCATAAGTGATGTGGCGCGACCAACGCATACGCGTACTGCGTGCGGACGCGTGGGCGCACAAAAGAGAAAGGGACGCGGAGGCGTCGGGTACGCTTATGGGTGACCAAAGCGGTGCCTCTAGCGCGAGGCCAGCACCGCGCACGCACAACTCACTGTAACTTTCGCAATTGGGCAAAATTTCAATCGACGCGTGCACGGCATGTACGCGCACGCGTGCATAGCCAAGTGGTGAAAAGGATGCGTACGCGTCAGGCATGTGTACGCGTGGGTCAATTTGTGCTTCTAGCATGAACCCAGTGCGAGGCCATCACAACTTTCGGGCAAAACACTCATTTACACCAATTATCATAGCCACACGTGCGCGCCATGCACGCTTCCACGTGGGTCGCCCAAACCAAGAGGGTCGCGTACGCGTCAGGTACGTGTACGCGTGGGTGAGCTTGTGCGTTGGGCATGCTTCCTACACAGCTCCTGCAGAACCCTCTGTAACTTTTGTTACAAAATTTGATCGCTAAGGGGCGCGCGTGCGTCACGGATGCGTAAGCGTCGATGGCTCTCCTCCTTATATATATATATATATATATATATATATATATATATATATATATATATATATATATATATGCAGAATGCAGGGATGATGTATGATATATGAATGAACACAGACAAATATGAATTAAAATAAAACTAAGAATGAAAAAGAACGATCATACCATGATGGATTGTCTCCCACCTAACACTTTTAGTTAAAGTCCTTAAGTTGGACATTTGGTGAGCTCCTTGTCAGGGCGGCTTATGCTTGAACTCTTCCAAGAATCCCAACCAATGCTTGCAATTCCAATAGCCTCCGGGATCCCAAACTAGGCGCCTAAAGCCTTGAAGCAAGTTGAAGCAAGTGACAAGGCCCCAAGAGTGTTGAGTGCTAGAATAAATTCTGGGATCCCAAACCTTGTTTTTGCACCTGTCTTCGTATTGATCATCATTGTTCCAATCGAGTGACAAGCAATTTGAATTCTCACTGAAGCGTCCAAACAACTTCCTAGACCCATTCAATCGAGCTCTACACCAACCTTTTCATTTCAACTTGGAGCATACAACCATATTGAACCTTGCATGACAATTCCAACCCCTAACTATCTTCCTCTTACTCTTAACGCCACAAAGAGCCCTAAGTTGATCATATTCAAGTGGGAAAGTAAAGGTTAAGGATATGAATTTTACCCACTTGAATGTTGTATTGGATGGTAATGGCTTTGGGGGAGTGGTCTCCAACAACTTTGGTAAGGTGATTTCAAGTTCCACTCCCGTGTGTTCTTTCTTGACAACTTCCACCTCTTTGCAAGCTTCTTCAATATCAACATCTTCCTCTTGGTAGCTTTCTTCCAATTCGATCTCTTCTTCATTGCTCACCAAGGGCATGGGAGGTTGTCCTTCCTCTTCTTTAATCTCCATGTCAAGTCCAATGGGAGAGGATTCAATTATAGATAAGGATTCATCAATGATTGAATCCATCTATGGATCAACCTCTTCAAAGTCTTCAACCATGATATGCCTTGGAGGTTGTACACCCTCCTCAACATCAATTTCAAACGTCTTAGAAGGAGGCTCTATGACTTGATTTCCCATGGAGGTTCTGCATCTCCTAAGTTTTCAACCACTTCCTCTTCTTCTATAATTTCGGCTTTCTCCACTTGCTCTAAAAAATCGAACTCTTCCTTGATGTCTTCCTTTACTAATTCTTCAACCACTCATTCGCTTTCAAGGGTCTCTACTACCTCCACCTTTTGGGCCTCCTCTTGCTTTTTTTGAAGTATAGATGCATGAAGTCAATCCAATACGTCCCTAAGACGGTCCATTCTCTCTTGTTCCATGTCAATAATATAATTGGTATCATCTTGCTCTTGGATCGGTGGATATGAATGTTCTTCCATAGAGGGTGGTGGTGCACTAGAGCTTGAGGATTGAGTATTCGAGGTAGAGGATTGGTCCATGCGGGATATAAGAGCTTGGAGAGTAGAGGTGAGATTAGTGAGAGTAGAGGTGAGTGTGGTTTGAAGCCTTATTTGCCCTTGATGAATAGCACTAAGGGTGTTGTTATCCAGTGGAGGTTGGGGTGGATAGGAGGGTTCATTATTTTGGAGAAAGGATTCATAATAGGAAGGTGGTTCTTCTTGGTAAGGGCATGGAGATGGTGAATATTGAGGTGGTGGTTCATGAGAGTAATTATGTTGGAGTTGGGGTGGTTCTATGTATTGTTCATAGGGTGATTGGTATGGTAGATAAGGGTTAGGATCATATGGAGGTGTTTGGTTGAAGGGGGCTTGTGAGTATGGTGGTTCAAAGTTATGTCGGGAAGGTGGCTCATAGGCATATGGTGGTGGTTGTTGATATCAAAAGGGTGCTCACCATAGCCATTATCTTGGTATGCCTCTTGGAATGGCTCTTGGGCATAGTATGTCGGTGGAGGTTGTTGTCAAGAGGGTTGATCAAATCCATGTGGCTCCTCCCATCTTTGATTCTCCCATCCTTGATGCATATTATCATTGTAGCTTCCATTTCCTGCAACATAGTTTGAACTAAACTCATAGGCAAAGGAGTGAGAATTCATAGTAGCAAATAAAAATAAAATCTAATAAAAATAAGCGACTAAGTCCTAAAACTAACAAAAACTAACAAACAAGAAAAAAGCAAATATTTAAATAACCAATAATAAGGCACACGTTTGTAATTCCCCGGCAACGGCGCCATTTTGACGAAGGACTTTTGTGTGGTCTAGAATTTCATAAATAAGTTCTCGTTGAAAGTATAGCTTCTAAACCAACAAGAATCCTTTCGTACAAAAATTTTGGTTGTCATAAGTAACAAACCCCTAAAAATAATAATAACCGAAGTATTTAAACCTCGGGTCATCTCTCAAGGAATTACAGGAAAGTGTTCTTATAATTGGTTATGTAAAGATATATTTTGGGGTTTTTGAATAAGGAAACAAGAAAAGTAAATTGCAAAGGAAATCAAATGAATAGAAAAGCTCTTGGCAAGGTTTAGTGGTCAAGAATCTCTATCCTTATCACTAACCACAACATGAGATCTATCCCATTAAGTCATCCTCTAACTAATAGTAAAGGAAAGTTAAATGAGCTATATCAATCCAAGTCCATAAGTCCTAGCTCTCCACCAATTCAATTAGTGAGAACTAGAGTTAATGACTCCCAATCATCAATTTTTTTGGACATTAGTAACTCAAGAGTTCCTAAGTTGCCATCCCAAGCCAAGAACATAAAAGTCTAATTTGAGATCCTCCCAAGCATTTTGTCAAACACTTGGAAGGCACAAAATAAAAATATAGAAAATCAATAAGAGAATATTAAATCCAAACAATCAATTGAAAGTATCAATAACACAAATTGAAGAAAGCAATCATAAATATAAAATACCTCAAATTGGATTAAATAGAAAATCAAATCTAACATGAGAATTCATAAACTAAATGAGAAGATAAAGTAATCAACAAGGGAAATAAATAAACCAGAATGCTAAGACAAATAAGAGTAAAAGAGAAACTAAATTAAAGGAACATTGAACCTGAATTTGATGAAGAAATAAATCTAAAACTAAGAGAATCCTAAAACCTAAAAATTACGAATAATGGGAAGTGTCTCTCTGATTCCTCCACTCTGCAGCCTCTAATCTGTGTTTTCTGGGCCGAAAACTGGGTAAAAAACGGCGATTTCTGGGTCGCTGAAATTTTGCAAATGCGCGAGTCCGCGTCCATGCCGTGTGCGCATCGCTTAGCTGCGTGGTAACTATGACAAATTATATATCATTTTGAAGCCCCGGATATTAGCTTTCCAACGCAACTAAAACCGCCTCATTTGGATCTTTGTAGCTCAAGTTATGATCAATTGAATATGAAGAGGTCAGGCTTGACAGCTTTGCGATTCCTTCAATTTCCTATATTCCTTCCACTTTTGCATGCTTCCTTTCCATCCTCTAAGCCATTCTTGCCTTGTAAACCCTGAAAACACTTAACACACATATCACGGCATCGAATGGTAATAAGAGAAGATTACAGCTAGCAAATTTAAGGTCAGAGAAGCATGTTTTCAATCATAGCACAAAATCAGGAAGGAAAATGTAAAACATGCAATTTCTATGAATAAGTGTAAGAATAATGGATAAAATCCACTAAATTAAGCACAAGATAAACCCTAAAAATGGGATTTATCAAGGCCCAATGCAGATAAAGTCCACGCGTCCCCTATTAAATCGACTCAGATTGGATCTCCATTGCTAGTTAGATATGGTAATGAGTACTTAGGAGAGCGTGAGAAGCCCCTTCCCAGCCCTCATTCCTATTTAAAAAAATGATCCCGTTCCTTCTTCGTTATTGCAAGTTTCTGTTTAATTATCCCTTAAGGAATGCAGATCTTCTCGAGTATCTATGAGTATTCTTTGAAAACTTTTGAAAAAATTAACACAAAAAGACATAATATAATAATAATAATAAAATAATCAATTTAATATAATGCAATATAATTTATAACATATTCATTATGAAAAATAACATTTTAAAAGGAGAAAACATAAAAATATATTCTAACATAATAACATAACATAATTTTTTGGGATGATACTGAACGACGTAGTGACGGACTTGAGCGGCAGAGAAAGTGAGTTAGAGAAAGAGGATCGAGGCTGAGAATAAGTTTGGAAGAAAAAGGAAAAATTGGAATTGGAGACAGAAATTAGGGTTACTAAATTCAAGAAATGAATTTATGTATATATAAATTAGGATAAATTAATAATTTTATATTTGTGTATATTTAATAGGTTCCATGGGGTGGGTACTTATGTCCGTGTCTCCATTAGAGGTGGCAAACGAAAAAACCCGCCCTGTCTCACCAAAAGTCTGCTATCTAGTGGGTTGGTCTGCCCCACCCTACCTAAACATATAAAATTGAAGCAACAAGGTTCGATTTATATGGTCCATGGTAAATCGAAGCAATAAGGTTCGATTTATACTCACTTAGTAGCAATCCAGCTCATTTTAAATGAATCTCCTTCGTTCGATTTAGTAGCATAGATAGCATCCAAGTAATTCGAATCTTATAGATTCGATTAACTACGACAACACATAATTCGAACTCCATAAATTTGATTTACATTGATATGTAAATTGAGACATGTACATAGCCTTTTTTAATTTGGGGGATATACGTAAAATTGGTATGCAAATGATTTATAAAGATGATTTACCCCACATAATATATCTTGTGAAATCATAATATTTTGAGAAGTGATGTATAGACAACTTAAATGTTGATAATTCAGAAAAATTTTAGAAAAAAATAAAAATATAAAAAAATTACATGTTGATGCATAAGATTTTTTTTAAAAAAAAATTTGTCCATAGTCTATGATTAATAACTTTAAAATTATATATATGTGTTATTTATTTTATATATATTTTTTATTTTATAGTGACTTATAATTTTGTTATCGACAATGTTAGTAGTTATAGAGAGATTTTTACCTTTAAATAAATTATAGAGAAATTAAAAACAAAATTAGTTGCTATTTTCTGACAGTTCATTTAGTTTTTAGTTTAAATTAAAATTAAATTATATATTTAATTTATATTTGTTTATTTATCCTAATGATTGTATATAATAGATAATATATTTAATCATGTATTGAAAGAAACTATTGACTTTTATATAATTGAAAGTTAACTATGAAATTGAAACTAAAATGAAGTGAAATACAATAAACATATGAAGAGCGAAAATAAAATAAATAATTAAAAATAAGATAATAAAATAATTTAAAAAAGTAAAAAAAAGACATAAAAATAATGTATGTAGTTACCAAAAATACATTGTAAAAAAATTAGTATAATAAATAAATATAAAAGATGAAAGACAAAAATTAAGATATATTTTTGTTAAAAAATTTAAGAAAAATATTGTGAAGAAGAACCTATTAATTAAGTTTTATGAAAATATTATAAAAATTTAAAATGTTAGTAAATAAAATAGTAACTCCTTTAAGAACTATTAATCAAAATACATAAAAGCACATTCTGATTTCTAGATATAGAAAATAATAAGAAAATAATTCAAATTAAATTCATTTATTTTATTTTTTATTTATTATTTATTAAATAATTTAATATTTATTTAATTTTGGTCAAATAAGATAATATAATTGATTAGTTATAATTAATGTTGTTCACTCTAATGGTATAATTGAAACATATTAAAATTCTAAAGGTAAAATTAAAATTAAATGTCAAGGATAAAATTTAAATAAAATTGCATTTACTATCTTGTAAATTTTTTTAATAAAAATCTCATTTATACATCTTTATAATGCATCACTTTAGTACAATGATATTTTTATTAAAAATAAAAATTATGATAAATATCTCATATATTTGTTAGTAAATTATATACAAATATTTTTTAAAGCATATCACTTTTATCATATGAAAATAACTTAAATACCTTTAAATGTAATTATGATAATTCATTGAGTATTATATTTTTTTTTTGCTAATTTATATTTAATAATTTATCTCTAACTTTTAATTATAGTAAAAATGTAAGATATGATGCAAAAAAAAAAGCCAAAGTGACATAAATTTTTTACTAAATTTTTTTTTATTTTTTAGACACGTATCTAATTTTTTAAGTTATACACTTTAATTTATATAAATTAATGACAATTAAATGTACAAAAAAATACTAATTAATAAAGAAATAAAATTTAAGATAAACATGTCCTGAAAAAATTGAAATAAAATAAAGATTTTTAATTATGAACATTAATTATAATCACATATATTTACTTCAAGATTTATACTTCGAAAATTCAGTATATTAATATTTTATATTTTTATTTCTCAATTTTAGACTTTCACAAACATTAGTTACTCTCCAATAATGACAATGCTTTAAAAGAAATAAACATAGTTAAATGATCTATAAATTATATAAAAATTTTCAAAATAACATAAAAAATATACAATTACCTAAAATATAATATTTGTGTAGTAACTTAAAAAATATGATGATTTTTATAATTTTGTGTGGCTATTTATATATAGAAGATCAAAAGATCATGATTATCTAACAAAATTAATTTTATTTATTGCATTCAATTTGAATGAATACAAAATAATCTTATTTTAGTTTAGTCCTTAATTTACATGATTTAAATTTAGCTCAATAAATATGATTTGATTTGATTTAATTATTAGTGAAAAATATCTCGAGAACATATTTTATTCATAGATTTATTATTTTAATTAATTAATCTAATTAGTTAATTAATACAAATAATTAGTATAATTAATTTGGTTTAATAAATTTAAAAAATAAATTAAAAAATACTAACAGAACATTAAAAGAAATAAATTAAAAAATACTACCAAATCAAATTGATATAAATTATAATAAATTATGTGATATTTAAATATCTAATCAAATCAATTAGTTGATATAGTTAATTTATCATAATAAATTGTATTTAATGAGTTAAAAGAAATAAATTGCTAAACACTCTCATAAGCATGTCATGTTAACTCCATCATTAAGTGCAGAAACCTGATTTTTATATAATAGAATAGATAATAAATAGAAATGAGAATATGATATGTGACATATTTTAATTATGAAATTGGTATTATATAATCAATTTTTTTCTGAATCCTTATTGCTTATTCGTTGCTAATTTTTACGTAATTACTTAATAATTTTCGCTTATGAAACTATCAACTACCTAATATTATGATTTAATTAATAGAAATAATGACATTAATATTTTTTCATAAGTCTTGTTATTATTTATAATTAGGAAATAGCCATAAATAAATTTATTTCCTTAATGAATGTTAATTTTGTTTTCAAAATCTATATTACCTTCAAAATTTTAGCGTAATTGAGTCTAATTTCTACATTTAATTTTGAAATAAATTTACTCGAAAAAGTTAATATGTAAATCACATTATTATTATAAAATTATTTTTTTTAACATAATTAGTGGTGCTTATTTGAACTATTAAATTTAGATTCTAATGATATTAAAGTCAACCTATTTTATTATTTTGTGCCTTCAAAAAATTTACACGACTGAGATAAAAATATAATAATTAAAAAAAAATTCATTACAATGGGTATATTCATTTTAACAAATATTCTTCTATCTAATACTATAAAAAAATACATTGGCCATTTTGAATTGCTATAGGTCAACTTCTATCCATATTAGTAAAATGCCTAAATTGAGATATATTCATCAAGCAAACAATCAATAAAATATTCATCCGTACTTTCTCATTTTGGGTACATTTATACATAAAAGAAATTATACATAAAGAAAAAAAAAAAGAAGAAAAGAAGAGTTGAAATAGTGTAAAACCCGGTTAATTAACGGCTAATTAACCCATAAATGAGAATTTATTCTAGAAAGCCTAAAATGTGATTTTTATGGCTAAATGTGATAGAGGAGATTGAGACGAGAATTTTGGTACCAATTTTATAGAATTCGGACCAAGATTGGACCGAACGGGTCAAACCGGGCCAATTGGACCCAAAGTGGGCCCTTGGCCCAACATAACTTAACCAAAACCCTAGTTTTCAGCACTCTCTCTCCTCATTTGTTACACACACAAGCTGAAATTAGAAAGAAAGGGAGGAAGAACACTCTCTCAAGTTCTCTCCCTTGGTTGATCTTCAAATCACCATAACTTTTGATCTAGAGCTCCGATTGCCGCCCCGTTTGCGGCCACGCGTTCACCGCGGAGAGCTCTACAAAACCCATACAATTAATCTTGAGGTAAGCCACGTGTTTCTGTTCGAAATCTCAGCCCTTATTTTCGAGTTTCATGGGTGAAATGTTGAGATTTTGGGTTCTTTGATGTTATAGGACCAAACCCTCTTGAAGGAGAAGGTTAATCTTGTCTCCTTGGACCTTGGGTGTGGTAAGATTCTCAACCCTAGTGTGATTTGTGGTTTTATGATGTTTGGGTATTGAGATGTTGTGTATGGGTATGATGATTGTGGCTTAGGTTGTGTACATGTGAATATTGGAGCTTGATTGGTGACTTTGAAAAGCTTGGAAAAGGTTTGGTGGTGAAAAATCTGTTCTTGGAGGTGTTGAGGCCTTGAGAGCTTGTGGTTAAGTGGTTTGGAAGTGCTCCGGTGGAGCTTGGGAAATTCGGCTAAGGTATGGTTTCGGTTTCCCGTATCTAATATGTAATGTGGTAGGAAATACTTAGGCTAGAGGCCCTAAGATAGGCATTGAATTGTTGATGTTGTTGAATGATTGAGATATATGATGTGGTCATATATGTGATGATGATTATTGATGCCTTGGTGGTATGATGTATGAGAAATATGCATGTTGTGATATATGCTTGATGATTGGTTATGGTTGAAGTGTGGGTTGAACCATGTTGATGGTGAATATGATATTGATTATGTATAATGATGGTTAATTGGGATTGGTGTTGTTGAAAATTGGCATGAGGAATAGTATATGATATGTCAATATGTTTGAGTTTGAGCCACTTGGGTGAAGTGGGCTAGAATGATGAAATAGTAATTTTGTATATTGTGGTAATGTGTCAATGTGTGAGTTGAGGAGGCTTGATGTTGAATTTGATACATTTTGATTGATTTCAAAGAAAAGGGGTGAAATTGGCATGTTTTGATTGATTTTGGAAAGAGTTGAAAATGGTTGTTTTGAAAATGGCATATTGTGGTTTTGTATGAAAATATGGTTTTTGGGCTTACTTTGACGGGACATAACTTGGACTACGGATCTCCGTTTTGTACCAAATCTGTTTAAAAAGGAAATTGGATCCGGGATGTCCATGCCGTTCGAAGAACGGGTGAAAAACAATTTAAAATGAGGAAGTTATGTCCGTCGGAAGATTGGGGTCTAAATCTGTGAAATTCTGCAGCTTTTAACTTAGAAAATTTTTAGCAGAATTACCCCTTGCGCGTGGGCGCACCTGGCGCGTACGCGCCGATCTTCCGAAAAGTGCCATCCACGCGTACGCGTGATGTGCGCGGGCGCGCCGATTGTGCTGCACCCAATGTCCAACCATTTTCCAGAGAGTTGTGCCAGAACTGTGCCGGTGTTGTGCCTGGGGCACGAGAACACCCGCGCGTACGCGTGGTTGGCGCGTGCGCGTCGATGGACAAGTTTGGAATCCACGCGTTAGCGTGCATGACGCTTACGCGTCGATGAGTTTTTAAGGCCATCCACGCGTGCGCGTGGAGTGCGCGTACGCGCGGCCCTGTTTTCATTCCAAAGTTGATTTTTGAGTTTTAAAAGCCAAATCTCATACTTCTAAGCCTCCGATCTCACCATTTATGTCTTAAATCATTATGGCATGCCTAGCTATTAAGAAGGGGCTAGTGAATGAGGTAACTTACGAGTGAAGCAAGGGGAATATGAATGATCAATGAGGATCAAGATGATTATGTGAGATGCGGAGGATGGTGGTGGAAGTGCTTGTTATGCCATGGGCCGAAAGGCTATAATTGTTAATGAAATGGCTGGTTATGGATTTAACCGTGAGCCGGAATAGCTGTGTATGCTATGAATATTGGCTGGTTCCGGATTGAACCGTGAGCCGGAATGGCTGATATGGATGTTGATCCATGGATGAGAATTCATGCATGTTGATGCTGAATTATTGATAATTGTGAAATTGTACTTCCACTATCTGAGGTACGAGTTTCCTTGGGTAGTAGCAGTGGCTAGCCACCACGTGCTCCAGGTTGAGACTCGAAGCTCTGTTAACCCTATGTCGTAAGTGTGGCCGGGCACTGTGAAAGGCCCGGATGAGCTCGAACCCCCGTAAATATTCACCAGTGAGGGTGATGGATATGGATCATGTTTATGATCAAGTTTATAACGAGTATAACTCGAGTTTGGGGATGCACGACAGAGGGACAGTCCAATGGTTAGCGACCAGGACTTGTCGGGTTGGCTATATAACCGACAAGATGATATCATCGGCCACTAGGGACAGGCATTCATCATATGCATAATATGTGAATTGTTTGAGATTGCCTATTTGACTGCATATTACTTGCTAATTGTCTAAATGTCTTAACTGCTCCTATTTGTATATTCTTTGTCTGATATAACTGTGTTTGCTATGATATATTCCTGCTGGTGTTTGGGAGGTTTGAAGGAATTGGAAAGGGAAGTATTAGTTAGACTGAAGAATCTTTAGTCAGATGCCCTTATATGGTTTAGCTTGTTTATAAGCCTTGAAATTATCTGGAGGAAGTTCTAGGATTGCCTTTGGCTTTCCTCTATTATTATGTAATATATATGTGGAAGCTGTTACCATGCTGGGGACCTCTGGTTCTCACCCATGCGGATTTTGTGGTTTTCAGATGCAGGACGTGAGGTTTCCCGCTGAGGCATACTAGAGACTTCTAGAGTTGCGAAGATTCCTTGTTCTTGGGGACTATGTTTCGGTTTATATGTTTTGCTTAGATACTTTTATCTCCATTAAATAATACAAACTGTGATGACTCCTCTTATGGGAGATTTTGGAGAATAGGTTTTATGTTTTTGTGTCCCTTTGGGTTTCCTTTGGGGTTTTCCTTATTTTATCATATGTATATATTGCTATGCTCGGACCGGTTATCTTCGCAGCCGGATCTTGAGTCTTGATATTCCTGTTTTTGACACTCCTTTGTATATATATAATCTCGCGTTGGTTATCTTTATTCGTTACGATATTGATCGGAGTGTGCGTTTTTGAGTTGCGATGGGTTTTGTTTACCCCTTTTTCTATAAAGGCTCCTAGTTATAATCAATCATTCATACTACTTTTCGTACTAATTTTTATTTTAGAGGTCGTAATACCTTGCCATCACTGAATTATGACTTAAGCATAAGACTCTGTATGGTAGGGTGTTACATTATGGTATCAGAGCAGTTCGTTCCTGTAGAGCCTGAGGGATGGACTGACTATGCTTCTGTGCATTCTCTGTATGTGTGTGTTATGTGCTATTAGTATATCTACTTGATATAATTGGCATAAACGTTCATGAGCATGCATTTGGGACTTTGAAGTACTAGACTTCCGATATTGAGACTGATCAACTTAATATTGATTGTTTGGTATGTATAGGAACCAGATGGCGCCTCGTGGACGCGGTAGAGGTAGTGCGAGAGGTCGTACGAATGCTCGTGCACCGGAGAATAACCCTAATGACCCGGTGAACTTTATGGCTGCGTTGGAGAACATGGCTGCGGCTATGCAAGCCACTGCTGAGGTTCTTGGCCAACAGATGAACAACCATGGTAATGATGGAGGTGGAGTTCAGGGCCCGATGACACTGGCAAACTTTTTGAAGGTTAATCCGCCTAAGTTCAAGGGAACTACTAGCCCGACTGAGGCTGATACATGGTTTCAGGCCATAGAGCGAGCGCTGCAAGCACAAGTGGTACCTGAAGGGCAGCGTGTCGAGTTTGCTACCTACATGCTCACAGGCGAAGCGTCGCATTGGTGGCAAGGCATCCGACGTCTTCTGCAGCAGGCTGATGACTATATCACCTGGAATGTCTTCCAAGAAGAGTTCTATAAGAAGTACTTTCCACCTTCTGCTAGGACGGCTAAGAAACTTGAATTGTTATAGCTGAAGCAGGGTACTATGTCCATATCAGAGTATACTGACAAGTTTGAGGAGCTGTTCAGGTTCTCTCGTATGTGCCAAGGGACCCCGGTGGAATATGAGGAATGGAAGTGTGTTAAGTATGAAGGAGGACTTCGGAGTGATATTTTCAGTTCAGTGGGACCAATGGAGATTAGGACCTTCTCCGAATTGGTGAACAAGTGTAGGGTTGCTGAAGAGTGTGTGAAAAGGGCAACCGCTGAGAAAGGGACTCACAAAGGATCATTCCCACAGAACCGAGGGAAGAGCTTTGCACCTAGAGGTCCGTCTTTCAAGAGGGGAGGCTCTTTCAGGAGGCCCAATAACAACAACAACTCCCAAGGAAAGAAGTTTGGGAAGCAGCCTCAGAATGATCAAGCTTGCACTAGGTGTGGGAGTCACCATCCGGGAGCACCATGCAAGGCCGGATGGGGTTTGTGCTACAATTGTGGAAAAGCGGGGCATAAAGCCGCCAATTGTCTGGAGAGGCAGAAACAAGGTGCTGGGAAGGCACAACAGACTGGTCGGGTGTTCACCACTTCAGCTATAGGTGCTGAGGGATCTGAGACACTCATTCGAGGTAACTGTGAATTAGCTGGTCAAACATTAAATGCTTTATTTGATTCTGGAGCATCGCATTCATTCATTGCATTTGAGAAAGCCCATGAGTTAGGGTTGAAGATTGTAACTTTAGGTTATGATCTAAGAGTGTACAATGCTACCCATGAAGCCACGGTAACTAGGCTAGGATGCCCGGAAGTTTCCTTTAGGTTCAAGCAGCGTGATTTTGTTCATAATTTAATCTGCTTACCGATGGTCGGCCTTGATCTTATCTTGGGATTGGACTGGTTATCTAAGAACCATGTTTTGCTAGATTGTTCCACAAAGTCGGTGTACTTTATGCCGGAGGATACAGAAGGGCCGGTCGTGGTAAATAATTATTACTTGAATTCGATGATGGTGAACTGTTCTGGAATCGAATGTCAGGGTATCCTGTTGTTAACTGCGGGCATTTCGGGTGATGATCAAAGGTTGGAACAGATTCCGGTTGTGTGTGAGTTTCCGGAAGTGTTTCCCGATGATATTGATGAGTTTCCACCTAACCGAGAGGTTGAGTTTGCTATTGAGTTGGTGCCCGGGGCGGGACCAATCTCAAGTGCTCCTTATAGGATGTCACCGTTAGAGATGAACGAGCTAAAGTCTCAGTTAGAGGATTTGTTGGGAAAGAATTTCATACGACCAAGTGTCTCTCCGTGGGGTGCTCCAGTGTTACTGGTGAAGAAGAAAGATGGGAGTATGCGGCTCTGTGTGGATTACAGGCAGCTGAACAAGGTCACAATAAAGAATAAGTACCCATTGCCGAGAATTGATGATCTCATGGATCAGTTACAAGGAGCTGGAGTTTTCTCCAAGATCGATTTGCGATCCGGTTATCACCAGATAAGGGTGAGGGGTGAGGATATCCCTAAGACCGCTTTCAGAACTCGTTATGGTCATTACGAGTACACTGTAATGTCCTTTGGATTGACGAACGCTCCTGCGGTATTCATGGACTACATGAATAGAGTCTTCCGTCCGTTTCTGGATAAATTCGTTGTTGTCTTCATTGATGATATACTAATTTATTCCAAGACTGAAGAAGAGCATGCGGAACACTTGAGGACCGTGTTGCAGATTCTAAAGGAGAAGAAACTTTATGCAAAACTGTCTAAGTGTGAGTTTTGGAAGAGTGAGGTGAAGTTTTTGGGTCACGTGGTGAGTAAGAAGGGAATAGCCGTAGATCCAACTAAGGTGGAGGCCGTGATGGATTGGAAACAACCAACCACCATAGCAGAGATAAGGAGTTTTCTGGGTTTAGCTGGCTATTATAGAAGGTTTATCAAGGGCTTTTCACAGATAGCGTTACCAATGACAAAGTTAACCCGCAAAGACACTCCGTTTGTTTGGACTCCGGAGTGCGAGGAGAGCTTTCAGACATTGAAGAAAAAGTTGACTTCTGCACCTGTGTTAGTGTTACCCGAGCCGAATGAGCCTTTTGAGGTGTATTGTGACGCCTCATTGAAGGGTCTAGGGTGCGTGCTGATGCAGCACCATAATGTGGTGGCGTATGCCTCACGACAGTTGAGACCTCATGAAGTTAGTTACCCTACGCACGATTTGGAACTCGCTGCGGTTGTGTTTGCCTTGAAGGTGTGGAGGCATTATCTCTATGGGGTTAAGTTCCAAGTCTTCTCTGATCATAAGAGCTTGAAGTATCTCTTTGATCAAAAAGAGCTTAATATGAGGCAGAGAAGGTGGATGGAATTGTTGAAAGACTACGACTTTGAGTTGCATTACCATCCGGGAAAGGCGAACGTGGTAGCGGATGCGTTAAGTCGAAAGTCATTATATGCGGCTTGGATGATGCTCCAAGAGGAAGTTGCTCAAGGGATTCGAGAGTCTGAAAATTGGTTCTCAAGAAGTATCTGGAACCTTGTGTTTGAGCCGATTAGAAATCTCAAGTGACTTTAAGTCCGAACTCCTGAAGGCTCATCAAAATGATGAAGCTTTATGGAAGGTGTTACCGGCCATTGAGCAAGGAAAACAGTGGAGAGTGTCGGAAGAAAAAAATGGGTTATGGAGATTCAAGGGTAGAATCATTGTGCCGGATGTTGGCACTTTGAGGCAAGATATCTTAAAGGAGGCACACAAAAGCGGATTCTCCATTCACCCGGGAAGTACTAAGATGTACCATGATTTAAAGGCGATGGTTTGGTGGCCGGGTATGAAGAATGATGTGGCGGAATATGTTTCAAAGTGCTTAACTTGTCAAAAGGTAAAGATTGAACATCAAAGGCCCGCCGGTATGTTGCAACCTTTAGAGATTCCACAATGGAAGTGGGAAAGTATTGCAATGGACTTTGTGTCAGGATTGCCAAGGACTAGAGCTGGTTTTGATGCTATTTGGGTGATTGTGGACCGATTGACGAAGTCAGCTCACTTTTTGCCCATTCGTATGACTTACACCCTGGAGGAGCTAGCACGGTTATACATAAAGGAGATTGTGAGACTTCATGGTGTACCTGCTACTATAATCTCTGATAGAGATCCTCGTTTCACTTCAAGGTTTTGGGGTGCATTTCAGAAGGCTTTTGGAACCCGTTTAAGCTTGAGCACGGCTTACCATCCTCAAACAGATGGTCAATCTGAGAGGACGATCCAAACACTAGAGGATATGTTGAGAGCTTATGTTTTGGACCAACCGGCGAGTTGGGATCGGTATATGCCATTAGTGGAGTTTGCATACAATAATAGTTAGCATGCGAGCATCGGAATGGCTCCGTATGAGGCCTTGTATGGGAGGAAATGTCAATCTCCGCTATGTTGGTATGAAGCTGGAGAGAAAAGCTTGTTGGGGCCAGAAATGATAGCTGAGACCACTGAGCAAGTCAAGAAAATCCGAGATAGGATGCTTACGGCGCAGAGTCGTCAAAAGAGTTACGCCGATCAGAGGCGAAAGCCCTTAGAATTTGAGGAAGGAGACCATGTTTTCCTTAAGGTTACTCCGACTACGGGAGTAGGTAGGGCGATTAAGGCAAAGAAGTTGAATCCTCGATACATTGGTCCATTTCAGATCCTAGAGAGGATTGGACCGGTGGCGTATCGGATGGCTCTACCACCTCATCTTTCGAACCTGCACGACGTGTTTCACGTGTCGCAGCTTCGGAAGTACACTCCTGATGCTAGCCATGTGTTGGAACCCGAATCGGTTCAGTTAAGGGAAGATTTGACGCTTCTAGTGGCTCCAGTCAGAATTGATGATACTAGTATCAAACGGTTGCGTGGAAAAGAGGTTTCTTTAGTGAAAGTGGCTTGGAGTCGAGGCGATGTTGAGGAACATACTTGGGAACTTGAGTTGGAGATGCGAACGGACTACCCGCTTTTATTCTCAGGTAATTGCATTTGAATTTTGTGGGCAAAATTCCCAATTAGGTGGGTAGAATGTAAAACCCGGTTAATTAACGGCTAATTAACCCATAAATGAGAATTTATTCTAGAAAGCCTAAAATGTGATTTTTATGGCTAAATGTGATAGAGGAGATTGAGACGAGAATTTTGGTACCAATTTTATAGAATTCGGACCAAGATTGGACCGAACGGGTCAAACCGGGCCAATTGGACCCAAAGTGGGCTCTTGGCCCAACATAACTTAACCAAAACCCTAGTTTTCAGCACTCTCTCTCCTCATTTGTTACACACACAAGCTGAAATTAGAAAGAAAGGGAGGAAGAACACTCTCTCAAGTTCTCTCCCTTGGTTGATCTTCAAATCACCATAACTTTTGATCTAGAGCTCCGATTGCCGCCCCGTTTGCGGCCACGCGTTCACCGCGGAGAGCTCTACAAAACCCATACAATCAATCTTGAGGTAAGCCACGTGTTGCTGTTCGAAATCTCAGCCCTTATTTTCGAGTTTCATGGGTGAAATGTTGAGATTTTGGGTTCTTTGATGTTATAGGACCAAACCCTCTTGAAGGAGAAGGTTAATCTTGTCTCCTTGGACCTTGGGTGTGGTAAGATTCTCAACCCTAGTGTGATTTGTGGTTTTATGATGTTTGGGTATTGAGATGTTGTGTATGGGTATGATGATTGTGGCTTAGGTTGTGTACATGTGAATATTGGAGCTTGATTGGTGACTTTGAAAAGCTTGGAAAAGGTTTGGTGGTGAAAAATCTGTTCTTGGAGGTGTTGAGGCCTTGAGAGCTTGTGGTTAAGTGGTTTGGAAGTGCTCCGGTGTAGCTTGGGAAATTCGGCTAAGGTATGGTTTCGGTTTCCCGTATCTAATATGTAATGTGGTAGGAAATACTTAGGCTAGAGGCCCTAAGATAGGCATTGAATTGTTGATGTTGTTGAATGATTGAGATATATGATGTGGTCATATATGTGATGATGATTATTGATGCCTTGGTGGTATGATGTATGAGAAATATGCATGTTGTGATATATGCTTGATGATTGGTTATGGTTGAAGTGTGGGTTGAACCATGTTGATGGTGAATATGATATTGATTATGTATAATGATGGTTAATTGGGATTGGTGTTGTTGAAAATTGGCATGAGGAATAGTATATGATATGTCAATATGTTTGAGTTTGAGCCACTTGGGTGAAGTGGGCTAGAATGATGAAATAGTGATTTTGTATATTGTGGTAATGTGTCAATGTGTGAGTTGAGGAGGCTTGATGTTGAATTTGATACATTTTGATTGATTTCAAAGAAAAGGGGTGAAATTGGCATGTTTTGATTGATTTTGGAAAGAGTTGAAAATGGTTGTTTTGAAAATGGCATATTGTGGTTTTGTATGAAAATATGGTTTTTGGGCTTACTTTGACGGGACATAACTTGGACTACGGATCTCCGTTTTGTACCAAATCTGTTTAAAAAGGAAATTGGATCCGGGATGTCCATGCCGTTCGAAGAACGGGTGAAAAACAATTTAAAATGAGGAAGTTATGTCCGTCGGAAGATTGGGGTCTAAATCTGTGAAATTCTGCAGCTTTTAACTTAGAAAATTTTTAGCAGAATTACCCCTTGCGCGTGGGCGCACCTGGCGCGTACGCGCCGATCTTCCGAAAAGTGCCATCCACGCGTACGCGTGATGTGCGCGGGCGCGCCGATTGTGCTGCACCCAATGTCCAGCCATTTTTCAGAGAGTTGTGCCAGAACTGTGCCGGTGTTGTGCCTGGGGCACGAGAACACCCGCGCGTACGCGTGGTTGGCGCGTGCGCGTCGATGGGCAAGTTTGGAATCCACGCGTTAGCGTGCATGACGCTTACACGTCGATGAGTTTTTAAGGCCATCCACGCGTGCGCGTGGAGTGCGCGTACGCGCGGCCCTGTTTTCATCCCAAAGTTGATTTTTGAGTTTTAAAAGCCAAATCTCATACTTCTAAGCCTCCGATCTCACCATTTATGTCTTAAATCATTATGGCATGCCTAGCTATTAAGAAGGGGCTAGTGAATGAGGTAACTTGCGAGTGAAGCAAGGGGAATATGAATGATCAATGAGGATCAAGATGATTATGTGAGATGCGGAGGATGGTGGTGGAAGTGCTTGTTATGCCATGGGCCGAAAGGCTATAATTGTTAATGAAATGGCTGGTTATGGATTTAACCGTGAGCCGGAATAGCTGTGTATGCTATGAATATTGGCTGGTTCCGGATTGAACCGTGAGCCGGAATGGCTGATATGGATGTTGATCCATGGATGAGAATTCATGCATGTTGATGCTGAATTATTGATAATTGTGAAATTGCACTTCCACTATCTGAGGTACGAGTTTCCTTGGGTAGTAGCAGTGGCTAGCCACCACGTGCTCCAGGTTGAGACTCGAAGCTCTGTTAACCCTATGTCGTAAGTGTGGCCGGGCACTGTGAAAGGCCCGGATGAGCTCGAACCCCCGTAAATATTCACCAGTGAGGGTGATGGATATGGATCATGTTTATGATCAAGTTTATAACGAGTATAACTCGAGTTTGGGGATGCACGACAGAGGGACAGTCCAATGGTTAGCGACCAGGACTTGTCGGGTTGGCTATATAACCGACAAGATGATATCATCGGCCACTAGGGACAGGCATTCATCATATGCATAATATGTGAATTGTTTGAGATTGCCTATTTGACTGCATATTACTTGCTAATTGTCTAAATGTCTTAACTGCTCCTATTTGTATATTCTTTGTCTGATATAACTGTGTTTGCTATGATATATTCCTGCTGGTGTTTGGGAGGTTTGAAGGAATTGGAAAGGGAAGTATTAGTTAGACTGAAGAATCTTTAGTCAGATGCCCTTATATGGTTTAGCTTGTTTATAAGCCTTGAAATTATCTGGAGGAAGTTCTAGGATTGCCTTTGGCTTTCCTCTATTATTATGTAATATATATGTGGAAGCTGTTACCATGCTGGGGACCTCTGGTTCTCACCCATGCGGATTTTGTGGTTTTCAGATGCAGGACGTGAGGTTTCCCGCTGAGGCATACTGGAGACTTCTAGAGTTGCGAAGATTCCTTGTTCTTGGGGACTATGTTTCGGTTTATATGTTTTGCTTAGATACTTTTATCTCCATTAAATAATACAAACTGTGATGACTCCTCTTATGGGAGATTTTGGAGAATAGGTTTTATGTTTTTGTGTCCCTTTGGGTTTCCTTTGGGGTTTTCCTTATTTTATCATATGTATATATTGCTATGCTCGGACCGGTTATCTTCGCAGCCGGATCTTGAGTCTTGATATTCCTGTTTTTGACACTCCTTTGTATATATATAATCTCGCGTTAGTTATCTTTATTCGTTACGATATTGATCGGAGTGTGCGTTTTTGAGTTGCGATGGGTTTTGTTTACCCCTTTTTCTATAAAGGCTCCTAGTTATAATCAATCATTCATACTACTATACGTACTAATTTTTATTTTAGAGGTCGTAATACCTTGCCATCACTGAATTATGACTTAAGCATAAGACTCTGTATGGTAGGGTGTTACAAATAGTAAGAGTGATAAAAATTACGATTCTTATAATTTTGTGTGGCCATCTATATAGTAGACCAGACAACTGTGATTATTTAACAAAGTTAATTTGTATTTATTGCACTCAACTTGAATAAGTAAGAAATTATCTTATTTTATTTTAGTCCTTAATTCACATGATTTGAATTTAGCTCAACATATATGATATAATTTGATATGATTTAATTATTAGTTGAAAATATTTCAATTGCCTATTTTATTCATAGATTTATTATTTTAATGACTAATAAATTAATCAAATTAATTAATTATTAATTAGTACACACAATATATTTGGTTTAACAAATTAAAAGAAATAAATTAAAAAATATTAACAGAATATTAAAATAAATAAATTAGGAAATACTACCATATCAAATTGATATAAATTATAATAAATTATATGATATTTAAATATCTAATCAAATCAATTAATTGATATTGTTAGTTTATTATAATAACTTGTATTTAATGAGTTAAAAAAATAAATCAGAAAACACTCTCAGAAGCATGCCACGTCAACTCTATCATTAAGTACAGAAACTCGATTTTTATATAATAGAATAGATAATAAATATAATAAATAAATAATAATAGATAATAGATCAGTATAAAAAATACTATTAAAATCGACAACCAAATTGATGGTAAAGCTATCGATAATTTTAAAAATCGACGATAAAATTGACGATGGAAGCAGTCACTTTTAAATAGGAATTAATATTTAATACTAATGTATTAATAGGCATGAATTAATCCAAGTTCTTTATATAACAAAAACTATTTTAAGAAAATAATAATAATAATAATAATAATAATAATAATAATAATAATAATAATAATAATAATAAAATTGAAATTAACCAACATAATAAAGTGCCAAAATGTTTAGATAAATATAATAGATAGATTATGATTATTTGATGTGATTTGAATTAGTAAATATCACATATATACAAGCATATGATATATGATTTTGTTGCACATAAAAAAATATTTCATAGTTGAAAAATGAAAATTATATTTAAATAAATTAAAACTGTAAAATATGGGCAAGATAATTTTATTAATTTGTTTAAAATCTTTTATTAATTATTTAATTGCTTGATATAAAATTAAAAAATTATTTGAAGTAAAATTAAAACCATCTTTCATCAGTGAAGACAATATGAATTTTTAATGGAAAAAAAATACGATTCATATATTTTGACTAAGTTATATATCATGTATAATATTTAGAATAGTTTCTATTAATTAATAAAAATTAAACATAATTGTAATAATGTCTTAATTTTGTTTAATATGTTTATTCATTCCCATGTAAAAATGAAAAGAAACCAAATTAATAAAATGTTGAAGTGTTTATAACAATACACTTTATAATCAATTTTATAATATATACTTCTGTTAGTCGAGATAAATCATTTCGACTAATTAGGCTGATTCGAAATATTAGTAAAGGGTTAGGAAGAAAGCAAAGGTCAAAATGATGTACGTGCAGGCATTCATTAGAAGTTATTTGACACGGACTTGACTTAGGTACCTGAGTAAATCGAACAAGGATTCGATTGAAGAATCGAACAGGTGCTCGAATAAAGGATCGTGCGGTTACGTTAAGTAGAGAAGTTAAAGACTTTCTCCAAGTGAGGAATTTATGGGTAACATCTATGGGCAAAAGAGCGGGAACAATTACTTAAGAATCCGCATACAAGGCAGTGTAGTGTAATTAAGGATCGGTTACTGACATAAGTTATAAATATTACAATATTTTAGGAAATAGGGGTTGGAACTTTTCTTCAGAAATACACTCAAGCACACTCACATCCCCAACGAATTTCTGAGTCTGCATTCGAGTTCGATTTTTGTAGAGTTCCTTCCATTGTCTTTAAATTTCCATTTATATTTTCCGTAAAACTTTACTTTTTCCGTCCAATTTATTTTTCAAGCAATGTTTAATTTCTTTATCCAATTTACATTTCAGCATCTTTAATTTTTATGTCAAAAATCCTTTGATTCAATCGAAGGCATTTTACCACTTTGTTTAAATTCAATGCAAACTATTCCAATTTCAGTCTATTTACTTTTTGAATCTTTTCTTTTACACTTCTTTTATCTTCTTGGCACTTTCGAACTTATTTTCTGTTTTAATACTCGTCTAATTCGAGAACCTTTGATGCACTTATAGAACTAGTACCTACAAAAAAGGAGTAGGTTTCACTCTCAGACCATTAGAATCGAACTACTATTGATTTGCTAAAAATTGATAAAATAAATTGGCACGCTCAGTGGGGCAGTTTTAAACTGAAGTGTATCAAAAGATTAATATTTTGGTGTCATTTGGTGTATGTAATTGAGAAGTGGAAGGATTATTCACATGGCTAATGAATTGTCAAATGTGAATGGTGGTTCGTCCACCAATGACAGTATACTAGTAATTATGCAATCTTCAGATGTTACTTCGCGTTCGGAAGGTTTGGGTATAAGTGAAAGTATAGTGGTTACTAGTGTGCAAACTAGAAATGTTGGACGTAATATTCGTCCACGTGGTACCTTACCACCAGTCCAGCCTCCAATAATCACTAGTTGGCCTCCTTATGGTCTTTCTCCTGGTTATACTCCACCGGTGAGTGGTTTTGTTCCTCCTGTTCATTTTGAGAGTGTAAATGGAGTAAATAATTCTCAAAACCCACAACAGCATTATGAGTTTTCTTGTGATTATAATGTGGGCTCTACATTGAATGCCTCTAATTCCATGGCGGTATTTAGACAACATGTAGAGGAAAGTCATCATGATTTAGTCAACTTATTGACTCAACAAATGACCATAATTCTAAATACCATGATGGCTGATCACGAATCGAAATTTGAACACCTTGCCAGACAAGTCGAACGGATTGCTCGAATCGTTGATTATGATGAAGGTGAAAGGCATGAGGGCAGGGGGAATAATGAAGGATTTGAAAATATATTTCAAAATAAAAACAATGTTTTAAATGGAGAGAATCCTCAGATAATTTCCCGTGGCCAGAATACAGATGATATACTAGCCAGATTACGCGCTAATCATGGTGGTGAACGTTATCAAGTTACAAGAATTATGGAAGAAGTGCTCAATCGAGTTGGTTTGAATGTCAGTTTTATGAACCGATCCCATTTTGTGTCTGCTTTTCCTCAAGTTATTCAAATGGCTGAAGTGCCAAGAGGGGTAAAGAATCCAAAAATAATAACAAAATTTGCAAGGGAAGTTGGAGAGTCAACCACTGAACATGTTGCTCGATATTTGGTTGAGATTGGGAATCTAGCCAATGATGAGAATTTGAAAATGAAGTTTTTCCCTTCTTTGTTAACGAAGAATGCGTTTACTTGATTTTCAAATCTTAGACCAAATTCGATAACGACATGGAATCGGTTGGAAACTGCTTTTCACGCTCAATTTTATCGAGGGAAATTGAATGTGGTAGTTACTGACCTAGTTTCTTTGAAACGAGAGGATGGTGAAACCATTGATGACTATATGATACGTTTCAAAAATGCTAGAAGTAGATGCTATGTATCATTACCTGAGAGTGAAGTGGTGAAAATAGCAGTTATGGGGTTAGGATTCTATATGCGTCGAAAGTTACTTAATGTGCATATCCCTGACTTAGCCCATTTAGCTGAAAGGGTTCGTCAGGTCGAATTAATGAAGAAAGAAAAAGAGAAATATAGGAATGAACAGAAGTTAAAGAGTAAACCTTTTACTCGAAAAGAGAAGGTTGCTTATGTAACCATGAAGTCCTCAGAGGAGGAGTTCGATCTCGAAGCAGAGGTCGATTTGGCCGAACTTAAGAAGGGTCCTCCATATGTTTGTTCCTTACTTAAAAAGCTTCCTAGTAATGAAAAGTTGAATGATTCAAAACTAAAGAGTGGGAAAAATATAGTTTTGATATTTCGAAATCTGATCAGATTTTCGATGTGTTGCTTAAAGATAAACAATTAATTCTGCCTGAGGGTAGAACTTTACTTTCGGTGAAAGATTTAAAAGGAAAACCTTATTGTAAATTTCACCAAGCAACCAGTCATTCGACCTCAGGGACCTGATTCAGGAAGCCATCATGGAAGGACGTTTGAAATTTGATGATGGAAAAAAGGAAATGAAAGTTGATGTTGATCCTTTCGACGCGGAAGTTGGTTTTGTTGAACCATACTTTGGAGTAAATATGGTCGGAATGTCATATGATTTTGACGTGGCTCTAGATGATTTTGAGTCACAAGTTCGATTAGTATATCCTCGAGCAGGAGATGGTCTGTTAGATTTCTTGGTACAACAAAAGATCAAATATCGATATGTATCTTTGTGTCCACGGTGTAATGTTGTATTCGATGCTGAAGCTGCAGCAATCTTCAAAAAAGAAAGAATGAAGAAGGATTTAGCTCATAGAGAGGAGCAAGCTCATCAGAGACAACCAATTCGGCGTATAGAAGGGCAAAGTTCTAAGGTCTCTCAGCCAAATGTTATTGCACTGTTGAGCCGTTCTCAGACTATAGGTGTCTAGTGGATTCGGAATTGTCAGGAATTCCAGAATCAATATGCTCTTTATCAGCGAAATCCACAGTGGGGACATCGAGGACCTCCTCGAAACCAATATCCTATCAATGTGGTCGAGCCAGGGCATACCCAAAGGGTAGAGGAAGAAGGAATCTAAATCAGAACAAGAAGCCTCAATCAGAAAAAGGCAAGGGGAAAACTCCTTTAGTGCATTCTCGAATAGTATTTCCTTCTGATGGGAGACATGCCTAAAGAGAATTCCTTCTTTTGCAAAGTTGGAGAAAGGTAAGGCAATAGCTTATTCTTCAGGAACTGATAAAGGCAAAGAGGCTGATTTGGATGAGGAGTACTTCAAGGAAGGAGATGATGAGATGGTTGGAACTATTTTGATTATTCCAACTGAGTATTTGGGTGAGTATGAAGGTGATTTAGAAGAGGACTATGACATAGATGTTAAAGATGCTTTTTCTTTCATCCGATATGAGGATGAACCAGGGTATTTCTTGAGGCTCACCGAAAAGTAAAAGTCTCATCGCTGCTCACTCCATACTACTACCACTTTGAGTGGTATTAAAGTAAATAAAGTCTTGATTGATGGTGGAGCAGCAATAAGTCTCTTACCAGAAAGGATGCTGATAAAGGTTGGTAAGCATCCTGATGACTTGGTTCCCACCAATATTACTGTAACAGACTTTAGTGGCTCTTCTACTCCTGCAAAAGGTCTGGTTACTATGGGGGTGAAAGTGGGGTCATCTGAGCGAAACACTGTATTTGTGGTGGTGCCATCGAAAGCAAGTTACAATGCTTTACTAGGTCGAGACTGGATTCACGAAGTTGGGGCTATACCATCTACTGTGCATCAAAGTTTCCTCCTTTGGACAGAGGATGGCAAGCCTGAAGTTGTTAAGGCAGATTCGAATCTATATGTCGAATAGCTGCATGTCGATTTCAGGGTGTATAGTCCAAAACTGAAGCCTTTAAATGTTGACAGGGCATTAAATTCTTATAACTGCGAGGGCTGCTACTTATCTTCAGAAGGTTTAACAGTGAAGTTGCACCATCCACATCTGAATGTGATCCCAACTGGTTGGGATCGTCCATCTTGAATGGATTTGAGACTGTATTCGATGGAGCATGCTCAAGACGTCTAGAATTACCTGATAATCTTAAATAATTATATAAGTAATTTTCCTTATGTAGAAAATAAAGGTGGTTCTTCTGATGAAGTAGAATTATTTAGGAATGCAAGTTCTTTTCTTAGTTAAAACAACTCGATGTCTTCAATCGAGTTTAGTCATGGCTTAGGTTTTTCTTCATTATGTAATGCAAATGATATTGTTAGTCCAAATGCTGATTTAATAGCAGAAGTTCATTGTATTGAAAATAAAGTTGATGTTAATCCAGCAAATGATCAAGTTCATTTTATTCCGAATGAATCTATTGATTTCTCTTTTGATTGCATCTATGATTTAGAACCTTTGGGTTTTGAAAAATATTCATTAAAAGATGAGGATCATTTAAAAGGGTTTGAATCTCAAGATCCCCTAGAAGAAATCAATTTGGGATCTCTTGATGACGTTCGAATCACCTATATTTGTAAAGATCTTGTAGATCCTTTTCGAACTGAGCTGTTCCATCTTTTACATGAATTTAAACATTATTTTGCTTGGGATTATTATGAGATACATGGTCTCGATCGTTCTCTTGTAGAGCATCGATTAGCATTGAAACCAAATGCTTGACCTGTGAAGCAAACTCCTCGTCATTTTGCTCCAGAAATCAATCAAAAGATTAAGGAAGAAATAGAACGGTTTATTAAAGCAAAGTTTATTCGAACTGCACGTTATGTTGAATGGGTTTCAAATATTGTTCTTGTAATGAAGAAAAATGGAAAGTTAAGGGTGTGCATTAATTTCAGACATCTGAATAATGATACCCCGAAAGATGAGTATTTTATGCCAATTGCAGATATGTTGATCGATTCTGCAGCGGAAAATGAGATTTTAAGTTTTATGGACGGTTATTCAGGATATAACCAAATCTTCATCGCAGAAGATGATGTATCCAAAACTTCCTTTCATTGTCTCGGGGCTTTAGGTACTTACGAATGGGTGGTTATGCCTTTCGGATTGAAAAATGCTAGTGCAACTTATCAGCAAGCAATGAACGCTATATTCCATGAGTATATTGGGAGATTTATGGAGGTGTATATCGATGACGTTATGGTCAAATTGATTTCGGTGAATCAACGTATTGATCATCTAAGAAAAGTATTTGTTACTATGAGGAAGAAAGGATTAAAGATGAATCCTTTAAAATGTGCCTCTGGTGTATCAGTTGTGAATTTCCTAGGCTTTGTGGTTCATAAAAAAGGAATTGCAATCGATAAGAGCAATGCCGATGCAATATTAGCATTGTCTGCGCCTAGATCGAAAAAAGAAGTATAATCATTCCTGGGAAAAGTAAATTATCTCCAGATGTTTATTTTGAATCTTTCTAATCGAACCCGAGTGTTTACACCCTTAGTGAAACTAAAGAATGATGCACAGTTTGAATGGACGAATGAGCATCAACATGCATTTGATGGATCGAAGCACAAAGATGGTGCAGGGGTTGGAATTCTTATTATCTTGCCAGAAGGGATTCCATCAGAATTTCTGTTCGAGTTAAAATATCCTTGCTCGAATAATATGGCAGAGTATGAAGCTTTAATTTTTGGTCTTGAAATATTGATCGGTAAAGGGGCTTTGAAAGTCCAAATAATAGGAGACTTTCAGTTGGTTCTGAAATAATTATCGAAGGAGTTCAAATGTAATAATGAGAAGTTGCAAAAATATTTGGCAACGGCTTGGGAGTTGTTAACCTCTTTTCGAAAAATTTCTTTGGTTCATATCCTAAGGATTCATAACGAGATCGCTAATGAGTTAGCCCAAATTACTTCAAGATATAGAATCGGCCCAGAAACTTTAAGAAAATTAGCTAGTATCCATCAAATTTTAGTGTCTGCAGATGAAAGAGAGGCTTTGTGTATAGGCAAATGGGAAGATAATGATTGGAGAAAGCCTATTGCTGAGTATTTAAAGAATCCCAACATCCCAGTCGATAGAAAGATAAAATTGCAAGCAATAAATTTTGTCTTGATGGCTGATGAGTTGTATAAAAAGAAAATCGATGGAAGTCTGTCGAGATGTCTAAGTCAAAATGATAAAGACATTGCTTTGGGCGAAGTCCATAAAGGAATATGTGGTGCTCATCAAGCTGGGAAGAATATGAAATAGGTGCTATATCGCAATCATGTGTATTGGCCATCTATGATCAAAGATTGTATTGAATATGCAAAGGCGTGTTAAGAATGTCAAAAGCATGGTTCGATACAACAAATCGCAGCATCTGAATTGCATTCGATTATAAAGCCATGGCCGTTTAATGGTTGGGCTTTAGATCTAATTGGATTGATTCACCCCCTTCATCGAAACATCATAAATTTATTTTGGTAGCAATTGATTATTTCACAAAATGGGTTGGAGCAGTTCCTTTAATAGAAGCTGGTCAAAATGAAATAATAGATTTTATTGAGAAACATATAATCCATTGATTTAGGATTCCTCAAACATTGAGCACTGATCAATGGACTATGTATACTGGTCAGCGCATCAAGAATTTTGCAACTTCGAGGAATATTAATATGATTACTTCGACTCCTTATTATGCACAGGCCAATGAGCAAGTTGAGGCAGAAAATAAAATCCTGATAAGTTTGATTAAAAACCAGATCAGGAATAGACCTCGAACTTGGCATGAAACGTTAAGTCAAGTACTTTGTGCTTATCAAAATTCACTAAGAGGGTCAACAGGTACGTCGCCTTATAAATTAGTATATGGCCATGATGTTGTGCTACCTTTGGAAATCAATCTGAATACTTTGAGATGTCAAAACAAAATAATTTGCCAATTGATGATTATTAGAATGCAATGTTCGGTGAGTTAAATGAATTAGATTCAGAGCGAGTATTGGTACTTGAAAATATGATTCGACAAAAAGAAAGTGTTGCTCGAAATTACAATCGTCGAATAAAGGAGAAACACTTCAGTATAGGTGAGTTGGTTTTGAAAGTTATTTTGCCAATGGAAAAAAAATCGAGAGTTCTTGACAAATGGTCCCATACTTGGGAAGGCCCTTTCCAAGTGATAGGAATATATTCTGGAAATGCATATCGAATTAAGGATATCGAATCAGGAAATATAATCGATTCGATTAATGAAAAGTATTTAAAGTAATATCATTGTTTGCCGAATTAAAATTAAAATTCATAAGTCCGAAAATAAAGAAAACCATTACAAGTACTGAAGTCTAAGGTGATGAAATGTAAGGCGCCATAAGCTTCGCTAAGTTTGAGCGTAACTTTACCCTTTCATTGTCTAGAACTGAAAGTGTCTCAGCATGCCTAATTTTTCATGTTGAGTCATGTCAAGTTGTTTCTCACATTCTTCTTGTTTGGCCTCAATAGAAATGATTTCTTGAACAAGTTATTGTTGCTCTTGCTGGGTAGTGGCTAGAGGTGTAGCTATATCAGCTCTTCTTTTCTGAATTTTGGCAAGTTTTTCATTAATCTGAGCTAATTCTGCTTCAATTTTTCTCTCGTCCCTATCATAGTGAGCTTGAACGGAAATAGCCTGAGAGATTATCAAATTGAATTCTTCACAGGAAGCTTTGATTGGTTGAAGGATTGCAGTATAGCTTTCTGCTTCAGTTCTGATCTTAGCTTCTTCATCTTTGATTTCTTGAAGCTTTTCCTGGGTAGCTACGCTTCTGTTGGTAATTTATTTCAATTGGTTGATTATGGCAGAGTATGGGATCGGAACCTGAAGTTCAAAAGATGAACTTAAGAGATCAGATAAAAGCTTGTTTAGGGCTGCATCATTGGTCCATTCAATGGGTGGATGGTCCAGAACCTTGAGAAGTGATAGAAGTTGTTCTCGAGCATTGACACTCAGCTCGGATGAAGGACCAGATGTAGAAAGACCACTTTGTCTTCCTGAATAACTTGATTTAGGATAGTAACCAGGTTAACCAAGGTGACATTTGTAGATCCAATAGAAACACCCAAATCTCCAAATCCTTGACCAAGGAAAGGTTGAAGTTTAGCTTGTTGAGGAGGACTGGAGGTTCTTTGAGGAGAAGGAAGGGTTTCCAGAACTCTAGATGGAGAATCTGAAGCAGTAGTCTCAGCGACTCGAGAGGAAGAGTCAGAATCAGGGGCCACTTGAAATTCAGTAGAAAGCACAGCCTGGTTGATTGGAGAGACATCTTCAATGATCAAGGTTTGTGTTGGAGAGTGATGAATGTGCTCCTTTGTTAAATCAACTACCTGTGTTCTAGTCAAAATTGGAAAAGCGACTTGGAGAGGCTGAACAGACTCTATGGCTTAGATTGATGAGTGAGATGTGGTTTATCCTAGGTCTTGTTGTTGTTATTGGTGTGGTTGATCAGGTGCCAAAGATGAGGTGATTGATTGAGCAGCGGTAACGGGTTGAAATGCAAGGTACAATAAGTTGAGATTTATTTTAACTAACTCGAAATATATGTGGAAATGATATAATTTTACCGGAATGTGTCTTATTCTTCGAACCAATTGAGAGCCTGAATCCAAATTAATTGTATCCTCTGACTGTGAGGATGCAGCAAGGATATTCTGGATAGATGGCTCACTTTCATCAGAACTTTCACTCGATGGTTGCAGCTGCAACTAAAGAAAGATCAAAATTAAAAGAGTGGCAAGTAAATATGGTTATCGAAGAATTTTAGTTAAAGAATGAGCATATGAATATAGTTACCTTTCTGGAAGTCTTCGAAGGTGTCTGTCGACTTTTCCTTAGAGGTTGGCGTGAGGAAGCTATAGTTTCGGCTTTTTTTTTAGTTCTTTTTGGGGAACCCTCAGAGCAGGGACCGCTTGGACAAAAAAATGCTTGATCTCTTTCAAAGAACGACTGTACCTAGAGTAGTAAGCAGTCCACCAATCGAAGCAAGATTTGGTGATGTATAAGCTTCGATTGTAGACGAGGTGGTGATAGCCTTCTTTTTGTTGTTGGTTTTTCAAAAGGCGGAGATCAAGTTCTTTCTTTGAAGCTAAAGTAATATGGCAAAATGGCCTGCTGTTTCTAGGGAGTGTAGTTGGAATGGCCTGTGAGAAGCCAAGTTGCCTGGCTGTGTAATGCGGAGCATACAATGTTATCTTGAAACGTTCTTTTTTATATTGAGGTAACTGACGAACGGACTTTCTATCGGTAAAGAAATTCACAAATATAATCGCGTTGTAAGTATAGCTTCTGAACCAACAGAGAATCCTTTCGTACAAAAGTTTTGTTTGTCACTTAAGCAAACCCAATGAAAATAAATAACCGAAGTATTCAAACCTCGGGTCATCTTCTCAAGGAATTGCAGGGAAGTATGATTTATTATTGGTTATGAAAAATAATATTTTTGGGTTTTTGAAATAAGGAGCAAGTTGTTTGAATAACAAGAAAAATAAATTAATAATAATAAAATCTCTTGGCAAGGTATGAGAACTGGAAATTCTATCCTAGTTATCCTTATCAGATGTGATGAGAATTGCTTATTGCTCCCACTTAGTCAACCTCTAACTATGAAGGTAAGTCAAGTGGATAAATCAATATGAATCCTCAAGTCCTAGTCAATTCCTGTGGAAAGACTAGCCTTAGAGATATCCAAATTAAACAGCAACTCCCAATTTCAACCACTGCTTTATTTTGACAACTCAAGCGTTACCAATTACTCAACCAAATCCGAAAGGAAAAAATCTAACTTAAAACATCAATTGATAATAAATGATAGAAGAAGTAATAAGTCTGAAATACCTCAAATTGAATTAATAAAGATATCAAATCTGACATAAGGATTCATAAATTAAAGCAATAAAAGGAACATTTAAACCTGGAAATTGAGAAGTCTTTGAGAAGAAGAAATCCTAAATCCTTTAAGAGGAATTCTAATCCTAATCCTAAGAGAGAGGAGAGGAGAGAGACTTTCTCTCTAAAACTATATCTAATCCTAAAATTGTGTATATTATGAATGAATGATGATGAATGGATACATTCTCCCACTTTATAGCCTCTAATCTGTGTTTTTTGGGCCGAGAACTGGGCCGGAAATAACCCAGAAATCGCTGGGGGCGAAATCTGCCACGCTGATTTTTGTCACTGCGATGCGTCCGCGTGAAGCACGCGTCCGCCTCGCCTAGTTGTACGGCTACTATGGCAAATTATATATCAAATTGAAGCCCCCGGCGTTAGCTTTCAAACTCAACTGGAACCGCATCATTTGGATCTTTGTAGCTCAAGTTATGACTGTTTGAGTGCAAAGAGGTCAGGCTGGACAGCTTAGCAATTCCTTCATTTTCTTGTATTCCTTCCACTTTCGCATGCTTCATTTCCATCCTCTAAGCCATTCCTGCCCTATAATCTCTGAAATCACTTAACACACATATCACGGCATCTAATGGTAATAAGAGAGGATTAAACATAGCAATTTTAAGGTCCAAAGAAGCATGTTTTCAATCATAGCACAAAATCAGGAAGAAAAACGTAAACTCATGCAATTAGTATGAATAAGTGTAAGAAAGATTGATAAAATCTACTCAATTAAGCACAAGATAAACCATAAAATAGTGATTTATCAGTAACCCAGTAGGAATCACCTGTACAGCCAATAAATTTGCCCAACTCTTGTTAGCAAGCTCATTTTCTTCAGTATCATTGGGGAAGAGAAGGCGTTCGAGCCAAGCAAGACCACAATTTCGACGCAAAAAAGGGGTGAAATTGAGGTCCTTATTGTGGAAGTCTTTACAAGAGTGAAAGAGAGAGAAAACAGCCCAAAATCGGTCTTCATCCGTTTGAGCCTCTGGAAAGTTCGGCTTAAAGTTAGCTAATCGAAAACCTTCAACGTGCTGTTTGTCTATAGCACCACCTTCGGGTGTAATCATGTATTTTTCAAAAATGGTAGTAAGCCATAGTTGGAGAAGTCAAAGAGGGCCACCTGTACTAATCAAATAGTTGTTTCAAAGACAGTTAACAAACTGGCCAAGTTCTTCGAAAACATGCCCTAGAAGAAACTTGGCCAAGTTGAGATTGTTTCCTTTATGAAGCATAGCAACAAGAGGAAGGAAAAGCTTTGACATTTGAACACTCCGCGAGCATAAGACAATTGCATTTAGCCAATAGAACAAAAAAGCTATGTGCTCATCGTCTGTAATAGGGTTACCTTCTGCACCCATATGATGAGCAATGAAGTCACTGTAAGAGGTCATGGGAGTGATCTTATATTGTAGCCTGGGTTGCATATCGAAAGGGAAGTCTGGAGGACTAATCAAGAGTCCTGTAATAGCAGCTACGTCTAAGAGTGACATACCAATCATCCCACCAGGAAGGTGGAAGTTGTTGGTAGTTCTGTTCCAGAAGAAGGTTACCGCTCCAATCATCCAAGGGAGCGTTGAAGGTGAAAAATGAGAAAGTCTCAAAAGGTCTTGAATTCTAAGAGCCCCCCCCCAGCAGCACTCTTCGATGGAGCAAGACACTCATACCAGGCTGTGAAGTCAGTTCCTTGAAGAGTGATCTTAGGGTTGTTCCGAAAGGGTCTTTGGTTGGTGAAGAAGGAGATATCAAGGTTTTGATTGGTCAACAAGTCTTCCCCTTGAGCACTGGGAAGAAAGGGAATTTTTTTTATTTTCCTTTCCAGATTTTTGATGGGACTAATGAACAATGGATGTCTTCACCCACAGTAAAGGGAATAAGGATTCTAGGGTCGTTGATTTGAAGTTGTGGGTCAATGATAACTTTATCATGACTTGATTCAAAATGTGAAGAGGTGGAGGAGCCGGTGGTTGTACAATGGGGCCTTTGCCTTTGTCTTGTGGCGTGAGATGAGGAAGCAGCTATTGAAGAGCAAAGAAGAATGAAGATTGAAGAGTAAAAGTTGTACAAGAAAGATGAGTGCAAGAGAAGTTTAGGAAACAAGGGTTCAAGAAAGTTGAATAAAGACGAAGTGTTGAATTTAAAGAGGGTTTCACTATAGCCGTTATTATAGAGGGAATTCAAAGCAAAAAAGAGGTAACTTTGCGAAGAAGGCGAAGTGGTGGAGAGAAAAAGTGTGAATCGTGGGAGACGTGTCAAACGGGTCAGAATTAATGGAGAAGATAAATGGTAATTATTACTGGTTAAGGAGATTGAGGTTTGGATTAGGATTAAGTGTTTCATCTTCCAAGAAACGATTTTGAAGACAAACACATTAATCATAGGGGCAATTTGTTAGTCGACATAAATTATTTCGACTAATTAGGCTGATTCGAAATATTAGTGAAGGGTTAGGAGGAAAGCAAAGGTCGAAATGACATACGTGTATGCATTCATTAGAAGTTATTTGACACGGACTTGACTTAGGCAACTGAGTAAATTGAACAATGATTCGATTGAAGAATCGAACGGGTGCTCGAATAAAGGATCATATGGTTACATTAAGTAGAGAAGTTAAAGGCTTTCTCCAAGTGAGGAATTTATGGGTAACGTCTATGGGCAAAAGAGCGGGAATAGTTACCTAAGAATCCGCATACAAGGCAGTGTCGTATAATCAAGGATCGGTTACAGACATGGGTTATAAATATTAGAATGTTTTAGGAATTAGGGATTGGAACTTTTCTTCAGAAATACACTCAAGCACACTCACATCCCCAGTGAATTTTTGAGTCTGCATTCGAGTTTGATTTCTGTAAGATTCCTTCCATTGTCTTTAAATTTCCATTTATATTTTCTGTAAAACTTTACTTTTCCAGTCCAATTTATTTTTCAAACAATGTTTAATTTCTTTGTTCAATTTACATTTCGGTATCTTTAATTTCTATGTCAAAAGTCCTTTGATTCAGTCGAAGGTATTTTACCACTTTATTTAAATTTTATGCAAACTATTCCAATTTCAGTCTGTTTACTTTTCGAATCTTTTCTTTTACCCTTCTTTTATCTTGGTACTTTTTGAACTTATTTTCTGTTTTAATACTTGTCTAATTCGAGAATCTTTGATGCACTTATAAAACTGATACCAGTAAAAGAGAAGTAGGTTTCACTATTAAACCATTAAAATCGAACCATCATCGATTTATTAAAAATTGACAAAACAAATTTTAAATGAAGATTTAACAATTTTTTGTATCTCATACGAATAATATTTCTTTATAATTATCATTTTAGAAAAAGTTGTGAATAGAGACGTAAAGAAAAAAATATTTAAAAATGCGTTATTATTGTTTAAATGGTTATACATGTATTATTTTACCGTTATATAGCTATAAATCATTTAACTACTAGTATATAAGTATAACATTAGGGGAAAAAAAAAAGAAAATAAAGTTGAGCCAAAACATAGTGTAATTAGCCTTAACAGTTTTATTGCTTGGAAGCTTTCCTTGGTGCATCTAGCTGATAAGAAAACAAAGTGTAATTAGCCTTAACAGTTTTAACTTTTAACTGTGTCAACAATTTTCAAACTTTGAGTTAATTAATATTTAACAATCTGTAAATACTAAATAGCATTCACATTGAAACTCGGGCCAATGAAAAGAAAAAGGGCATATTTAAGCACAATATATCTGTGGAGAGTCTCTATAAAGTAAATATTTACACTAGTGTGACCATTCCAGATTATTTGATATCAAATCAAAGAAGGTGAATGCTATAATATTTATGGCCAATTCTATAGTGTCTATCAATTATTATCTAATTTTTGCCTAATTTATTTTTTGTGGTAAATTTTGAATTTTTAAAAATAATTTATTTTTATCTCTTTTAAATTAAATATTTATTTTTAACTTTTTTTAGTAAATAGGTATCATTTTTTAGACACCATAGCATTCACCAATATTTATAATATTGTCTCTAATTTACTAAAAATAAATAGATAATATTTTATAAATTTTAAATATTTTATTTTTATTTTATACATTTTATTTTTTGTTTATAGAATAAATATCGTTTTTATCCTCAACGTTTGGGGTAAGTCTCAAAATTGTCCTTAACATTTCAATCGTTCTATTTAAATCCTTAACGTTTCAAAATTGACTCCATGTTATCCTGCCGTTAGGGATCCGTTAACAGAATTGATGGCGAGACAAAATTAAGATGATTTTGAAATGTTAGGGACTTAAATAGGACGAAAACATTGGGGACAAAAACGATACATAGAAATAAAATTTAATTTTATCTTTTAATAATATTAATTTTTTATTGTACATAATATTCAATTATTTTTTAATCACATCTAAGTAAATTACATTTAATCACATTACTTTCATTCTAAATAAATTTATTTTTTTTATAATTTTAAGTAATGTAATTTTTTTATAAATAAATAAATTTTACACTTTTATTCTAAATAAATAATGTAATGTGATTAGAATGAAAGTGTAAAATTATAAAAAAAATTATAAGTAATGTAATTAAGTAATGAAAGTAAAATTATATTATTTATAATGAAAGTGTAAAATTTATCTATTTATAAAAAGATTACATTACTTTAAGTGTAAAATAATAAAAAAAAATTAATTTATTTAAAATAAAAGTTTAAAATTATAAAAAATATAAGTAATGTGATTAAGTAACGAAAGTAAAATTATATATTTAGAAGAAAAGAGTAAAAGTTATTTATTTATAAAAAAATCACATTACTTTCAGTGTAAAATTATAAAAAAATTTAATTTATTTAGAATAAAAGTGTAAAATTATAAAAAAAATTATAAATAATGTGATTAAGTAATGAAAGTAAAATTACGTTATTTAGAATGAAAGTGTAAAATTTATTTATTTATAAAAAAATTACATTACTTTAAGAGTAAAATTATAAAAAAATTAATTTATTTAAAATGAAAGTAACGTAATTAATTGTAATTTACTTAGATATGATTAAAAAATAATTGAATACTATGTACAGTAAAAAATTGATATTATTGAAGGATAAAATTAAAATTTATTTCTATGTATTGTTTTTGTCTCTAACGTTTTCGTCATATTTAAGTCCCTAACGTTTCAAAATCGTCTCAATTTTGTCCCGCCTCCAATTTTGTTAACAGATCCCTAACGGCAGGTGGTGCGCGAAATTGTGAACTATACTTTTTCACAACTCTCATAATCCCTGGTAATGGCTCCAAAAACTTGGTGCGCTCAATACCATGGCATTACACAACTTCGCACAACTAACCAGCAAGTGCACTGGGTTGTCCAAGTAATAAACCTTACGTGAGTAAGGGTCGATCCCACGGAGATTGTTAGTATTGAAGCAAGCTATGGTCATCTTGTAAATCTTAGTCAGGCAAACTCAGATATATATGGTGATGAACGAAAATAACATAAAAGATAAAGATAGTGATACTTATGTAATTCATTGGTAGGAACTTCAGATAAGCGCATGAAGATGCCTTCCCTTCCGTCTCTCTGCTTTCCTACTGTCTTCATCCAACCCTTCTTACTCCTTTCCATGGCAAGCTCGTATAGGGTCTCACTGTTGTCAGCAGCTACCTCCCATCCGCGCAGTGAAAGCTAATGCACACACTCTGTCACAGTGCTGCCAATCACCGGTTTGGTTCCCTCCCCTACTGGAATAGAATAACTCTTTTGCGTCTGTCACTAACGCCCAGTAGGTTACAGGTTTGAAGCACGTCACAGTCATTCAATCATTGAATCCTACTCAGAATACCACAGACAAGGTTAGACCTTCCGGATTCTCTTGAATGCTGCCATCAGTTCTTGCCTATACCACGAAGACTCTGATCTCACGGAATGGCTGGCTCGTTTGTCAGGCGAGCACTCGGTTGTCAGGCGATCAACCATGCATCGTGCAATCAGGAATCCAAGAGATATTCACTAAGCCTCAGATGCTTGTAGAACAAGAATGGTTGTCAGTCACCTTGTTCATGGGTGAGAATGGTGATGGGCGTCAATCATCACCTTCATCATGTTGAAGAACAAGTGATATCTTGGATAAAGAACAAGCGGAATTTGAATGGAAGAACAATAGTAATTGCATTAATACTCGAGGTACAGCAGAGCTCCACACCTTAATCTATGGTGTGTAGAAACTCCACCGTTGAAAATACATAAGCATAAGGTCTAGGCATGGCCGAATGGCCAGCCTCCCAATGATCTAAGAACTAAAATGTTCAAAGATGATCTAGAGATCTAAAAGTGATCAAAAGATTTCTATACAATAGTAAAAGGTCCTACTTATAAGAAACTAGTAGCCTAGGGTGTACAGAAATGAGTAAATGACATAAAAATCCTCTTCCGGGCCCACTTGGTGTGTGCTTGGGCTGAGCAATGAAGCAATTTCGTGTAGAGACTCTTCTTGGAGTTAAACGCCAGCTTTGGTGCCAGTTTGGGCGTTTAACTCCCATTTGGGTGCCAGTTCCAGCGTTTAACGCTGGGATTTCTTGAGGTGACTTTGAACGCCGGTTTGGGCCATCAAATCTTGGGCAAAGTATGGACTATTATATATTGCTGGAAAGCCCAGGATGTCTACTTTCCAACTCCGTTGAGAGCGCGCCAATTATGCTTCTGTAGCTCCAGAAAATCCACTTCGAGTGCAGGGAGGTCAGAATCCAACAGCATCTGCAGTCCTTTTGAGTCTCTGGATCAGATTTTTGCTCAGATCCCTCAATTTCAGCCAGAAAATACCTGAAATCACAGAAAAACACACAAACTCATAGTAAAGTCCAGAAAAGTGATTTTTAACTAAAAACTAATAAAAATATACTAAAAACTAACTAGATCATATCAAAAATATACTAAAAACAATGCCAAAAAGTATACAAATTATCCGCTCATCACAACACCAAACTTAAATTGTTGCTTGTCCCCAAGCAACTGAAGATCAAATAAGATAAAAAGAAGAGAATATGCAATGAATTCCAAAAACATCTGTGAAGATCAGTATTAATCAGATGAGCGGGACTTTTAACTTTTTGCCTCTGAACAGTTTTGGCATCTCACTATATCCCTTGTAATTCAGAATGGTTGGCTTCTTTAGGAACTTAGAATCCAGATAGTGTTAATGATTCTCTTAGTAAAGTATGATGATTCTTGAACATAGCTATTTATTGAGTCTTGGCTGTGGCCCAAAGCACTCTGTCTTCCAGTATTACCACCGGATACATACATGCCACAGACACATAATTGGGTGAACCTTTTCAGATTGTGACTCAGCTTTGCTAAAGTCCCCAATTAGAGGTGTCCAGGGTTCTTAAGCACACTCTTATTGCCTTGGATCACAACTCTTATTCCTTTCTCTCTTTTTTTTTCGTTTTTTTTTTTGGTTTTTTTTTTGAATGGAATGCTTTTTCTTGCTTCAAGAATCATTTTATTGATTTTTCAGATCCTCAGTAACATGTCTCCTTTTTCATCATTCTTTCAAGAGCCAACATTCATGAACCACAAATTCAAAAGACATATGCGCTGTTTAAGCATACATTCAGAGAACAAAAATATTGCCACCACATCAAAATAATTAAACTATTATAAAATTCAAAATTCATGCAATTCTTTCTTTTATCAATTAGGCACGTTTTTATTGAAGAAAGGTGATGGATTCATAGGACATTCATAACTTTAAGGCATAGACACTAAGACACTAATGATCATAAGACACAAACATGGATAAACATAAGCATTAAAATTCGAAAAACAGAAGAACAATAACAAGGAAATCAAAGAACGGGTCCACCTTAGTGATGGCGGCTCTTTCTTGCTCTTGAAGATCCTATGGAGTACTTGAGCTCCTCAATGTCTCTTCCTTGTCTTTGTTGCTCCTCCCTCATGATTCTTTGATCTTCTCTAATTTCATGAAGGATGATGGAGTGTTCTTGATGTTCCACCCTCAGTTGTCCCATGTTAGAACTTAGTTCTCCTAGGGAGGTGTTTAGTTGCTCCCAATAGTTTTGTGGAGGAAAATTCATCCCTTGAGGAATCTCAGGGATCTCATGATGAGTGAGATCTCTTGTGTACTCCATCCTTTTCTTGGTGATGGGCTTGTCCTCATCAATGGGAATGTCTCCCTCTATGTCAACTCCAACTGAATAACAGAGGTGACAAATGAGATGAGGAAAGGCTAACCTTGCCAAGGTGGAGGTCTTGTCCGCCACCTTATAGAGTTCTTGGGCTATAACCTCATGAACTTCTATTTTTTCTCCAATCATGATGCTATGAATCATGATGGCCCGGTCTATGGTAACTTCGGACCGGTTGCTAGTGGGAATGATTGAGCGTTGTATGAACTCTAACCATCCTCTAGCCACGGGCTTGAGGTCATGCCTTCTCAATTGAACCGGCTTTCCTCTTGAATCTTGCCTCCATTGTGCGCCCTCTTCACATATGGTTGTGAGGACTTGGTCCAACCTTTGATTAAAGTTGACCCTTCTAGTGTAAGGATGCTCATCTCCTTGCATCATAGGCAAGTTGAACGCCACCCTCACACTCTCCGGACTAAAATCCAAGTATTTCCCCCGAACCATAGTGAGATAATTCTTTGGATTCGGGTTCACACTTTGGTCATGGTTCTTTGTGATCCATGCATTGGCATAGAACTCTTGAACCATCAAGATTCCGACTTGTTGAATGGGGTTGGTAAGAACTTCCCAACCTCTTCTTCGGATCTCATGGCGGATCTCCGGATATTCACCCTTTTTGAGTGAAAAGGGGACCTCAGGGATCACCTTCTTCAAGGCCACAACTTCATAGAAGTGGACTTGATGCACCCTTGAGAGGAATCTATCCATCTCCCATGACTCGGAGGTGGAAGCTTTTGCCTTCCCTTTCCTCTTTTTAGAGGTTTCTCCGGCCTTGGATGCCATAAATGGTTATGAAAAAGCAACGCTTTTACCACACCAAACTTAAAATGTTTGCTCGTCCTCGAGCAAAAGAAGAAAGAAGAAAGTAGAAGAAGAAGAAATGAGGAAGAGGGGGAAGGTGGTGTGTTCGGCCAAGAAGGGTAAGAAAGGGTGTTTAGGTTGTGTGAAAATGAAGGGTTGAAGAAGGGTATATATAGGAGAGAGGGGGTAATGGTTCGGCCATTATGGGTGGGTTTGGGAGGGAAAGTGGTTTGAATTTGAAGGGTGAGGTTGGTGGGGTTTTATGAGGGATGGATGTGAGTGGTGAAGAGAAAGATGGGATTTGATAAGTGAGGGGTTTTTTGGGGAAGAGGTATTGAGGTGATTGGTGAATGGGGGAAGAAGAGAGAGAGTGATGGTAGGGTCCTGTGGGGTCCACAGATCCTGTAGTGTCAAGGAAAAGTCATCCCTGCACCAAATGTTGCTCAAAATCACGTTTTGAGCCATTTCTGGCATTAAACGCCGGGCTGGTGCCCATTCCTGGCGTTTAACGCCAGGTTCTTGCCCTTTACTGGCGTTTAACGCCAGTCTGGTGCCCCTTTCTGGCGTTAAACGCCCAGAATGGTGCCAGACTGGGCGTTAAACGCCCAACAGCTAGCATTACTGGCGTTTGAACGCCAGTTTCTTCTCCTCCAGGGTGTGCTGTTTTTCTTCCTGTTTTTGCTTTTTTCATTGTTTTTGTGACTCCTTATGATCATCAACCTACAAAAAAAAGATAAAATAACAAAAGAAAATAATTAATTATAAAACATTGGGTTGCCTCCCAACAAGCGCTTCTTTAATGTCATTAGCTTGACAGAGGGCTCTCATGGAGCCTCAGAAATGCTCAGAACCGTGTTGAAACCTCCCAACACCAAACTTAGAGTTTGAATGTGGGGTTTCAACACCAAACTTAGAGTTTGGTTGTGGCCTCCCAACACCAAACTTAGAGTTTGACTGTGGGGGCTCTGTTTGGCTCTGTTTTGAGAGGAGCTCTTCATGCTTCCTCTCCATGATGACAGAGGGATGTCCTTGGGCCTTAAACACCAAGGATTCTTCATTCACTTGAATGATCAACTCTCCTCTATCAACATCAATCACAGCCTTTGCTGTGGCTAGGAAGGGTCTGCCAAGGATGATGGATTCATCCATGCATTTCCCAGTCTCTAGGACTATGAAATCAGTAGGAATGTACTGGTCTTCAACTTTAACCAGAACATCCTCTACAAGTCCATGGGCTTGTTTTCTTGAGTTGTCTGCCATCTCTAATGAGATTCTTGCAGCTTGCACCTCAAGGATCCCTAATTTCTCCATTACAGAGAGGGGCATGAGGTTCACACTTGACCCTAAGTCACACAAGGCCTTCTTGAAGGTCATGGTGCCTATGGTACAAGGTATGGAAAACTTCCCAGGATCCTGCCTCTTTTGAGGCAGTTTCTGCCTAGACAAGTCATCCAGTTCTTTGGTGAGCAAGGGAGATTCATCCTCCCAAGTCTCATTTCCAAATAACTTGTCATTTAGTTTCATGATTGCTCCAAGGTATTTAGCAATTTGCTCTTCAGTGACATACTCATCCTCTTCAGAGGAAGAATACTCATCAGAGCTCATGAATGGCAGAAGTAAGTCCAATGGAATCTCTATGGTCTCATTTTGAGCCTCAGATTCCCAAGGTTCCTCATTGAGGAACTCAGAGGAGAGTGGTGCACGCCCACTGGGGTCTTTCTCAGTGGCGTCTTCTTCCTCTCTTTCCTCTCCATATTCGGCCATGTTGATGGCCTTGCACTCTCCTTTTGGATTTTCTTCTGTATTACTTGGGAGAGTACTAGGAGGGAGTTCAGTAACCTTCTTGCTCAGCTGACCCACTTGTCCTTCCAAATTTCTGATGGAGGACCTTGTTTCATTCATGAAACTTTGAGTGGTCTTTATTAGATCAGAGACCATTGTTGCTAAGTCAGAAGTATTCTGCTTAGAACTCTCTGTCTGTTGCTGAGAAGATGATGGAAAAGGCTTGTTGGTGCCAAGCCTGTTTCTTCCACCATTATTGTTATTGAAACCTTGTTGAGGTCTCTCTTGATTCTTCCATGAGAGATTTGGGTGATTTCTCCATGAAGAATTATAGGTATTTCCATAGGGTTCTCCTAGGTAATTCACCTCTTCCATGGAAGGGTTCTCAGGATCATAAGCTTCTTCCTCAGATGAAGCTTCCTTAGTACTGCTTGGTGCATTTTGCATTCCAGACAGACTTTGAGAAATCAAATTGACTTGTTGAGTCAATATCTTGTTCTGAGCCAATATGGCGTTCAGAGTGTCAATCTCAAGAACTCCTTTCTTCTGACTAGTCCCATTGTTCACAGGATTCCTTTCAGAAGTGTACATGAATTGGTTATTTGCAACCATTTCAATTAGCTCTTGAGCTTCTGCAGGCGTCTTCTTCAGATGAAGAGATCCTCCAGCAGAGCTATCCAAGGACATCTTAGATAGTTCAGAGAGACCATCATAGAAAATACCTATGATGTTCCATTCAGAAAGCATGTCTGAAGGACATCTTCTGATTAATTGTTTGTATCTTTCCCAAGCTTCATAGAGGGATTCCCCATCCTTCTGTCTGAAGGTTTGGACTTCCACTCTAAGCTTACTCCATCTTTGTGGTGGAAAGAACTTTGCCAAGAAGGCATTGACTAGCTTTTCCCAAGAGTCCAGGCTTTCTTTAGGTTGAGAATCCAACCATATTCTAGCTCTGTCTCTTACAGCAAAAAGGGAATAGCATCAGTCTATAGACCTCAGGGTTAACCCCATTAGTCTTGACTGTGTCACAGATTTGCAGGAATTCAGCTAAAAACTGATGAGGATCTTCCATTGGAAGTCCATGGAACTTGCAATTCTGTTGCATTAGAGAAACTAGTTGAGGCTTAAGCTCAAAGTTGTTTGCTCCAATGGCAGGGATAGAGATGCTTCTCCCATAGAAATCAGGAGTAGGTGCAGTGAATTCACCCAGCACCTTCCTTGCATTGTTGGCATTGTTGTTGTTTTCGGCTGCCATGGGTGCCTCTTCCTTGAAGAATTCGGTCAGGTTCTCAACAGAGAGTTGTGCTTTGGCTTCTCTTAGCTTTCGCTTCAAGGTTCTCTCAGGTTCAGGGTCAGCTTCAACAAGAATGCCTTTGTCTCTGCTCCTGCTCATATGAAAGAGAAGAGAAAAAGAAAGTGTGGAATCCTCTATGTCACAGTATAGAGATTCCTTGAAATGTCAGAGGAAAAGAGAATTAGAAAGAAGAAGGAGAAGAAGAATTCGAACTTTAATTAGATAAGGTTCGAATTGTGCATTTAGAAGGAGTGGTACTCCATAAATAGAAGGATGTGAGAAGGAGGGAAGAGGATTTTCGAAAATTCAATTAAAAGATTTTGAAAACATTTTGAAAATTTGATTGATAATTTTCGAAAATTGAAAGTGGAAGAGAAATCAAGTGATTTTTGAAAAAGATTTTGAAATTAGAAACTAAAAAGATTTGATTGAAAACTAATTTGAAAAAGATATAATAAAAAAAAATATGATTGAAAGGTTATTGTCTTAAAAAGATGTGATTGAGAAGATATGATTTGAAAACCATTTTAAAAGATATGTTTTGAAAATTATTTTAAAAGATTTGATTTGGAAAATTAGTGACTTGCCTAACAAGAAAAGATATGATTCAAACATAAAACCTTCCTTAACAGAAAAGGCAAAAAATGTTCAATCAAATCATTAATTGTTAGTAAGTATCTTTGAAAGGAAAGAAATTAATTTTGAAAACATTTGAGTGAAAAGATTTGATTTGAAAAAGATTTGATTTTGAAAAACTTGAAAAAAATTGATTTGAAAACAAAATCTTCCCCCTAGCACCATCCTGGCGTTAAACGCCCAGAATGGTATACATTCTGGCGTTTAACGCCCAAAATGCTACCTTTTTGGGCGTTAAACACCCAACCAGGTGCCCTGGCTGGCGTTTAAACGCCAGTCTGCCTTCTTCACTGGGCATTTTTGAATGCTCAGCTTTTTCTGTATAATTCCTCTGCAGTATGTTCTGAATCTTCAATTCTTTGTATCATTGACTTGAAAAGACACAAATTAAAAATATTTTTGGATTTTTAATAATCAAAATGCAACAAGAATCAAATAACAATGCATGCAAGACACCAAACTTAGCAGTTTGTGTACTACTGACACTATATGAGACACATGAACACTCAAGTCAATAGAATTTAAAGATCAAAACAAGAAATATATGCATGGATTCGAAAAATATAACAAAAACATGCATTTGACACCAAACTTAAGATGAGACTCTAGACTCAAACAAGAAATATTTTTGGATTTTATGATTTTATAATTTTTTTTTGTGTTTTTCGAAAATTAAGTGAAAAAAGAAGGTATCAAAATTCTTAATGAGAATTCCAGGAATCAGTGCAATGCTAGTCTAAGACTCCGGTCCAGGAATTAGACATGGCTTCACAGCCAGCCAAGCTTCCAAAGAAAGCTTCGGTCCAAAACACTAGACATGACCAAAGGTCAGCCAAGCCTTAGCAAATCACTGCTCCAAAAGCAAGATTGATACGAAATCAACAAGCTCTTGTGGTGATAAGTTGAAACCTCGGTCCAATCAGATTAGACATGGCTTCTCAGCCAGCCAGATTTCAACAAATCATCATGAAACTCTAGAATTCATCTTCAAGAATTTCGAAAAAAAAATACCTAATCTAAGCAACAAGATGAACCGTCAGTTGTCCAGCCTGAACAATCCCGGGCAATAACACCAAAAATTTGATGTTGTTGCCGGATCTCGGCACTGATGTTACCAAAGGCTTGCTCAAAACTAGAACAATCCCCGGCAACGGCGCCAAAAACTTGGTGCGCGAAATTGTGAACTATACTTTTTCACAACTCTCATAATCCCTGGTAATGGCTCCAAAAACTTGGTGCGCTCAATACCATGGCATTACACAACTTCGCACAACTAACCAGCAAGTGCACTGGGTCGTCCAAGTAATAAACCTTACGTGAGTAAGGGTCGATCCCACGGAGATTGTTAGTATTGAAGCAAGCTATGGTCATCTTGTAAATCTTAGTCAGGCAAACTCAGATATATATGGTGATGAACGAAAATAACATAAAAGATAAAGATAGTGATACTTATGTAATTCATTGGTAGGAACTTCAGATAAGCGCATGAAGATGCCTTCCCTTCCGTCTCTCTGCTTTCCTACTGTCTTCATCCAACCCTTCTTACTCCTTTCCATGGCAAGCTCGTATAGGGTCTCATTGTTGTCAGCAGCTACCTCCCATCCGCGCAGTGAAAGCTAATGCACACACTCTGTCACAGTGCTGCCAATCACCGGTTTGGTTCCCTCCCCTACCGGAATAGAATAACTCTTTTGCGTCTGTCACTAACGCCCAGTAGGTTACAGGTTTGAAGCACGTCACAGTCATTCAATCATTGAATCCTACTCAGAATACCACAGACAAGGTTAGACCTTCCGGATTCTCTTGAATGCTGCCATCAGTTCTTGCCTATACCACGAAGACTCTGATCTCACGGAATGGCTGGCTCGTTTGTCAGGCGAGCACTCGGTTGTCAGGCGATCAACCATGCATCGTGCAATCAGGAATCCAAGAGATATTCACTAAGCCTCAGATGCTTGTAGAACAAGAATGGTTGTCAGTCACCTTGTTCATGGGTGAGAATGGTGATGGGCGTCAATCATCACCTTCATCATGTTGAAGAACAAGTGATATCTTGGATAAAGAACAAGCGGAATTTGAATGGAAGAACAATAGTAATTGCATTAATACTCGAGGTACAGCAGAGCTCCACACCTTAATCTATGGTGTGTAGAAACTCCACCGTTGAAAATACATAAGCATAAGGTCTAGGCATGGCCGAATGGCCAGCCTCCCAATGATCTAAGAACTAAAATGTTCAAAGATGATCTAGAGATCTAAAAGTGATCAAAAGATTTCTATACAATAGTAAAAGGTCCTACTTATAAGAAACTAGTAGCCTAGGGTGTACAGAAATGAGTAAATGACATAAAAATCCTCTTCCGGGCCCACTTGGTGTGTGCTTGGGCTGAGCAATGAAGCAATTTCGTGTAGAGACTCTTCTTGGAGTTAAACGCCAGCTTTGGTGCCAGTTTGGGCGTTTAACTCCCATTTGGGTGCCAGTTCCAGCGTTTAACGCTGGGATTTCTTGAGGTGACTTTGAACGCCGGTTTGGGCCATCAAATCTTGGGCAAAGTATGGACTATTATATATTGATGGAAAGCCCAGGATGTCTACTTTCCAACGCCGTTGAGAGCGCGCCAATTGGGCTTCTGTAGCTCCAGAAAATCCACTTCGAGTGCAGGGAGGTCAGAATCCAACAGCATCTGCAGTCCTTTTGAGTCTCTGGATCAGATTTTTGCTCAGATCCCTCAATTTCAGCCAGAAAATACCTGAAATCACAGAAAAACACACAAACTCATAGTAAAGTCCAGAAAAGTGATTTTTAACTAAAAACTAATAAAAATATACTAAAAACTAACTAGATCATATCAAAAACATACTAAAAACAATGCCAAAAAGTATACAAATTATCCGCTCATCAGCAGGACAACATTGAGTCAATTTTGAAACGTTAGGGACAACTTTGAGACTTACCCCAAACGTTGGGGGACAAAAATGATACTTTAGTCTTGTTTATAAATATAAGTTGGGCAATTTAAATATCACAATAAAAGACGGGTATGTCTAAAATGAGCAAAACAATTATGTATTTATTGGATGTGCTATGTTTATATAGACCATTAGATTTTATTAGATGAAAATCAAAGGCTAATATAAAATCAGGGTATGTCTAAAATGAGCACAACAATTATGTACTTATTCATTGGATGCGCTATATTTAAATAGACCATTAGATTTTATTAGATAAAAATCAAAGACTAATATAAAAGAATAGCATTGATGCACTCTAATAAATACAGAATATCCTAGTATATAAATAAATACTTTAAATGACAATACTTTAATGCACAATACTTTAAATGGCAATAAAATTTTTTATTCTTAAATAATTAAATATAAAACATATAAATACAAAAATATGAGTATTCTTTATTCAATAAGATTAATTATTATGCAAAACAATTTTATGATATTAAAATATTTTATTAAAATAAAATTTTAAACTGTAACATAAAAATATTAAATAATTAAAATTTTATTTTATATTACTTGACAAATAATTAGATTATTATATTCAAAATTTATTAACTAACTAATTTTATTAAAGATATTATTATATAATATAATTTTTCATCAATATATTTCAAAAATATAATTTATTTAAAATATAATATATAATACATGAAAATATTAAATTTTTTGTTTTTTTTATTTTTTTTGAAAAACAGAATAAATAATATAATTCTAAAACCATGTCTATCATATTATATATTTACTTATATTAGTAAGACCTAAACTAATCAAGTTTACATAATTAAAAAGATAAAATATATAAATATAATAAAAATAAAATTATTTTGGAAATATTTATATTTTTATATTTATATATTTTATATTTTTTATTTCTAAGTTTGATTAGTTTAGATTTTATTAATATAAATAAATATATAATGTGATAGGCATGTGTTCATACCCTGGCCCAATAACAAAGGCCCAGGTCCAAATAAAAGGCCTAATCCGAAGGATTAAGCGTAACCCAAAACACCGACCTTCATATAAGAAGTCTGTGTCAACTACGACCTACTCTAAAGAAGTCGGACATGAGATTAGCTGGCAGATAAGCACTCATTCAAATGAGTAACCGCCCCTAAAATCTCTCTAACCGCTTCATAAAACCATATCTTAACTTCCCTAAGATAATGGGACGGTTAACATCCTAAAGATATGGCACTACTCCAACGGTGGTTATTGGCTCACCACTATAAATACATTGACACCCCTCAGGTATCTCTAAGCCCAATACTCTCTAGACCTGTTCACACCCTTGCTAACTTAGGCATCGGAGTGTCTTTGCAGGTACCACCCCCCTACTTACTCACGAGCGCAAGTCGGAAGGAGGCTCCAACGTGCAAACCAGCTCGGAAGCCACCATCCGCGGACGATTGGGCCAAACGAAGCCATCCATCTTATTAATCTCCGGTTACCCACCGTAACATTGGCGACGTTGCCGGGGACCCGAGAGATCATCCATTGATGGCGGACAGATCCCACGAAGAAGGCCATGTGGAAACAGATTCCGAACAAGAGAATCTGGACACAGGTAATAACAATATGGACTTGGCCTTCCACCAAGAGGTTAACAATCAGCAGAGAGAGGGCACCTCCGGGGTAAAAAACCCGAAGGCAAACTCCTCAGACGAGCGCGAATCAGAAAAAGGCGGACCATCCCACGTAACTGAACTAATGGGGTTAGTCCACAGCCGCCTGGAACAGTTAGAACAAGAGCGGGAGCGGCAAAAGGAAACGGAGAAGTATCTAAAAGAGGAGATGGAACGGAGAAAAGAGTTAGAAAGGAAACTCTTAAAGCTGGAATCTTCCCTCAAGAATCACAACTCCCGCGACGAACAAGAAGAGTCACTCTTGGGTGAAGAAGATCCTTTCAGCGAGGACATAATGAGGGCAAAAGTTCCGAGAAACTTCAAAAGCCCTGATATGGACCTCTACGATGGAACCACGGACCCAAAGCATCATCTAAGCAACTTCAAAAGTCGGATGTACCTAGCTGATGCTTCCGACGCTACGCGATGCAAGGCCTTCCCGACCACTTTATCGAAAGCAGCGATGAAGTGGTTCGACAGCCTTCCCCCAAGATCGATCACCAGCTTTGAAGACCTCTCAAGGAAATTTTTGATGAGGTTCTCAATCCAGAAAGACAAAGTGAAACATGCACCGAGCCTCCTGGGAATAAAACAGGAGATCGGAGAGTCTTTGCGAGCCTATATGGAAAGGTTCAACAAAGCATGTTTGGAGATCCAAGACCTGCCCACAGAGGCAGTCATAATGGGGTTAGTCAATGGGCTCAGAGAAGGTCCCTTCTCACAGTCCATATCTAAAAGGCACCTCGTTTCTCTAAGTGATGTACAAGAGAGAGCTGAAAAGTACATCAACATGGAGGAAAACGCCAAACTAAGAGACCTGAGTGGGCGACCTGGGCCCCCTCCCTCAACAAAAGAGAGGGAAAGGGAAACCAAGAAAAGGGAAGAACTCAGTCTCGAAAGGCCAAGAAAATATCACTCTTATACTCCTCTGAAGGTTTCTATAGTGGACGTATATAGAGAGATTTGTAACACTGAAAGATTGCCACCCCCTAGACCCATTAAAAATAAAAAAGGGGGAAGCCGCAACGATTACTGTGAGTACCATAAGATATATGATCACTCCACAAACGACTGCTACGACCTCAAGAATGTGATAGAAAAGTTGGCCAGAGAAGGTCGGCTTGATAGATATCTCATAGAAAGGTCGGACAGTCACGGAAAGAGAAAGCGAGATGATATGGATAGAAGGGATCCACCACCGCAGACTCCAGAGAGGCATATCCACATGATCTCAGGAGGGTTTGCAGGAGGGGGACTTACAAAATCCTCTCGCAAAAGACATCTCAAAAGAGTCTACCAGGTCGGGGAGGAGACACCCGACCTCCCCACCATTTCATTCACAAAAGAAGATGGGCAAGGAATAATCCCTGGACATGATGATCCAGTAGTGATAACCATGATTCTAGCAAATGCCCATCTCCACAGAACCCTAGTGGACCAAGGAAGCTCGGCGGACATCCTTTTTAAGCCCGCTTTCGACAAACTAGGGTTAGATGAAAAAGAATTAAGAGCCTACCCCGACACCCTATACGGATTAGGGGACACGCCAATAAAACCACTAGGATTTTTACCCCTTCACACTACTTTTGGAAAAGGGGAAAAATCAAAGACTCTGAGTATAGACTTCATAGTCATCGATGTGGGGTCAGCATATAATGCTCTAATCGGCAGAGCTACCCTCAATCGACTCGGAGCAGTGGTATCTACCCCTCACCTCTGCATGAAATTCCCGACCTCAGCGGGAATAGCAACGGTAAGGGAAGATCAAAAGCTAGCAAGGAAGTGCTACAATGAAAGCCTAAACCTAAGGGGAAAGGACAGAGAAGTTAACACAATAGAGCTCGGCGGTGCAAAGGCCAGAGAAGAGTTGCGACCACAACCGGGAGGAAAAACCGAGGAGATACAGGTTGGTGAAGAGGAAGGGAAAAACACTCATATAGGAGCCAACCTAGGGGAAACTCTAAAACAAGGGTTGACTAAGCTCCTAAGAGATAATTCCGACCTCTTCGCCTGGAAGGCCTCCGACATGCCTGGGATTGACCCCGAGCTCATGTCCCACAAGCTCTCGGTTTATCCAGGATCCCGACCTGTACAACAAAGAAGACGCAAGCTCGGCCCAGAACGAGCCCTAATAGTGGAAGAACAAGTACAGGCGCTCCTGGAAGCTGGCTTTATCAGAGAGGTCAAATACCCAACATGGCTAGCCAATGTAGTGCTAGTCAGGAAACAAAATGGTAAATGGAGAATGTGTGTCGACTATACCGACCTAAATAAGGCATGTCCTAAGGACCCTTATCCCCTACCAAGTATTGATACCCTAATGGACTCCAGCTCGGGGTACCAATACTTGTCATTCATGGACGCCTACTCGGGATATAATCAAATTCCGATGTATGAGCCCGACCAGGAGAAAACATCATTCATCACACCCCGAGCTAACTATTGCTACGTGGTCATGCCATTCGGATTAAAGAATGCAGGAGCCACATACCAAAGATTGATGAATAAAGTGTTTTCCCCCCATCTAGGGACTTTAATGGAAGTATACGTCGACGACATGCTAGTGAAAACCAAGAATGAAGTCGACCTCTTATCCGACCTCTCACATGTCTTTGACACCATAAGGCTACATGGGATGAGACTAAATCCGGCAAAATGCGCCTTCGCGGTGGAAGCAGGAAAATTTCTAGGATTTATGCTAACACAAAGAGGGATTGAGGCCAATCCCGATAAATGTAGAGCCATCCTAGAAATGAAAAGTCCGACTTGTTTGAGAGAAGTCCAGCAGCTCAATGGCCGACTTGCAGCCCTCTCCAGATTCTTGGCAGGATCGGCACTAAAATCCCTTCCACTATTCTCCTTATTAAGAAAGGGATGCCAGTTCGAATGGACTCCTGAATGCGAGGAGGCATTCCAGGAGTTCAAAAAGTTTTTAAGCCAACCTCCTATTCTAACCCGACCCGTACCTGGGAAAGACCTCGTCCTATACTTGTCCGTAGCAAACAAGGCTGTCTCATCAGCCCTGATAAAAGAAGACGAGGTCGGACAACATCTAGTCTACTTCATCAGTAAAGTTCTACAAGGCCCCGAACTAAGGTACCACAAACTAGAAAAGTTTGCTTACTCCTTGGTAGTAGCCTCGCGAAGGTTACGGCCTTACTTTCAAGCTCACACCATAAGAGTCCGTACGAACCAACCCATGAAGCAAATCCTCCAAAAAACGGATGTTGCAGGGAGAATGGTTCAATGGGCAATAGAGCTCTCCGAGTTCGACTTAAGATATGAAACTCAGACAGCGATCAAAGCTCAATGCCTCGCCGACTTCATTGCAGAATACGCAGGGGATCAAGAGGAAAAACCAACTACATGGGAACTCTATGTAGATGGATCCTCCAACAAAACGGGAAGCGGCGCAGGCATAATATTGGTAAATGAAAGAGGAACCCAGATAGAGGTTTCTCTAAAATTTGAATTTTCAGCCTCAAATAATCAGGCAGAATATGAAGCCTTGATTGCTGGGCTAAAATTGGCAGAAGAAGTCGGTGCTACAAAAGTGATGATATACAGCGACTCGCAAGTGGTGACCTCCCAAATAAGTGGAGAGTATCAGACAAAGGACCCAAACATGAAGAGGTACTTGGAAAAAACTTTGGAATACCTTGGGTGCTTTGCGGAAACCGAGGTAAAACACATAACTCGGGATCTAAACAGCAGAGCAGACGCCCTATCCAAGTTAGCAAGTACCAAACCAGGAGGGAACAACAGAAGCCTGATCCAAGAAACCCTCCAGGAACCCTCAGTAATAAAAGATAAACAACAGGTACTTGAGGTAGTCGGTTTAAACCTCGGATGGATGAATCCCTTAATCGAATACCTGAAATTCGACATCCTCCCTAAGGAGGAGAAAGAAGCTAAAAAGATCCGAAGGGAAGCACAACATTACACTTTGGTGAAAAATGTCCTCTATAGAAGAGGGATATCAACACCATTGTTAAAGTGCGTACCAACCTCAAGAACCACTGAGGTATTGGAGGAAGTACATAGTGGGATCTGCGGAAACCATCTCGGAGCAAGGTCACTAGCCAGGAAAGTAATTCGAGCTGGTTTCTACTGGCCGACCTTGCAGAAAGATGCCACAGAATTTGTGAAAAAGTGTCAACCATGTCAAATGCATGCAAATTTCCACGTGGCTCCACCAGAAGAGCTTATCAGTATCACTTCTCCATGGCCTTTTGCAAAATGGGGAATGGATTTGTTAGGTCCTTTTCCCCAAGCACTTGGACAAGTTAAATACCTGATCGTGGGAATAGATTATTTCACAAAGTGGATAGAAGCAGAACCGTTGGCCACCATCACCGCTCAAAGAAGTCGGAGATTCCTCTACAAAAATATCATCACAAGATATGGGATACCTTACTCCATCACTACGGATAATGGAACCCAATTCACCGATGCTACCTTCAGAAGCTTAGTAGCCAGTATGAAAATCAAGCATCAGTTCACCTCGGTGGAGCACCCACAAGCCAATGGGCAAGCCGAGGTAGCCAACAAAGTCATACTGGCAGGACTAAAGAAGAGATTGCAAGAAGCAAAAGGAGCTTGGGCTGAAGAGCTCCCTCAAGTGCTATGGGCCTACAGGACAACACCCCAATCCGCCACTGGAGAAACACCCATCCGACTAGTCTATGGTGTGGAGGCAATGATACCAATAGAAATCAATGAGCAAAGCCCAAGGGTAATTCTCCATGACGAGATCGGAAACATACAGGGGCACAAAGAGGAGCTCGACCTGCTCCCCGAGGTCCGAGAAGATGCCCAGATAAGAGAAGCTGCGTTGAAGCAAAGGATGACTACAAGGTACAACAAAAAAGTCATTCGAAGAACATTTGCTCCAGATGATTTGGTCTTAATCAGAAACGACATTGGAGTCAACAAATCGGGAGAAGGAAAGCTCGCCGCAAATTGGAAGGGACCATACAAAGTCAATGAAATTTTAGGAAAAGGTTATTATAAAGTAACCGACCTGAACGGCACTGAGCTACCAAGGTCGTGGCATGCTTGTAACATGAAAATGTACTACAGTTAAAAGCGAACTCTACTCCCTGATGTACTCTTTTCCCAACTTCATGATTTTTTTCCCAAAAGGGTTTTTTCTAGAGAAGGGTTTTTAACGAGGCATCATAGTAGAGACTAAGGGAAAATAGGCTATCAAGACCCTTAGTAGCAAAAGAAGGTACCTCCCCAATTAATAAAGATCTTTTTCATTCACAATATCTCTTATAATATCCTTCTTTATTTTTCTAAGTCTTTCTACGAAACGCGCCGACTTAAGCTCGACAAAACGTGAAAATCCCATGAATCGACCTAAGTGGTCGTCAGGATAAAACGACGAGGTACAAGTCGGTGTAAAGAGGTTATATGAGTCGATCGTAAAAACTCGGGAACAAATCCGACTCATAAGTCGAAACGAGACCCCGAGTAGGAAAGCTCGGAAACACTTCGATCCATAAATCGGAGTATAAAACCGAGTAGAAGAAAAACGCATCGCAAAAATAACCTAAGTCATAAGAACTCGCTAAAACAAAGTTGAGTATGAGGGATAACAAAAAGAGATAGAAAAACCTAGGAAGAAGTTTAAAGGATGTCCCGAAAGTCCTTAAACGAAAAGCTCCGAAAAACAAACAAGCCAAAAAGAAAGGTTTTCAAGAAAAAGTCAAGGGGAATTCAGAAAATTAGAAAAGCATACACGCACAAGGTAACTTAAACCCTTATCCAAAAAAGGGTATTTATTTTGTTAATCTAAACCCTTATTCAAAAAGGGCACTTGCCGAAATATTTTGTTAACGGCCTTAAAAGGCCAAAAGAAATTGTTCAAGCATCACCAAACAACATATAAATAAGTTTAAAAAAAGGGGGGACTCACAGGCCGAGCCCCCGTATAGCCATAAAAAATTATTTTTTCAAAAGAGAAGACGGATCACCACCATCAGGACCAGGAAGAGGGGCAGCCACAGGGGAAGAAGAGGAAATCGGAGGAACATATGAAGAACTCGGAGCGTCCTTAGATCGTGGAGGGGACTCAATAATCCTCTGTCCACGAGTCTTCAATTCTGACTCGGAAACAACTACGGGGGCAGGAGGATCCACGATGGCACCATCAATAACAACTTTGTCAGGATGTAAAGGAGAAAGATCCAAGTCGGGAGCAATGACCCTGACTTGCTCCAAGAAAATCCTCCAAGACTCCTCGGCGCCATCAGCAATTGAGTCCTCCAACTCATCATATGCCTTCCGAGAGTTCAGTAGATCGTTCTTCACAGACACAAGGTCCTTGAATAAGCTTTGATAACTGGCCTGCGCCGTTTTCCTCAACTCCATCTCCATGTTGTACTGGGCCTGCAAAGCCTTTCCCTTCTCCCGAAAGGTATCTCTCTCCTCCCTCAGCTTGGCAATTTCTTTCTTCAAATCACCCTCATGCTCCTGATATGAGCGAAGCCTCCCCTCTAGCTCCTCGACCTTCGAGGTCGTCCCTAAAGAGCTGAGGGGAGCCTTCTCAAAGATATCCAAGAGCTTACCACAAAACCCCGCCGCCTTGAGACTCTCCTCGACCATAGTGGTAAGGTGACCCCGAACAGACATATCATCCATGCCTATACGAACATGGGGATAGATATTCTTTCGGACAAACTCAATGGCATCCGCTTTAACCTCAGAAGCACCAGACTCTAAAGTATTGCGCTTCTTTGGATCAGGGGAAGGTCGGACGACGGGGAGCGACTGAGGGGGAGCTGAAGAAGAAATTACGATAGGCTTGGAAAGAGTCCCAATGTTGCGAGGAGGAGGAGGAGGAGAGATAACCCTGGCGCCACCAGCCCGAGCGCGAGACTTGGCCTTGGCCTCCTGGACTCTTTGGAAAGATTCTTGAGCGTTTGTCTTAGCCATGTCTGCAAAAAAGACAAATAGCAAAGATTACAAGTCGGCAAACCAAAAGTCGGCAAATACAAGTCGGAAGAAAAGGAATACGTATACTACCTAGTTGCGACTGAACAAAGGTCGGCGACCCTTGGAGGAATTTCCTAGTGTCTAAGTATGGGGCCCTCCCCCACACTTCTCGAAAAAACCCCACAATGGCCGCCTCCACCTCGTCCAGATCGTCTAGGCTGTACTTTTCACAAGGAGAAGCCTCCAGCCAGTATAAGGGAAAGCGAGGAGAGGAGTTGTCGTCCAGGAAAAAGGGGTGATGACCCTCTACAGCTTGCACTTTGAAAAAGTAATTTTTAAAGTCATGGAAAGACTCGTCAAAAAGGGTAAAAATTCTCCGACCTTGTATGGCTCGGAAGGAAACCCATTGTTGTTTATTGTTTAGCCCACTAAAGGGCTTAGTCATGTGAAAAAGAAAGAAGAAAATCCTCAAAGAGGTCGGGAAGTCCAAAGCATGGCTAATAAACTGGTAAATTTTCAAGAAACCCCAAGAATTGGGGTGAAGTTGGGTAGGAGCAACTCGACAGTGGTGTAAAACAGATATTTCAAAATCTGAAAAAGGAAGAAAAACACCCAAACGGGTGATCATACACTCATACATAAAGAAAAAATGAGGGGCCGCCTCATTGGCCCTCCCAAAACAAACCCGGTCTTCCGGACCCGGGATCACCAACTCATATTTTGGCTCGTCCTCCTCCGAAGTACAAACCATGTGGTGAGTACGAAGGTGAGTAATAAACTCAGCATCAACCAAGGGTTCCTCCCCCAGGACCGTAACATCAACCCACTGAGAAAGAACATCTACAGAAGCCATTTTCTTTTTCTTATAAAAGGTGACAGAAACCTACAAAAAGAAAAAAGAAAAGAAAAATAAAAAAATACGGTCTCTAAAGGGAGGAGACACGAAGCCAAAAAGCTACAAACCAACCTATCTACCCGCAAAATAAAAGCATGCAAACACAAGACGTATCATAAGAGGTGAAAAGCTAACCTTTATCTGAAAAGGTGGAGGTTGAAGGAAGCAGAAGTCTTCAAGCGCAAGAATGCAGCACGAACGAAGAACAAAGCAAATTTGAAAAATTGCAGAAACGAAAAAATGAAAGAGAGGGAAAGTATTTATGAACATGCTAAGGGGCATAATAGTAAAAACGGAGCAGTCATTAATGAGAGTGCACCGTTACCAAAGCCATCAATCCCTAAGTGCATCCCTAACGGACACGACGCTTGAATAGATGTAACTGTCAGAAACAAAAGGTCGCGAAAATCACGTCGGTTTAAAAACCCGTGTTTACTCCGAGAAAGTCGGCTACGAACCCGAGTTAAATACTTGAACCCAAGCACTAAAGGAATCTTGGGCTCAAGTAGGGGCACTGTTCATACCCTGGCCCAATAACAAAGGCCCAGGTCCAAATAAAAGGCCTAATCCGAAGGATTAAGCCTAACCCAAAACACCGACCTTCATATAAGAAGTCGGTGTCAACTACGACCTACTCTAAAGAAGTCGGACATGAGATTAGCTGGCAGATAAGCACTCATTCAAATGAGTAACCGCCCCTAAAATCTCTCTAACCACTTCATAAAACCATATCTTAACTTTCCTAAGATAATGGGACGGTTAACATCCTAAAGATATGGCACTACTCCAACGGTGGTTATTGGCTCACCACTATAAATACACTGACACCCCTCAGATATCTCTAAGCCCAATACTCTCTAGACCTGTTCACACCCTTGCTAACTTAGGCATCAGAGTGTCTTTGCAGGTACCACCCCCTACTTACTCACGAGCGCAAGTCGGAAGGAGGCTCCAACGTGCAAACCAGCTCGGAAGCCACCATCCGCGGACGATTGGGCCAAACGAAGCCATCCATCTTATTAATCTCCGGTTACCCACCGTAACAGCATGTATTTAGAATTATATTATTTATTCCGTTTTTGAAAAAAATAAAAAAGGTTAATATTTTTATGTATTATATATAATATTTTAAATAAATTATATTTTAAAATATTTCGATGAAAAATTATATTATATAATAATATCTTTAACAAAATTAGTTAGTGAATAAATTTTGAATATAATAATCTAATTATTTGTAAAGTAATATAAAATAAAATTTTAATTATTTTATATTTTTATGTTATATTTTAAAATATTATTTTAATATATTTTTTAATATTATAAAAATCTCTTACATAATAATTAATCTTAATGAATAAAAATATTCATATATTTTGTATTTATATATTTTATATTTAATTATTTAAGAATAAAAAATTTTGTTGTCATTTAATATCTTGTGTATTAAAATATTGTCATTTAAAGCCTTTATTTATGTATTAGGATATTTTGTATTTATTAGAGTCCATTAATGTTTTTCTTTTATATTAGCCTATGATTTTTATCTAATAAAATCTAATGGCCTATATAAACATGGCACATCCAATAAATACATAATTGTTGTGCTCATTTTAGACAGGGCAAATCACGATAATAAGTCAGGAAGGAAGAGCAAAATTTTATACAAATCCGCCAAACCAAATTCTGGTTCAAGAATTCACTAATGCACGTTTCTATATAGTTCGAATTAGATCAATTCGAACTCAAACTACACATAATTTGAATCATATTGATTCGAACTATGTACACATGCACACACCAAGTAATTCGAATCAGCCTGTTACACCCATGCATGCCTTCTCAAGTAATTCGAATTTGACTGATTCGAATTATTCATGGTATAATTCGAATTATGCTGTTAAAAAATTAATAATTTAAAAATGAAAAATTATATATTTTATTTCATACATTAAAAAAAAGCTAACAAAATATTTAATTACGAGACTTATTTAAAATATTAATGAGCTATCAATTCGAATTCCATACAATACTCTTTTGTCCATTTTTAATAGCTCATGAATATTTTTAATAAGTTTTTTTAATGAATTTATTTAAATTATTCTACAAAAAAAATTTATTCTATATAAAATAATTTTAAAAAATGGGTTAAAAAATATTTTTTAAATTATTTTTCATAGAATAAAATATTTTTTGGTATAATTTAAATAAATTTATTAAAAAATATTCATGGACTATCAAGAATGGGTAGAAGAGTATTGTATAGAATTCGAATTACTCACCGTATAATTTGAATCAGAGTGATTCGAACTTCCCCATGCGTAATTCGAATCATGTAATATCTCACCATATAATTTAAATAATTTTATTAAAAAATTATCATGAATATTTTTTAATAAATTTATTTAAATTATACCACAAAAAATATTTTTTTATATGCAAAATAATTTAAAAAATAACTTAAAAGATGTTAGGAATACTATAAAAATTTGTAATGTCCTAATGACTTAGGACATTAAAGATATACTCTACATAGTCAATAATAATTTAAAAATTAAAGAAAATATATTTTTATCATGTATTTACCTAAATCACTAGAATATTACAAACTTTTATAGTATTCATAATATCTTTTAAGCCATTTTTTAAAATTATTTGGTATAGAATAAAATATATTTTTTAATTGTTTTGTATGGAATAAAATATTTTCTTTAATTTTTAAATTATTATTGACTATGTAGAGTACTTTATTTAAAATTTGAGTACATGTATGTATTTATCTAAATCATTAGAACATTACAAATTTTTATAGTACTCCTAACATTTTTTAAGCCATTTTTGTTAAATTATTTTGCATAGAATAAAATATTTTTTAATATAATTTAAATAAATTTATTAAAAAATATTCATGAGCTATTAAAAATGGACAAAAGAGTATTGTATGGAATTCGAATTGATAGGTCATTAATATTTTAAAGAAGTCTCATAATTAAATATTTTGTTAGCTTTTTTTTAATGTATGAAATAAAAAATATATATTTTTAATTTTTAAATTATTAATTTTTTTAATAAATTTTTTTAATAATTATTAATTTTTTAATAATTTTTTTTAATAAATTATTAATTTTTTAACAGCATAATTCGAATTATACCATGAATAATTTGAATCAGTCAAATTCGAATTACTTGAGAACGCGCGCGTGGGTATCAGGCTTATTCGAATTACTTGGTGTGTGCATGTGTACATAGTTGGAATCAATATGATTCGAATTACCTGAAGTTTGAGTTCGAATTGATATGATTCGAACTATATAAAAACGTGCATTGGTGGATTTTTGAAACAGATTTTGGTTTGGTGAATTTGTGTAAATTTTTGTTCTCCCTGGTTTATTACCGTGATTTTCCCTTTTAGACATGCCCATAAAAGACACTATAAAATTTAGTATCAAACAAGGGGATTACTCAAATAAAGTTATCTATTTCATCTTTTACTAAAAATTTTTTGTATTGTGCTTTAATTAATTTCTGTATACTTTATTAGATATTTCTCATTACATATTATTAAATTTTTTAAAATATTTTTTCCAAAAATAATAAAAAATATTTAAATTAGACTAACATAAAAAAATAATAAATTAACTATTAGATTTTTTTTAAAATTATTTATATAAAAAATATGTCACACTCATCAAAATATATATATAGTAAATTTTAAATTAGTAAATTTTAATCTATAATATAATAATAATAATAATAATATAATAAATTGTTTTACATATGCACGAATATAAATTAATTATTTTTTTATTTGAAAAAAATTTAAGAGACTTGAGCTTATTTTATATAAAAAAATAATTAATTTATATTCGTGCATATGTAAAACAATTTACTATATTATTATTATTATTATATTATATTATAGATTAAAATTTATTAATTTAAATTTATTTTTATTTTTAATATAAGCATTAAAAATAAACAAAATTTTTATAATTAGATGTAGTGTAACAAAATATATATAATATTAATTAATTTTAAAAAAATTCTAAAAATTATAAAAAAGTAAACATAAAAAATGTTCATAGAAGTAAATATATTTAAAAATATTTTTTTAATTTTTTTTATTTTACAGATATATTTGATGTCTGATTTAAACATAAAAAGTGCGGATATCTAAATTTTAGCTACATCTGATTTGCGAACATCCCTAACAATAATAATTAAAAAATAATAATGATTATACTTTTAAATAAGAGGAAGTCCCAAAAAAAATATTAAATACAAGAACAATTTAATCAAATATTAAAAAAATATTTACTTTAAATCAGTTGGACTTTTCTAGACTTTTTTAAAAACTAATTAATATTATATATATTTTGTTACACCACATCTAGTTATAAAATTTTATTTATTTCTAATGTTTATATTAAAAATAAAAACAAATTTAAATTAATGAATTTTAATCTATAATCTATAATATAATAATAATATAGTAATTATTTTATATATTGCACGAATATAAATTAGTTATTTTTTTATTTATAAAAATTTTAGAAGGCTTGAATTTGTTATCGATATAACTATATGTATATATGTATATATAATATTGATTGATGAAAGTGACATATTTTTTTATATAAACATTTTAAAAAAAATCTAATAATTAATCTATTACCTTTTTAGTTTTAATCTAATCTAAATATTTTTTATTATTTTAAAAAAATTCTTATAAAAAATTTAATAATATATAACGAAAAATATTAAATAAAATATACAAAAATTAATTAAAATATAACACAAAAATATCTTCAACAATATCCATTTTATGACTTTATTTGACTGTTCCAATCAAATAATCCGTGAAATGTCAAAGGCAACGGGTACTAGTGACCCCACAGCCTTACTATTGTGTAACCCATAAGTTTCTAACACTCTTTTTAAACGCACTACTCTGCTGCTTCTGTTTAGTTTCATCTCCTCCATCTTTATCTCTCTCTTCTTACGACACAGAACAAATGGAAGCAACATGGACCACAGCTATTGCGGTCACAGTGATGATTCTTGCAGTGATATGGGGATGGAAGGTGCTGAACTGGTTGTGGCTAACGCCAAAGAAGCTTGAGAAACGGTTGAGAGAGCAAGGCTTTAAAGGCAGTCCGTACAGGATTCTGGTTGGGGACACACGAGAAATTGTGAAGATGCTAAAACAATCCCAATCTAAACCCATGGATGTCTCTGATGATGATATATTGCAACGTTTCTACTGCTATGTCCAGCAAAATACAAACAAATACGGTATTCCCCATCTTGCCCCTTCTTTTTATTCGTAAATCCTGAATTTTACTTATTTAATATTTCTTAGAATTTAGAATATCCATGGCTAGGGTCTAGGGATAAAAAATCATTAGAATAAATTAATTATTTGTTCATGAAAATTTATTATTGAAGTGGATGAACTCGCCTTTCCTTTGTATGTATATGAGATAATTTCATCTCATATTTTATAGGATTTAAAATTTAGATTGAAATAAAAATGCATGAAAGAGATTATTTAATATGAAAATTATTAGAGAAAAAGACAAATAAGTCATTGACTTTTTTTAGTCCGCTTATGAAAATACATTTAAGTCCCCGACTCTCTGAAAACTTGGATATATCAATCCCTGGGTCTAATTTGTCCCATTTTAAAATTCTCCCACGTTTGTATCCATATATCGGTTTTTTAAAATTATTAAGGGAAGCCACATTTGGTTTTTTCGTTGGGTCCGACAGATCTAAGTGAACAGAAGGATCGATGTGTCCAGATTTTGAAAAGGTCACGGACTTAAATGTATTTTCAAATTATCGAGTATTCAAATGTCTGTGAACCAAAAAGTCAAGGACCTATTTGTTCTTTTCTCGAATTATTAAGTCCAATTTGAAAGTTTATTTATCAAGTTATGTGTTTTGGGTGTATATAGTTGGAGATATAAAATTTAAGAAAAAAGATTATAATAAATTTAAATGTAAAAGAAGACGCATGATGCAAATATCTCAAACTCGGTAAGAATAATCACATGCAACAATAATTGGTGTAATGTTAGTATCCAACATCAATACGTGTGAAATATTTACGCATACATACTTTTTGACATATCCTTCTGATTTTCTCAAAAATTTTCAGCGATGTTTTACACTATTTAACAAGTAGAACAGAGTGTGAATGCATAAATAAGAGTATAAGACCATGCTATACACGTGGATTATTTTAAAATCTTTTGGATATGTTTGTTCTGTACTTTTGTATACTTTGTCGTGTGTAATTTGTCATTCCACTCTATTTATTTGCTCTACTTTTTAAAAAATCATTGGAAAGTTTATTAGCCGGTACGAATTCATATATGTTGCTACTAACTACCCTTAAGACGCCTGAAACGCAGTTTGGAGTTTCTGATCTTGATGCATATATGTAGCTCCTTCAAACTTGTTGAATCGACTTGATCTCAGTCTGTGCTTATGCAATTATCCTATATTTTGCCTATGTAGTGGAGCTACTAATCTTTGTTTGTTTTCCAAATTTCCATGAAATAAGGTTTCTGCCAATGTAGAAAAAGATATTCACTTACTGACCTTCTATCATCCAAATCTGCTGTCCGCAAATTACAATAATTTATAATAAGCACATTTAGAAAAGATCATTCCTTGACTAGCGATACTTTGCAAATAGTAGGATCCTCTTGACTACTTTTCAATGCTCCAATATTATACAGTGCATGAATTGAGACACTTTATTCACCGGAAAAAACTATATCTGGTCTTCTGATAGTGAGATACTGTAATGCTCCGACAATAAACCTATACTTCTTTGTATCTTCAAATACATCATAATGTTGTTTTGAGAGTTTTAGTGATGATATCATTGGGGTATGCATTGCTTTAGCCTGGTGCATCTGTGCCTTAATAAGGAGATCATTTGTATACTTAGTTTGAGTGAAGAGCAGCTTGTATGGATGCAAAAATTCAACTTCCAAACCCAAAAAATAGTTAAACTTGCCCAAATCTTTTTAGGGAAAAAATAACATTTAATTTACCAATCAATGCCAATAGAACTAGAACAAGTAACAACAATATCTTCAACATAGATTAACATGTATGTAATAGTAATAGAGGACTTCTCTCTAAATAATGCTATGTCAGTAGTAGTATTCTAGAAGCCAAAACATTTCAAAGATGCAGCTAGAGTATTGTACCAAACCTGCAGTGCTTGTTTAAGTCCATAGATAGCTTTATACAACTTACAAACTCTTGATGAATTTGAGAGATGATGGCCTAGTGTCTATATCATTTATACCCTATCAATTGGCTGTCCATTTAGAAACACATTATCAAAATCAAACTAGCTCATCACCCATCCTTGAATGAGAACAATTGTGATGATAATTCTGATAGTAGTGGGTCGAATTACTGTACTATATATCTCTTCGAAGTCCAAACTTTTTACATGATGAAAGCCTTTTGCTATTTAGCCAGTGGCTTATACTCATTGTCCATGGCTTGTTCCAATGAGGGCAGAGTAAAGCTTGCAGGACAGTTTTGGGAGTTGCAATGACCAAGTCAGTGATCTCAATAGTGTTGCACCAGCTTATAGATTTAGGCTTTAATGAACCAAATTTTGTTCTAGTGGTCATGGGATGATTATCAGTGGCAGTATGACTAATAGTACTATAATTAGAAATAGTAGATATATAGGGAGTTTGATTTCAACGCCAGAAATAGGAATGGTGTTTTGAGTTTGAGGTATCTATGCTTATAAATGATGAGGATGCTTGTTCCACCGATGGCAAGGGTGGAGAATTAATAGCAAATTGAGCTAGGTGATCATGAGTAACTCCTATATTCAAGGAGAACTATGCTCTATGGAAGTAATAGAAGGAACCTCAGAAAGATGTCATAAAGAGGTGCGTGGCGAATACACTTTACCATCCTTTGAGAAACATTTATAACCTTCTGGTTGGAGTCATTGCCCAATAAGATACAAATTTGTAGTCACACTTTCTCTTATTATATGGCTTGAGAAGATGATAACAGACGGAACCAAAAACTTTCAAGAATGAATAATTAGCTTTCTTGTAAACCAAGACTTCAAAAGGACTTTTAAAATTGAGAATAGATGGAGGAAGTTTGTTAATGAGGTAAACAGCTGTAACAAAATCAGAATCTTAGAATTCCAAAGGCATAAAGGCAATAGCAAACCAAGAGAGGGCAGTTTTCAGTAATTTAAGTCCTTTATGCAACTGAAACTTTCTTGGACACATTTGCATCATTATTCTCCTCGGTTGCAGAGACTGATTCAAAATGAGATGGGATCTTTGAGGGATTAATGTGATCTTCCATCTCCAGACTTTGAAGTGTGATTAAGGCACCATTCCTCCATGTTGTGAAATTGTCTTCACTGAGTTTGTTTGGAATTGGAACTTATGTGCTCCTGGCACTGGTTGATGAATATATAATTAGCAAAAATGAAGCCATGAATCTTACAAACGGGCTCTTAATACTACGTGTAGATTCTTGAAGGTGAACAGAATAACGCATATCAAAAGAGAGAATAGATTAGTGAGAGTAATCATGGATTTTTTTTATTGTAATTGTGTGATTGAATGTAGTTAGTCTAACTATATACAGGCTTATATGAGGCTAACCAATTCTAACAAACTCTAAGCTAACTATAAATAACTCCAGCTTTTTCCTCACACTCGATAACCAATCTGCTAGAAATTCATCTCGCTCTTTAATCATTTTATGGTTTGTTTATTTTTTTCGAAGTGCTCCTGTAATATAGAGATTAGTCACCAATAATGTCGATGATGGATATCTTGATTTTATCAAATAAAAATTTAAATATAGTTTAAGCGGTTCAACTAGTAGTTTATTGGTGGGACGACTAATCTAGTGACCTAATATCTTGACCAAATTGGATAGGCTTAATAACTATATGCAAGGGAATATAGAAAGGAAGAAAACAGAGTTCATCAAACATATATATTTTATCATCTCACAATATGCATGATTTTAGACTCCACTAATTTGAATTTAAATATCCAGCCTTAAATCACGTTTTCATACTATTACTATTTCTATATTAGCTTGTGTATTTCACATAATCAAATAGTATATATAGAAAATTTCTTGTTCTCCATGTTTGTGAGTGCTTTTATCGTTGCTTATCATCCTTGTTATGAAGTTGTCATTGATATGCATGCAGGTAAGAATTCATTTCTTTGGTATGGACCAAAACCAAGGGTGACCATCGCAGATCCAGAGTTAATCAAAGATGTATTGAACAAGATTCATGACTTTCCTAAACCTCATTCGAATCCACTTCTTCGTTTGCTAGCTTCTGGTATCGTCAGTTACGAGGGTGAGAAATGGAACAGCCATAGAAGAATAATCAATCCAGCATTCACTTCAGAAAATATTAAGGTGACTTATTATGTGGTTGATATGATTAGTTTACATTTTGTAAACATGTCAAAGAAGGAAGAAGAGAAAAAGAAGTAGGACGTTTAGAATTGTTTGTGTATCTTTTCGATTCCATTAGGATATAAAATAGACTTTAGCAAGCTACATAGGTTTGTATACGAGGAAATTGAACTTTTATATACGTGGGTTCTGCAGATTATGATGCCAGCATTCTTGAAAAGTTGTACTGATATGATTAGTAAATGGGAGGGAATGTTGTCCTCGGACGGATCATGTGAAATTGACGTGTGGCCTTTCCTTCAAAAGTTGACTAGTGATGTAATTTCTCGAGCTGCATTTGGAAGTAGTTACGAAGAAGGGATAAGAATATTTGAGCTTCAGAAGGAGCAAGCTGAACTCACTATGAAGGTTCTGATGAACGTTTACATTCCTGGATGGAGGTACTATTTTGTATCTCTTACTTTTTGTCTTAATTTAACAACTAATTAAATAATCTTTATAATAACTAACATAAAGGTTATTTGGACAACTCTCACGGCCAACTCTTACAAATATAAAGATATTTTAAGTCTTCATTGTACAATAATTGTAATAAAAGTAGTAAATGGTCAAATTCATCCTTAAAAGATCAATCATTCTCCAAATCGGTCCCTGAAAGTTTTTTTAATCAAATTTGTCCTTCAAAAATTTTTAATTAATCACGTTGGTCCTTCCATCACTTCCTTTGTTGATGACGTCAAAGTTTGTTAATGTGGCACATTAAGTGACACCTCAATACACATTTAGGAGTCCTAATTGACTATTAATACGATAAATTTATTAAATTAGATAAAATCAAAACTTAATTGAGTTGAGACCTTGAAGCATTCGAATCCTTCAATTTGGAGTTGATTTGATCTAATTTCATAAACTTATCATATTAGCCGTCAATTAGGACTACTAAGTGTGTTGTGGTGTCACTTAATGTGCTACATTAGCAAACTTTAACACCATTAGCAACGGAAGTAACGGAAGAACTAATATGACTAACTTAGTAACTTAAAATCTTTGAAGGACGAATTTGATTAATAAAATCTTTTGGAGATGAATTTGTAGAATAAATGATCTTTCAAGGACTAATTTGACTATTTACTCGTAATAAAAGAGTTGTTCACCTACCATTATCAATTGAAATTTATCATTTAGACATGAGAAATTTGTTTTATACAATATTCAGTGAAATAATATTTTGATGCTGTTACAATGTGATATACCTCAACTAGAACCGGTAAAAATTGTAAACAAAAAACTTCATTTCAATGTGAAGAATTTGAATTTAGAGTAATATTCCAAATCAATTCCTAAAGAATTTTTAGTCAGAAAATTTAATTCTTAGCAAATTTTAATCACCAAATTATTCCCTAACCTTTTATTTTGTTAGACATGTCAATTATCGCGTCAAATTTTGGTAAAAAATTAGACAAATCAATTCCAGTCATTATTTAATAAAAACATAACCGTCGCTAAAAAATTTTAAAATTATCAGACTAGTCTCTAGGGGTGGAAACAGGCCAGACCAGGCCATGCTTTGCTCTTAACAGGCCTGACCTGTCATACAGTTAATTGGCCTGAGTCTGGCCTGTTATAAGCTTTTTATAAAGTACTAGGCCTAGCCTGTTATTCAGTCTGGCCTTGCTTGAAACCTGTTAAAAGGCCTAATAATTTTTTTTACAAAAATAAAAATATTATTTAAAAAAATTATTTTTTAATTAAAATATTTATATGTAATATGACATATATTTAATATTTATAAAAAATTTTAAACTTTTAACGTATTTAAAATATACAAAAATATTTATAATAAAATATAATAAATTTAAAATATTTCATAATTTTGTTAATAATAAATAATTATTTATATATTTAATTATATTTTAACAGGGCTAGGTAGGCCTGACAGGCCAATAAAGCTAATTAGTGAGTCTGGACCTGACCTATTAACGTATTAAGGTTTTTAAAAGAATCTGGACCTGTGCCTATTTTATAACAGGCTAGGTCAGGCCAGGCCAAACACTGCAGCCTGGCCTTTTTCCACTAGTCACTCCACATTGATAAACAATATAATGTGGGGATTGATTTGTCTAACGAAATAAAAGTTGGTGATTGATTTTAGTGCTTAAAATTTGCGGAGGACAAAAGTGTTTGACTAAAATTTTTTTAGGAACCGATTTGGAGTATTCTTCTTGAATTTATATATTCTATACATTGTCCAATCACTTACCGAAACAAAATGTATGATGAATAAAAATATAGTATCTCTACTACAGCTACTTGCATCACCAAATACAAAAATGTATGGTGAACAAAAATATAGCATCTCTCCTACAATTACTTGCAATAGTAATATTTCTGGTCAACAATTGGTAATAAGCTTAATTTTGTTTTTTGTTTAGGTTCGTACCTACTAAGATCAACAGGAGGATGAAGGAGATTGATAGAGATATAAAAAATTCACTTAAAGTGATGATTAATAATAGAGAGAAAGCATTGAAAGCAGGTGAAGCTACCAAAAATAATGATTTATTGGGCATACTTTTGGAATCAAATCATAAGGAAATTCAAGATCATGGAAATAACAAGAATATTGGAATGAGTCTTGAAGATGTAATTGAAGAGTGCAAACTATTCTATTTTGCTGGTGAAGAGACAACCTCAACTTTGCTTGTTTGGACTATGGTGTTATTGAGTAGGTACCCTGATTGGCAAGCACGTGCAAGGGAAGAAGTCTTGCAAGTCTTTGGAAATCAAACGCCTGACTTTGAGGGGCTGAGTCGTCTTAAGATTGTAAGTATTGTAATTTTTACCTTCAAAATGATTACTATTAAGAGAAATTACAAATACCTCCCCAAAAATCTCTTCATATTACATATGTCCTCTTCGGAATTTTTTTAAACAAAATAAAATAAATATGATATTTAGCAATATTTTAAAACTTGAGCATATTTACGGTTTTATTCTACATTACACATCTTGCTTATCAAAAATTAAAAACGAAATGTGTAATATCCCTTCACATCTTCTTGTCCTTTGGTCCTATCTCTCTAGATTCATCAAAACTTTCTTTTGCTATTCTTCTAGTAACTTCTGCTATCTCCCTTCACATCTCCTCCGCGCTTCCATTCCCTTCCTACTCGGCCTCTTCTCTTACCCTTCTTAGGAAACTTCCTTGTTCCTCATCTTTTATTTGCCAACACTTCGTCTTTGAGTTCTTCATATGATGTCTTTTCCTCAACTATTGCTCAACGCAAAAATCCATAACGAAAACCCTATGTTGTGTTGTTAAATTCTCTCCCAGAATAATTTTACAATTAATGCAAAATTTTCGGTCAACTCTCCTCAGCAAGAAGAAGTCGATTTGAGAGCTTGTCATGCCACTTCTATAAGTTATAAGATGTTCGTCTCTCTTTTTAAAACATATATTTGCAATGAGAATGTCAAATGTTGAAGAAAAGTTAAAAAGTTTTACCTTTGCTATTGACCATTCCGAAACCATGGCGTCCATGAATACTTCCATACTCCTTCACTTCTCTTCCAACATGGTCATTTAAATCTCCTCCTAAAAAAATTTTATCTCCCAAAAGTATGTCTTGGACCAAACGCTCTAGATCCTCCTAAAACCTTATTTTATGTTGCTCGTCCGAACCCACTTACGGTGCATACGCGTTAATCACATGAAAAGTACCTCCTTCCACCACATGTTGATAGAAATGATCCGATCTCCCACCCTCTTGACATCCACTATGTCCTTCTTCCACTGCTTATCCACGATAATACCTATCACATTCTTATTATTCACCTTTCTTGTATACCAAAGTTTGAACCCAAAGGTATCAAACTCCCTAGCCTTCGTGCTGATCCATTTTGTTTCTTGTAGGCACATGATGTTAATCTTCTTCCTTGTCATGGTTCCACCACCTCCATGGATTTTTCTATTAGAGTGCTTATGTTCAATGTCCCAAATCTCAACATTCTGTCTTTTCGACCTTTACCGTTACCTTTTTCTTTATGAATTAGTTTATTTACCCTTATCCATTCATGAAAACGCGGGAACTCTTGCTCATTTGACACTGTACGCGAGCCATACAGCGCGTTGCTTTCAGGCAACGACTTGACTTTAGCGCAATAACGTCTTTGATCCATGTAATGAAAATTCAACTAAGTTTTTTATGTTGGCTGGCGAAGGCCTAACGCAACCCTCTTCCTTTATCCGGACTTGGGATCAGCTATGAACTACAGGTGTAGCATAGGCAGAGTTAGGACACATGTTAGCTAAACCCTTAAAAATATAATGATAGACATTTTTTTAAATACTTTGATGTATTTAATGTATTGTAAATGTAAAAGAATTTGATTTTTACAATAATTTTTATAAAATATTTCTTTTTATAGTATGCTTAACCTATGTCCTCAGAGCACAAGGTAGCAAAGTCCATACTATATTTATTCTTTTTTCTTTTAAAAAACAAAAAAAACTCCCTCCTCATAGTAACATGTTAAGTGTTAACCTACCTCCTCATATTATATTTATGGAATTTTCTTTTTAATCCTTCAAAACCCTTTAAGATCCTTATGGAGAAGATAACTTGGAAAAAACAATATCATATATAAGGACGTGTTTGGATTTAATTGTTCAATGATGCTATACATGTTCAACTGCAAGATGGGTGTCATATATGTTTTGTTGTTTTTAAGACTTGAACATAAAATTTCCTAATTAAAGTGTAAACACTAATTATCTTGATTAATTTAATTATTATTATTATTATTATTTAACAAGGGAAAAGAATAGTTTAATAGACACATTATCTAATTGCACTTAACGGTCTAACCTTGGTACATACCATTACGATAATCTTTTTTCAACAGGTCACCATGATTTTCTATGAGGTTCTCAGATTATACCCACCGGTAATTGGGCTTACTCGAGTTACTCACAAAGATATGAAACTTGGGTACTTAACATTGCCTGCTGGAGTTCAACTTTCCTTGCCAACTCTCTTGGTTCATCATGATCCTGAAATATGGGGTGAGAATGCAAAGGAATTCAACCCGACACGATTTTCCGAAGGAGTTTTAAAGGCAACAAATGGCAGAGTTTCTTTTTTTCCGTTTGGATGGGGTCCTAGAATATGCATCGGACAGAACTTTGCCATAGTGGAAGCAAAATTGGCTTTGTCGTTGATTTTACAACATTTCTCGTTTAAACTTTCTCCATCCTATACTCATGCTCCAATCAATATGATTACTCTTCAACCCCAATATGGTGCTCATATCGGTCTACACAAGGTGCAAGCTTGAAATAGAAGAAACTTTATGTATTGTTTTTATTGTCATTCTACACATTAATGTTGGAATATAATATTGTATTAAATTTCTGCAACTTGCTTAGGGAAAGTTCTTAATTTGCTATTGTATTATTGGAAGTTTACATTTACTGGAGTAAATAGGGATCCAAATTCAACCATATGTAAATATAAGGCCATATCAAGTGTGTTGTTTTTTACATGAAGTGTGACAAAATCCTAACCGTCAAGTACTCAAAGTGTTACAAGGTCACTGATGAAAGAAAAGAGCAATTATTACATCAGACTTGCCTATTTAGTAGGTTCTCGAAAGGGTTTAATTAGGAAACTATTTTTTTCTGTTAAATCAATATTTTTAAATTATTTTTTAATCCAGATGAAACAGTTCAACAGCAGTAAAAAATTAATATTAAGAGTTTTAAAATAATATGCATATGTTTATACGAAAAATAGAAAAGAGTATTCCACACGAGTATATCCGCGTACGCAGACAAAGTCGCATGTGCGCCATTTAAAGTACATGTGGGATAACCAATTTGGGCCTCTAAAAACCCTCCCATACACCCAGATTTTGAAGGATAAAAAAAAATAGAAATCAGAGGAGAATAGTAGGGACCAGGGAGAGTTAATATTAGATTAGTTTATGATTTCGGTTAGTTTTCTAAAAAGAAAGTTCTCTTTTCTCTATAATGTGATTTATGTGATTTTAGGTTAGATTTCACTTTAATTTTGTCAAGTTCTTTGAGGATTCAAGCGCAAATTTCATCTTCTTCAAGCTTTCCTAGTTTGCATTTTTTTTTTCATGCTTTTCTTATTTTATGTAACGAACACTTGCTCTCTTGGATTTTTAATTTGATGTTTAATTAATGAATTTTTTTAGGTAATTTGAATTTATTTTTTTGTGAGATGATTTTAAATTTCATCAAAATTTGGTGAATTTAGGATTAAATTTTAGTTAATTGTAAGTTTATATTTTATCATGTACACAAATTGTTTGATAAAATGTCTAGTTAGAATTAGTTAGGTTAGTTTATGTTTTAATTTGATGTTTAATGAATGAATTTCTTTTGGATAATTTTAATTTATGCTTATGTGAGTTGAATCTATATTTTTTTGAAAATTTGGCGAATTTTGGATTAGATTTTAATTAATTGCAAGTTTATGCTTAGAAATAGAGTAGGTTTTTTGCTTGACTTTGGGATATGATATAGCATCAGAAGCGTAGAAATAATTAGTTAAATGAGAATAATGAAGACTTTTGGTTATTTTTTTTATGTTAGTCTTTAGTATTTAAAAGAGTTCTAAGTCTATGAGTCTTAGTATTTAAAAGAGTTCTAAGTTTATGAGTCTTAGTTTTTATGTCAATTTTAATTGAATCAAATGTTTGGTTGGATGTTTAAAAACTTATCACCTACTGAGCACTATAATTTAGTTTTCTCAAGACTCCTTAAGTATTTAGCTATTATGAATATGGTGGAGTATTAAAGATTTAGTGGAGGAATCTTATCTTAATGGATTTTCTAGTAAAATTTCTATCGATCCGGTCCTTATCCACTCTGACCTATAAAAAAAAGTAGCTCCATGAATTATGTCTTGAAAGAATATTTTTGGAAAATTTATGGTGATTTATTTTGATGATATTTTGCTGTATAGCACTAGTCTCATTATAAGAAAAAATTCCGTCATCATGCTTTTTTTCTTGCTACGTTTTAAAAGCGTGGTCGAAAGGAATCAATGGCCATAATTTTATAAGGATGGTGATTGATTAAAGATTTTGTCACGCTTTTTCTTAGCACGCTTAAAGTGTGTCCAAAAGGGACAATGACCACATTTTTATGAAGACAGCGATTGATTAGAGATTTAGCCACGTTTTTTCTTAGCGCCAAATCTCCTCAAACTCTCTCAGTCTCTCGCAGCGACAAATCTCCTCCCTACACTCAGCCACTCTCTGTCTGCATCATCTACTCCTCAAGAATGAAACTTTTGTGTCAAGTTGGTTCTATTTCTGATTGATGTTGATTATTGTTCTTCTATTTCTTCCCTAATGACTTTCACTTCTACTATTTTTTTTGAAATTGTTAGCGATAAATTAGGTTTTTTTTATTGCTTCTGTTTCTGAAATTGTTAGTGATAATTTAGAATTTTTGTAATTCTGTTTTGATGATTCTGTATTTCAAATTCTATTTTTATGATTCTTGTTATGATTCTAATTTTGAAAATAATGAAAAAATTGAGGCACGACCCCTGTTCACCTAATTTTAGGATTGAAATTGAAAACAATGCTTCTAATTTTAGGTTTTTTGTTTGCTGAACAATGTGTTGTTGTCTTGCTAGAGAACATCAAAATGTAGTTTTTTCTGCTTTGTTGGAAAAATTAATGGAAACAACTTTTTTTCTTTTTGTTGGATTGAATTTTTCATGTTTTTTTTTTGTATTATAGTTTCTTTTGTTGTTGAACTTTGTGTGTTAAGATTTTTGTTAGTTATTATGTTGTATGACTTTTATTTATGACTTTGTGAAATTAAACTTGTTATTTGTTGCAATTTTCACTGTTATAAAGAGAGAAACAATAAAAAAGGTGATAATTTTCATGGAAGATTTTTACTAAGCTTGTGATAATTTCTATGCAAATTTTTTTGTTTGGTTACATTTTTTGAGCAAAAATGAAGTTTTGATTCATTTAAGGTGCCGTGTTACTACTCATTTTTTAGTAGTTCTATTTATGCTTTTCTAAACTAGCTTCTAAATTTTGGTGGTTTGGTTGTTTTTTATTTAAGCATTTGTTGGTTTTGGTGCTTTTAAATCATTGACCACGCGAGATCAGACAAGAGAGATCTGGTTCGCTTCTTTTGTTCCTCTATTTTTGCTAGTGTTTCACGGTTTCTCTTTGTCTCTTCGATGTATGCATCTGTTTTACTCGCCTCGCTTGTTCACCTATGCTCTTTTCATCGCTTCTTTTTTTACGGTGATGTTTTGCGAGACTGATCTTACTTTACTTGTTGCAATTGTCGAACAAGATGCTGATTTTTTTTATTAGAGGTAATGTGCTGTGGTTTTTGCTAGATAGAAAACGTATTAAACTTCAATAAAATTTTTAGAATAAGATAATATGAATGCGCAGTCACTAATTAATATTATATGTATAATATATATACTTTTTTTGGTTGTATAGAGAATGAACTTCAAATATAGAGTATAATTTAGATGCACATATATAATAATGTACTCGGTATGTACCAATAATAACCAATGTGATTAATTACATATTTATCCTAATTAACCTTAATTCTTTTTTACATGCTGAAATTCCTAAAATCAACATGATTATTGTTTTAATTGCCATAGCCATAGCAAGGTAGAAAGCAAGAGTTAGTATTTACAGTACCTGCTATTTTCTTGTGTTTCTTACTTCTAGCCTTTATGCCTCTAGCACAGGATATCTGAACCACTTTAGAAGCAGTTCTACGATTCAAATCATTTGGGGTAGCATCAATTTCTTAAACATGTAAGTTTTCATTTACTCAAATCTTTTAAGAGCTTAATCTTTGTAGATATTTCTTTTTATTTTTTTAAGTTTTTATTTGTGGTTAGTACTGCTAAACTTGTAGACAAGTTTTCACTAAAAAAGAAATCTTGTATGTTGCTATTTATAAGCTAAGTTAGAGAATAAATTCATTATATCCCCTTGAAACTAAGACTTATAGTCCTGCTCTATGAACTACTAATTTGTTGTAATCTATCTGTAAACACAGGCGCCCAAAATCATTAACAATGGCTAACAAATGAACCTTAATTTTAAATTAAATAAACTACTAAATCACTTACAAACCGAATATAGCAATGATCTTAAAATACAAATTCAAATCGTAATTTCAAATGATGTGGTGTTTTTTTTTTTCGTTATATACAAAACATTCAAAATTAATAGAGAATAAAAGTTGAAAAACTAATTTTACTTTAAAAAAAAACCAAACTGGACCACTTACCATGGTTTTAACTGATAATAGCCTACCATAGTTTCTGTTTACAAGAATCAAAAACAAAGATCTTTTCTTTATTCATGTCTATGATCATCAACAACCAATGCTCATTAAGATCGTTGATGGGGACAAAAACCTACTTATTTACAAAATAATGAGGATTGTGAGTCTATGCTATTAAGATAAACATACAATTTGGATTAAATAAATCATATTTTATTTACTAAAAATTAAATAACTTACCCTTGACAAGTACTCAATCTTATACATGTAGTTATCTGCATATTGTTCCCTTAGTTGATTGGGTGGTCTCGATCATGTAAGTGCTAGTTGCTGATTATATTGTCATAAAAAAATATAACATCAAATAATTCATATGCTTCTTGAAACTTAAACCAAACAAAATATCAAATACAGATTTTTTCGGGGTATTTTTGTACTGAAACTTGTTGAAAAAGTTGTTGACAGAAACCATACGGATGGCAATTTGTTAACCTTTTTATACTCTTGTGTGAGAATGCAAGTAAGGAAATCTATAACCTACAAACAAATACATTTGTATATTTTTAATTTTACGTTACATAACATTAATATTTTGTACTTTCATGTTAAATAATAAAAAATAAATATTTACATCTTGGATGACTTGTTCTCCTAGAATTAATGTGGCTAAACTTTTTCTATTTGCATATGAGATACGAGTTGACACTAATACTTCATTCCTTTACGAAAACACATGCAAATATTTAGCTCAGAAAATTGTTGTTACCAAAGTATAAAATAGACTTGCATCAAATCGAATAGTGTTATAAGGATTTATCGATTAACTTGGAACTTTAAATCCGGGCCAAAAATATAAGCGGCACAAGCAAGCTCATCCGTCGTTAGAATCATGTCCTCAAGTGGTCTAAAACTAATGGGTATCCATTGCAAACACGAAGCCATCATCATGTGTAACTAAACAATAAAATTAAAAACAGTAATACTAAACAATTTTATCACAATACAAGTTCATATTTTTATACACATACCTGTGGAATTTTCGGGCCACATGAACGCCGCAGCAACGCAAATGATGAGGTACCCTTTTTACCAATATATATTTCCGTATTTGAATTCCACTCTAATTCAGATGATCTTCGTGGGGAGACATTTGGTTTGAAGAGCTCCTTGAGAGTAACGTTGTTTGTGTAGTTATCAGAATTGTTGCTAGAGGAGAATTTGTGTAGAGTGGGTTGTACAACTGTTTTATGATATTCTTTGGATCGAATGAATTTGCTCATTATTTTATCTATGTCAACTTTTTTATCAGTTTTTGAATTATTGATATTTGTCGTATTATTAATAGCTAAATTTTCTATGTACGGATTGTCCGATCTAGTTCTATTAACAGCATACAATGGATAAGCCATTTAGTTTTGTTTTTCGAGAATTTTCGTCAGAGAGGTTATGGCTGTTGTCATCTTATCAACTGCATTAGTAAAAATAATTTCACGCTGATAGTGGTACTGGTTGTAGTTGGGTGGTGAGTGAGCTTCAACGTGTTGAGACTGGTTCTTGTTAAGGGGCGAGTTCACCTCTTTTTGTTTCTTGTTACCCCTATTTAAACTTCCATGAAAGCTATATTTTAAATGTTTCACATAACACATAAATTACGAACATATATTTAAAGCATCAACAGATACTAAATAATTAATAAACGTTAATATCGTATTCTAAAGAGTACATGAAATTTAATGAAAATTAATTCGTATAAAAAATTTATCACAAAGAATGTACTTTATTTTTGTCTTTTTAACTAAAAAATTACAGTTTATATCTTTTAGGCATTACAATATCGAAAATAATAAAATTGAAAGCATAAACATGTAAATAGTTTTTATTGTAATATATTTATAGTCATAAACATGGAACATATATGAGTATTGTAGCTTTTTGAAGTTGAAAAAATGATTACATCGTTCTTCACGAAACATATGCTAAAATATTAACCTAATACATTTTTCCATGAGTTATGTTGCAGAATAATTATTTACACAGAAAATAATGATTCATGTTTTAAAAATTGTAATTAAAAATAATCTACAAAATTTCGAAAAATGTTTAAAATCTTGTACTAAAGATATGTACTAATAAATAATAAAACAGTTTTTTTCTAATATATTAAATAGTACGGGATAATAATTAAGAATTAAATTAATGTTAAGAAAAACACAAAATTGGGCTTAGATCTATTATTCACATAGACTAATCATAATATAACGACCATATTTAGTTGTACAATAAAATTGGACCGGTTACCTTGATGATGTATCTATTATTTGTTTCAGCCTTCTTTTTCGCTACTTTGTCCTATTCTTGTCCATGATGTTTATACGAGGCTTTATTGATTCGCTTGTGACATTGATGGTAGATCTATCTCTTCCCTTGTTCGGCCTCCTACATCTCCCCCTCGAAGACATGTTTTTGTGATAATAGTTAATTTAAGTTAAAATTAACTAAAATTTATCTCGTACAAATAGCTAAATTATAAAAACTTTTGACTATCTATGATTTATGTGCTCCGAATTTATAAGGGCTAATGATTGAATATATTTCAAAAATTATAATTTCAAATATTGAATATTGTACAAATCAAATTTAAAGTTACGAAGTTCAATTTGTTTTCAATCTACATAATGTTGCCCACATTTGAAAAACACACTCAATTTTTAAATTTAAGTGATAGTTTTTTTTAAAATTTATTTAAAAAGATCTTATTCAAATATTGCAGCTTCATAAAAGTATGTTTATTATTTTTGAAAGCTACGATTTATTTTCTGTTACATTATTTTCTATTCAACCGGAAACCGGGAAATAAAACGGTCCAGTCCAACGTATGAAACCGCCAAATTAAATAGCGTTTGAAAGCTGCTGAACCTGTCGGTTATCTTTCGGTTGGGCCGGATAGGAATCGACCAGTTCTTATAAACGCTGTCGTTTTGAGTTTTAACAAAAAAAAAAAAGAAAAAAGGAAAAGAAACAAACCCTTAAACGTGTCACCCTAACTCACCCTCCTTGCCCCTTGCCCCTTCCCCCAATACATGAAGAATTGAAAAGCTTAGATTGAAAATTGAAAACTTAGGATTCTACATTTAACAAATTAAGGTTCTACCGCCACCGTCAATTATTGTTGGCGCCTCTGCGGCCTCCTTCTTCCCCCTGTCTCGAACCCAGCAACTCTCTTGTTGCTCGGCACGTCGTCTGGTTGAGGGTTGAAGTCGCTCACCGTCTATTGTTGATTTTTTGTTGTTAAAAATGGATTTGTTACTCCGCTACTGCTCTTTTTAATTGATGAGGAAGTGAGTATGCTGTTTTTTAATTTTAATTGATATTTTTACTGATTTCTGATTTAAGGTGATTAATTGTTGTTTTTTTTTTTAATTTTTCTTGCTGATTGTTCTTGATTCCTGGATGTTGTTTAGTATGTTGTGGTGTTGGTAATAGTATTTTTGATTGGGACCCGTTGAGAGATGATGGTAGTGTGTTGCCTTATTGATTTTAGCTATGAAATTATGGTTGATTAATTGATATTTGGCTGTGCTGCTGTTGCTGTTTTTAACTTTGTGAATGATTTATTGATTTCAGCCACTCCACCTTCTCCAACCCTAGCCTCTCTTCGAGCCACTGCCGTCGCCTGTCCGTCGATCTCGCCCGCCGTCCGTGCTCTTCAACTCCTGCTTTCTTATTTTTTTTCCTGGGTTCCTTGAATATAAGATTGGGTTGATTTTTTTTATTTTTGTTTATTTTCTTAAGTAAATGTAGATATGCTGCAATTTTTTCTAACTCCTATTAGTTAGTTCTGATCCGAGGGTCTTTGTTTGTTCTACCAATAAGAGAAAATATAAACAAAAAATAAATAAATAACTACTCATGCCAAAAATACTCATGCTAAAAATTAAATATATCAATTTCTATTGTTATCGAATAATAACTTAATTGTCGTTTTGAAATTTTAAAATAATTAATTTGGTTCATTCAGTTAAAATTAGTTGACATTAAATTATTTTATTAAAAACATTTATGAAGGAGTTGAAGCTATAATGCTCTTCTAATTTAGTTTGAATGCCACTTGCATTCAGCCATGTGTTCAAAAGTATTTAGAGTTATCATGCTCTTCTAAATATAGTATACACTTTTGTTTTTCAATAGTGGTTTTTTTTAAAGCAATAACAAGTGCAGGATTTGAACGAATTGGATAAATAGAAAAAAAAAAGATTACAAAATAAGTTCGTTATAGAGGTCCGGTAATATGTAAACATAATATTAATATTGCAATTAAGTCGTTTGTTAATTAATATAATATATTTTTCGGAAAGGATAAAAGTTATAAAAAAACGGATGTGTAACTTTTTTTTATTAAATGATCAATTTAGATTTTAATTTACGGTGAAATTAATCAGTTAATTCATCTAAATTATGTTTAAAATTTAAATTAAAATTTGAAAGAAAGGTAACGTTTTTAAATTGAAATTTTAATGGTTTGCCAACTTGTGCAAAAAGTAACTTAAATTTGAATATTGTTAAAGGCCACTGAAAAAATCTTGTAACAAATTTTGCATGTGTGGTCGAATTAATCTAAAAATAAAAAAAATCTAACTTAAACCTCCTATTGTTTAGAGAGTATTACTTTTTAAATTTCAAACGAGTATAGAAAACGTTATAAATAACTGTTAGAGTAATGTAGTACTATTCAGCCTTTTTATTAACTTGTTTTATTTTTTTTCTGTTATCCACCCGCTTTTCAGCATTCACGTTACGAATAACGCGACACTATGACTGGTCGTGCAACTCGGAGTAGTTCAAAGAGGTTCGTAACGTCATTTTTTTAAATTATTTTTTGGTGACTAATTTTATTTTATTTTAATTTTTTTAAAATTTTTTCGTTCCATACCATACCTTTTTTTATGTCTACGTGTTAGCAATTATTTATAAAATTTTAACTGATTGTTAACTTATTTAAAACTCAATCTGACATTATTCATGTATTTTTATTTTTTTTTGAAGATTAAATTCAACGCAAAAAAAGAGATGGAAAAGAAAACCGCGTAGAATATAATCATCACCGTACAAGATGTTGTTTGTGATGTATCTTCTAGGTAAATCTCAATTATGTATTTTGATTAAAACCACAAATTATGAAAAAAAAGTATCTAAATGGTATATAATTTGTTTAGGTAGCATGTGTACCTTTTTATTTTTTAAAACCTCGGTGGTAGCGCGAAGTATATGCAATTAATTATTCCCCACCCTCTACTATAATTTACATGTAACGACCTATCCCACACTACCAAAAACACAAATCAAAAGAATATGCGTATCTTTGTGATAAAAACAATCCTATTATTTTTAAATTAAAATGTTGTGGTTCTAAAACATGATAAAAGTATATTATATTCAATTCTAAGATTACTAACCAATGTACTTATATTGCTTTCAAAATGATTTATAATAAGATGAACCTTAATCATAATTTCAAAAATTTAACAAAAAAGAATAAGAAATTTATTCAAAATATTATAATTTAAATATTTTAAATACATGTACTTGTATTCATTAATACGAATACATTTATTTAAATTAAACCATCAAACCAATAAGAGTACATATTTTTAAAAGATTCTAATTAAAAAAAATTCCATCGTATTTATTGTGTAGATAAAATTTAACGGTTTCAAGTCGTTTTTTTTTTTAAAATTGACAAAATAAAATTAATGAAATGAATATAATAATACGACGGTAAAGAACTTTATAAAACTAAATTAAATTTATTAATTTGAAGTGTATCTATTTAAATTTTAGATAATACAATAAAAAATAAAATCCTAAGAAAAATGTGATTTTACTTTGTTTCGAGATTTTTTTTTATCTTTTAGGATTGAATAAAAATCGCTGATTAAGCTGGTTCAATAAACTACATAATTTTGTTTATTCTTAATAATTTTAAATTATAATATAGGTTTAAGCACAATTAAAGTAAACATTTAAATACATTTTCTCAATTTAAATGGATCAGTTTATTTTCATAATAAAAAATATATTCGAAGTGCTTAATTTAACATGATGGTTATACACAGATCCTAAAAGTTATTTTATTTAATTAAAATAAAAGATGATCAAATTTACTTGATTCTCCTAAATGAAAATTGAAAACGTAAATCCTTAAATCAATTATATTTAAATCATGCTAGGGTAATATTTGTTAGATATTATATTATACATCAAGATATATATGAAACGTGATATGGCACAGAGTTTTATTTTTTTTTATATCCTAAATCCGCATAGAATAACATGATCTACGTACTACTAACAAATCCATCCCATCCTAGCACAATTTAGGTTTAAAACCTGACCTCAACCACAACTCAACACGACATATGTATATTGATTTGTTATCTTAACGTAAACAAATTTATCTTTTCTAACAACAACAATAGCTTCCTATTTTAATTTACTTTATACATTAGTTATTTTATATTAAAAAAACTATTCACCAATTTTTCGTTACTTTTAAACTCCAGTAACAATATTTTTTTTATAGAGTACTTTCAAGTTTTTTTACGATAATCTCAGCAAATATGTTACAATTTAAGCCATGTTAAATAAGTAATCATATGTTTGAATACATTAAGAATATTTTTAATTTATATCATATTGTAATTATTTTCTATTTTATTACAATTTTTATGGCTCGTTTATCAAAATACTTTATTTTATGAAAATTTTTTTATAACGGATTATACTATGTAGTATTTTATCATAACATTTGATTTTGATCAAAATACATCATTTTATATTAGTATAACATTAATTAATTAATTAATTAATTAATTAATACGTTAAGTTTTTAAATGTAATAATATTTGTAATATTATATTAATCTAATTAAATAATAAAAACTTTTTTAAATATTAATTACGTATAAAAGAGTGATATGTTGTTCAAAAAATCTCATAAACTATCTCTTTATTTTTCTAAAATATAAGATGTTTCATTTTACTAGTCATTGTTGAAGAAATACTTGATACTAATCAACTGCAACATTTCAATTAATCTGGCTAGAACAGACAGGTTTACTAGTTACATCTTGGTTAAAATTTGTACCGTATTAATAATTTTTATGCATAAATTAATTAATTAACCGTGACTAAATATTTAAAATTAACAACTATATAATTTTACAGTAGTAGAAGTCAATTGTCTTAAAATTAATTTTTTAGTATTCATTTATTAGTTTTATTTTTTACATTTTAAGACTATGTAAAGTAAATTATTATTAAATAGATTCTTCTTATGCTATTTTTTTGGGTATTTCTCATAAGAAGAGACGTGTATGACAGTCTAAAGCAAAATAAACTGTTAACTATAATTTGATTTTGCACTTGTGTAGCCAAACTCTTTCCAAGGAGAACATGCAAGCCTCCTTCGACAATTTATTTGTTAGCAATCAACATTTAAATTTACTCTCAGAACCTATGTATCAGTGTTTATAACTGATACATTGATTCACAGATTTTGAGGGTGAAACAAGAGGTCCAAAGGATGATACGCCAAGAGTTTCAGAATTTGGCCCAAACATTAACTCCTCCTGCAAGCAGGGTAATGTCTACTGCTGGAGGTGAAGAAGCAAATGATTATAGGGTAAGTAACAAAAATTAGTTATCTCTGTCTTAAGTATTTTTTTTAAGTTTGCCAACTGTGAATTTCATGGTTAATAGTAAGTGAATATAGTAACATATGAACAATAAAAAACTGTGTTTAATAAAATTGAAAATGATCAAATTGAATATTTGTAATGTATACATTTAATATGCAGGCAACTAATCGTGATGGACAACTGTATGAGTTGGATGTCGTCAAATGTGAAGTTGAAAGGTTGTGTTTATTGACAATACTAGTAAGTAAAAATTATTTTATTAGGATTATGTTCAGTATGAATAATTTGCCTATAATTTCATAATTATTTATATTTCAGTTGACGTTTGAAATCCCCAAAGAAATGCTCGTCAATGAAGAAGAAGCAATGGTAGCTATATATCTATAACAATATATAATGAAAAAACCCATTTTGGTGTCCAATTTTTTTTTCCATTTTTATCCTTTCTAATAACTTACTCCCAATAACAGAATTCTCACTACTTCATTTTCATTCACATTCACGTCAATATAACTTCTATAATTATTTCACTAATAGGATATCAGTTTCTCCCGTTAATTTCTCTCACATCACGTTGCTGCATAATACTCCAGTATAGATCAGTTACAGAATTCCACTACTTCATCTTCATCTATAATAACTAATAGGATCCCAGTTTCTCCTCTTAATCTCTCTCACTTCACATTACTGGTTACTCCATAATAGAAAAAATTTCCTTCATTTCTCATCCATCTTCTCCTGCATCCTTCCCACTTCACCTAAATATAATGTAAAACCTACTGTAATTTGCTTTTCATCATTGAATAAAAGTGTAAAACTATGTTTATAGGTTTTTTTGATTAATTACAGTTGACAACATACCAATGGAAGATTCACGGGGGAGTGGTCGATGAACTTGGCAAGACTATGGCAGACAACAAAGACAAAATATGAGCGAAGAACAGAGGCAGCAACACCTTGCCAGAAGGCGTGCCAGTTACCGAGAGGGTATTAGACAAGGAAAACAAATCGGTACATCAAGTGGACCAACTAACATGACAATACCGTTACAAAATATCATAAATATACCCGCTCAACAATAATCTGTATCAGGTACTCTAAGTTATACTTCCCATTAATAAATTTATGTTGTTAGTTTATCATTTAATATGAATTATTTTTTACAATATATCTATGTTACTGGACTCTTAGTACCAATTATGTATTATTTATTTCTTGAGTGTACCTTTAAATTATCAAATTACATCATTTTCATCTTATTAATAAATTTTCTACATATACAGATATTCACAATAACATCGGAGCTGGTTCAAGTAATATACCGAACGGTCCAAATATGGGTAGGAAACCTATATATTTATATTTATTTAATTAATAATAATTTATTTTTTCTTAAATTTTGATTGAATAATTCTTTTACTATTGGCCTAAATAATATTATTATAGATATTATTATATTATCTTAATGTACTTTACATAATTATAATCTCAATTATTAAATAATTTAATAATTTTTTAATATAATATTATACAAATATAAAATTTTTATAACTGTATTATTATAAAAAAATATATATGTTTAATGTTTAATAATATATTTGTTATTAAATTTTCTGACTCTGTAACAAAAAAAAACTTAGTAGATAATTCTGGTATATTTTTTTTTACCTTTTTTATATATTTTTTTATAATTGTTTTCTTTTTTTTTTAACAAAAAGTAAAAGGTGTATAACAAAAAATGTACACACAAATTGGTGCATATAACATTGGTTGTAATTATTTAACTAGTAAGGACGATGGCCTTCAACGTTTCCTTTAGGACTATAAAGACAACCAATAAGAGTGCACCCGCCAATAAGAAACATGCATAGTCTCTTTGGGCACTTAAGTTTAGCGCATCCAACATGAGTAGTTTCTCTCCAAACAACTTGAGTGTAGCATTCACACTTACCACCAATACACGAGTTGGATTTATGGTCGTAGTACTTTTTCTGTTCCACCCACTCTGCTACCGCTTTTGCTGCTGTATAGTGTTCAGGTTTCACATGCCACGCAAGATTCTTTCCGTACATAGAGGGCTTGGATGGCACAAATATTCCCTGGCAGATTGTGAGGTATTCATTCATCAACTTCTGAGCTATTTTTTCTAGTTTCACATCCCACTTCAGCGGAGGAACCCCAACGCTTGCTCGTGCAGTGTTGTGGCCTCTCAAATACTCTTCTGGAGACTCTGCCTCATCAGCTACCATAGCTACTATGCACAATGGCCATAATACGCTTACAAAACTTATTATTATTACCATCGTCGTAATTCTCATTTTATTGTTCTCTGTCAATGCTCGCCAAATATCAGTGGAGAAGTGTTTAGGGTTAGATTATTATAATATTGTAATGAATAATGGATATGTACAATCTATTTATATTATATCATATAGTTGCCTTTTGATGTACTTGAATGAATGCATATATATATATATATATATATATATATATATATATATATATTGATTTAATTACTAGATGATCAAGAAAGAAATATAAAATATTCATTATCAATTTGAACAGTATAATGATTATATAATTGATGATTCTTGACTCTGTGATCTTTCATAATAACTTGAGGTCAAATTAAAAAAGCTTGTAAATGTCTTAATTAAATAATGATGCAGGAACAAGGATGAATAGTAGATTAAGTATATTAATTAGTTAACTATAAAAAGAGAATACAAATTTTATATTGTTTAGGATATATAATAAATTTTGTGTTATGTATTAATTTCATTTTATCTAAGTTATAAAATTTTTTTACTAGTATGAATAACTCATGTACCTTTTAGTTTTGAAGCGAAGGTGAGTTGAATATAATATAAATGGGTTATTATATTGTCATACTTCAAAAGTGTGGCCAAAAAGAGCCCATAGCTACACTCTTTAAGAATTACTGGTTTGACCATTAATACACCAAATCAATTTTTAAAAAAAAATCCTAAATAAAGCACTCTACCCCAACTCAAAAACTCCCAAACCAAATGACTTAATCCCCTCTTCAGTCTCATTTTTCATAGTACTAAAAACGGGTGATGGTGTTTTTGCGGAAAACGAGTTTCCAAACACAAAACTCACCGGCAAGTATACCGGGTCGCATCAAGTAGTAATAACTCACTTAGAGTGAGGTCGATCCCACAGGGATTGATGGATCAAGAACCTTTAGTGGGTGGTTAGTTTAGTCAAGCTAACATTGAAGGGATATTGGATGAAATGTAGCCAACAGAATTGTAAATGACAGGAAATTTAAAATTGCAGAAAGTAAAATTGCATAAAACTTAAAGTGCAAGAAAGTAAAATAGCTGAAACTTAAATTGCACGAAATGTAAATTGCATTAAATGTAAAGGGGATTGGGTGCAGGGAATTCAAAATTCAACACGAAAATGTAAAGAGCAATCAAGCAGAGAAGTAAAAGATGAAATAAGTGCAGTAGATTTAAACAGAAATGGAAAATTGCTTGAAGAAGCAACACAGAATGTAATTAAGCTCAATTATGAAATTTAAAGAGACAAATGAAGATCTCAGGGAATTAAAGAGACTAGAAAACAAGTCTAGATCTCAAGCCCTTCTTTGATTCAGTAGCAGGCAGATTTAAGAAGAAATGAAGATGAAAGCAGTAGGAGAACTTTGATTTAAATTGCAATTCACTAAAATTATGTAGCAAGACAAAACAAAGAGAAATCTCAAAGGGAGAATGAAACAGAATTCCTTCAATTCTCCACCCAAGATTCAAACTCAGAAAAGAAAAACTAAAGAGAGAACTCTCTACTACTACTCCTAATGCTCCCTAGTGGAGCCAACCTCCTATGCTCTCTATTAGAGCCAACCTCCTCCTTTGTGAAATGAAACTAATGCCTTTATATAGGCTTTTAAAATGAAAATGAAAAATGAAAATAATATTTACAAAAATGAAATTCCTAATCTAGCTCCTCTGTGTGCCTTTGAGTCATGTGGGCTTTGCTTGCTTTAGAGTGAAATTGGGTTGAAGATGGATCCGGATGGCCTTAGTTCAATTAGTTGGAGATGGCCCCAATTGATCACTCTTGGTCTTGAGGAGAAATCTGCATGCAAATTGGGCTATTGGTGCTTCACGTTTGAGTCAACGTTTGAGGCAAACGTTGACTCAAACATCTTCGTGTAAGTTATGCAGAACCAGCCAGCTGCTGTCATTGGCGTTTGACCTCACGTTTGAGGTCAAACGTTGGCGCAGGCGTGGGCTTCCTCCAGGGAAGCCATTCAAGAAACGTTTGGTCTCACGTTTGCCTCAAACGTTGGCGCAAACGTGATGCTCAAGTGTTGGTGTTCAAGTCTTGGGACGCTTCTTTGTCCTCTTGTCAATGTTGCCAATTTTATGCCTACTATAGACTATTATATATGGTTGGAAAGCTCTGAATGTCAGCTTTCTAACCCAATTGGAATCATCTCAATTGGACATCTACAACTCAAGTTATGCTCCTTTGAAGGGGACAGGGTCGCTGGCTTTGGTGTGCAACGTTTGAGGCGACGTTTGCCTCAAACGTGGTCGAAAACGCCAGATTCTGGAGGCTCAAACGCATTTTTCACCCCATACTATTATATATTTTTGGAAAGCCCTGAATGTCTACTTTCTAATGCCATTGGGAACGCATAGTTTGGAGCTTCACAGCGCGAGTTATACTCCATCGAAGGTGCAGAGGTCAGTTGGCCTCACTGCAGGTTGACACCATGTTCGTTTATGCACATTTCGGGGCAGTTTTCTCCCTCAATTTTAGTGTCCACCATGCAGTGCCATATATGCTTGGAAAGATCTCGATTCCTACTTTCCATTTATCTTTGAATCACCTCATTTGAAGCTCTGTAGCTCAAGTTATTCTTGTTGGAAGTATACCCCTTCAGGCTGTGGTTGCACTCTTCCTCACGTTTGAGTCTACGTTTGAGGCAAACTTGAGCTCAAACGTGATCCTTCTTCTTGCCCCTTGCTGTCCCCTTTTATTCAACCTTCTTCCAAGCCTCTTTCCACCTATCATCAATCAACAATTGCATCAAAGCTATGCTATAATCATGAGAGTTCTTCTTCTTCTTGATATATAAGCAATTATTGCACAAAAACTCATGAAAATGCATCAATTCATCCATGGTTGATTGAATCTAAGGAAACATGAAATTCCACCCAAATGGCTTACTTGTGGCTCAAGAAAGTGCATAAAACCAAGTAAAAACTAATGAAAAAGGCTTGTGAAACTAGCCTAAGATGACTTGTCATCACAACACCAAACTTAAATCTTGCTTGTCCCCAAGCAAGTAGTAAAACATAAGAAAAATTACTAGAAGCAGAGAAGTGTATAAGCCCTTTTATTGACAGTGAATACTGGTAAATGGGGTTTTCATGCATGGTATCTTAGGGATTTTTATTCTGTGGCTGAGGCATCAACATTCCTCTGGATCCTTACTTGAATCACACAAAAAATGAGATTTGTTATTGCTTGGTCCTTAGTTTTTTTTTCTTGTTCTCTTTCTTTGCTAAGGCTTAATGTTATGTGGTAAGGCGACTTTTTAGAGTAAGCTTTCAACCAGCATTCCCACCCCAGTTGGTTCAAGATGCTAGGTGTTGAAACACCCCTATGGGCTTACTTGCTCAAGCCTCTCCTTAGCACACACACATCACAGGCATTTAGCTTGTTTTGTTCATCTTTGTTTGTTCTTTGGAAATTGATGCCCAGCACCTCTTTGGGTTACTAAATGCTTTGTCTCAAAGTAGCTCTTGATGGTGGACTTTCGGTTGGCAATTCCGAGTTAGTTAACCCAAGTTACCGGGTGATGAAGCACCCCTTAGAACCTAGTTATCCAAGCTTATCTTTGTACAAAAAGCATCACATGCATATATCCAAATATCAAGCTATTGATGCCCAGCCTTGTTTATTTCTTTTTGCTTCTTTTTCTTGCATTTTCTTTCTTTTATTTTGGACCTTTTTCTTTTGTCAAGTCTCATGAAATGTAACTCAAGTTCATATCACAAAGTCATGTCAACATTCAGCTTTATTTATAAATCAACCAATGAACTAGCACATACCACCACATAACCTTATTTTGTCTCATATCATGCTAGACTTTTACTCTTTCTCTATTTCACAGTTATTTTTCTTTTATTCAACATGAGGAACAAAGCATTTAATCCAAGTAAGATGAAAGTGAATCAAGCACTTAAACTAGCAAGCCAAAACAGCATGAAAACAAACAAACAGTAAATAAATCTAATAGAACACTAATCAACAGGGGACATTTGCACTTTCAAATAGCATATTTGAGCTAAAGTCAGTGAGAGAATAATACAACCTGTTGGAGTCCATTTGTTTTCTCTGTGTCATCATCATTGTTGGATTCCATGTCCTTCCTTTGTCTATGATGATGTATCTTTTCCTCCAAGAGATTGAATGACTTCCTACAAAAGATATTGAAAGTTGCTTGTTCCCCAAGCACTTGAGACACAGTTAGCATGCATGTATGCTTGTGTTTTTCTGATCCTAAGTTGGTGTGGGAACACCAAACTTAGTTCCTTACCTACTTCTATATGCAGCAGAATAAATACATGCATGAAACACCAAGTACTTTTATTAAGAAAGTAGAATATGAACTAGAAAATGGTTGTAAACTAGAGAACAGACTATGACAATCATTAAGTAGTTTTTCTGATTGTTTGGAGCTGATACTAGTCATGCTGAGGGTGCAATGTGTTCTTAGTAAAATTTTTGGTGGAACACCAAACTTAGCATCCAACATTCACCCCTAATTATTTTGGTGTGCAACACCAAACTTAGCTCCTTGCAATACAGAGAAATCTACCTAACTTCTTTATTGAAATAACTAAGAAAGAAAAACTACTGACCTATGGCTGATGACTTTCTTCCTCTTCTTCCAGTTTGTTAAGAGGAATGACCTCAAGGAAGGAAAAGATTCAGCTATTGCCCCCTGTCTTGGTCTCTCCTCAGCAAGCTTTCTTTTGTTAATGGCTTGATTGAGCTTGCTTGCTGGATCAGGGGGAGGATTGCTTGTAGTTGACCTTTTCTTCTTCATGAATATTGTCTTTGGTAGCTTGGTCACAATCCTCTTCTTGGTGCTTTTGTTAATTGTCTTCACTTCCTTGAATTCAAGTCTTGGTGGTTGTGTGATTGTTGGAGTCTTCTTTTCATCAAGAGCCTTTTGTATTGGTGGTTCCTTGAGCCTTTCCTCTTTCTTCTTTACTTCACTTGAGTGTGAACTCTCTTGAGTATCTTCCTCCCTTTTTTCGTCATGATTTTCCATTAATTCCTTTGGGAGGGAATCTTTATGTTTCATTGTCACCTCAAGTAGCTTTTGTGATTGTAAAATCCTTGGCTCATGTCCCTCATCCTTTATTGCAATTTTACTTGCAACAGGGACCTTTTGTTCTTGTTTTTCCACTTCCTCACTCACAAATTGGTCTTCATCCTCACTGTTTGATGGTTCTAAGTTCCCCCTTGTTTACTCTAAGGTCCCATTCATCTTCTTGAGGATGATTTCTTTCCAGGATTGGGGTTGTGTGTATCTTTCCACGAGTTTTCTATGTATTTCAGTGGCTTGAAGGTAATCCTCATCTGCTGGTTCAAAAGATGAAGGTTGAGAGTAATTTTGGTGACGTGGATGTGTTGTGGTGAAGTTGTGTTGAGGGGTGTGGAATGAGTTGTGTGATTGATGGGATGACTTGTATGGATTTTGGAGGAAACTTTGTGTTGAGGCATAATCAAGTGAGGAAGAACTTTCAAATGAGAAACTGGGACGTGAGCGTGGATGCTCTTTCATTCCTTGGTGATACTCCCAGCCACCATTAAAATAATGACTTGAATCATTTTGTGGTGGTGGGAAGTATCCCATATGATTCTCTTGCTCATCTTGTGTCTCTAAAGCAAATCTCCATGAGTTGGAATGCTCAGAATGTGTATTCTCTTTGTGATATTCCCAGCCATCATTAGATATTGGTGATGGTGGATGATATCCCATAAAATTTTGTTTGACCATAAGATGAGTTGAACTCCATTTGTATTTTATAAACATCAATGAAATTTGAAATTCATGTCACAGAGAAAGAATTTCTTAGTGAGGCAATAACTCAAACACCTTGGTTTCACTTTAAAACAGAGAACAAAAATAAAAAAATGCTTGATCTAGACTTCTCACCCACTTAATCATTGTTGATCTAAATCAATCCCCGGCAACGGCGCCAAAAACTTGATGGTATTTTTGTGGAAAACGAGTTTCCAAACACAAAACTCACCGGCAAGTATACCAGGTCGCATCAAGTAGTAATAACTCACTTAGAGTGAGGTCGATCCCACAGGGATTGATGGATCAAGAAACTTTAGTGGGTGATTAGTTTAGTCAAGCTAACATTGAAGGGATATTGGATGAAATGTAGCCAACAGAATTGTAAATGACAGGAAATTTAAAGTTGCAGAAAGTAAAATTGCATAAAACTTAAAGTGCAAGAAAGTAAAATAGCTGAAACTTAAATTGCACGAAATGTAAATTGCATTAAATGTAAAGGGGATTGGGTGCAGGGAATTCAAAATTCAACACGAAAATGTAAAGAGCAATCAAGCAGAGGAGTAAAAGATGAAATAAGTGCAGTAGATTTAAACAGAAATGGAAAATTGCTTGAAGAAGCAACACAGAATGTAATTAAGCTCAATTGTGAAATTTAAAGAGACAAATGAAGATCTCAAGGAATCAAAGAGACTAGAAAACAAGTCTAGATCTCAAGCCCTTCCTTGATTCAGCAGCAGTCAGATTTAAGAAGAAATGAAGATGAAAGCAGTAGGAGAACTTTGATTTAAATTGCAATTCACTAAAATTATGCAGCAAGGCAAAACAAAGAGAAATCTCAAAGGGAGAATGAAACAGAATTCCTTCAATTCTCCACCCAAGATTCAAACTCAGAAAAGAAAAACTAAAGAGAGAGCTCTCTACTACTACTCCTAATGCTCCCTAGTGGAGCCAACCTCCTATGCTCTCTATTAGAGCCAACCTCCTCCTTTGTGAAATGAAACTAATGCCTTTATATAGGCTTTTAAAATGAAAATGAAAAATAAAAATAATATTTACAAAAATGAAATTCCTAATCTAGCTCCTCTGTGTGCCTTTGAGTCATGTGGGCTTTGCTTGCTTTAGAGTGAAATTGGGTTGAAGATGGATCCGGATGGCCTTGGTTCAATTAGTTGGAGATGGCCCCAATTGATCACTCTTGGTCTTGAGGAGAAATCTGCATGCAAATTGGGCTATTGGTGCTTCACGTTTGAGTCAACGTTTGAGGCAAACGTTGACTCAAACGTCTTCGTGTAAGTTATGCAGAACCAGCCTGCTGCTGTCATTGGCGTTTGACCTCACGTTTGAGGTCAAACGTTGGCGCAGGCGTGGGCTTCCTCCAGGGAAGCCATTCAAGAAACGTTTGGTCTCACGTTTACCTCAAACGTTGGCGCAAATGTGAGGCTCATGCGTTAGTGTCCACCATGCAGTGCCATATATGCTTGGAAAGCTCTCGATTCCTACTTTCCATTTCTCTTTGAATCACCTCATTTGGAGCTCTATAGCTCAAGTTATTCTTGTTGGAAGTATACCCCTTCAGGCTGTGGTTGCACTCTTCCTCACGTTTGAGTCCACGTTTGAGGCAAACTTGAGCTCAAACGTGATCCTTCTTCTTGCCCCTTGCTGTCCCCTTTTCTTTAACCTTCTTCCAAGCCTCTTTCCACCTATCATCAATCAACAATTGCATCAAAGCTATGCTATAATCATGAGAGTTCTTCTTCTTCTTGATATATAAGCAATTATTGCACAAAAACTCATGAAAATGCATCAATTCATCCATGGTTGATTGAATCTAAGGAAACATGAAATTCTACCTAAATGGCTTACTTGTGGCTCAAGAAAGTGCATAAAACCAAGTAAAAACTAATGAAAAAGGCTTGTGAAATTAGCCTAAGATGACTTGTCATCAACGGGAATAGATCCTCTCATCATTTTTTTTCCAATTATTTGGTAAAGTGAATTTTTACCTTATATTTTTTAAGTGAGATAAAAAAACATGTGAGAAAAGATACTAAATGGTAAAAAAATTACACTTTACTCAATAATGGAGAAAAAAATTGGAGAAAAGGACAAATAGGTCCTCGACTTTTTTGTCTCCCAAACATTTAAGTCCCCGAAGATTTGAAAATATATTTAAGTCTCTAACTTTCTCAAAATCTGGACACATCAATCCCTCTATTCACTTGGGTCTGTCAAACCCAACGGAAAAATCAAACGTGACTCCCGTTGTACTAATCTGATCGATGTACCTAAATTTTAAGGAAATCAGGGACTTAAATGTATTTTCAAGTCCTCAAGGATTTAAATATCCACTGACTAAAAAATAAAGCATAAATTTATCATTTTCCCAAAAATTGAGAACATTCACTCCCTATTCACTCCCGGCCCATAGCGTCTCTTACAGCGATGAAACTTCTCTCTCTTCTTTGCCATTGACGCTGCCCCATAGCACTCTGACTCACGTCCTGCGGCGACGTGACCTCTCCTGCATCCTTGAAGCAGTTCTCTCTCCGTCCTCCTCTACAGCACCATACACCAGCAGCTGCTGCCTACCTCCACGCACCAACAATCGCCGTAATCCTCCACACACAATAGTAGCATACATCGATGCCATTGTCCTCCACACACAAAAGGACCTCCATGCACTCAACCACTCTTTGTCTACATCATCTCCTCAAGAATGGAACCTCCGTGTTATGTTGGTTCCACTTTTGATTGTTGTTAATTATTGTTCTTAAATTATTAATGATGAATTAGGGTTTCTTTTACTGCTTTTGCTCATGCTATTTTTTTTAAATTGTTGGCGATGAATTAGGGTTTTTACTATTACTATTTTTTGAAATGGTTAATGTTAAGGTTTTTTTACTACTTTTGCTTCTGAAATCATTAGTGATGATTTAGGGTTTTCTTAATTCTGTTTTGATGATTGTGTTTCAAATTCTACTTTTATGATTCTAATTTTGAAACTAATGCAAAAATTGAGGCACGATCCTTTACTATAAGAAAATAAGCCTTTTGCCACGCTTTTAAAGCATGCCAAAAAGTGAAGCGATAGCTTTTCGCCACGCTTCCCGAGCTATCGGTACGCTTTTGAAAGGGTCACTTTACAAACATGCCGATTGCTTTATCACCACGCTTTTATCGATCTAGTAGCACGCTTTATTTTTTGCCACACTTTCATCTATTGCCACGCTTAAAAGCGTAGCCGTATGTATGACTATAGCCACGCTTTAAATGTGTGCCAAAAAATGGACATACCATGCTTTTAGAAATGTGTCTAATGTGTTAGTTTTGGCTACGCTTCAAAAGCATGCCAATAGGGGAATATATGGCTATGCTTTTAAAATGTGGCTATATCCTTATTAAATTAAAAAAAATGTTTGTATATGTTTTTTCATGTACTCTAATGCGCTCCAAAAACAATAAAAATGTCGACAAAAATGTGTATCTTTTTTAAAAAATTAAATAGAAATTTGTATTACATTAGTAGAATTCAAACCAAATTTGCCATGTCATTTCTATATATGCAACGACCGCGTACATGAAATTTACAAACATAAACAAAAATAAATTTCTAAGAAGAGAATTAAGAAATGTCATTGATTTTCAGCATCCCTCCTACCCACATTCAAAATTCCACTTCCAGTTGATAGCAGAGTTTCATTAACCAGATTAATTGCCTGTCGAGGATCAGATCCAAAAAGTCAGTCAGAAAATTGACGTGATAGAGTGAAACCCTGAATTGGTGTCCTAAGGAGAAACATTCACATGGGAAACACCTGAAAATGGATTACCACCAATGGCTTCAACTACTTGTTTCTTATTTCTGAATGGTTCTGGTTCACCTATATTCATAAACCACTAACGGTCATGCTTTTGTTTGACCCTGGAAGAATTCTATAGTTAGGCAGCCAGAATCTCGTGGTAGCCATAAGCTTTTATGCTAAAAAGACTGGGGAAAAAAGCTTAGCGTGGTTTTCTTATTGAATGAACTTGCAATATTAAAAAACAGGGCAGCTGAAGAAAACAGGAAAAACAAAGACCACAACATAATGTATCTGGTTCAACAAAGCATTTATTCTTACAACTTCAGAATCAAGATCATATATAAGTTGATATTATTCCATGCATGCAGTTTAACATCATACAGTTAACCTCATTATCATCAATAAAAGAATCTACCAGAAAAAGTAAGATATTTCAAGAGTTTATAAAGAGATAGTCACAAACTTTTATGAGTCTAATTTTATACATTTTAACCCAAACTTTCCAAACATTTTTTATCAACAAGCCTCGGTTATTAAAACACTATATCAAAATAAATCAGAGAAGAATTTTAAATTTTTAATTGAAATTACATTATGATCATTTCATTTCAGGCATACATACTAAAAGGTGAAGAAAGTGGTGGAGGAAAACACCTTGAAAGTAATTTATGCTTCTCATCTTGTCATCAAGGCATCCAAAGAAAAGTTGGCCTGCTAGAGTGCCGCATAGCGCGACACCTGTCATAGCAGCTTGCACATTTGGAGGCTTTGGATCTTTTATATCTATGTAGTATATCCTCCCAAGCAACTTGGTGACAAGGGAGATGTAGAAAAGATCATAGGCATCTGTGAAAAATCACATGCCAGCAATCATAATTGCTGTGAAATGGTACCACTGTGTCTTTGCAACATCGAGTGCATTTAGCAGCACTCCTAATTGTTGCCCTGCCATATCTAATTCTAAATCTGGATATTCCCCAAAATATAATTACAAAGTTTTTTTCACAAGACAGAAAAATGATGCAAGTTTAATTTTCTTTTAGACACTTTATCAAACAGGTTATATGCAAGAATTACATATTATAGGGTTAGTTAAAAAAATAAAGCTGATGTAGATCATTCATCATTCTTATGATGATACAATGAATTGGTAAACTACCCTTCACTTTGGTATTAAAAAACAAAACATAATCATAAATTGGGAGAGAAAAGAGTATATTATATTATTCATAGTCAATAGCAGCACAAAGTTGGAAAGTCTAAAATGATATTTTGTGAAGCCGGTCCAATACATGTTCACAAAAAAGGTTCCAAGCTTTCAATCACTTTTAGAAAAACTGGTGGCATTCAAGTCAACTTGAGTATATACCATGAAAAGGAAAACTTGGTAGAAGGCAGTAAAGAGAGTAATAACATTTTCCTCAATTCTATGACAAAAAAAATTCCTCTCTTCTTGTCCCTACCAAATCTATAAGAAAACAAAAGCAATAAAGAGAGAAAAACTGAGAGAAGGCCAATTTTGCAGATAAGGAATATGAATCTGATGAGTGACCTATTTTGAACAAAGACTAACAACATCAGAAGCATGAGGAAGCTAAAAAAGTAGTATGATGAACAAATTAATTTATTTAACCCAATGAAACTAGCTTCCTAGAAACATATATACAATATCATCATATATCAAGCGTCCCCCAATTTAAAATGTAAACAAATTAAAATCAGAAGCGCACTTGATATAAATTATAAAATGTTGCCAATCAAAGGACAAAAACATTACTACATTATGTAATACCCGGTCTAACCGAAATTAATTAAATGATGAGTTAAGTAGGAGCGAATATGCTTGGAAGATTTGGCCATTGGAATTTGATGATTTAAATATGATATTTGGATTCAGTGAGTTTTTCCGAGTCGGAAGACATAGTTTTCTGCGTAAAAGCGCGTAGTGGAATTTTGACCGGCAGTACTGGCTGAGACCTGTCTGGTACTGCAGCTGAGAAAATTGATTATGAGTAAATAAGATTAAGAAATGAGGAATTATAATTAGGGGAGGTAGAAATATTTGAAGTGCGATTTAGAGCGCTAATGTTACAGGTTTTGGTCCAAAATTGGGCCAACGGACAAAAATAAGTGAATTGGGCCTAAGTGGGCCCAAGACCCAACATATATAAACATTAGTTATGAGCATTTCAGCTCACTTTTACCCTAAAAGAGAGGTTGGGGCGCTGAAATAGTGAAGAGAGGAGAGAAGAGAGAAAACCTAACTCTCTTTGATCTTCAAATCACCATAACTTGAGCTACGGAGCTCCGATTGACGAGCCGTTTGCGGCCACGCGTCGCTCTTCTCATCCTCTACATTTCTATCTAAGTTTTGTGGTGAGTATTCCATTCATCTCTGCCCAGTTTTCGAAATTCCCCTCTGTTACATATTTTTGGGAAGTTAGTGTTGAAATCTTGTGATTTTGGGTGTTTAGGGATACTCCAACATGGATTCTAAGTGGGTTATATCCCTACTTCATATGGGCTGAGGTAAGAAGTGCTCAAACCCTTGTGATTTGTCATTTTTATGAGCCCTAGGTTGATGTATGTATGTGATATTGGTTATGTTAGTGTATTTGATGATCTTGGTGCACAATTGGGAGATTGGTGTTGCTTGAGGAGCTTTGGTGAGGCTTGGGACTAAGGTTGGTGGAGACTTCTAAAGAAGAGGCTCAATTGATTTGTCTACAAGAGGTACGGTTTAAGTTTCATTTAAGTACCGTGTGGTGTGATGAGAATTCCTAGGCTAGATGCCCCTAGGATTAAGTTTGGATTGTGTAAATGGTTGATGCTAACATGCATAGTTGGTGTGTAATGTGAATTGATGATTGGGTTGAGAATTGTGTGGCCTTGTATGCTTGGTGTATTGAAAATTTGATGTATTGGGTAATGAGTATTAATTTGTGGTTTATGTATTTAAATTGTGAAATTGGGCCGGAGGCCGTAAATTTTGGGCCGGAGGCCGGAAAGAGGTAAGGAAGGTAAGTTGATGTGTGCATTGTATGATGACACAAGTGATTGGATGAATTTCATATAATGAATATATGAATGATTGGGTTGGTTATTGAATAATGAGGTTTGAGGAGTTGAAGTGTGGAAATTGGTAAATTTTGGGTGAAATAGTGTAGATGAGGTATGTTTGATTTTGGTTGAGATATATTATGTGGTCATATATGTGAGTATGATTATTGATGCCTTGATGGTATGATAATGCATAAGAGGTATGTATGTTGTGACATATGCTTGTGGAATGATTAAGGTTGATTTGGGGGTGAAACCACGTGATAGTGAGTATGATATTGGTTATGTATAATGATGGTTGATTGGAAATAGTATTGTTGGAAATTGGAATGAGGAAGGATGTATGACATGTTGATATGTTTGTAATTTAGCCATTTGTTTGAAATGGGTAAAGATGGTTATATGGCGGTTTTGTGAATTGTGGTAAGGTGTTAATGTATGAGTTGAGGAGGCTTGACGTTGATTTTGGTATATTTTGACTGGTTTCAAAAAGGGTTGAAATTGGCATGTTTTGGTTGATTTTGAAAAGAGTTGAAAATGGCTTGTTTTGAAAATGGCACTTTGTAGTTTTATATGGAAATATGGTTTTTGGGCATACTTTGACGGGACATAACTTGGACTACGGATCTTTGTTTTGTGCCAAATCTGTTTATAAATGAAATTGGATCCGGGATGTCCATGCCGTTCGAAGAACGGGTGAAAAACGATTTAAATTGAGGAAGTTATGTCCGTCGGAAGATTGGGGGTTGAAGCTGTGAATTCTGCAGTTTTTAACTTAGAAAATTTTTAGCAGAATAACCCCTTGCGCGTGAGCGCACTTGGCGCGTACGCGCCGATCTTCCAGAAAACGCCATCCACGCGTGCGCGTGATGTGCGCGGGCGCGCCGATAGTGCTGCACCCAATGCCCAGCCATTTTCCAGAGAGTTGTGCCAGAACTGTGCCAGCTTTGTGCCTGGGGCACGAGAATATCCACGCGTACGCGTGGTCGACGCGTGCGCGTCGATTTGGCAAATTTTTAATCCACGCGTTAGCGTGCATGATGCTTGCGCGTCGATGAGTTTTTAAGGACATCCACGCGTGCGCGTGGAGTACGCGTACGCGTGGCATTGTTTTCATGCCAAAGTTGATATTTGAGTTTTAAAAGCCAAATCTCATACTTCTAAGCCTCCGATCTCACCACTTATATCCTAAATCATTATGATATGCCTAGCTATTAGAAAAGGGCTAGTGAATGAGGTAACTTGCGAGTGAAGCAAGGGGAAAATGAATAATCAATGAGGATCATTGATGATTATGTGAGATGTGGAGGATGGTGGTGGAAGTGCTTGTTATGCCATTGGCCGAAGGGCCGTAATTGTTTATGAATTGGCTGGTTCTGGATTGAACCGTGAGCCGGAATAGCTGTGTATGCTATGAGTATTGGCTGGTTATGGATTTAACCGTGAGCCGGATGGCTGATATGGATGTTGATCCATGGATGAGAATTCATGCATGTTTATGCTGAATTATTGATAATTGTGATTTGCACTTCCACTATCTGAGATGCGAGTTTCCCTGGGTAGTAGCAGTGGCTAGTCCACTTGCTCCGGGTGTGAGACGGAAAAGGATGTTTATGATAAATGGGTTTAATTATGGAGTTTTGAATGAATGTATTTGTGATACCTGGGTAGTAGTAAGGGTTGTGGTTCGTCCCACTTGCTCCAGGTTAATGTTTGAGATTTGATAACAATGAGGATTGATAATATGAATTGAGATTGAATGAATATATGCTTGAGATACCTGGGCAGTAGCAAGGGTTGTGGTTCGTCCCGCTTGCTCCGGGTTAATGCTTGAGATACCTGGGCAGTAGCAAGGGTTGTGGTTCGTCCCGCTTGCTCCGGGTTAATGCTTGAGATACCTGGGCAGTAGCAAGGGTTGTGGTTTGTCCCACTTGCTCCAGGTCAGAGATTGTGACGCCTGGGTAATAGCCGCAGTAGTGGTTGTTCCACTGGCTCCAGGTTGAGCTGTTAAACACCCGCCTGGGTAGTAGCCGCAGTAGTGGTTGTTCCACTGGCTCTGGGCTGAGCGGGTAGTAGCAAGGGGGTTGTAGCTCAAACCTACTTGCTCCGCGAGGGGTGTTTCTGTCCATGGTTAGCTACCGGGACGTGTCGGGTTGGCTATATAACCGACAGATGATATCATCAGCCATAGGGCAGGCATACATCATTTGCATATGTTTGAATTGTTTGGGTTTGCCTATTTGTTTTGGATTTCTACATTATATATGCTATGTTACCTGATTATGTGCTACTTGTTCTACTTGTACCTTAATTGTGTATTACTTGTCTGTATTGCTTGTGTTTGTACAACTGAGAGATCCACATGTTGGTGTCGGTGTATGTTGAGGGCTGTTCTTGATGAGATGAATTGATGATGCGATTGCATGATGATGATGATTTTTGAATGAGATCATTTGAGCCCCCTGGGTAGACGCAGTGATGTGATTTCACTAACTCCAGGCGAGGGTATGATGTATTGATATTGAGTTGCTGAGGCAGAACAACTGATGATGGTTTTGCTTATAATTCTGAGTCTGATTCGTGGAAGAATCAGCGAGTTGGGAAACATGTGTAACATGAACTAGATTTAGTATCCCCTTACGACAGATGCCTATTTATGGATTAGTGAGAATCTAGGCTGGATACCTGGTGAAAAGGAGTTTAGGATGCTTAGTGAGTTTTTATTGCAGTGCATTGTATTTATTTGGCACTTTTACCGTACTGGGAACCCATGGGCCCGGGGTTCTCATTCCGTATATATCTCTTGTTTTTCAGATACAGGTTCAGGTGCTCAGAAGTGAGCTGTGGTTCGTCTGAGAGCCGGCGAAGATCTTTATTTCCTCTACATTGTGTTTTGCTTAGAATCTCTCCACCTTTGTTTTGAAGATATTATATTATGTGTTGAACTCTTTTGGAACTTGCCTATAGAGGCTCTTATGTTTCCTTTGGGAGAGATTAGGATGTACTGTTGTCAACTACTTTCATATTGTACCCTAGCCGGCCTAAACTTCGCGGGTCGCGACTAGTGGCTATTTACTTATGTTATATATATCTATCTGTTATCTATCTCTTAATCTCCTTTATGCCTTATCCGTATATCGCTTTCGGCTTCACGTTTTATCTTTTCGTTGTCGAAACGTGAGTGATACGTCTTCGCGATTTTATTTCTACTCTTTTCAGGCTTCTTGATTAATACTCCTTTCGAAATTACCTATACTTATATATTAAAAATCCACCTGAGAGTCGTACCACCGTAATATCATTGACTTATGACTCGAGCATAAGGATTTGAATATTAGGGTGTTACATTATGGTATCAGAGCAGTTCGTCCTCGTGAGCCTGAGGGATGGAACTGCTTATGCTTCAATGCATACTCTGAGTCTGTGCCTGTGCTAGTTAGGGTATCTAACTGATACATCTAGCATGAACTCCATGAGTGTACCTTTGGTACTTTGAAGCACTATACTTCCGATATTGAGACTGATCAACTTGATATCGATTGTTTGGTGTGTATAGGAACCAGATGGCGCCTCGTGGACCCAGTCAGGGACGTGAGAGAGATCGTACTAGTACGCAGGAACCGGAAGTCAACCCGAATAACCCGGTAAACCTTATGGCGGCGTTGGAGAATATGGCTGCTGCTATGCAAGCCACTGCGGAGGCTCTTGGGCAACAGATAAACAATAATGGCAATGGCGGAAGGGAAGCTCAGGGCCCGATGACACTGGCAACTTTCTTAAAGGTTAATCCACCTAAGTTCAAGGGGACCACCAATCCGACTGAAGCTGATACTTGGTTTCAGGCCATGGAGCGAGCGCTGCAAGCGCAGTTGGTGCCTGAAGAGCAGCGTGTTGAATTTGCTACCTATCTGCTCAAAGGGGAAGCATCGCATTGGTGGCAAGGGGCTCGACGTCTCCTGCAACAGGGGAACGATCCTATCACTTGGGATGCCTTCCAAGTGGAATTCTATAAGAAGTACTTTCCGAATTCCGCCAGAACAGCCAAGGAATTGGAGTTACTACAGTTGGAGCAAGGTGCTATGTCCGTATCTGAGTATACAGACAAATTTGAGGAGCTATTCAGGTTTTCCCGCATGTGTCAGGGAGCTCCGGGAGACTTCGAGGAATGGAAGTGTATTAAGTATGAGGGAGGACTTCGAAGTGAAATCCTAAGCTTCGTTGGACCGATGGAGATTAGGGTCTTCTCTGAACTTATGAACAAGAGCCGTATTGCTGAAGAATGTGTGAGGAAGGCTGTTGAGGCAAAGAATGACCGTCGGGAGTCCCACCGCAGGGAGCACAATCAAGAATACCCAACAAGGGGTCAAGAGTTTAAGAGAAGAGGATACCCACAACGTTTTCCTCAAAGGCGAAATGACCTTGCAACGAGTGAGGAGTCCCAAAGGGATGGTAAGGGAAAACGAGCAGCGGCTGCTTCTAATGTTCTGAGCTGTCAGAGATGTGGAAGTCATCACCCAAATAGGCCATGCCGATTGGGGTTAGGCGTATGTTACAAGTGCGGGTTACCAGGGCATGTATCAAGAAATTGCCAACAGGGAGAGAGTCAGGATGCGGGCCGATTGCGGCAGTAAGATTGAGGTAATTGCAATAATCAAGCTTAAATGGCAGTGTGTGATTTTATAATACCACCTATACAGTATAACTGGGAATGTCGAGCTTAATGTTAGACTGAGAAGCAAACCGGATGGTCCGAGTAAGGATTTGCCTTAATACAAATGGATAAATGCTTGTGATGTAAATGATTTTCTGTTGAAAATAATGTGTTGTGTTTGTTATATAGTTGGTTAATTTTTGGATTTTTGGTAAAACGGATTGACCCGTGACTTTTAGTTCCTTTGATTTAAATAGATAAGAAATGGTCCTAAATGATGGATTTAGAAACGTTGATTTGAAATACCAGTCATGCTAAGTTGTGGTTGGGTACTTGAGAAAATAAGTGATGGAGCTAATACTTGACGAGAAATCAAAGTGGCGTAGTGGAAGCTTGCTAAAGCGTTAGCATAGTATGGTAATAATAAGGAAAAGTGGGGTATGATTAGAAATGCCTTATGCTTTGAGTACTTAAAAGTTTAGTGAGCTTATACAGATAATGATTCTAGATAATTGGAATTAATTGCGGCTGTGAGCCTTGATGGTTCTGAAACGGATGAGAAAATTATCATTGATGCGTAAGCGGATTTAGATAATGATCGAGTGCAAGTTGTCGTATTCGAGAGATGGGTGCTATGATGTTTGGTCATGGTGACCTTGGATTTAGATTGAGGTTTATAATGATCGGTTTTGAAAGACGAATGTGAAAAACCATTACATTGAAATGCTGATGTGGTACTTAGATTGGTTTGAGGAAACCCGTGACGGGTGGTAAACTCCAATCTTTGGGGAGGTGCTGTTGAAATTTTTTTCCCAAGAATTTGAAGGAGTGTTGGTTATGTTTTTGAAAATGATTTTTTTTTATCAGAGTAACTTCAACAAAAGAGAAGTGTCTCGAAAGCTTTTATAGATTAGTAAAGCAAAGCGGATTCATAAGAGTTTGTCAGCTTGTTAGTACAAACTCATTGGATTCAAAAAACGAAGAAAGCTTTGATTGATTATAGTGATGTGTGATGATGGCTATGATTAACGATGATGACAATATTATTGATGACATGATTTGAGATTTAATAGGGTGTGAGTTCATGAGACGATAAAAGTAAGGAACGAATGACCGAGATCCTCAGAGATAGAGAAATCAGAGCGCGGCAACGGAAGCGCGCAGAGTAAAAGGGGCCTTGGAACTGTTATGCGTTGGATATAACGGCAGACTACGCTCGCGTACTCGTAGTGATGGACGGAATTTTCGAGGGCGAAAATTTCTGTTAGGGGGTAGAATGTAATACCCGGTCTAACCAAAATTAATTAAATGATGAGTTAAGTAGGAGCGAATATGCTTGGAAGATTTGGCCATTGGAATTTGATGATTTAAATATGATATTTGGATTCAGTGAGTTTTTCCGAGTCGGAAGACATAGTTTTCTGCGTAAAAGCGCGCAGTGGAATTTTGACCGGCAGTACTGGCTGAGACCTGTCTGGTACTGCAGCTGAGAAAATTGATTATGAGTAAATAAGATTAAGAAATGAGGAATTATAATTAGGGGAGGTAGAAATATTTGAAGTGCGATTTAGAGCGCTAATGTTACAGATTTTGGTCCAAAATTGGGCCAACGGACAAAAATAAGTGAATTGGGCCTAAGTGGGCCCAAGACCCAACATATATAAACATTAGTTATGAGCATTTCAGCTCACTTTTACCCTAAAAGAGAGGTTGGGGCGCTGAAATAGTGAAGAGAGGAGAGAAGAGAGAAAACCTAACTCTCTTTGTTCTTCAAATCACCATAACTTGAGCTACGGAGCTCCGATTGACGAGCCGTTTGCGGCCACGCGTCGCTCTTCTCATCCTCTACATTTCTATCTAAGTTTTGTGGTGAGTATTCCATTCATCTCTGCCCAGTTTTCGAAATTCCCCTCTGTTACATGTTTTTGGGAAGTTAGTGTTGAAATCTTGTGATTTTGGGTGTTTAGGGATACTCCAACATGGATTCTAAGTGGGTTATATCCTACTTCATATGGGCTGAGGTAAGAAGTGCTCAAACCCTTGTGATTTGTCATTTTTATGAGCCCTAGGTTGATGTATGTATGTGATATTGGTTATGTTAGTGTATTTGATGATCTTGGTGCACAATTGGGAGATTGGTGTTGCTTGAGGAGCTTTGGTGAGGCTTGGGACTAAGGTTGGTGGAGACTTCTAAAGAAGAGGCTCAATTGATTTGTCTACAAGAGGTACGGTTTAAGTTTCATTTAAGTACCGTGTGGTGTGATGAGAATTCCTAGGCTAGATGCCCCTTGGATTAAGTTTGGATTGTGTAAATGGTTGATGCTAACATGCATAGTTGGTGTGTAATGTGAATTGATGATTGGGTTGAGAATTGTGTGGCCTTGTATGCTTGGTGTATTGAAAATTTGATGTATTGGGTAATGAGTATTAATTTGTGGTTTATGTATTTAAATTGTGAAATTGGGCCGGAGGCCGTAAATTTTTGGCCGGAGGCCGGAAAGAGGTAAGGAAGGTAAGTTGATGTGTGCATTGTATGATGACACAAGTGATTGGATGAATTTCATATAATGAATATATGAATGATTGGGTTGGTTATTGAATAATGAGGTTTGAGGAGTTGAAGTGTGGAAATTGGTAAATTTTGGGTGAAATAGTGTAGATGAGGTATGTTTGATTTTGGTTGAGATATATTATGTGGTCATATATGTGAGTATGATTATTGATGCCTTGATGGTATGATAATGCATGAGAGGTATGTATGTTGTGACATATGCTTGTGGAATGATTAAGGTTGATTTGGGGGTAAAACCACGTGATAGTGAGTATGATATTGGTTATGTATAATGATGGTTGATTGGAAATAGTATTGTTGGAAATTGGAATGAGGAAGGATGTATGACATGTTGATATGTTTGTAATTTAGCCATTTGTTTGAAATGGGTAAAGATGGTTATATGGTGGTTTTGTGAATTGTGGTAAGGTGTTAATGTATGAGTTGAGGAGGCTTGATGTTGATTTTGGTATATTTTGACTGGTTTCAAAAAGGGTTGAAATTGGCATGTTTTGGTTGATTTTGAAAAGAGTTGAAAATGGCTTGTTTTGAAAATGGCACTTTGTAGTTTTATATGGAAATATGGTTTTTGGGCATACTTTGACGGGACATAACTTGGACTACGGATCTTTGTTTTGTGCCAAATCTGTTTATAAATGAAATTGGATCCGGGATGTCCATGCCGTTCGAAGAACGGGTGAAAAACGATTTAAAATGAGGAAGTTATGTCCGTCGGAAGATTGGGGGTTGAAGCTGTGAATTCTGCAGTTTTTAACTTTGAAAATTTTTAGCAGAATAACCCCTTGCGCGTGAGCGCACTTGGCGCGTACGCGCCGATCTTCCAGAAAATGCCATCCACACGTGCGCGTGATGTGCGCGGGCGCGCCGATAGTGCTGCACCCAATGCCCAGCCATTTTCCAGAGAGTTGTGCCAGAACTGTGCCAGCTTTGTGCCTGGGGCACGAGAATATCCACGCGTACGCGTGGTCGACGCGTGCGCGTCGATTTGGCAAATTTTTAATCCACGCGTTAGCGTGCATGACGCTTGCGCGTCGATGAGTTTTTAAGGACATCCACGCGTGCGCGTGGAGTACGCGTACGCGTGGCATTGTTTTCATGCCAAAGTTGATATTTGAGTTTTAAAAGCCAAATCTCATACTTCTAAGCCTCCGATCTCACCACTTATATCCTAAATCATTATGATATGCCTAGCTATTAGAAAAGGGCTAGTGAATGAGGTAACTTGCGAGTGAAGCAAGGGGAAAATGAATAATCAATGAGGATCATTGATGATTATGTGAGATGTGGAGGATGGTGGTGGAAGTGCTTGTTATGCCATTGGCCGAAGGGCCGTAATTGTTTATGAATTGGCTGGTTCTGGATTGAACCGTGAGCCGGAATAGCTGTGTATGCTATGAGTATTGGCTGGTTATGGATTTAACCGTGAGCCGGATGGCTGATATGGATGTTGATCCATGGATGAGAATTCATGCATGTTTATGCTGAATTATTGATAATTGTGATTTGCACTTCCACTATCTGAGATGCGAGTTTCCCTGGGTAGTAGCAGTGGCTAGTCCACTTGCTCCGGGTGTGAGATGGAAAAGGATGTTTATGATAAATGGGTTTAATTATGGAGTTTTGAATGAATGTATTTGTGATACCTGGGTAGTAGTAAGGGTTGTGGTTCGTCCCACTTGCTCCAGGTTAATGTTTGAGATTTGATAACAATGAGGATTGATAATATGAATTGAGATTGAATGAATATATGCTTGAGATACCTGGGCAGTAGCAAGGGTTGTGGTTCGTCCCGCTTACTCCGGGTTAATGCTTGAGATACCTGGGCAGTAGCAAGGGTTGTGGTTTGTCCCACTTGCTCCAGGTCAGAGATTGTGACGCCTGGGTAGTAGCCGCAGTAGTGGTTGTTCCACTGGCTCCAGGTTGAGCTGTTAAACACCCGCCTGGGTAGTAGCCGCAGTAGTGGTTATTCCACTGGCTCTGGGCTGAGCGGGTAGTAGCAAGGGGGTTGTAGCTCAAACCTACTTGCTCTGCGAGGGGTGTTTCTGTCCATGGTTAGCTACCGGGACGTGTCGGGTTGGCTATATAACCGACAGATGATATCATCAGCCATAGGGCAGGCATACATCATTTGCATATGTTTGAATTGTTTGGGTTTGCCTATTTGTTTTGGATTTCTACATTATATATGCTATGTTACCTGATTATGTGCTACTTGTTCTACTTGTACCTTAATTGTGTATTACTTGTCTGTATTGCTTGTGTTTGTACAACTGAGAGATCCACATGTTGGTGTCGGTGTATGTTGAGGGCTGTTCTTGATGAGATGAATTGATGATGCGATTGCATGATGATGATGATTTTTGAATGAGATCATTTGAGCCCCCTGGGTAGACGCAGTGATGTGATTTCACTAACTCCAGGCGAGGGTATGATGTATTGATATTGAGTTGCTGAGGCAGAACAACTGATGATGGTTTTGCTTATAATTCTGAGTCTGATTCGTGGAAGAATCAGCGAGTTGGGAAACATGTGTAACATGAACTAGATTTAGTATCCCCTTACGACAGATGCCTATTTATGGATTAGTGAGAATCTAGGCTGGATACCTGGTGAAAAGGAGTTTAGGATGCTTAGTGAGTTTTTATTGCAGTGCATTGTATTTATTTGGCACTTTTACCGTACTGGGAACCCATGGGCACGGGGTTCTCATTCCGTATATATCTCTTGTTTTTCAGATACAGGTCCAGGTGCTCAGAAGTGAGCTGTGGTTCGTCTGAGAGCCGGCGAAGATCTTTATTTCCTCTACATTGTGTTTTGCTTAGAATCTCTCCACCTTTGTTTTGAATATATTATATTATGTGTTGAACTCTTTTGGAACTTGCCTATAGAGGCTCTTATGTTTCCTTTGGGAGAGATTAGGATGTACTGTTGTCAACTACTTTCATATTGTACCCTAGCCGGCCTAAACTTCGCGGGTCGCGACTAGTGGCTATTTACTTATGTTATATATATCTATCTGTTATCTATCTCTTAATCTCCTTTATGCCTTATCCGTATATCGCTTTCGGCTTCACGTTTTATCTTTTCGTTGTCGAAACGTGAGTGATACGTCTTCGCGATTTTATTTCTACTCTTTTCAGGCTTCTTGATTAATACTCCTTTCGAAATTACCTATACTTATATATTAAAAATCCACCTGAGAGTCGTACCACCGTAATATCATTGACTTATGACTCGAGCATAAGGATTTGAATATTAGGGTGTTACACATTCAGTGAAAAAATTGCACACTTCAATAAACACAGTATTTGCATGCAAATACGAAATAGCATAATTGCTTGGTTAGAATCTTCTACTCACTATTCTCTTGTTGGATACTTCAAAATCACGTTGTCAACACAATGATCAGAGTGAAAAATTCACGATGCGACCACCTTCAGTGAAAACACCACACTGCAAAATCGGGTCGTGTTGTAAAAATAAGTATATATAAAAATCACCAAGACCAAATTATCCCCAACTTCTATCAATCTTTCAATATCCTTAAAAAAGCACCACCAATAACAACAGGAAAAGACATGTATCAATTATTAGCATTTGACAAACACATACCAAAACAAAAGATAAAGATAAAAGTTCTAAACAAAATTTTAAAGAACTCACTTTGTATACAAGTATGTAGAACAAGTTGAGATAACTATGTAGAAAGCATGTACAAGAACAATCCATCCATTGCAAGAACAATAGAAGGAGATGATGAGCCAAGTGATTTTAAACCAATTTCATTTGGAGAAGAGTCCCACCTTTGGCTCTTAGAATTGCAGCAGCCCTATATATAGAGAGAAAAGAGATATTTTTGACATTTTAATTAGGTGCATACAACTTTTGTTCTTATCTCAGCAATCCAATTGGTATCAATATCTAACATTTCTAATAAGCATCTCATAGTAAAGTAAAAGACTTCATAATCATATGATCTAAAAAAACAAAGGTTAAGTTTCCTACCATTTTAAATTCATAAAACACAAAAGAACAGTTAAGTTTTAGATTATGTTGAAGTGCCCTGCTCATGAACTTAAGATTTTTTCTTGTAGAAATGAGAGGGAATAATAATAGATTGTACAAAGATCATTCATTGTTATATATAAGTATATGTACACATTTTTTTTCAACGTTTTATTTATTATTTACAAACTTGATTAAAAGCCAATCTCCAATCCTCTTAAAAACTTGAGTTATCAACAAATTATGTTGAGCATACATATATGATACAGGATAGGAATAAAGGATACACAACAATAACTATTTGAAACCCAAAACTACCAATTTAAAGAAACCTAAAAAGCACAACTAATAATATACAAATCACTTAAGGTGGATATAAGTGTTGCTTTTAAACAAATCACAACTAGTAAGAATTAAAACTAGCAGTTCAGCACCACATAGCAGCAGCTGAGCACTACCACAGCTGCAACAGAAAGAACAGAACAAAAAATAGAAGTTTAGAAAAATCAGAAAAAAATGAAGAACCAAGAAAATCAAAACAAAAAATCAAATTCAAAAACAAATAATTAAATCAAGGAAAAATTTGACCAAATAATTTCTCATGGCGCTGTGAACGCTAAAAGTGGCTGACGGAGGTGCAACGAGTGAGGGAGAGGGAGATGGCGGTGCGACGACTTCAGAGAGGGATAGGACAACGCGACAGGTGCTAAGCCATGGAGGGAGGAGCGACGATTGAGAGTTTACGAGAGAGAGAGTGAGCGTCAACGGAGGGTTTGCGATAGAGAGTGAGCGCTGAGGGAGGCCTTACCAGAGAGAGTGAGCACCGAGGGAGGCCTTACCAGAGAGAGTCACTGTTGAAAGAGGGATATGAGTTTACAAGAGAGACGGAAGGAGTGTCGACGCAGGGAGGACCGGCAGAGGTAGCACCGACGGAAGGGTTACAAGAGAGGGTTGGAGGGAGGTTGACCAACAAGTGTTGTTCGGGGAGAGAGTGAGTGCGCCGGCGACAAGCTCTGTGTTTGGGTGAAGAGCGCCGCCGCCGTTAGCGTGATGAGCTCTATGTTAGGGTTTTCAGGGCATTGTTTTCCAAGAAGAGTGTGTGTTTCGAAGAAGAGAGAGAGAGAGTGTTAGGCATTGTTGTGTAAGAAAGAGGGGGACGACCTAGATAAGGCAGAGACCGAGATTCAACAGCTGGCAAATGTTTTTTTTTGGAACGTTATGGCCACGCTTTTAAACCGTGCCGAAAGAGTTATAGAAAACGGGCATGTTTTAAAAATGTGACGATAACCAAACCATTTTACCGCGCTTCAAAGCCTGCTTATTTCTCTCTATGGCCACACTTTTAAAGCGTGGCAAAAAAAGCGTAGCCAAATCACTAATTTGTTGCCACCCTCATAAAAGCGTGGCAAAAAAATGTGATCAAATCACTAATCAGTCGCCACCTTCATAAAAGGGTGGCCCTTGACCACTTTTGGCCATGCTTTTAAAGCGTGACAAGAAAAAAGTATGTTGACATGCCTTTTTTTTCTTGTAGTGCATGTTCCTCTAATTTAAGGATTGAGAATCGAGAACAATGTTTCTGAGTTTAGGTTCTTTGTTAGCTGAACAATGTTTTGTTGTCTTGTTAGAGATCGTCAAAATGTGGCTGCTTTCCTGGAAAAATTAATGGAAAAAACTTTTTTATTTCTTTTTGTTGTGTCAAACTTTTCATACTTTTCGATTGTTGCATTATAATTTCTTTTGTTGTTGAACTTCTTATGTCAAGATTTTTGTTAGTTATTATGTTGTATGACTTTTATATATGACTTTATGAAATTAAACTTGTTATTTGTTGCATATTTTTATTGTTATGAAGAGAAAAATAAATAAAAAATATGATAATTTCGATGGAAGTATTTTACTAAGCTTGTGATCATTTCCATGTAAATCTTTTGGTTTGGTTATATTTTTTTAGCGAAAATGAAGATTTAATTTATCTATAAAGATGCGGTGTTACTACTCATTTTTTAAATGTTCTAAGTAGTTCTATTTATGCTTTTCTAAATTAGCTTTTAAATTTTGGTGGTTTGGTTGGCTTTGACTTAATCATTTGTTGGTTTTGGTGCTTTTAAATCATTAACCAAGTGAGATCAGACAAGAGAGATCATGTTTGCTTCTTTTGCTCCTCTATTTCTACTGGTAGTTTGCTGCCTCTCTTTGTCTTTTCGACATATGCATCCATTTTACTCGCCTCACCACTGATTCACCTATGCTCTGCTCACCGATTCTATTTTTGATAGTGATGTCTTACGAGGCTGATCTTACTTTGCTTGTTGTAATTTCCAAACAAGATGCTGATTTTCTTTTTTACAGATATTGTGCTGGGATTTTTGCTAATTAAGAAACATATTGAACTTCAATAGGATTTCTAGTATAAGATAATATGAATGTGCAATCACTAATTAAGAATAAAATGCAAGTATAGAGTATAATTTAGCTGCACATATATAATAATGCACTGAGTTTGCACCAATGTGATTAATTACATATTTATATGCGAAAATTCCTAAAATCAACATGATTTTTTATATGCGGAAATTCGTGAAATCAACATGATTTTAATTTGCCATAGCCATAGCAAGGTAGCAAGCAAGAGTTACTATTTACAGTACTTGCCATTTTCTTGTGTTTCTTACTTCTGGCCTTTGTGCCTCTAGCGTAGGAGATTTGAACCACTTCAAAAGAAGTTGCACCATTCAAATCACGGGGGTAGCATCCATTTCTTAAACAAGTGATTTTTTTATTTACTCAACTCTTTTAAGATCCTAATCTTTGTAGATTTTTTTTTTGTTTTTTTAAGTTTTTATTTGTGGTTATTACTGCCAAGCTTGTAGACAAGTTTTCATTGAAAAAGAAATCTTGTATGACGCTTTCTATATGCTAAGTTAGAATTCATTATATCCCCTTTAAACTAAGACTTGTATTCTTGCTCTATAAACTACTATGAACTACTAATTTGTTGTATTATATCTGTAGATACAGGCACTCAAAATCATTGATAATGGCTAACTTTTAGTCCTATCTTTTTTCATGTCACTATAAAGTTGGTTTGATTAAATCATGCTTTCTCCACACTAGTAACAACTCGTTGAAACTTTATTGAAAATACTCTAGTTGTTAGTTGGTATCATAGATCAGCTTATTTTAATCTTATTTGAGCCTCGTGCTTTTTTAATTTATGATTTATTACAAAACAAAAGGAGATGATGAACATTATGCTCCTGCAATTTCAATTGTTGGAAAAAGTAGCATTTTGAATGCACCAGTTGGTGAAGACAGAACAATAGTAAGCCCTGTCCGTGGCACTACACGTGATGCCATCGATATAATAATGTATTGGAGGAAATTGCCAGTTTTGATTCTTTTCGTGACAATCCTTTAATTTAATTTTTGTGAACAATTATAAAAGCTACTACTTCTCAGTAAGATGTTTTATGTACATGACATTAAAAATTCAGAAAGGATTTTGTTAGTTATATGTTTTTTTAACCTAGTTTATATTAATTTACTTGGACCATAATTATATCCCTTCTCTGTATTTTTTTTTTTTTTTGCAAGTAGGTGATAGCACTCAACTTTCAACAATTATTGTTTCAAACATTACTCAAAATATTGGGTATGTATTTCAACATCTTTTAACTACATTAAAAGCTATTCTTTTAAATAACTTGGAGTGGATTTTTTTTATAAATTAAAAGATAACACCACCTTATTTGAATGATATTCTAGGTACTTTAGTAAAGATATCCAGGATCTAATAATGATGCATCTTGATTTTTATTTTGTAAAAGTTTCAGGTGATATTTTTTTAATATTAAACCCATTTAATTTAGGATATTTGCGAAAGTTTGATCATTATGGCGGTGTTATTTTTTCATTATGTTATGTTGGATTGTAACAGGTGTTTTACATTTATCAAAACAATCTTGTGGTTTAGTATTATGTATTTCATCTATGTATGATGTTAGATTGGTTTATTTAGAATTATATATATAATTTTTTTGTTATTATTTAAAGCCAACACTCAGCCATTTTTCTCTCCTAAATCACCAAGAACATGCTGAAGCTTTGGGGTGAGGGGAGAAAGCAAAACCTAAGCCCTAGTTCAATTTCAATCTATCATATTTTCCAATCCGCAACTCCGATTGACGAGCTGTCAGCGGCCATGTGTTTGTCACAAAATTTTCTTCAAATCCATTAGAACAAAGTGATAAGAGAATTTCATTTTCTCACCCAGTCTTTCCCTCTTCAATTTCAAGAATTTGGGTTCATGGGTATTGAGATTTTGTGTTTTAATGATATTACGTGTGCTCTAGTGGTAAGGAATTACTGGGTTTTGCTTCGATCATCCGTGAGAACGGTAAAAAATCTTTGAACCCTTGTGAATTATTGAAATTGATAAACTCTATGTTAATTTTAGTGATGTTGTGTGGAATTAGATTGAATTATGTGTTTTAGAGACAAATTAGTGATAGTGGAAGCTTGACATTGAACTTTGGGTGCTGGAAATCTAATTGGTGTGTACTTGGAGAAGTGGAAGCCTGTGGAAGGAGGGCACTTTTGAGGCATTCTGAGATTAGGGGGAAATTGGCCAAGGTATGGTTTTGGTTTTTCGTAGTTAGTATTTAATGTCACGCAAAAACTAGGCTAGTTATCCGTAGGATAAGTTGAAATATGTGAATTCTTAATGTTTAGTGAATAAAAGTGATAAATGTTAAGTTTGATGGAAATTTTAGTTGGAAATTGTTGTATGGACTTGACAAAATTATGTGTTGAAATGATTGTGAAGTGGTTGAGATATATGTGAATATGGTTAGTGTTGAATTGAGTGAGTGGTGTTGATTTGATTGTGAATTGGTTGGTTTGGAGTTGATAAAATTGTATGTTGACATATTGAAGAGTGATTGGAAAGCATGTAAATATGATTGAGGAACATTGGGGGCTGTTTTGGTTATGAATCAGTTGGTTTGAATTAAGAATTTTAGAAAACTAGAGGATTTTCAAGTTTTAGTAAAAATCTAATTTTGACCAACTTCGGCAGGCTATAACTTAGCTTCCAGAATCCTAAATTGGGTAAAACTTATTTTAAATAAAAATTGGATTCGTGAAGTTTGTGACATTTGAAGAACGGATTGAAAACGATTTTTAACGAAAAAGTTATGCGCATTCGAAGTTGGATGTGAAAAACTAATTTTTCTGACTTAGCAGCTTTTTGCAAATTTTGTTAAGCTTGCGTACGCAAACATGCACGTGATGCAGACCCTAGCCTTTGCCCAGACATCCCACGCATGCGGGCATGATATGCGTACGTGAAATGGGCAAAATTACAGGTCCGCATACGTGAAACATGGCATGCATACGCAGAATCCCTGTTTTCTAAAAATGATATTTTCAAGTTTTAAATTATTCCTCAAGCTTTTCAAATCTCTTTAATACCCGTTTAGAGTCCCAAAGCAAGTTTTTGAACCTTAGAACAAGAGTGAATAGGTTAAATGAATTAAGGGAATATTGAGAAGAATGTGTGAAGTGATAATTGAGTAATGAGATGTCGGTAAAGTTGAATGAGAATTGATAAAGATAATGATAATAATAATGAAATGTGACTGAATTGAGATATGATTGATGATGAGGTTAGCTATGAGAAAGAAGAATGTTGAGAACTGAGTTTAATTATGAAATTTTGACTGAATATGAGATAATTGTTGAATGAGATAACTGGGCAGTGGCAGTAGTAGTGGTTCGTTCCACTTGCTTTGGGTCAGTGATTGAGACGCTTGGGCAGTAGCAGCAGTAGTGGTTTCTTCCACTTGCTTAGGGTTGAGTTTGTAAACACCCGCCTGGATAGTACGTAGTAATGGTTAAATCCACTTGCTTTGGGTCAAGCGTGTAGTATGCAAGGGGTTGTGGCTCAGACCCACTTGCTTCGCGAAGTGGTGTTTCTCTCCAAGGTTAGCTACCAGAACATGTCGGATTGGCTATATAACCGATAGATGATAACATCAGTCATAAGACAGGCATATATCATATGCATTTGTATGTTTTGCATGAGTGTTCATTACTTTGGTTTATCTAATTGATTAGCCATGCTTATCTGCTATTTGTTCTACTTGCTGTAATTGCTATCTATACTTGTGCTTTCCTTGTCTTCTTTGTATGTGTTTACAACTGAGAGCCTTATGCTGGCAGAGGTGACGATGAGAGTAGTTCTACCGGTGATTAGGAGATTTGGATTAACGGGATGTGAAGAGTTAGATTAGAACTAGAATCCACAAATAGGTAAATTAGCAATGATAGATGACTCTAAGAAGTATCTATAAGATAACTGTTAGTTTAACTCTTTTAAGTTAATTATTTAGTTGCGTAAATTTTCCGTTTTGAATTTTATGCTATGATCAATCTATATGCTCTCTTGTTGGAGTACAATTGAATTTAAACTCTTGATTTAAAATTTTGAAGGTTTAGAGAACCTTTACAACTCTAAATTTATTCACTAAGGTTATTATTTGGATTAGTGTGCTACAATGTATAAACCAAATTTGAGTTTTACTCCAAACACAATTTCCAATCATAACTCACCCCATGGCATGTAAATATCTTGGTGTTAGAGCACCATCTCTTGACAAAGACAAAGAACAACGCATTATTAAAGGTAAAGTCTCTCACTTACCCAACATGAAAGATAAACTTCTTCCTCCAAATAAGAGAGGAGTATGTTTAGTAGTTCCTCAATCGAATTCCTATTTCTCCTCAGAAATAAGACTCTTCTGCTCTTATTACATAAAAGTAACTATAAATATTAGAGATACAGTATTAACCTGTTTATTTATATGTCTAGTAATGTGTCACATCATACATACATACATACATACATATATATATATATATATCAATTAGTATTCGTATTGCATGTCATTACTTCATTTGTTGATATTTTTTTACCTTTTGTTTATCTTTTCTATACTAAATACTTTCTTTTCACTTCACTTCCTTTCACACGTTATCAAAGTCGAAAAAAATTTTCTCCACTTGTTCCTTCATCAATACAATCAATAAGAAGAAAAAGACTTGAATTATCATAATTATTGAATCAAGATACCAGACAATATTTTTTATAAGTGTTGCTTGACGAGCTATCTTAATATTAGTTTTCATATATTTTGTTATAGTTGGATTGGGTGTGAGACATATCATGTGAATCACCTATCTTATACAATAATAAAGGTTGCACTTTAAGGTGTATCAAATAAAAATGAGTTCAAGGGATATATTTCAACCTTAAAATTATTTTAACTTTTAGCAAATGACTAACATAATTCATGAAATTTGTTTGCAAGGTTCTATGGGATTCAAAAAATGGAGCAAGCAAGTAGATCATATCATGGTAATAAATATTCAGAAATAAAAGAGTATTTCTTTTCTATTAGTGTATTATGATGAATAAGTTTCATGTTTTCTTACAGGAAGAAGTGTGAATGGCTTACAAGTGACATAAATGTATTTCATGAATAAAGTTTATATTATGTATTTATTTTCCAAAATATGTGGATAGATATTTGTATGATTTTTAAGTTGTTGAATGTTTTTATAAATAAAAGTGATATGTAATTTTACAAGAGTGCGCTTTTGTCTTAGAGTTGAAAGTGTGTGTTATAAGAACAAAGTTTACCATAGAAAATAGACGCATAAGATTCTTCTATGAATAAGGTTGATCTATATTTCTATAGAAAGATGTGTATCATTTGTGAAAATTATATATAGTTGTTTCTTTATCAACAAACTTCTATTTATTCATAATCAAATATAAATAATCTCTTTAGAATATAAAACTCACATAATAAAACGAGAGAAAATACATAATTCAAAATGACATTTGTCTATGTAACCTATAATCTTAACATAATGTTTTTAACTGCTACAAAGGTTTGCATCTTTTTCATTATTACAAAATATGGGCTCATTTATAAGGATACGGTAATTATGTTGACTGAAGGTCGAATGAGCATGGTTAAAGTTTGGTTAATCACATTTGCTAATTCACATTTGGGTCATAAGTCATAACGAGTAGACTTTGCTTTTTTTGTTTTTGGTCATATAATAAACAAGTTTGTATCATATAAAAGTCGATATCAACTTCTTATATAATGAATTTAATTTACGTTATTCTTTTTAATGATGTTATGTCAATAATTCTAAATAGATGACAAGTCAATAATTTTAAATAGATGACAATAGATAGTAATCAACCAATCATCTTTTTCTAAATAGATGATAATAGATAGTAATCAACCAACCATCCTTAAAGAAAGTAAATTTATAAATTAAATTTATTTTATAATTATTCAATTGAAACATAAAATACGGATTAAATGCATTAAAGTTTCGGTGATAGAAAAATATTGAAAGGTTATATAATTTAATTTAGGAAATTGATATTTTGAGTTTAAACTGTACTTTATAAAATATGATTTATATGTTTATTTTATAATTTAAATTATAAATAATTATTTAAACTCATTGGTATGTTGATAAACAAATTATATATGTTTCTAAAGTAATTTTACATTATTATATTTAAATCCTAAGTTACTCTTTTATATTGGACATTTTGTAAAATTCACAAGTTACTCGTATATATTTCACTCTAATCCTAGCCATATGTTCCTTATTTTATAAGTATCATTATTATCCAATGCGTTTACCCCTTACCCAATCACTACAACAAAAGAGCAGTTTGGCGTCGGTTTTTTAATGCTTGGAACGGTTTTAACTGTTACTAAATGGTTTTGCGTCAGTTAGAAAAAGCGTCACAAATTTTAGCGTCGCCAGCTGACATAGTGACGGTTTTGGACCACCGTTGGTAAGGAGTATCGCTAAATTGTTTATGACGGTTTTAAAATATAAAACCGTTACTAATTTGTAACACTTGTAGAGGTACTGTGTTTCGCAACGTTTTGAAACTGTCGTTAAATTACTAAATCCTGTGACAGTTTTTCCTTATATTTCATAACTACTTTAAACAGTCATAATTTAACGACGATTTGCAACCGACATTAAGTTATTAGTTCTTATGACAATTTTTAGGCATATTTAGTGACTATTTAAACTGTCATAATATTTTTAGTGACAGTTTTTCTATTTAAAACTGTTACTAAGTTATTTATTCCTGTGACTATTTTTTCCTGTATTTAATGATTGTTTTAAATTGTCATAATCTCTCCAACATCAAAGCTTTCTTTTTATTAAATATCGACAGTCAATTCACCACAATCCAACCAGTTTTCAATCACAAACACACATAAGAAGGTTCAAACACAATCAAGCAGTTATATCAAGTAGAGCAATTAGCAATTAGACATAATTATTCACGTAGGCAAACCAATTACAATATGTACACCCAAACAATGTCACATAGATGTATATGATGAATGCCTGCCCTATGACTGATGAGTCTCATCTGTCGGTTATCAAGCCAACCCGATAAGTCCGGTTTGCTAAACCCTTGGACTGTTTCCCGACGCGCATCCTCATGAGTCTATGCATAGCTTTTTCTCATATATATATATATATATATATATATATATATATATCAAATTGCTCAATGGGGGTACCATTCCCGGAAATTTATACGTGCCCGGTCACCCTTACGTCGTAGGGTCAATGGAGTATCGAGTCTCAACCTAGAATACGTGGTGGCAAACCACGGTACTTTACCCAGGAAAACTCGTATCTCAAATAAAAGAAGTGCAAAACCCACATATTCATTTATTCATCATCATTTCCGCACTTCATTAACAATTCATATCAAATCAATCATCATTCAAGCCATAAATCATTTTTTCTCAAACATAAATTTTTCTTTTTAAAACACTGTCACCATCCACAACATCTTCTCAAAACATTTCGAAAATCACACCAAAATAAAAGTTTTTTCTAAAAGATTCAAAATCATTCATCCTAAAACAGGATGTAGTAATAAAAATTCCTCAGCTCAAGACTTTAGGGAAGAATAACCTGCCTCATTTTTTAAACTCTTTAGAAATCCTCAAAATCATAATTTCTTAGATTGAAATCAATTAAAATGGAGACTTAAAATCAAAACCAAGGCATGTAAGCCAAAAGTTCCAAACTAATTTCAAAACCAAAACTACATAAGCCAAAAAACCAATTTCTTTTTATCCTTAAATCGAAAACTCTCCCAAAGGCTCGAAATTGTTTAGTTAAAATTTAAAGAATACTTCTTTAATAAAACTTCAAAACGTAGGTTCTTTCATATTTAAATTAATCTTAGAACATATACTTTCCGTAATCAGATTAAACTCAAAAACATCTATTTCTTAATAAACCAAGAACCAAGTAATAGAACCTTTCAAATTCATTCTTTTTCTAAATCAACTTTTAAAACAAAATCTTAAATTTCATGAAAATTCGGCAGCATCTCCCTTAAAACTTGGACTTTGCCACTCTTTTCGGGTCCCAACCAAACCATTTTGTAGCCCCTTCCACGGCTCAAAACCAAGTCAGTTTAATTCCAAAAAATTCATATTTCAAGAAACAACTTTAAACTCAAATTATTTTCAATGAACGAAACTCGTTTCCAAAACTTTAAAGAAATAATTCAGCAATCGCCCATTCAACAAAACCAAACAACAATCCAATCAAACAACAATCACATTCATCCAAAAACAACCCAACAAATACATAAGACTTACACAATCACTAGAAGTACATTTATCACATTAATATCCATTTATAGCAATTCTAAGTAATAAAATTAAGTTCTTTAAAAAAAGCTCCTACCTCGACATGTTCAAACCACAATCCAAATGCCTCAAGGAATTCATTTTCTCTCGACCCGAAATCAATGGCAACTGAAACCTCAGCTTCGCTTGCTTTCTCAAAAGCAGAATAGCCTCCAACGCGATGTGCGACCTCAATTTCTAATTCCTAAAACATTAATATCATGGAAAATCTTAAAACACATAATGAAAAACTAATGTTGGGGATTCTAAGATAGAGACACTTACTAGAATAAAAGGAACGGCGCAGCAGCCACATCAACACTTACGCGACATGCAACATCTGGACTCAAACTTACGTTACCAAACCTCAAAGTCTTTAACTAAACATAATCGAACACTAAGGCAGGAGTTTTCGAAATGTAAATACTTACTGTGATGAGAAAACGAAGCGGCAGCAGTCTATGAACCGGTTTGACGAGATCCCCGGCAGGCACCTCAAGCAGCAGCGGTGACCATACTCCGGCGACGATGACTGAAACTAACATGCCGCGACAAATAAAAATCCCGGAATCTTAAAAGAAACGGAAACCAAACTCAAAATCCTTACCGACAGTGGATCTCGACGGCGGCAGTGGCGTTCTCCGGCAGCAGAGGCTCAGCCACCCCCTCCAGGAGCGGCGGCGGAGCAAGCGACGGCGGCTGGACACAGCAATGGTGGCAGAACCGGCTCCCTCTCTCTCTTCATGCACTCTTTCTTCGCAGTTCAGTTGCTCGACGGCAGCAACCAACGGGACGACATCTCCTCACCAGCGGCAAGACCCTTGGCGGCTGAGCTCGTGAACGATGGCGGTGCAGAGGCAGTTTCTTCCTCTCCCATGCGCGTCTCCCTCTTCCCTCAATCTCTCTCTTTGTGAACTCAAGGGAGATGGCAACTTGGTGAGGGTGAACAGCAGCGACGAACAGAAATGGCAGCTCCCTGGGCGACGACGGCGGCGAGCTTCTCCTCCCCTGACGCTCCCTCATCCTCAGGTCTCCCTCTTCTCTCGCGACCCCACTCTATTTCCTTTCTCATTCTCTGTTCCATGAAGTTGCTGCATGGTTTGGGATGAAAAGGGATTTTGGCGGCTAAAGAAGGAAAGGGTAGCAGTTAGGGTTCATTTGATGAAAGGGGAAAATGTGTGTTAATTAGGATTAGGGTTTGTACGTGAGAATTGAGGATTTTGGGGTTTAATTTGAAAACTAATTGAAGCATTAAAATTACTTTAAAAAAATATTATTTATTGCATCAAATTGCTATTTGATTTTCATTCAAATACTCTAATTGAAAATATAATACATTCTTTATTAACAAAACTTAAAGTATTTAAATATAAAGATATTATCATATAAAAATCTTATTATTCTACAACTACTAATTTATAATTTAAATATAGAAATTAATTTAATAATTAAAAAATTAGATAAAATTTTAATTTAAGTATCTAATCATCATTATTTTTAAATTTCTAAAATAGACTTTAAATAATAAATAAAAAAATAATCTAAAATTATAGAATTTAAATAAAAATATTAATTTATTTTAAATCCACTTAATCGAAATTACCTTTAATCATCTTCAATAAAATAATGTATGATATTAAAACTGTAAATAAATAAGTATATAATTTAAAATTAATTCATAATAACTTTTAAAAAATTCTGGCCTTACATACCAAATCTTCAAACTCCACATAATTTTGTAACCCAACCACGTCTCTAATGAAACTATTAAGCCCATTTAGAAAATATGCAATAATACCCTCCTTATCTACATTCACATTGGTTCAAATCAAAGATACTCTCATCTCCTTAAAATATTCATTCACACTCGTACTGCCTTGTGAAAGTCTTTGGAGTTTATTATAAGGAAAAGTATATACAACCAAAAGATTATCAGTCAAAAACTAAATAAAATTATATTAATTTATATTAATAATTAATTTTAAATTTTTTAAATTCAAAATTTAAAAAATTTTAAATTGATTAAGTAAACCTAATTAAAACCTATAAAAACCTTCCTCTTCTCTCTTATATTAACCTACCCACATCCAACAATCACACACAAAGTCTCTCTCACTGTCAGACTCTCTTCGCCTCCCCCACTCCGAAACGCCGAGCCCTCGCCTCTGTAGACTGGAAGATTCGAATCATAACACGAATCCAAAATCCTAGGGCCGAGAAAGGAATCTACAACGAGTACAACTACAGCAAGTTTTGCCTATGACAACTCACAGACTACCACAAAATCATCTTCATCGACTCCGATATCATCGTGCTCCGGAACCTGCACATACTCTTCCACTTTTCTCAGATCTTGGCCACGGGAAACGACCAAACGATATTCAACTTGGGTATCATGGTGATCGAGCCTTCAAACTGCATGTTGGCGACATTGATGAGCCTCCGAGACGACATCGTTTCATACAACGGAGGTGACTAAGGGTTCCTGAACGAGGTTTTCGTGTGGTGGCACAGGTTACCGAGGAGGGTGAACTTCTTGAAGAATTTCTAGTCGAATTTGACGCTGGAGAGGAGGGTGAAGAACGGTTTGATCGGTTCGGAGACAGCGGAGGCGTACGCCATACACTACTTAGGGTGGAATTGTTCTCTCATCTTGTGCTCAAACGGGAGAGTTGGAATAGGGTAGGATAGTGCATGATTACATTACAAGAAATGGGATTCGAATTGATTCGTATCTGGCCACTGGGTTGGTGGATCTGTATGCAAAGTGTGGCGGTCTTGAGAACGCAAGAGATGCGTTCTAGTCATGCAATGATAAAGATGTACAGAAATATAAAAAAAAACATTCATTTACTATGAAAAAAAAAACATCCTAATACTTAACAAAAGAAATATTCAACTATATTTTAGTAAAAATAATTAAATATCTATAAAATTTAAAAAAAAATTATGAAATTCTTAAAGAAATAGAAACATTCACATTTGTAATACAAAAAAATTCGAAAAATATATAAAAGAACATCCATTTAGTATGAAAAAGAAACATTCTGATACTTAGCAGAAGAAACATCCATATATATTAACTCGTAGAGATTTTGGATTCACTCAAAGATATTTGGCTGATTTTTGGCTAATACCCTTTTGGTTCCTAGCATTTCTCTTATTATAGCTCTTATTATAAAGGTGCTTATGGTCATGGGAAGGGATAAATCTCTTTTTCATCAACCTCTTCGTTTCATCCCATGTATCCATTAATAGTTCTTCATATCTAAGCCGCTCCTCTTGTAATTGTGGCTGCCACCTTTATTCTCTTTGGTGTAAATTAAATATGACATGAGAATAATTGCTCAATTTTTAATTTTCACTCAAGATAAGCTTTTGGATTACACTTTTCTTTGAAGGATGAAATCTTAACCTCCACTTTCTCAATTCTGTCCTCTTTGATCTTAACCTCCATTATCTGTTCTCTTCCTTCCATCATTCTTCTTTCTACGTACATCATCATCATAAGGTTTGATGAATGCTAAATATTAATTAAAAAAAATTCTAAAATTAAAAATCTCAAATTTATTGTAAATATAATTTTAAATTAGAATTTAATATTCTCAAAATTTAGATTAAAATGTAATAATTTAAATCAATAACCAGAAATTTAGACTCGTGTTGTTTCTCTTGAACTCACAATGTAATGCATTAAGATTGGCTATGAAAGTTGGAGGGTTTGCATTGATCGCAGTTACGAAAAATTAAATTGACTAGAAACTAAAAAAAACAATTAATAACTAAATTGCAAGAAAATAGAATTGATGAGCAAGTAAAAAACTAATAAACAAGTATGAGATAAGAGGACAGCAATTAAAATGAGAACTACAACAAGAAACAACTAAATTAAACTAAAAGTGATTAAGACAATTAACTAATAAAAGAAAAAATTCAAATGCTAAAAGAGTCTTAACTGTGATTGAAACTTAAGGATCACTATCTTTGTCAATAACCACATAATTGTTAAGAGTTAATCTATTTCATCAACCTTTACACATTGAAAAAAGTTAAGTAGGCATAATTAGCACTAATTCATAAATCTTAAACAACTTATTAATTTAATTTAGTAAAAAATTTAATGAAAATAAGATCAACTAACAATGCTAAATTATGAATCAAAATTAGATATTAGTAACTCAAGGTTACCCAAATTCTCAACCACAAGTCTGTAAGGTTAAAAAGAAAAAATTTATTTCATAATTAATGTGAACATTTCATTAACCATTTGGTGTATATTTGCCTAAAAATAAAACATCATAAATTGTAAGAATTAAAAAAAGTACAATTATCCACTACAAAAATTTAACACTAACAACTCAAATAAATACGAATAAAATATAAAAAATTAAATTCATTAATAAAAAAAATTCATATAGTTCATAATAAACTAAGAGATTCTAAACAAAATAGTGTAGAGAAACAAGAAAATAAAAATAAAACTACAATTAAATAAAATTAAAATTTAAAAGTAGAAATTTAAAGTAAAATTTTAAAAAACCTAGAGAGAAGTTGAAACTTTTCTCGCTATAAATATAAATTAAGAAAATATCAAAAGTGAGTATATGAAAAGTTATCTTTCATCTCTCTTCAAGCCTTGACTCATAATTCTCCAAGAGTAAACTAAAATGAGCCAAAATAGCCTCCAAATCACGAGTCACTTGTCAACTTAAATACTTACATGGATGAAAGTGATTGGGGAGCATTCTAAATAGACTACCTAAATAAAAGCTAAACCTGCCAAAATAAATATAACAAAACACGATGACACAAAGTGAAGCAACCTTAGGAGAAATTACAAGTGTGTTAAATTGATTGTAAATGTTATAAAATGTCAAGTATAAGACACACATATCAGAAAATACTAATAATGGTATCAGCTTTTCTTTGCCTTTACTCCCATTAGTATTTTACAATAAAATAGTATATTATTAATTAGTACATTATGAAAATCAAACGTCGATGAGCATATTATTATTTTTATATTTTTACCTTATGTAAAATGATATGAGCGCCATGTTGTGGATGAAGTAAAGCCATAGTCATCGGAGCATGAGTATAAGCTGGAGAAAGTTCAAATGAAAAATGTTGTAGAATCAATGATAAAGCCATCTTTGCTTCTAATAACGAGAAGTTTTGTCCAATACAGATTCTAGGACCCCATCCAAATGGCAAAAAAGAAGCTTTGCCATTTGTCGCCTTAAATACTCCTTCTGAAAATCTTTCAGGATTGAAATTCTTTGCATCATTACCCCAAAGTCTGAAATCATGGTGAATCAAAACAATTGGGAAGAAAATTTGCACTCCTTGAGGCAAATTTAGGTCTCCAAGTTTTATATCTTTGGCGGTAGTTCGAGTAAGTCCAGGTACCGGTGGATATAACCTGAGAACCTCATATAATATCATAGTCACCTGTTATAAGAGATTTATATTAATAAGTATTGAGTAAAAAGTGTTTCAATTTGTCTTCTTAATACTTAAAATTAAAAAAAAATAAAATAATTCAAAATTTTATTTATCTAATATTAAAAGAATTTAATTTTATTTGATTCATTTTCAGTGTAAAGTAGTTTTACACATGCAACCAATGTAATGTCACAATATCTTTCATATTAATCACGTGAATAATCATCTAAAAAAATGAATGTATAATTATATAATAATGGTATATAAAATACTTTTACACTGTCAATGTCTCAAAATTAAGTTTATATTAAAATGTAAAAAAAAAGAAATATATTGAACCTTTCATGGTTCAATAAAAGTAATAACTCCATCTATAATTTTTTACAGATAATTTTGTACTCACAAATTTATTTAGACATCTACCATTATAAAAAAATAAAAAAATAACATAATAAAATTTAATTATCAAATATACGATAAATTAACAATTAATATTAAGCTTTACGCATAACAAAAACACAAAGAATAATAAAAATGAAAAGTATATATACATTAATATAAATTTAGTAAATTTATGATCTTGGAAAGAATTTGAGAGTAGTATTCAGTAGAACTGTCTTTCTTAAGCAGTTTCTTATTTTTTTTCTCGTTCTTAGTTTTTGTTTATTTTTTTTTAAGTCACCAAAAAAAATATCAAGATTCGGTCTAAAGAAGAAACCCGGACCCAGTCGATTTGGACAAATTTGGCTTGGTTTCATTTAGATGTAATTGAATTCAAAGTATAAAAACTCTTTTCGGTCTAATCACTCAACCGAGTTAGGTTCAAGGTTTGAGTCAGCCAGACCCAGACTGGTTGGGAGAGTAAATAAGGGGATATAGAGTCATACACACACAGTATTTTGTAATGGAATTCGTACTTCCACAATTCTTCCATCTTCGTACTCAGACTCAACAAACAGTAGTCAACCTAGTCTTTGTTTGATGATGGAGGAGGAGAAGAAGGACAGTGATGATGGTGACTCATGCTCTAGTATTATACTCTCAATCTAGTCTTTGTTTGACCCGAAAATATTAAGTTTTAATCAGATTTAAGTTCCGATAAGAGTGTAAATAAGTGGTCTAATCAAAATGTTGGATCGAGTCAAACTCGGATTCACTCGGATCGTGATATGATTGATATCTAACTACACATAGCAAGTAATGTCACAAGGACACAAATCAGAATACTTACAATCTTAAGGCGATTTAAGCCATCAAGGTGTGGTTTCTGGCTACCAAAGACCTGCAAGACTTCCTCCCTTGCCCGAGCTTGCCAATAAGAATGCTTACTGAGTAACACCATGCTCCAAACCAGCAAAACTGAAGTCGTCTCTTGTCCCGCAAAGTAGAACAATTTACATTCGTCGATTACATCTTCAACACTCATTCCATTATTCTTCTTTTTTCCATACTCTTCAATTTCCTTCTGATTTGATTCCAACAATATACCCAGTAAATCATCTTTTGCTGTCTCACCTGCTTTTAGCGCTTTCTCTTTCTTATTAATTATTTTCTTAAGTGAAGTTTTTATTTCTCTGTCGATTTCCTTCATCCTCCTATTGTTACGAGTAGGTAAAAACCTGCAAATAAACATAATTAATCTTATAATTATTTCAATTCTCCTAGTACTAGAAAGTAGTGACGAACAAACAAAAAATTTGGTATTTGAAATTAATAGACCACTTCAATAAAGACACTAAAAAAAGATACTAAAAATGTCTTTTTTTTTAAGGACGTTTACATGTGTTATGATATTATAGAACATTTTTATTAAATTGATTAATAATTTATTTTTTAATAAATCAGAACAAAATCGGTTTATTATAGCAACAATAATAAACCCAATTGTCCGCATTATAATTATTAGACCCGATTTGATCCGATCAATTTACACAATCTAAACCGAATCATGTTTAAATTTTTTGATAAAAAGACAAATATCCCCTGATTTTTGTTTAAAAAAACAAAAAAAATCATGATCTAGTGGATTATGTAAATTAGTCGGTTCAATCGGATCTGATAACAATTGGATTTATTGTTATTGTTATAAAAAATCGATTTTATTCTAATTTGTTAAGAAATTCAAAAATAACCGATTTATTAATATGTCCAATAATAATGCGATACATAAATATCTTTACAAAAAGTCGTTTTATGCGTATGAAAACTGAATCCCTAATAAATTGATTAGCTTATCGGAAATATCTTAATTCAAAATAATAAAAATTATTTTTTAATTGTTCTTCTCTTTTTATTTTCAACGCCTTAAATATAGTTTTTTTAGTTATCAAAATCGAACCAGTAATCGACATGATAAAGTTATTGGGTTAATAGTTCAACCGATGAGTCAATGGTCAAACTGTTTAACCAGATAATAATTAAATAAATATATAAAATTATAATACAATATTTATTAAAAATAAAAATTAATGTTTAATATTTCATATTATTTAAATTTAAATAAATTATATATAATTACCTCATTGCTTTAATATATATATATATATATATATATATATATATATAAATTATTAGATATAAATAAAATTAACCTTATACGTATGAACTATTGTAAAGTTGTTAGAGCATTCTCCTGTGAACTTGGTTATTATATATTTTATTATTAGTCTATAATAGTCAAAAAAGTAAGTTTGATTTAGCGACAAGAATGCTGAAGTTTTACATAAGGTTCATAGTTCGAGTCCCATTCCTGCCAGTGCAATAGGTTTGACCATTATTAAACCGGCCAAACTACAGTTCATTGAATTTTCGGTCTAATCCGATTTTGATAATTATATTTTTTTTCTTATATATTTATCCATTCATTATCTGTATTTCAATTTTAGAGTCTACTTGTTATAATATTCATGGGATAAAAATTTTTTATAAAAATAATTGTTCTAAATTTCTCATTTTTTTAATAGTTTTTCCTATTCAATTTGCAATTATTATTACACTGCATCTTAAGGTTTGTCTGGATTCTTGGGACACAAATACCAAAAAAAAACGACACACAGAAAAATCTATAGAAAGAAAGACAGAAACAAATACACAAAAAGATTTTATTTCCCAAAAATAGAAATTTGTTTGCCCTCATCAAAAGTTGAGAAACAAAATTTGGTTGAAACTTGAAATAAAGACATTTTTTATCATCTTTATTTTTATTTTGTCCTGATAAAAATGTCAAATTTTTAATATTTACTCGTCTCTCTATATCTCTATCTTTTCTTTTCTTTTTCTACTTTTTCCAATTTTAAGAAAAGAAATCTTGATGATGATTAGGTTTGTGAATTTTGCTTTGGATTGATGATTTTTAACAAAGGGGAGTGTAGTAATTTTTTCGTTTATGCATGTGTCTCAAGATACAATGTTTAATTTTATGTGTCCATTGTGTTGAACGTAAATGTCATTTACACATCATTATCTTGCATTAATTATAAGCCACATTTGATTTGTAAAGTAATCTTACCTCGATCCGGGAATATAAACTTTCATCACAACTTCCATGGTAAGTTTAAGTTGCTCTCTTTGAAGTTCAAATATTCTTATTCCTTCTTCGTAGCTACTTCCGAATGCTGCTCGAGAGATAACATCACCGGCTAGATTTTGAAAAGAAGGCCACACATCTATTTCGCATGATTCATTCGACGATATCATTTTCTCCCATTTACATATGATGTCATTGCAACTTTTGAAGAATATTGGTATCATAATCTGTGAAGCAATGTAGAAAAAATAAGTCAAAATAAGTTTCTAAAAAAAGAAAAGAAAATATGTGTTACTTGTTCCTAACATATACATTACGAGCTCAAGTTATTGCAAATTATGCCATGCCGAAATTGAGGAACGAAGAAATTTCATACTCGTCATTTAAATTTAGATATATGTACGTAGTGAAAATAACCTTCAACTTTTCTGAATGAAATGCAGGATTGATTATTCTTCTATGTTTTCTCCACTTCTCACCCTCATGGCCACCAAGCCCATTAACCAATAATTTGATCAATGGATTTGTATTTGGCTTTCGAAAATCATAGTTCTTGTTGAATACATCTTTGATTAGTTCAGGATCTGTGACTATCACTATTGGTATTCCTCCAGACCAGAAAAAAGAATTCTTTCCTGTATACCACATACAAAGAACTTCATAAGAATTATTTTATTTGAGAATTAGTCACTAAATATCTATGCCAATTTGCCAACCGGCAATACAAAGTTAGAGAAGATGGTTGTTGTGAAAGTTCGCGGAGTTGTGACGTAAGAAGAAAGAGAAGAGGGAGAGAGAAAGAGAAGAGAGAGATGGCAGAATCAGAAAGAGAAAATAAAAGGCACAATTCAAAAATAGTGAACCACATTTTACATAGAAGAATAAAAAGGTTTACATACACATAAAGCTAATTAACTTCTATTTATTTTTTTACATTTCATAACTAGCTTAGTTGCTGCTTCACTACTACTTGTAACTAAATTGATGTTTAACTTACACAACAATAATACATCCTCCTACATGCCCCCACAAACTAGAGAGTGAATGTTCACTAGTCCAAACTTGGAATATGCATGGTTGAAAGTAGGGGCAGAGTTTAGTTAATACAAAGGGGCTACGGCCCTCCAAACTTTGGTTAAAAAAATTAATAGTATTTTTTTAGAAAATAAAAAATAGTTTAGTTTGCTCAAATATTTTACTATGACTTAAAATATCAAAGTTCAATTTTCATCTCTTACTTTTATTACACAATAGTTTTTAGTTTTAAACATTCAAACCTTATTAGATTTGGATTGAACTAAGTGTATTCGCATTTCGCAACTCTCTATTCAATAAGTAACACTCTTTCTATCTTTGAGTTCAAATATAAAAAATTAGGTATTTTTTATTTATGTAATTTAATATTATTTTATATTTTACTATTTATTTAATTTAATTTTTTATATGCTAAAAAATATTAGAATATTCAATAAGTATTAATATTATTGTATTTGTATAAATTGATAAAAAAATTCAATAAATATTATAAATTTTAGTATTTATCCTTCTAATTTTTTTTTTTACATATTTTACAAGATATATTCAAATTTTTGTATAAAATAATCATGAAAAATCAAAGAACTAATGCATTTTTAAGAGGAAGGCTAATATTCAAGAACGAGAACATATAATTTTTATAATATCAACCCCTGTAGATAGTTCTTCTACTTGAATGAATTACGAAGAAAGTGAGATACAACATTCAAAAGTTTAAAGAGTTACATCTGATGAGTTTGACCTTAATTCTTTAGAATGAAACACTGAAAAATAGCTTTAAATTTGGCAATATCATCCAAATCAAAGAGATGAGGTTAGACGAACTTATCTTAAATGGGTCCATATCAAAAATATCTTGACAATTATTTTCTATTTGGCCCCCCAAAATTTTATTTCAAGCTCCGCCACTGGTTGAAAGGTCTAGGAGCCAAAGCTTTAGTGAAAATGTCAGCGGTTTGGTTAGAGGGAGATAGGTAGGAGTTTGAGAATGTCCGCCAGAACCTTTTTTCTTGTGATGTGCCAATCAACTTTAATGTGTTTGGTGCATTTATGGAAGACTAGATTAGATGTGATGTTGAGGGCGGATTGATTATGACAGTACAAGGTAAATGGCTTAGGATGGTCAATTCTAAGGTCCTTGAGCAAGTACAAGAGCCACTGTTCTTCAACTGTGCCTAAAGCCATGGCCTGGTATTTAGCTTTCGAAGATAAGCGAGCCACCATGGCTTACTTTTTGCTTTTCTACGAAATAAGGGAGGTACCAAGATAAAAACATTATTAGCTAGGGACCGAGCATCGTGTGTCTGAGCATGTAGCCCAATCCGAGTCCGTGTAGCCAGAGAGTGAAATATCAAAATTTGAGCTGAAGAAGAGGCCAGCTGTTGGAGATGACTTGAGGTATCTGAGAAGGTGCATATGCCTTATTTGAAGTGAGAATTGGTGGGGCAATCGAGGTATTGACTAAGCTTGTCAACTGCGAAGGAGATGTCATGTCTAATATTTGTTAGATAGATGAGTCATCCGATGAGTTGTCGGTACTTGGATGTGTCTTCTAAACTTGTTCCTGAATTCTTGGTGAGTTGAGTGTTATAGCTCATAGGAGTTGAAGCAAATTTAAATTCTATTGTGCCAAAATCTTTGAGGAGGTTGAGTGTGTATTTGCGTTGATATAGAGAGATGTCTTTGCTATTATGAGCTACTTTCATTCCAAGAAAAATTTCAGTTGTCCTAAGTCCTTGATGGTGAATTTCGCATCCAACAATGCTTTGAGGGCATTAATTTCTTTCATGTCATCACCAGCTATAACTAAATCATTTACGTACACAAGAATTGCTGTGAATTTTCAATTTTGACACTTGTCACTTGGTGAAAAGAGAATGATCACTCTTGGACTGAGTATAGCCTGCTGCAAGAAGCACTTAGTTTAGCTTAGAGTTTCATTGTCTGCGTGCTTGTTTGAGATCATAAAGAGGTCTCTTAAGTTTACACACAGTGTTGTTTGGAACCTTTAGGTCTGGTGGTGCCCTCATGTATACATCCTCAGATAACTCTCCATGTAAGAATACTGTATTTATGTCTAGCTATTGTAAATGATAGCCCTTGACTATCTCAAGTGCCAAGATCAATAAAAAAGTTGTCATATTTACAATTGGACTAAATGTATTAAAATCATCAAAGTCCACGGTTTGTGTAAACCCTTTTGTGACTAGTCTAGTTTTGTGCCTTTCTACACTACCATCAGTCTTGTGTTTAATTTTAAACACCTACTTGCATCCTATGGTCTTTTGTTCGGTAGGAAGAGTAGCTAATAACCAGGTTCCATTTATCTTAAGAGCCAAAAGTTTATCGTTGATTGTCTTTCTCCAATAATCTTCCTTCACAGTGTCATTATATAACTTGGGTTCCAAAGTTGCTGATATGGATAATAAAAAGTACCTCAATTATTGTAATTGCGCATCATAAGATGTAATTATCTATTAGATACTTGCAAGATGAATTAACAGTATTGGAGAAGAAGACATACATACATTGATAATCCTTTAAGTGAGGGGTGATTTTCTTATTCTTTGAGGTCTAGTATTAGTGCTGGCTGATGCATCTGATTGTGTATGAGATGTATTATTTGTGGTTGACGTGCTATGATTTGGAATATCTTGATTAAGTATTTGTGTGTGATGTGTAATTGTGAGGTGCAGTAGGTATTTGTGATAATGTGTATTGTGGTGATTGAGAAGTGACGAAAGAATCTGAAGTGGTATGAAAGTGTCCAAAGGGATTAAAGTCATTGCAAAAAAAAATTGTGATGGATTTATCATATTCTTAGCAACACTTGGAACATTTGTGACTATTTGTGTTAAAGGAAAATAATTTTCATAAAAAAATATTTCTAGAAAAATGAATAATTCTTTGGATTTTAAATCCATAAGGATGTACCCTTTTGTATGTTCCTTGTATCCTAAGAAGATGTATTTTCTGACTCGATCGTCTGATTTTTTTTATTGACAGCAAGGGTTCTTGCATAACTAAGACATTCAAAAACTTTTAAATGTTTGATATCAGGGACCTCACTATATAAAATGCTAAAGGGAGATTGGTTTTCTAACTTGATGCTAGGGACCCTATTCATCAGATGCACTCATGATTTATTGCATAAAGGCAAAAAATATGAAAAAGATTATATTGAAAGATTAAATCTCTAGCAATATTTAAGATGTGTTGGGACTTTCGCTCCACAACTCCATTTTATTGTGAAATTTCAACACATGATATCTGATGAATTATGCCCTTTGATTTATAAAAGGAGTTAAGGTTGAGCCAGGTTGAACTACCTTAACTATTTTGCTGAATTGGTTTTCAATAAAAGCGATAAAAATTTTTACCAACTTAAAAATTTTAGATTTAAGTTTCAAAAAATAAACCCATGTAAACTTGCTTTTATCATCCATAATAATTAAAAAATACCTAAAATCTTGTGTGGACTAAACAAAAATGGGCCCATATATCAAAATGAACTAAATCAAATGTATTATTAAATTTTGTAGTGCTTACAAACAATGGTTACTTCTTTTGTTTGGAAAAATGACAAACATCACATGGTACCTTAAATCCTATACAATCTATGAATGAGTAAATGGTATGCATTAGCTGGAGTTTTTTTTTTAAAGAATTTGGCCTAATCTAATATGTCAAGACTATCACTACTAATGCATTTATTCTTGTGACTTGTGTGTACAGTGAAGGAGTTCCTAGTTGCATGCTATAATGTGTGAGTGATGTGATTAGTGAGGCATTGATTTGAACTTGAGACTTGATCTTGTTCATTCTTTAAAGGAATTTCGATGTGTACAAGCTTCCTGCTTCTTTAGCTATGCTAATCATCCTCCATGTACTCAAATTCTGTATCTCACAACTTTTGTCAGTAAAAGAGCATTTGCATTTTAAATTTTTAGTAATCTGGCTAACTGACAAGAAATTGAAATTGACTGTGGCTATGTATAGAACATTAGTTATATATAAGTCTTTAGATAAAGAAATGGTGCCAGAAATTGTTGTGATGGTGTGAGTGCCATCAGGTAGTATGACCATGATTGGTTTTATGTGAGTGTAACTTGTGAATGCATTCAAGAAATGACACGCATGATTGGTTGCTCTAATCAAGGATCCAAGAGTCAGAATAAAATAATTTAACTGACAAAAGATGTGAGATATGTGTACTCATATGCAATGCGTGTGTAATTATACCTAACTCAGGGTGGTTAGTGTTGGCACCAAGAGACTGTGAACTACCTTGTTGGATTAATGCAAGTAATGTTTGTTGCTGATCTTGCGTGAAAGAGAATATGGTGTTATTTTCCTCTTTTTGTTGAGAAATGCCTTGAGTACCGCTATCACCACTCTCGGCGGTAGTTAGATTCATAGCCATCGAGTTATACTGCTGTTGTTTCATGGAGAGGGGTGAAGCCCATGCTTTCTATAACATATGTCAATTAAATGTCCACTTTTGTGACAATATGAGAATACACGAGTGGGATTTCGGCCAATTCTCACACCCTTACCTCAACTCCCCCTTTCTCTACCTCTAGGAGCAAAATTTGAATACTCTATTGCAGCATTGTGAGTGACATGAGTAGCAAGCACAACCTTAGATTCAAGAATTTTAGGTGTGGACAACTGTCTTTCTTATTGAGTGAGAAGGGTAAAAGCATCATTGATGCTTGGCAGAGGCTTCATTGGCATGATCTGCAATCTGGCTACCGCATGTTGCTCGTTCAACCCTTTCAAAAAGCACACTACATATGTATCTTTCTTGTAGTTTCAAATGATACCAAGATCGCATGTACAAGAATCGTCACAATTGCAAGTTGGAATGGGGCAAAAATTATCAAGTTCTTGCCAAATTGCCTTTAATTTCGTGAAATAAGCACTAATGCTCAGCTCATCTTGTTTGACTAAGAATAGTTCTTCTTCTAATTTTGCGATCCTGAAGATGTCATCTTAGTAGTAGCGATGCCGTCAATTGCGCCAAATATCCGTAGCATTCTCGGTCCAAATAACGTTAAGATTTCTTCACTAATCGATACACTTAATCAAGACAGCACATAAATGTTGCATTTTTTCCATGCAAAAAAGGTAGCATCAGACTCTAACGGTCTTGGAATGCTATCATCAATGAACTAAATTTGTTCTTTCCTTTCAAAGCCAGAGTCATAGCACGTGACCAAGAATTGTAGTTTTAATGAGTGAGAACTAATGCCAGAATTTTCACATGGATGAATAAAGAAGGGGTTTGAAAGATCAGAACTCACATTTGTTAATGCTCATAGAATCTGGGCTTGAAGATAGGAAATTTGAGAGAGTAATCGAACTAAATTCTGAAGATCAGAAGGTGAGAAGCCTGATTTGAATTGCCATTATCAAATCCTGGATTCACCAAGCATGCAGTTTTCGGATTGTGTGCCATCGATGAAGCTTCTTCTCTTGGTCTCATTGATTGGAACCGCTATTTAAATTCGGAGTTGATTTGAGGAAGGGAAGTAGACAAGCTCTCATCAAACCCTATCATGTGAGTTCAAGAGAAGAGAAAAAAAGCAAGAAAGGGAGAAAAAAATTGAAAAGAGGAGCTAAGAATCGAAAAAATTCAGAAGAATAGAGTTGAGTCACATAACGTTCACCGCACCATGTGAAAGTTCAGGGAGTTTTGACCCCAAAAAAAAAGAGATGAGGGAGAGAAAAAAAAAGAGAGAGATGGCAAACACACTTTACAGAGAAGAGTAAAAGTATTTATATACATATAAAGCTAACTAACTTCTATTTGCTTCTTTTCATTTCATAACTAACTTATTTGCTGCTTCATTACTACTTGTAACTAAACTAATGTCTAACTTACACAACAATAGTACATCCTCTCTTATAGTTGTATAAAATACTATCCTGCAATGTAAAAAAGTGAGAATTTTTATTTTCTAGATAGTTGAATCAATTTTTACACAACACTTCACTATTTGAAAAACATTCTCTCTCTTCCTCTTTCTTTCTCAATTTGTCCGCTTTTTATTTTTGTTATTAGGTTTCCAACGGTGTTTCAAACAATGTGGAGAATTTATGTGTATTTTTTTATCATGAAGAGAGCATAAAATTGAGGGTTAAAATTGTGACTATCAATTTTTTTTAAATACAAAAATTTGAGGTTTAAATTTTGATTTTTTATTTTAAATTTTTTAAACATATAAATTTGACCCTCAAATTCGTATTTTAGTATTAAAAAAATTTAAATGTGCAAATTGGTCCGATTTTCTTTACGACAAGAAAAATTTTTTATTTCAACTCAAATCAGACCCTTCAATTTGTGCATTATAAAATCTGATCCTTAGATTTTTCTAGTTCTTTAACTTTGAGGGTCCAATTTATGACTTAAAATTAAAAAAATTAATTTAAACCCATATAAAAAAATATACTAATTATCCATTTTGGTGAATTACACACTATTTCTTTTCATATCTTAAAAAATTTGTCCAATTTGTTTTTTTAAAAAGATTTTTTTAACAGAAAAAATATTCTTTTATATTTGGATAGACTTTTTTAAAAAAATAAATACTTTTTTAACTCAAATAAACCAATCAAAAAAAGCTAACGGTTTTGATTCACCAGGTTTTTCACATATTTAATCATTCTTAAAATTTGAAATCTCAGTTACATCTATTTTCATGCTATGACAAAATTTATTACATAGCGTACATATAGTGTGTAGCATAATTTTTTTCACTACGTATCTATGCGATGAACCGTGAAATAAGACAAACTAATAACATTCTGGTGAATGACCACAACAATTAAAACTTGCTAGACAAATTAATTATGTGCTCATGTTAATTAAAGATGGCTTAAGTCCAAGAAACAACGTTTCCGATTGATATTATTTCTCTATTCTTTTTTTGTTCACATCATATTATGACGTATAAATGACACTATGAACTTATAAAAAATAAAAAATTTATCTTTAAAACCATAAAAAATATGTACAATAGAAATATACATAAAAGATTTTAAATATTATTTTTGTTAAGATATAAATAAAATACGCGTCTTCTTTCGTTTAAATTATACAAGATGATAAATGGACACAGTACAACACATATACATGGCTTGAAAATATATATGACACTTTGAAGGAAAAAAAAAGTGGATGGGCATACAAGTATATAACGAATGTCATTTTCTCAATAAATATCACTTTCTATGAGTATCTAAAACAATGTTGATGAAAGGTGATACAAAATAAAACCGAATTAATTTAGATAACACAATTCCATAACTAACAATTAGACATATCGTACCGTATTTGTTGAAGCATTGTAGGACATAAGGCTGCGTACGAGGAACAATATCATCATCAGAGGTGTTCATGGGTTTGGTTCTTGCTTCCCTTTGCATCTTCATAAAATCTTTCGAGTCTCCAACTAGAACCTTGTACGGTGTGCCTCGAAGGCCTTGATCTCTTAGCAACCTCTCAAGCTTCTTTGGTCTCAGCCATAACCAATTGAGGATCCTCCATCCCCATGAAAGCAACACAACTACTGTGGCTGCAGCGATAACAATAGTAGGCCATGCTGCTTCCATTTTCTTTTTTTCTCTGTGCGATATATTGGTGGTAGAAGCAAAATACAGATCGTATAAGATTTCAAAGAGAAGGAAGCCAAGTGTTCCACGGAAATAAGTATATGGAAAAAGTTGAAAATTTCCTAAATTTTGGCGGAAATAAGTGTGGGAGGTGCTGGCATGCTGCATGCAGTGTATGTCATTTAATTTCGTCTCGATATTTTCAAAGTATAACTATACAAATGAATTTTTTTGCAAATATTAAAAAGACAAAAAATAGTAATATTTATTAATTGTTAATAATAATTAATAAATATTAAATAAAATAAATTTTGATTATTTTTTATTATTTTTTTATTAAATATTTTTGTTAATTTTGATGAAAAAAATTTAATAATAATAAAATAAATTAGTAAAAAATTATGAAAATTTATTTTATTTAATATTTATTAATTATTATTAAATTATTATAATAATTAATTAATATTAACTAATATAAGTTTTGTTTTGTTCTAACATTATTAATTTTAATATTAATTTATTTTTGGTGATATGGAACACCACGAACTAGCGAGCAATGAAAAGCATGCATGCGATTATGGCTTGGAATCGTGTGGCTGACACTGCATCATGCACATCGCGATGCTCAAAAGCTGCCAGGCGTGCTGCCCCTTGCTCTTATCTCCCATGCTTTGCCACGCCTGCTCTACTGCTTCTCAATGGAAAGTCCATTGTGGGATATGAGGCACTGCAGTGTTGGCAAGAAGGTGTTGTTCTGGTAGAGCGTAATTACCTCAGCGTAATCAACAGCTAATGTTGATTAAATATCTGGGTTTCGACATTTTTGTTACCATATGTTATTTTGTTCGATAAACCCGTAACGTCAACGGGGTAGAGGCCAGGGAGAGGATTTGGAAGATATAGAGATACTGACAAAACCTCTTCTACCACGACCACAATCAGTATACTGATTTGCAATACTTTTATAACAATAATCAACGCAAATCAACTATAATCAATATAATGATTAACAATAATAAAAAAATTCAGAAGAATAATAAATCGCTACTACATTTTGAACATTTGATAACATTTATTTCTCTCGTTTCAACAAATTCTAGTGTTGGGTTTGTTACTCTCTGTTTTGAGGTGAGTCTAATGGAAGAGAAGAAGAACTACTTTTCGTATTCTTTCTTCTTTTACTGATTTTGATCCAAATTTAAATCATGCATATGTAATTTTAATTTAGTTATAAAATGAAAACATAAACCACCAACTCTTCTCTGTTTCTATTTCTATTTCTCACTCTTGCAATAATCTTCAGATTTTGATGTTCGATTCTATTTACGGAAGAACATGCTTGCATTATTTAGCTTATTACGGCCATTCTTCTTGCCCTAAGGCAATTCTTTCTGCTACTCAATCTAGTCCTGTCGCTGCTTCTTGGTTAGTTACTCCTCTTTTTCTTTTACCATCAACATTCGTTCAAAATTAATTAGTGAATTTTATTGGAGGAGATTTTTTCGGTTTGAAAATATCAGAGATGGCAAAGGTGCAATGCCATTACACTTGGTAGCTCGCCAAAGAAGGCCGGCGCCGGACTGCGTGCATGCTCTGTTAGACAGTGGAGCTCTTGTTTGCGCTTCAACAGGTGGATATGGGTAATGAAAACTAATCTCTTCTGTTCTGTTCTGTTTGATATTGTTATTTAGATAAATGAATGAACGAGTTGGTGGTGTATGTTTTCACTTTAACCATGTATATGTTTATTTTAATTTAGGTTCTGAATTTAGGTATAAAATGAGAAGAAGAAAAAGAAGCAGCTGAAATTTCCTGCTCCTTGGTCCTTGACTCCTTGTTGTTCCTTACTTACGTTTCTCATCTTCCCAATCCATAAAACCCTAAATTACTACCTAGAATCCCCTTTCCGTTTTCCTCAATCACATTCAAACCTTTAATCCCCAATCCATAAAACCCTAAATTACTAACCGTTTCCATTCCCATTTCCGATATTCCCACAAAACTTTTTCTCTCTACTTCCTTTAATTCTCTCTGTAAGAATTTCCAAATTTTTCATTCTAATTTCAAGAAGAAGCAACTGAAATAATTACTGGAAACTAAATGAAGGAATTGGTACATCTGTGAAAAGAGCGACTACTGTGTTAACCGTCAGATGAAGCTACTCATCCATGTTGGATTTGTTGCTCCTACACTTGCTCCTACTACTGGTGCTCCTCATTTTTTGTCGTCATCGTCATCGTTTTACATTGCTGCAACCCTTGCCATTGCTGCCATTTTATTCGTCTGAGAATTAGTTTGAGGTTCTTCATCTTCGTTGCTTGTTATGGAAAGTAACGATTTCAGATATATGTGCTCCTAGCTTTAATGTCACTGTTTTAACCTTGCTTTTTATTTAATTATTTTTTATCTTAAATGATATTTATTTTTTAATTATCATATATACTAGATAGTTTGATTATAATATATATCACAGATAAAATGAATCATCTTATTATTTTTTATATTTATTATAAAAAAATAATAAACCATATGCAAAATGAGAAAATTGAATTAATCTATTCGTTTTTTTTTGGAAATTAATATACAAAACTCCTTATTTTGGTGTTTATTTATTTAATGTTAAGCATGTGTTTAGCGTGTAATTAGCTAATTGAGAATCATGTCGAGGCCCTGAGCGGAGCTTTGAGCAGGATAAAGCATTTGAGAATGCCTTGGGTACTTACCCTGAGGACAATCCGGATCGATGGGAGAAGATTGATGCCGATGTAACTGAGAAGACTTTGGAAGAGGTTAAGCAACACTATGAGCTTTTGGTTGATGATGTCAACTTAATTAAATCTGAGCGTGTGACTCTACCGGTTTATAATTCTACTTCAGAAGGCTCAACAGGAAATGCTAGTGATGAAGAAGCTGGCAAGAAGGGTGGCCAACCTTGGAATTCAAACAGCAAGTCTAATAATGGATCTAAGGCTTCAAGATCAGATCAGGAACGACGTAAGGGTATTGCTTGGACAGAAGATGAACATAGGTCAGTTTATTATTTACTTAAGTATTTAGAGAACCTGGGTACGGTTATATATGGCTGTAGTAAACTTCATAAGGTAGTTTATCTATCTTAATTTGTTACCGTTTCATCTCAATTTTGTTGTGTTAAACCATATCATTTTGGAGCTTTATCTGATTGTAGTCTCCATATCCTGGTCAATCTTTGTGAGTGTCATGACAGCTTAGAAGTTCTTTTCCATCATAACAAATTGTTTCTTCTAATCTTGTTAGTTTAGTTAATTTCCATTCACTCTTAATTGTTGAGACAATTTGTAGTGTTCCTTTGGCAGGGTTGTCATATCTCTGGTTATAATTGATTTCCAGTAGGTTGAAAGACAGCACTTTGATTATTTCCAGTAGGTTTAATAACTAATTTGAGAAAAATAATTATTCGAAAAAATAATCTTGATTTTAGTCATAGAGATATGTCAACCCTATGATTTTCTTCCTTCTAGGTAATTTCATACTCTCAATACCCTTTATTAATAATTATTTTGTTGAATTGTGAGAAATTCAATGAATTTGTAATTGATATACTGTTTTAGGTGGCATTGGTGTTGCTGTTGGCATTGAGCAATGAAGCAAGAGTTAATGGTTATGGTGGTTCTGAGCAATGTGAATATAGTACAGAACTTGCTCCAAGACCACACAGTGTCTCTATTTTGGAGTTTGGTGTTGTTGGGGATGGAAAGACATTGAATACCATTGCATTCCAGAACGCAATATTCTATCTCAAGTCATTCACCGATAAGGGCGACGCCCAGCTTTATGTACCACCTGGACAATGGCTCACCGGAAGCTTCAACCTCACTAGCCATCTTACCCTCTTTCTAGAAAGAGGTGCTGTCATTATTGGATCTCAGGTATTTTTTCCCCTTTTGTGCTTCTTTGATTCCTTTATTTTCACTAACTTGTTAGAGATGACATGTTGCTACATGATTCATCTTTGTTTAGGATCCATTTCATTCGGAAGTTATTGATCCTTTACCTTCTTATGGACGAGGAATCGAAGCTCCCGGTGGAAGATAGCTTAGCTTGATAAATGGATACGTGTTAAATGATGTGGTCATTACAAGTTTTTGTTTAGGATATTTGTTTTCTTCTCAATTAATTGGTCTGTTTCTTTTCTCACTTAAGCTCTCATATATCTATGTTATATAATCAGGCAACAATGGGACCATAAATGGTGTTGGATTGATTTGGTGGCAATCCTTTACTTCTCATTCCCTGAACTATAGTCGACCTCATCTAATCGATGTAGTCGCATCTAATTCGGTGGTAGTTTCAAATATCACATTCCTGAATACCCCTGCATATGGCATCCACCCAGTTTATTGCAGGTAACATTTTATGCTCCTTCTAAAGCATTGAGTACATTGTTACTTATTTTGAAAGAAAATGGGTTACTGATCTGGTGTAATGTAATATACTGTATTGTATTTTAACGCAGCAATGTACATATTCACAATATTTCAATATCAGCTCCTTCAGAATCCCCTTTCACTGTTGGCATAGTACTAGGTTTGAAACTTGTTATCATGCCTTATATTCTTACTATATTTTCTCTCAAATTGCAAACTTTATTGAAGTCTTAATCAACTTGTTGTATAATGTGTTTTTCTTTTTGTTTTTTCATATTCTTCTGATAATGTTTGTATAGAAGATTGTACAATTAGCATGGGGTTTGATGCAATTGCACTCAAAAGTGGCTGGGATGAGTATGGCATTGCCTATGGCAGGTGGTGCATGAAATTGTGATACACAATGGCGCCAACAACTTGGTACGCACAATTGTAATCTTACTCTTTTTCACAAACTTTGCACAACTAACCAGCAAGTGCACTGGGTCGTCCAAGTAATAAACCTTACGTGAGTAAGGGTCGATCCCACGGAGATTGTCGGCTTGAAGCAAGCTATGGTCACCTTGTAATTCTAAGTCAAGCGGATTCAAATGGTTATAGTGTTTTGATAACTAAAATATAAATAAAACATAAAATAAAGATAGAGGTACTTATGTAAATCATTGGTGGGAATTTCAGATAAGTGTATGGAGATGCTTTATCCATCTTGAATCTCTGCTTTCCTACGGCCTTCATCCAATCCTTCATACTCCTTTCTATAGCAAGCTGTATGTAGGGCGTCACTGTTGTCAATGGCTACTTCCCATCCTCTCAGTGAAAAAGGTCCTCTACGGTTTCCCGCAGGGCAAATCAGCTGTTGGTTCTCGATCGTGTAGGAATAGGATTTACTATCCTTTTGCGTCTGTCACCACGCCCTACAGTCGCGAGTTTAAAGCTCGTCGCAGTCATCCCATCCCAGATCCTACTCGGAATACCACAGACAAGGTTTAGACTTTCCGGATCTCAAGAATGCTGCCAATGGATTCTAGCTTATACCACGAAGACTCTGATCTCACGAAATGGAAGGCTTTGTTGTCAGGAGAAGCAACCATGCGTCGTGGACCAGGAATCCAAGAGATACACACTCTAGCTTTCGCAGGTAGAATGAAAGTGTTTGTCAGGCACGCGTTCATAAGTGAGAATGGTGATGAGTGTCACGGATCATCACATTCATCAGGTTGAAGTGCGAATGAATATCTTAGAATGAGAATAAGCATGAATTGAATAGAAAATAGTAGTAATTGCATTAATACTCGAGGAACAGCAGAGCTCCACACCCTTAATCTATGGTGTGTAGAAACTCCACCATTGAAAGTACATAAGTGATAGAGGTCCAGGCATGGCCGTGAGGCCAGCCCCCAATATCTAAGATCACATAAAGTGATCAAAGATAGATACCAAGATGAAAATACAATAGTAAAAAGTTCTATTTATACTAAACTAGTTACTAGGATTTACAGAAATAAGTAAATGATGCAGAAATCCACTTCGGGCCCACTTGGTGTGTGTTTGGGCTGAGCATTGAAGCTTTCATGTGTAGAGGTCTTCCTTGGAGTTGAACACCAGTTTGTAACTTATTTCTGGCGTTTGACTCTACTTTGCAACTTGTTTATGGCGTTTAACGCCAGAATAGGGCAGAATGCTGGCGTTAAATACCAGTTGCATCATCTAAACGCGGGTAAAGTATGGACTATTATATATTGCTAGAAAGCCCTGGATGTCTACTTTCCAACGCAATTGAGAGCGTGCCATTTGGACTTTTTTAGCTCCAAAAATTCTATTTCGAGTGCAGGAAGGTCAGAATCCAACAGCATCAGCAGTCCTTTGTCAGCCTCTGAATCAGATTTTTGCTCAGGTCCCTCAATTTCAGCCAGAAAATACCTGAAATCACAGAAAAATACACAAACTTATAGTAAAGTCCAGAAATGTGAATTTTTCTTAAAAACTAATAAAAATATACTAAAAAGTAGCTAGATCCTACTAAAAACTATGTAAAAACAATGCCAAAAAGCGTATAAATTATCCGCTCATCAGCAGGCCAAAAAATGTGCACAACATAAGGGTGCATCTCCAATCTTCTTCCGACTCTACTCTTGCATTTGGCAGTGACATGTCCGGTGGCATTTCGAATGTCCTAACGAAGCATGTTCATCTCTACAACTTAAAAACCGGCATTGTGTTCAGAACCACCAGGGGAAGAGGTGGTTACATGAAGGAGATAGTTATATCAGACATAGTTATATTGAGGAACATGACTGGGACAAGATTCTCAAGTAATCTAAAAGAGTGGCATGGATAAAATTTACATGATTTTGTTTTGTTAGTATGTGTGCCATCGTGTAAATTCTATGGTCTGTTTGATGAAGTTAATCTTTTCTTTGGTAACAGCCTAAAGAAATGGTCAGAATTATATGGTAACTTCTATAAGCCATCAAGGTATCTGGAGGAAAGGGCAATTCAGGGGATTCTTTTGGTAAGACTCTATATCTGTTATTTTCTATTTGAATTTCATGGAACTTAGTATTTTCAATTTCCTTTGTATATGAGAAAAAAAATTTAAAATTGACATAGTTACCTTAGGATATTTGGATAGTTAAAGTTGAAAAACTAAGATAACTAAGTCCTGCTTACTTTCTTGTATGTGACTGCTTACTTCCTTTGTACATGAGAAAAAAAATGTTAAATTTCCTTGGTGTAGGTGACTGCTTACTTTCTTGTAAAGTCCTGTAAATGGTAACTAATGAAATTCATGCTCTTCTTCTGCCTATTATACTCTCTTCCAAGATTGTTTTGATTATTGGGTGTGTGCAGTGTATTTTCAGATGTATTTAATGAGGAAGTTTTCAAGAATCTGGAAGTTGCCCCCGGGCCAGAAAACACTTTACTTTATGGTCTGGTGTGGGTTAAATGTTACTAAAGATCTATTGTAATATTTTTTTTTGTTAGCAAAGAAAATTTTTTGTAACATTTATTTGAGTATTACTATAGAATATCTATTGTAATATTTTTTAAAATGTTATTAGAAAGACTTATTGTGACATTTTTTAAGTGTTACATAAAATATCTATATTGTAACATTTTTTAAGTGTTACAGAAAATATCTAAGGTAACATTTTTTCTAAATGTTACAAAAATTATCTATGGTAACATTTTTCTAACTGTTACAAAAAATATCTATTGTAACATTTCTCTAAGTGTTATCATGAACGGTCTATTGTAACATTTTTCATAATATTACTATAGAAGATCTTTTGTAACATTTTTACTAAATGTTATTAAATTCTTAGAAAAATGTTAATAAAATTCTTTAGTAACATAGGGTATATTTAACATTTGTTAAAATGTTACTAATATACATAGACAACATTTTAATATGATTTGGTAACATTTTTTAAATGTTAGTAAAAGTCAATTATGTAGTAGTGAATCAGCCTTATATATTATAATAACTAATTTAAAACAAATCAACAATAATTAAAACATGTTTTAGTTAGAATGGGAATAAATCAGAACTAAAACGGATTTACTGTCGGAAAAATTCGATGATAAACTATTGCGGGTCACTAAAACGCAACATTTCACTAAGTGGGTTAAAAATCAGACGGTAAATCTAATCCTCTTAAAGGAGGTGCCAATTTGTTTTTTGCTTCCCTCCAAGTAATACTGGCAAATTTACTATCGAAAACGTAAATTCTCCAGTGATTACTTAACCTTACGAATTTGGCCCTAGCCCCATTAAAATCTTTGAAAATATCTCTTGATATTTATATGCATGCATTGAATACTTGTTGATTGGTAGAAGAAGAGCAAGTCTTGGAAAACAAGATTATTAGAAGAGAATTTAGAGAATCAACCCTCAAACACTAGAAATATTATAGTGCAAACACTTTCAGTGAAGATTCGATTGTTCAATTCTATGTTTTCGGCTTTCATGAGCTTTCATCTTGCAAGTTTGTTTACATTTTGTTTTGCAACCCAAATTAGTAGAAGTATGTTGATCACTATACTAATTTGGGCCTATATGCTTACATATGTTTTTAGAGATTGATTTATTTGTAGGATTTTTTTTTTCAGAAATAAAATGAAAAAATTAATTATTTTTTTCATACATGATTTTTCAACTTTAATTTTTCAAATACGGTTTTTTTTTTATTTAGGGCGAGTTCGCCGCACTTCCCGACGAATTTTTTATAGAGTTTGCCTAACCCCTAGCGAACTTCATTTCAATTTTTTTTTCAAATTTCACGTAACTCAAATTTTTAAGCCGTTATCATGGTCTCCAATAATACATAAGAGTACACAAAAATACACAAACAACAACCATGGCTTTTTCAATATTGCTGTCGGTAATGGGAACCATTATCATTGTCTCCAAACATACACAGATACACGAGAATAAGCCGTATTTAAGAATGATTTTTTCTCATTATAAATTAAAAAAAAAACTTTATTTTCCATTAAAAATATAACTTATTTACTCCTATGTACTTTGGAGAGGATGATAATGGTTGCCATTGTCCGTTGTGAAGCTTAAGAATTCGGGTTAGCCATCTTTTCTAGAATTTGAAGGGGAGTTCGGTGGGGGTTAGACGAACTTTATAAAAAATACAGAGCTCACCAGGGGTGCAGCGAACTTGCTCTGAAAAAAATCGTATTTGAAAAATTAAAGTCGAAAAATGGAGTTTATGAAAATAATAATTTTTTTTATTTTATTTCAGAAAAAAACCTTTATTTGTAACCAAGTGCGTAGAAACATTTTGCATTAGTTGTATTAGTTGCATTCATATAGATAGGTTACATGCTATAAGTCTTACCCTTCCCGTTATCCCTTTTTGGTCTTCTCATGTTTAGTATGAGGACATGCTAATGTTTAAGTGTGGGGAAATTGATAAACCACAATTTTATGGTTTATTTTGGATTGAATTGAGTGGGTTTTGTCAACTTTTGTCATACTTATTTAAGAACTGAAGATTGACAGTTTAGAAGTTATAGTAAACTCTCGTTGTAAGTATAGTTACTAAACCAAGCAATCAACCTTTCTTACAAACGTTTTGGTTGTCACAAGTAACAAACCCCTAAATAAATTGATAACCGAAGTATTTAAACATCGGGTCATCTTCTCAAGAAATTGCAGGGAGGTGGGTTCTTATTATTGGTTATGAAGATTGTAAATCGGGGTTTTAAAGATGAGGAACAAGTAATTTAAATGGCAAGTAGAATAAACAAATAACTGTAAAATAGACTTTTGGCAAGGTATGAGAAATTGGAATTCCTATCCTAGTTATCCTTATCAATTGTGATGAGAATTAGATTTTTCTCCCACTAAGTCAACCTCTAACTATGAAGGTAAGTCAATTGGATGAATTGATTTTAATTCCTCAGGTCCTAATCTTTCCTTGGGAAAGGCTAGAGTTATTGGAACTCGAATTAATTCTTGAAGGATCCCAATTTTCAGTCAACAATGAGTTTGAGAACTCAAGAGTTACCAATTAATCAACCAAAGTCAAAAGGGAATAAAATCTACTTGAATGAAAATAATTTGGATAGAGTCCAAACATCAATAACATAAATTAGAGAAAATAATCATAAGTCTGAAATACCTCAAATTGCATGGAGATGTCAAATCTAACATGAAAAAGTTCATAAGCCAATTGGGCAACTTAAATCAAATACAAATAAAAGCTTCAAAATAAACAAAAATAGAAGAGAAACATAAATTATTGAACTTGGTATGAAGAAACAATCATAATCCTAATAGAAATCCTAATCCTAAATCCTAAGAGAGAGGAGAGAACATCTCTCTCTAAAAACTACATCTAAAACCTAAAATTGTGAATAATGATTGCATGATTCATTCTGCTCCACTCCCAGCCTCTAATCTGTATTTTCTGAGCCGAGAACTGGGTCAAAAACAGCCCAGAAATCACTCCCAGCGCTTTCTGATCCGTACAGGTTGCGGCAAAGTGACGCGGAGGCGTCATCCACGCGTTTGCGTGGAATGAGATTCGCATATGCGACGTGTCTGCGTAAAGCGTGCGTTTGCGTCGCCTATCTATACGGACACTGTAGCGAATTATATATCAAATTGAGGCCCCGGATGTTAGCTTTCCAATGCAAGTGGAACCGCATCATTTGGACCTCTGTAGCTCAAGTTATGGTCGTTTGAGTGCGAAGAGGTCAGGCTGGACAGCTTAGCAATTTCTTCAACTTCTTGTATTCCTTCCACTTTTGCATGCTTCTTTTCCATCCTCTAAGCCATTCTTGTCCTGTAATCCCTAAAATCACTTAACACACATATCAAGGCATCAAATGATAATAAGAGAGGATTTAAATAAAAGAAAATGAAAGTCAAAGAAGCATGTTTTCAGTCATAGCACAAAATCAGGAAGGAGAATGTAAAACCATGCAAATCATATGAATAAGTGGGTAAAGAGTTGATAAAAATCACTCAATTGAGCATAAGATAAACCATGAAATAGTGGTTTATCAACCTCCCCACACTTAAATATTAGCATGTCCTCATGCTAAGCTTAAGAGAAGCTATAAAGGAGTGAAGAGGAATGATAGAGAGTATGCAATGCAACCTATCTATGCAGATACAACTACATGCAAAATGTTTCTACCTACTTAGTTAAAAGTAAATAAGTTCTTCAAGACAAATAAGAACCAAATTCCACTAATTCAAATTATACAATAAAAAGTAAGTAAACTTGTAAGAAGATAGCTCATAAAAATAGGGAACATAGAATCAAGCATTGAACCCTCATTGGTAGTGTATATCACTCTAATCTCTCAAGTGTCTAGGATCAATCACTCTATTCTTCCCTAATCATGCTTTCTAAACTTTGTCCTTTATCTAACCAATCAACAAATATTTAGTATACCTATGCACACATCATGAGGTCTTTTCAAGGTTGTAATGGGGTCAAGGCAAAGGTGAGGATATATGTATGGCTAAGTGAGCTATAAATTGAATCCTTGAGTAACCTGAGCTATCACCTAACATACATACATGCTATATAATTTCTAAATCATGCCTAGCTACCCATAATTCCCACTTTTATATCACATACTCATGTGTCAACTTTTCTTTTGATTTGTGTCACATATGCATTGATCTTTTATTAACTTAACATTGGGGTAATTTTGTTCCCTTATTTATTTATTTATTTATATTATATATATATATTTTTTTTTCTTTTTTTTCTTTTTTTTATAGAGACATAAAAACTAAAATAGCATATCAATGCATATGGAATTTTTTAATTTTCTGTTTTACATGAGTAGATACCCAAATTTTCCAATATTCAGAATTAGAAACATGATACATTCCCTTATTAACCCATGTTCCCATAGTTTTCCCACACTTAGTTGATGCACAACCTCTATTTTAAGCTAACCAAAGATTCAATTGGGATATTTAATTTGTTTTTCTGCTTAAGACTAGTGATGTGGTTATAGAACAGAAGGGAATTAAAAGGCTCAAGGTGGCTAACAAGGGTGATGTAAAGGGTAGGCTTATTTGAGATAAGTGAGCTAAAATCAAATAATGGCCTCAATCATATGCAAACATGTAAATACACTAAATATTGGACATATAGAATGGAACAAAATAAAGATTGCAATCATAGAGAAGAAAAACACACAAGAATAAAATTTTATGGTTAAATAATGTAACCATACAATTAAGCTCAAAATCTCACAGGTTGTGTGTTCTTTGGCTCAAAAACCATGTTCCAAATACAACTTCAAACAAATTTAACACGAAAAATTTTTATTTTAAATTAGTGAAATTTTTTTCAAAAATAGGGTCTTAAAAAGAAATTTATTATTTCTCAACCAAGTAGAATATGCATAAAATCAAACAAATATGCAATTAAACATGCAAATGCAACAATGAACTAACAAATAAAATAAAACATTGGTGTTGAGAAGAGAATAGCTAACCCGTAGAGATCGGTATCGACCTCTCCACACTTAAAGATTGCACCGTCCTCGGTGCATGCTGAGATGTGCAGGTGGACGGGCGGTTCCAACTGGCGCCTTTCTCCAAAGATCGTGCAGATGGACTTATCTGTCTCCCCATGTAAACGTCTTTCAGTTCCCTTCCGGGTGGCCATCCTGAAAGAAAAAGGGAAGAAAAGTAACCTAGGAATAAAGATAAGAAAATAAATAAAGTATGGGTCGGTTAATGCCAATTGATAAGGGTCTCATTTACATGGAAGCTTCAACATGTAAGTGATAAAACAGTAGAAGCACATGGCAAATCAAGAGTGCAAAAATTTGCAACATAAGGGAAGAGTGTGGGTAATGAAAGACAATATAAATTCATGTTAATGCAAAATTAATACAAGTATCATAAAAGATTAACATTGATTTAAATAATATTACCCAACAGTGTAAAACAAGTCACTGAGCACCAAAATAATACCAGAAAAGACACAACAGTTGAATATGAACAAGTAACACCGATGGAGAAATAATAAATTGAGAAAAGAAAAGAAAAATATGCACAAAATTAAAATGCAATGAATGAAATATGCAAATAAATTAAGAAAAATAGAATGAAGGTGAAAAAGAATGAGAAGTGAAAGAAATAAAGTAAGAAAGAAAGAGGAAAAGATAGAAGAAATTAGGATTAGAAAAGAAAAGATAAGATAATTGGCACTGATCTGGATAAGTTGTGCGTCGCATGTGACGCGGACACATGAGTGACGCGGTCGCGTGGTGCATGATAAGGTTAGGTGACGCGGACGCGTGGATCACGCGATCACGTGACCTGATTTGTGCGATTGGCGCGAGGGCAGCCTCGCGGTCGCGCAACTTGTAAGACCCAGAATCTTTGAAAAGTCTTTTTATGATTAAGTCTCAAATCATATAGTTATTTATAGCCTTAATTTCAAAGATTATTTTATTAAGGATAATTAAGACAAGTTTTGATTTATTGGATTTGGGATGAGTTATGATTATTATCCGATTTTATAATTATTGGATTATTTTCTACATTTAAATTATAAATTTAGCCGTTGTGAAATAATAAGGATTTTATATGTTTTGGACTAAATAACTAATATTTTAAATATTAGTACTGCTATTTTGGAAAATAGAGAAATTGATTATATTATTCCTAATTTTTAGATTTGGGCATTTTATTGAAAATAATTTATAAAACGAAGGAGCAAATAGTATTTCTATACATCAATTTTGTTGGATTAGAATTTATTTCTAATTTCTATATTATACCTATTTTTATGAGAAATTACTAAAATGCCCCTAACCCTAACTTTTGAAATAATGAAACCCTAATTCCTAAGCATAGCAGCCGCCACCCCTTTCTTCTTCCCTTCAGCAAACCTGCAACCCAAAACCTCCCAAGAGAAAAGGAAACAGAAGCAGAAAAATGGAGAGAAGGGAGAGTGTGCCGGCCAGGGAGAGAGAGAGAGCTCGCTGCCGCCACGGTCAACCACGCCTGCCGCCTCGCCTCCGCGCCACCACGCCTCGCAGTCGAATCCATTTTCGCTGCTACCACCGTCACGGAGAAGAGGCGTCGAAGAAGGGCCGAGCTTGCGCCTCGTCGCTGCCGTCCTTGGGGCCTCGAGCTGCGTCGCCGCCCTTGGTGACCCACGAACCGAGATCACACGCGCGGGGTGGAGGACGACGCTGCTGTCGCCGCTGCTTCTCCCAATGCCGCTACTGCCCGTTGAAGCCGACACCATCGCGGGTAAGGACTCAGGCGAGAGAGAGGAGGTCACAAAGAAGAGAGCCGCATCCAGTCCTTGGAACCGCTGCGCCTGGCCTCGTCGGTGAAGCCATGGCCGCCGTCATCGGAACAGAGGGCGAGAGAAAGACAGAGAGCTCGCGGTGGGGGAAAAGACAGGCGCCGCCGTGCTGCACGAAGCTATCGCCGCCGCTCCTGCCGCCGGTAAGCCTCGGTTAGCACCGCCGAAGTTCTGGCCATCACCATCGTTGAGGAAGCTCACCGGAGTTGCTGGAGGCTGCCGCCGCTCTGCCTGGTTGTGTTGAGTCGCGCCGCCGTGCCTGGCCGCCGAAAAAATCCGCTGCAGTCACCGAAAAACTCTGCCGGCGCCATTGCCGGAGTCCTGTCACTGCTACTACTTGAGATGGCTCCCGGGCTGCTGCCAAACCGGTCCGGAAACCGCCGCTGTTCTGGTTCAGCTGTTCCTTCTTATTTGCGGTAAGCGTTTACGTTCCGGTAACCCCTTTAGTCGCTGTTCTGCTAAACGTTGAGGTGTTGTAGCATTTGTTGTTATGAGGGTTAATCCTGTTTGTTACGTATTGCGTTTAGAGTTGATGTGGTTACTGCAAGAGTGAGAAAAAGCTGTGGTTCAAGCTGCCGGTGATTTCGAGTCGAGGCGGAAAGGATTCTGTGACGCGTTTGGGTTATGGAATTGCGTTTTGAGGTAGGGGCGCTTTCCAAAAACTATGTTTTATGTATTGGAATTATTACATATGGATACTGATGTGAGATATTGTGTATTTAGTGATTGTATCTGCCTTATGTATTATTTGATTGACTCGAATGATTATGGATGTTGGTTTGGCTGAATTGTTGTGCGGCTTGTGAAATGTAATGTTTGAAGTTGATTCTTTAAAGATTTGAATCCGAGTTTAATTCGTTGAGGATTGATTTGATTTGAGATAATTATTTTGATGATTTGAAAGGTCGAATGCACTTTTGAATTCAGCCTGGTTTATTTTAATTGATTTGGGTTTTGGACAAATGATTTGTTATTGAACCGTTTCTTTAAAGCTTTGGAAATGAGTTATATTGATTGATATTGAGTTGATTTTGAAATGATTTCCTTGAGATACGCCACTGAGGCGATTGTGGATTTAGCTTGCTTTAAATTGATTTCTGGTTTTGAGCTGTTGAAAAGGAATGAGAAATGGTTTAGTTGGGACCCGAACCGGGTGGCAAAAGTCCAAGTTTTAGGGGAGGTGCTGCCGAAATTTCTACAAAACCCTACACTTGTTTGTAAGGTTATTTAAAAAGGGTTGGATTTGAGAAATTGTGTTATTTGATTTATTAAAAGGCTATTTATGTTTTCAAGCTTAATTTATTTGATGAACCTTATACATTGAGTTCGGCTTATTTAGAACTGAACTATTTTTACCGTTTGAATCACTGAAGGAAAGAATGATACTTTAATATTGATTTCAATATAAAAAGGAGTTTTTAGTGATTTTTAAAGGAACCTAGACTTTTGATTGAGTAATTAATTTTGAGGCATTTTGGAAGAGTTGGAAAAATGGGTTCCAAAAAGAAACCTGAAAGTGGTTTGATTCAAATGAACCGGTTCCGTTTCAAATGAGTTGATTTTTGGACCGGGTTGGAACTTGTGATTTTGTATGATCGGTTTTATAATAAATTCAGTTTTATTTACTTGAACCGATGATTTATGATTTTAAGAGTTCAATGAATTTTAAGGAATTTATATAAATTGACCTTCCCTAAAGACTTGGGACTCTGGCAAGAAACTTTTGTTTTAAAATCCCATTGTTGGATGGGTGATTTTGAATGTTCCCAAAATGAATCTTTAACTTTCCATGGTTTTGGAAGTTTTGGAAAGAGAATGCCGAGAGTGGCTTTGTTTTAAAAAGGGAACTCACTTTGAGTAAATTTGGCTTATGAGCCTGAGATGATTTGAGAAATGAGATCTTTAAAGCCAAAGCTGAAAAGCGTTGAAATTTGATTTCAAAGTGAAATGGCTTGAGAAAAGTGATTTATGGCTTAAATGCCGGTTTTATGAATTTGATGATGTTGAGTGTGGAAGTGTTGTTTTGTTTTGGGCCGGAATGGCTGTGTATGATTATGAATATTGGCTGGTTCTGGATTGAACCGTGAGCCGGAATGGCTGTGTATGATATTGACTTATGACTGATTGCCGAATGAGTTGTGGGCCGTATGGCTAACTATGAATTATGAAATTAAGCCGGATGGCTGAGATGGATGTTGATCCATGGTTGGAACTGAATGAATATATGCTTGAGATACCTGGGTAGTAGCAAGGGTTGTGGTTTGTCCCACTTGCTCCGGGTCAGAGACTGAGATACCTGGGTAGTAGCAAGGGTCGTGGTTCGTCCCACTTGCTCCAGGTTAGAGACTGTGACGCCTGGGTAGTAGCGGTAGTAGTGGTGATTCCACTCGCTCCAGGTTGAGCTGTTAAACACCCGCCTGGGTAGTAGCCGCAGTAGTGGTTATTCCACTGGCTCTGGGTTGAGCGGGTAGTAGCAAGGGGGTTGTAGCTCAAACTTACTTGCTCCGCGATGGGTGTTTCTGTCCATGGTTAGCTACCAGGACGTGTCGGGTTGGCTATATAACCGACAGATGATATCATCAGCCACTAGGGACAGGCATGTATCATATGCATCTATGTGACATTGTTTGGGTATGCATATTGTACTTGGTTTGCCTATGTGATTAACTGCTAATTGTTCTACTTGCAATAGCTGTTTGTTTGTGTTTGCATCTTCCTACTTGTGTTTGCTTCTGAAACTATGTTGGATTGTGGTGGATTGGTTGTGGTTGGATTGTTTGGGCCTAGGGCCGTGGTTGAATGAGATGGACCGATGGTTGATTTCGGTTTTGTGGTTCTGGTTTGGAATAAGATATGAAAGGTTATTTTGGTTCAGTATAGATAAACCTTTTTGAAATGCTTTGATGTTTTGAGAATTGAACAGTTCCTCTTTCAGAAAAGATTTTTGTCTTTACTTTCATTGTAACTGTTGTTTTTGAAAAGAGGCATAAGATGGTTATTAATCACTGGTACGGTTTATCTTCATGTATCCTATTACAGTAATTCCCAAAAACCCTCTACTGAGAACCCTTTCGAGGATGATGTTCTCACCCCTTACATTTTTCCCCTTTCAGGATATGGGCGCAGAAGTTACGAAGAATTTATTTAGTTATTGTTGTGATGTTCTGTATTGCTTTTGATTATTAATTATTGTACCCTCGCCTTTATCTTGATATATTCTATAAGAGGGATAGGAATTGTATTGGTTAGTGTCTGTAACATTATTTATATATATATGTATGTATGTATATATGGATGTACTCTTTATGAGTTTCTGTAAGTGGTATGGTATGTATGGACGTACGTTGTATGGCGAAAGTATTTTCGGGAATGGTATTGCGGTTTAAAGTTTTTAAACAGTCTCATATTTTAGTATTAAATAGTATAAGTGTCGTCGTAATGTCCGAGCTATCAGGGTTGCGCAGCCGGAAGCGTGAGCTTTGGTAGTTAGGGTGTTACACAACTTTCTGTTCGAAACTCTTTTTGCCAATTTTTAGGGTGACGCGGTCGCGTGGGTGACGCGATCGCGTGAATGGCCCTATTTCCAACATGACGCAGACGCGTGGGTGACGCATTCGCGTTGTAGGGCTTGTGCTTCTAGCACAAGTCCAGCCATGTTCCAGCCCAACATTCTGCCAAGCACCCCGTTTTACGTCAATTTTGGGGCACGCGTTCGCGTGGGTGACGCGGACGCGTGGGAGGCATTTTTCCCACATGACGCGGACGCGGTCGCGTGGATCAATCTGGGCTAAAGGCACGCCTCTAGCCACGTTTTCGCGTGACTCTTTGGTCACTTTTCTTTTCTCCCTAATGCACCTGCGACGCGGATTCTCTTGAATGCTGCCATCAGGTCCTGCCTATACCACGAAGATTCCGATTAAAGAACCCAAGAGATAACTACTCAATCTAAGATAGAACAGAGGTGGTTGTCAGGCACGTGTTCATAGTTGAGAATGATGATGATTGTCACGGATCATCACATTCATCCGGATTAAGAACAAGTGTTATCTTAGAATCGAAGCAAGCATGATTGAATAAGAAACAGTAGTAATTGCATTAATCCATCAAGACACAGCAGAGCTCCTCACCCCCAACCATGGGGTTTAGAGGCTCATACTGTGGAAAGAAACGTGTACAAAATGTTATGCGGTTATAAGGTGCGGGTACAATGTCAAAAGATCCTATAAGTAGTAAAAGCTAGTATCCTAAGGTTTACAGAAATGAGTAATTGACAGAAAAATCCACTTCCGGGCCCACTTGGTGTGTGCTTGGGCTGAGCAATGAAGGAATTTCGTGTAGAGACCTTTTCTGGAGTTAAACGCCAGCTTTCATGCCAGTTTGGGCGTTTAACTCCAATTTTTATTCCAGTTCCGGCGTTTAACGCTGGAATTTCTGTAGGTGACTTTGAGCGCCGGTTTGGGCCATCAAATCTTGGGCAAAGTATGGACTATTATATATTGCTGGAAAGCCCAGGACGTCTACTTTCCAATGCCGTTGAGAGCGCGCCAATTGGGCTTCTGTAGCTCCAGAAAATCCACTTCGAGTGCAGGGAGGTCAGAATCCAACAGCATCTGCAGTCCTTTTCAGTCTCTGGATCAGATTTTTGCTCAGGACCCTCAATTTCAGCCAGAAAATACCTGAAATCACAGAAAAACACACAAACTCATAGTAAAGTCCAGAAAAGTGAATTTTTAATTAAAAACTAATAAAAATATACTAAAAACTAACTAAAAGATACTAAAAACATACTAAAAACAATGCCAAAAAGCATACAAATTATCCGCTCATCACAACACCAAACTTAAATTGTTGCTTGTCCCCAAGCAACTGAAAATCAAAATAGGATAAAAAGAAGAGAACATACTATAGATTCCAAAATATCAAAGAAACATAGCTCCAATTAGATGAGCGGGACTAGTAGCTTTTTGCCTCCGAACAGTTTTGGCATCTCACTCTATCCTTTGAAGTTCAGAATGATTAGCATCTATAAGAACTCAGAACTCAGATAGTGTTATTGATTCTCCTAGTTAAGTATATTGATTCTTGAACATAGCCAGTGTATGAGTCTTGGCTGTGGCCCAAAGCACTCTGTCTTCCAGTATTACCACCGGATACATACATGCCACAGACACATAATTGGGTGAACCTTCTTAGATTGTGACTCAGCTTTGCTAAAGTCCCCAATTAGAGGTATCCAGGGTTCTTAAGCACACTCTTTTTGCTTTGGTTCACAACTTTATTTCTTCCTTTTTTTCTTTTTTCTTTTTCTTCTCTTTTTTTTTCGAATTTTTTTTTTCACTGCTTTTTCTTGCTTCAAGAATCAATTTGATGATTTTTCAGATCCTCAATAACAGTTCTCTTTTCTCCTCATTCTTTCAAGAGCCAACAATTTTAACATTCTTAAAACTACAAATTCAAAAGACATATGCACTGTTCAAGCATTCATTCAGAAAACAAAAAGTATTGTCACCACATCAAGCTAATTCAACTAGTTTCAGAGATAAATTTCGAAACCCTGTACTTCTTGTTCTTTTGTGATTAAAGCATTTTTCTTTTAAGAGAGGTGATGGATTCATAGGACATTCATAGCTTTAAGGCATAAACTTTATTAATTTTATTAATTAAGAACAGGACTCAAATATAGATATAAGATGAGACTAGAAATAGAAAAACAAGAACAAAAACGAAAAAAATAGGCTCCTAATGATAGAGGTGTTCACAGAGTTAGGACTCAACAACCTTGATTTTGAGAAGTGGATGCTCCCTCAGCTTGAGAGGAGAGCTTTTGGCGTTTCATCTCTTGAATTTCACGCCCCTGCTTCTCTTGTTCCTTCAGCAATTTGCAGAGCATGCAGTTCTGATTCTGCTGTTCTTCCTTCAGTTGCTCCATAGTCTCTTGCAACTTGTTAATAGATGCTTCTAGGTTGGACCAGTAGTCAATCCTTGGAAATTCAGGGAGGAATTCCTGCGCCCTCCTCTTGATGGAGTTGTCTTGCACTTGTCCTTCCATTAACTTCTTGGTGATTGGGTGTTCAATGGGTATGAACTCATCTACTCCCATTTTCACCCCAGCCTCTTTACAGAGCAAGGAAATCAAGCTTGGATAAGCCAATTTGGCTTCAGTGGAATTCTTATTTGCAATGGTGTAGATCTCACAAGCAATCACATGATGAACCTCCACTTCTTTTCCAAGCATAATGCAATGAATCATCACTGCTCTCTTGATGGTGACCTCAGAACGGTTGCTAGTGGGCAATATGGAACGCCCAATAAAGTCTAGCCAACCTCTTGCAATTGGTTTGAGGTCTCCCCTCTTGAGTTGGTTTGGGACACCCTTAGAATTGGTTATCCACTTAGTTCCAGGGAGGCATACGTCCTCTAGAACTTGATCCAACCCCTTATCTACTCTCACCATCCTCCTATTAAAGGAATCAGGATCATCTTGCAGTTGAGGCAACTTGAAGATTTCTCTTATTTTGTCCAGATGGAAGTATATAACTTTCCCTCTGACCATGGTTCTATAGGTATGGTAAGCAGTTCCAGTCATTCTCTGCTTATCTGTTAGCCACAGATTTGAGTAGAATTCCTGAACCATGTTCCTTCCAACCTTTGTCTCAGGATTGGTTAGAACTTCCCATCCTCTGTTTCGAATTTGCTCTTGGATCCCCGGATATTCATCTTCTTTCAGATCAAATTTAACTTCCGGGATCACTGACCTCAGACCCATTATTTTATGATAATGGTCTTCATGTTCTTTGGTTAAGAACTTCTCTTCATTCCAAAGATTCTTTGGATTATTCTCTTTCTTGCCTCTTAAATTGGTTTGTTTTCCCTTAGGAGCCATGATATTGATGAATCTTGGCTTAGTGATCTCGGAAAAGCACACCAAACTTAGAGGTTTGCTTGTCCTCAAGCAAAAGAGAAGAGAGAAGAGAGGGGGAGGAAGAGAAAATTCGAATGGTGTGGTTGGAAGAGGGGAACAAACGGGTATTTATAAGGTGGGGAGGGGAGTTTTCGAAAATTGCTAAGAATTTGAAAGGAGATTTGAGAAGATATGAGAGGAAATTGAGAAAAGGGTGAAATTTTTGAACAATGTTTGTAATTGATTTGAAACAAATTTGAAAAAAAAAGTTTTTATTTTTGAAGATTTGAAAGTGAATGATGAATGATTGAAGTGTGATTTTGTAGAAAAGTATGGGTGAGAAAAGGAAAGTTTGAAAAAAATCTGTTTTGAAAACAAAATTGTGGTCCCCCCACCAAGCTGGCGTTAAACGCCCAGAATGGCACTCATTCTGGCGTTTAACGCCCATCTGTTGCCCCACTTGGGCGTTTAACGCCCAGCCAGGTACCCTGGCTGGCGTTAAACGCCAGAAATTCTTCCTCACTGGGCGTTTTTCTAAAACGCCCAGGATGCTGCACACCTGGCGTTAAACGCCCAGAATGGTGCCCATTCTGGCGTTTAACGCCCAAAATGGTACCATTACTGGCGTTAAACGCCCAGAATGGTGCCCATTCTGGCGTTTAACGCCCAAAATGCCCCTTACTGGCGTTTTTTCGCCAGTAAGCTCATTTTCTCTGCTTTTTTAGCTGAATCCTTCTGTAACTCTGTGAATTCCTTCATTTTTGAAACTTGCCTCTGTAAGAACAATTCATACAACTTTCCTAATGACTGGGTTGCCTCCCAGCAAGCGCTTCTTTACTGTCTTTAGCTGGACTTTCACTGAGAATCACTCAAGTCTCAGTTTTGAGCATTCCTGCTCAAAATTTCCTTCAAGATAGTGCTTGATTCTCTGTCCATTAACAATGAACTTCTTGTCAGAATCAGTATCCTGAAGCTCAACATATCCATATGGTGATACTCCTGTAATCACATACGGACCCCTCCACCGGGACTTGAGTTTTCCTGGAAACAGTTTGAGCCTGGAGTTGAAGAGCAGGACTTTTTGTCCTGGCTCAAAGACTCTGGTTGACAATCTCTTGTCATGCCACTTCTTTGCCTTTTCCTTATAAATTTTTGCATTTTCAAAGGCATTGAGTCTGAACTCCTCTAGCTCATTTAGCTGGAGCAGTCTTTTCTCACCAGCTAACTGTGCATCCATGTTTAGGAATCTGGTTGCCCAGTAGGCTTTATGTTCCAGTTCCACAAGCAAATGACAGGCCTTCCCATACACCAGTTGGTATGGAGAGGTGCCTATAGGAGTCTTGAATGCTGTTCTGTATGCCCACAGAGCATCATCCAAGCTCTTTGCCCAATCCTTTCTTCGGGCCATCACAGTCCGTTCCAGGATTCTTTTTAGCTCTCTGTTAGAGACTTCAGCTTGCCCATTTGTCTGTGGATGATACGGAGTTGCCACTTTATGGCTGATTCCATATCTAACCATAGCAGAGTATAGCTGTTTATTGCAGAAATGAGTGCCCCCATCACTGATTAGCACTCTGGGGACGCCAACCTGCTGAAAATATTTTTCTGGAGGAATTTCAGCACAGTCTTGGTATCATTAGTGGGTGTAGCAATTGCTTCTACCCATTTAGATACATAGTCCACTGCCACCAGAATGTAAGTGTTTGAGTATGATGGTGGGAATGGCCCCATGAAGTCAATTCCCCATACATCAAACAGTTCTATCTCTAATATCCCTTGTTGAGGCATGGCATATCCGTGAGGCAGGTTACCAGCTCTTTGGCAACTGTCACAGTTACGCACAAACTCTCGGGAATCTTTATAGAGAGTAGGCCAGTAGAAGCCGCACTGGAGAACTTTAGTGGCTGTTCGCTCACTTCCAAAATGTCCTCCATAATGTGATCCATGGCAGTGCCATAGGATCCTTTGTGCTTCTTCTCTGGGTATACACCTGCGGATCACTCCGTCAGCACATCTCTTAAAGAGATATGGTTCATCCCAAAGGTAGTACTTGGCATCTGAAATTAATTTCTTTCTTTGCACACTGCTGTACTCCTTGGGTATGAACCTTACAGCTTTATAATTTGCAATGTCTGCAAACCATGGAGCTTCCTGGATGGCAAAGAGTTGCTCATCTGGGAAAGTCTCAGAGATCTCAGTAGAAGGGAGGGACGCCCCAGCTACTGGTTCTATTCTGGACAGATGATCAGCTACTTGGTTCTCTGTCCCTTTTCTGTCTCTTATTTCTATATCAAACTCTTGCAGAAGCAACACCCATCTTATAAGCCTGGGTTTTGAATCTGCTTTGTGAGTAAGTATTTAAGAGCAGCATGGTCAGTGTACACAATCACCTTTGATCCCACCAAGTAGGATCTAAACTTGTCAATGGCATAGACCACTGCAAGTAATTCTTTTTCTGTGGTTGTGTAATTCTTCTGTGCATCATTTAGAACACGGCTAGCATAATAAATGACATGCAAAAGTTTGTTATGCCTCTGTCCCAACACTGCACCAATGGCATGATCACTGGCATCACACATTAGTTCAAATGGTAATGTCCAATCTGGTGCAGAGATGACTGGTGCTGTGACCAGCTTAGCTTTCAGGGTCTCAAATGCCTGCAGACACTGTGTGTCAAACACAAATGGTGTGTCAGCAGCTAACAGGTTACTCAGAGGTTTTGCAATTTTCGAAAAATCCTTGATAAACCTTCTGTAGAATCCTGCATGCCCCAGAAAGCTTCTGATTGCCTTAACATTGGCAGGTGGTGGTAATTTTTCAATTACCTCTACCTTTGCCTTATCCACCTCTATTCCCCTACTTGAAATTTTGTGCCCAAGGACAATTCCTTCAGTCACCATAAAGTGACATTTCTCCCAGTTTAAAACTAGGTTAGTCTCTTGGCATCTTTTCAGGACAAGTGATAGGTGGTTAAGACAGGAGCTGAATGAGTCTCCATATACTGAGAAGTCGTCCATGAAGACTTCCAGGAATTTCTCTACCATGTCTGAGAAGATAGAGAGCATGCACCTCTGAAAGGTTGCAGGTGCATTGCACAGACCAAAAGGCATCCTCCTATAGGCAAACACGCCAGAAGGGCATGTGAATGCTGTTTTCTCTTGGTCTTGAGGATCTACTGCAATTTGGTTGTAGCCTGAGTAGCCATCCAAAAAGCAGTAGTAGTCATGACCAGCTAGTCTTTCTAGCATTTGGTCTATGAATGGTAAAGGAAAATGATCCTTTCTGGTGGCTGTATTGAGTCTTCTGTAGTCAATACACATGCGCCACCCTGTGACTGTCCTTGTAGGAACCAGTTCATTTTTTTCATTATGAACCACTGTCATGCCTCCCTTTTTGGGAACAACTTGGACAGGGCTCACCCAGGGGCTATCAGAAATAGGATAAATAATCCCAGCCTCCAGTAATTTAGTGACCTCTTTCTGCACCACCTCCTTCATGGCAGGATTTAGCCTCCTCTGTGGTTGGACCACTGGTTTGGCATTATCCTCCAACAGGATCTTGTGCATGCATCTAGCTGGGCTAATACCCTTGAGATCACTTATGGACCACCCAAGAGCTGTCTTGTGTGTCCTTAGCACTTTAATCAGTGCTTCCTCTTCCTGTGGATTTAAAGCAGAGCTTATAATCACTGGAAAAGTGTCACCCTCTCCCAGAAATGCATATTTCAGGATGGTGGTAGTGGTTTGAGTTCAGGCTTAGGAGGCTTATCCTCCTCCTGAGGAATTTTTGAAAATTCCTTTGCCTCCTCTGGCTCTTCCTGATCAGTTTGAGCATCTTTGAAGATGTCCTCAAGCTCTGATTCTAGGCTTTCAGCCATATTGATCTCTTCTACCAGAGAGTCAATAATGTCAGCGTCCATACAGTCCTCTGGTGTGTCTGGATGCTGCATAGCTTTTACAGCATTCAACTTGAACTCATCCTCATTGACTCTCAAGGTGACTTCCCCCTTTTGTACATCAATGAGAGTTCGTCCAGTTGCTAGGAAGGGTCTTCCTAGAATGAGAGTTGCACTTTTGTGCTCCTCCATTTCCAGCACCACAAAGTCAGTTGGAAAGGCAAATGGCCCAACCTTGACAATCATGTCCTCTATTATGCCTGATGGGTGTTTAATGGAGCCATCAGCAAGTTGGAGGCATATCCTGGTTGGTTTGACTTCTCCAATCAACCCAAGCTTTCTGATAGTGGATGCAGGTATTAGATTGATACTTGCTCCAAGATCACATAAAGCTATCTTGGTGCAAGTGCCTTCTAATGTGCATGGTATCAGAAAGCTTCCAGGATCTTGAAGCTTTTCTGGTAAGCTTTTTAGAATGACTGCACTGCATTCTTCAGTGAGAAACACTTTTTCAGTTTCTCTCCAATCCTTCTTATGACTTAAGATTTCCTTCATGAACTTAGCATAAGAAGGTATTTGCTCAAGTGCCTCTGCAAAAGGAATCTTTATTTCAAGAGTCCTTAAATAATCTGCAAAGCGGCAAATTGCTTATCCTGTTCCGCCTTGCGGAGTTTCTGAGGATAAGGCATCTTGGCTTGATATTCTTCAACCTTAGATGCTGCAGGTTTATTCCTTACAGAAGTGGTTGAAGAAGCCTTGTTAGAGGGATTACTGTCAGCACTCTCAGGTGTCTGATTTTCCCTTGGCGTTTGGACGCCAGGAATGGGTGGAAAATGGGCGTTTAACGCCAACTTTTCCCCCTTTTCTGGCGTTTGAACGCCAGAACTGGGCAAGGAATGGGCGTTTAACGCCAGCTTTCCTTCCCTTTCTGGCGTTTGAACGCCAATATTCCTCTCTGGGCTCTTACTGTCCTCAGAGGGATTTTGAACAGTGGGTTGGTTGTCCTCTGTCATTTGTTCCTTATTTGGCTTTTTGCTCTTTTGAACAGTGTTATTCAAGGTCTTTCCACTCCTCAATTGAACTGCTTGGCACTCCTCTGTTATCTGTTTAGATATTTGCTGTTTTGCTTGATTCAACTGTAGTTCTATGCTTTTATTAGCAACTTTAGTTTCATGGAGCATCTCTTTAAATTCTGCTAACTGTTCAGTCATCAGGAGTAGTTGTTGATTAAGCTCCATTATCTGTTCTTGAGGATTAGAGTCAGTGACTATTGTCATGACTTCCTCTTCTGAAGAGAACTCATTGCTAGAGTACAAATATTGGTTTCTAGCAACAGTGTCTATAAGCTCTTGAGCTTCTTCAATTGTCTTCCTCATGTGTATAGATCCACCAGCTGAGTAGTCTAAAGACATCTGAGCTTTTTCTGTAAGCCCATAGTAGAAAATGTCTAACTGTACCCACTCTGAAAACATTTCAGAGGGACATTTTCTTAGCATACCTCTATACCTCTCCCAGGCATTATAAAGGGATTCATGATCCTCTTGTTTAAAGCCTTGGATGTCCAGCCTTAGCTGTGTCATCCTCTTTGGAGGGTAAAAATGATTCAGGAATTTGTCTGACAACTGTTTCCACGTCTTTATGCTTGCTGTAGGTTGGTTATTTAACCACCTTTTAGCTTGATCTTTTACAGCAAATGGAAACAGTAATAGTCTGTAGACATCCTGATCTACCTCTTTATCATGTACTGTGTCAGTAATTTGTAAGAACTGTGCCAGAAACTCAGTAGGTTCTTCCTGTGGAAGACCGAAATACTGGCAATTTTGCTGCACTATGATAATGAGTTGAGGATTTAGCTCAAAGCTGCTTGCTTTGATGGGAGGTATACAGATGCTACTCCCATATGCAGCTGTAATGGGGTTAGCATATGACCCCAGAGTCCTTCTGGACTGATCAATTCCACTTAAGTCCATGATGGACAAAAGGGAAATGGTAATGATTGCAAGGAGATAAATTTTGCTTATTTTTATTATTTTTTTCTTTTTTTTTTTGAAATAACCGAAAAAATTAAAATAAAATAAAATAAAACAAAAGGAAAATAAAATAAAAAAAAATTTCGAAAATCAAAGGGACAATGAGATCAAAGCAAATTGAGAACTGAATCAATTAGTAAAAAAAAGATTTTGAAACAGCAATTAAAAGATATGATTGAAAAAATTTTTATGAAAAAGATTTGATTTTTAAAAAGAGGAAAGAGAAAAACACAAAAAGACACCAAACTTAAAATTTTTAGAAAATCAAACACTAAATTTTCGAAAATTTTAAGAGAAAAACACAAAGAGGACACCAAACTTAGAATTTTTATGAATCAAAAAGGGACTAAGATTAAAAAAAATGAAAATTTTAAAAGAAAAACAAAAGCATGCAATTGACACCAAACTTAGAATATAAAACTAGACTTAACTAAAAGGCTCTAAACCAACAAAAAAAGAAAAACAGTCCTAATCTAAGCAACAAGATAAGCCGTCAGTTGTCCAAACTCGAACAATCCCCGGCAACGGCGCCAAAAACTTGGTGCACGAAATTGCAATAACACTTTTGCAATCCCGCACAACTAACCAGCAAGTGCACTGGGTCGTCCAAGTAATACCTTGCGTGAGCAAGGGTCGATCCCACGGAGATTGTCGGCTTGAAGCAAGCTATGGTTATCTTGTAAATCTTAGTCAGGATATCAGAAATTATCAGGATTAATTGTGAAAAGCAAAAGAACATGAAATGGTTACTTGTTTTGCAGTAATGGAGAATAGGTTGGGGTTTTGGAGATGCTCCATCTTCTGAATCTCTGCTTTCCTACTGTCTTCTTCATCAAACACGCAAGTCTCCTTCCATGGCAAGCTCGTGTAGGGTTTCACCGTTGTCAATGGCTACCTCCCATCCTCGCAGTGAAAGCTAATGCACGCACTCTGTCACAGTACTGCCAATCACCGGTTTGGTTCCCTCCCCTACCGGAATAGAATCCCTCTTTTGCGTCTGTCACTAACGCCCAGTAGGTTACAGGTTTGAAGCACGTCACAGTCATTCAATCATTGAATCCTACTCAGAATACCACAGACAAGGTTTAGACCTTCCGGATTCTCTTGAATGCTGCCATCAGGTCCTGCCTATACCACGAAGATTCCGATTAAAGAACCCAAGAGATAACTACTCAATCTAAGATAGAACAGAGGTGGTTGTCAGGCACGTGTTCATAGTTGAGAATGATGATGATTGTCACGGATCATCATATTCATCCGGATTAAGAACAAGTGTTATCTTAGAATCGAAGCAAGCATGATTGAATAAGAAACAGTAGTAATTGCATTAATCCATCAAGACACAGCAGAGCTCCTCACCCCCAACCATGGGGTTTAGAGGCTCATACTGTGGAAAGAAACATGTACAAAATGTTATGCGGTCATAAGGTGCGGGTACAATGTCAAAAGATCCTATAAGTAGTAAAAGCTAGTATCCTAAGGTTTACAGAAATGAGTAATTGACAGAAAATCCACTTCCGGGCCCACTTGGTGTGTGCTTGGGCTGAGCAATGAAGGAATTTCGTGTAGAGACCTTTTCTGGAGTTAAACGCCAGCTTTCATGCCAGTTTGGGCGTTTAACTCCAATTTTTATTCCAGTTCCGGCGTTTAACGCTGGAATTTCTGTAGGTTACTTTGAGCGCCGGTTTGGGCCATCATATCTTGGGCAAAGTATGGACTATTATATATTGCTGGAAAGCCCAGGACGTCTACTTTCCAATGCCGTTGAGAGCGCGCCAATTGGGCTTCTGTAGCTCCAGAAAATCCACTTCGAGTGCAGGGAGGTCAGAATCCAACAGCATCTGCAGTCCTTTTCAGTCTCTGGATCAGATTTTTGCTCAGGACCCTCAATTTCAGCCAGAAAATACCTGAAATCACAGAAAAACACACAAACTCATAGTAAAGTCCAGAAAGTGAATTTTTAATTAAAAACTAATAAAATATACTAAAAACTAACTAAAAGATACTAAAAACATACTAAAAACAATGCCAAAAAGCATACAAATTATCCGCTCATCACAACACCAAACTTAAATTGTTGCTTGTCCCCAAGCAACTGAAAATCAAAATAGGATAAAAAGAAGAGAACATACTATAGATTCCAAAATATCAAAGAAACATAGCTCCAATTAGATGAGCGGGACTAGTAGCTTTTTGCCTCCGAACAGTTTTGGCATCTCACTCTATCCTTTGAAGTTCAGAATGATTAGCATCTATAAGAACTCAGAACTCAGATAGTGTTATTGATTCTCCTAGTTAAGTATATTGATTCTTGAACATAGCCAGTGTATGAGTCTTGGCTGTGGCCCAAAGCACTCTGTCTTCCAGTATTACCACCGGATACATACATGCCACAGACACATAATTGGGTGAACCTTCTTAGATTGTGACTCAGCTTTGCTAAAGTCCCCAATTAGAGGTGTCCAGGGTTCTTAAGCACACTCTTTTTGCTTTGGTTCACAACTTTATTTCTTCCTTTTTTTCTTTTTTCTTTTTCTTCTCTTTTTTTTTCGATTTTTTTTTTCACTGCTTTTTCTTGCTTCAAGAATCAATTTGATGATTTTTCAGATCCTCAATAACAGTTCTCTTTTCTCCTCATTCTTTCAAGAGCCAACAATTTTAACATTCTTAAAACTACAAATTCAAAAGACATATGCACTGTTCAAGCATTCATTCAGAAAACAAAAAGTATTGTCACCACATCAAGCTAATTCAACTAGTTTCAGAGATAAATTTCGAAACCCTGTACTTCTTGTTCTTTTGTGATTAAAGCATTTTTCTTTTAAGAGAGGTGATGGATTCATAGGACATTCATAGCTTTAAGGCATAAACTTTATTAATTTTATTAATTAAGAACATGACTCAAATATAGATATAAGATGAGACTAGAAATAGAAAAACAAGAACAAAAACGAAAAAATAGGCTCCTAATGATAGAGGTGTTCACAGAGTTAGGACTCAACAACCTTGATTTTGAGAAGTGGATGCTCCCTCAGCTTGAGAAGAGAGCTTTTGGCGTTTCATCTCTTGAATTTCACGCCCCTGCTTCTCTTGTTCCTTCAGCAATTTGCAGAGCATGCAGTTCTGATTCTGCTGTTCTTCCTTCAGTTGCTCCATAGTCTCTTGCAACTTGTTAATAGATGCTTCTAGGTTGGACCAGTAGTCAATCCTTGGAAATTCAGGGAGGAATTCCTGCGCCCTCCTCTTGATGGAGTTGTCTTGCACTTGTCCTTCCATTGACTTCTTGGTGATTGGGTGTTCAATGGGTATGAACTCATCTACTCCCATCTTCACCCCAGCCTCTTTACAGAGCAAGGAAATCAAGCTTGGATAAGCCAATTTAGCTTCAGTGGAATTCTTATTTGCAATGGTGTAGATCTCACAAGCAATCACATGATGAACCTCCACTTCTTTTCCAAGCATAATGCAATGAATCATCACTGCTCTCTTGATGGTGACCTCAGAACGGTTGCTAGTGGGCAATATGGAACGCCCAATAAAGTCTAGCCAACCTCTTGCAATTGGGTTGAGGTCTCCCCTCTTGAGTTGGTTTGGGACACCCTTAGAATTGGTTATCCACTTAGTTCCAGGGAGGCATATGTCCTCTAGAACTTGATCCAACCCCTTATCTACTCTCACCATCCTCCTATTAAAGGAATCAGGATCATCTTGCAGTTGAGGCAACTTGAAGATTTCTCTTATTTTGTCCAGATGGAAGTATATAACTTTCCCTCTGACCATGGTTCTATAGGTATGGTAAGCAGTTCCAGTCATTCTCTGCTTATCTGTTAGCCACAGATTTGAGTAGAATTCCTGAACCATGTTCCTTCCAACCTTTGTCTCAGGATTGGTTAGAACTTCCCATCCTCTGTTTCGAATTTGCTCTTGGATCCCCGGATATTCATCTTCTTTCAGATCAAATTTAACTTCCGGGATCACTGACCTCAGACCCATTATTTTATGATAATGGTCTTCATGTTCTTTGGTTAAGAACTTCTCTTCATTCCAAAGATTCTTTGGATTATTCTCTTTCTTGCCTCTTAAATTGGTTTGTTTTCCCTTAGGAGCCATGATATTGATGAATCTTGGCTTAGTGATCTCGGAAAAGCACACCAAACTTAGAGGTTTGCTTGTCCTCAAGCAAAAGAGAAGAGAGAAGAGAGGGGGAGGAAGAGAAAATTCGAATGGTGTGGTTGGAAGAGGGGAACAAACGGGTATTTATAAGGTGGGGAGGGGAGTTTTCGAAAATTGCTAAGAATTTGAAAGGAGATTTGAGAAGATATGAGAGGAAATTGAGAAAAGGGTGAAATTTTTGAACAATGTTTGTAATTGATTTGAAACAAATTTGAAAAAAAAAGTTTTTATTTTTGAAGATTTGAAAGTGAATGATGAATGATTGAAGTGTGATTTTGTAGAAAAGTATGGGTGAGAAAAGGAAAGTTTGAAAAAAATCTGTTTTGAAAACAAAATTGTGGTCCCCCCACCAAGCTGGCGTTAAACGCCCAGAATGGCACTCATTCTGGCGTTTAACGCCCATCTGTTGCCCCACTTGGGCGTTTAACGCCCAGCCAGGTACCCTGGCTGGCGTTAAACGCCAGAAATTCTTCCTCACTGGGCGTTTTTCTAAAACGCCCAGGATGCTGCACACCTGGCGTTAAACGCCCAGAATGGTGCCCATTCTGGCGTTTAACGCCCAAAATGGTACCATTACTGGCGTTAAACGCCCAGAATGGTGCCCATTCTGGCGTTTAACGCCCAAAATGTCCCTTACTGGCATTTTTTCGCCAGTAAGCTCATTTTCTCTGCTTTTTGAGCTGAATCCTTCTGTAACTCTGTGAATTCCTTCATTTTTGAAACTTGCCTCTGTAAGAACAATTCATACAACTTTCCTAATGACTGGGTTGCCTCCCAGCAAGCGCTTCTTTACTGTCTTTAGCTGGACTTTCACTGAGAATCACTCAAGTCTCAGTTTTGAGCATTCCTGCTCAAAATTTCCTTCAAGATAGTGCTTGATTCTCTGTCCATTAACAATGAACTTCTTGTCAGAATCAGTATCCTGAAGCTCAACATATCCATATGGTGATACTCCTGTAATCACATACGGACCCCTCCACCGGGACTTGAGTTTTCCTGGAAACAGTTTGAGCCTGGAGTTGAAGAGCAGGACTTTTTGTCCTGGCTCAAAGACTCTGGTTGACAATCTCTTGTCATGCCACTTCTTTGCCTTTTCCTTATAAATTTTTGCATTTTCAAAGGCATTGAGTCTGAACTCCTCTAGCTCATTTAGCTGGAGCAGTCTTTTCTCACCAGCTAACTGTGCATCCATGTTTAGGAATCTGGTTGCCCAGTAGGCTTTATGTTCCAGTTCCACAGGCAAATGACAGGCCTTCCCATACACCAGTTGGTATGGAGAGGTGCCTATAGGAGTCTTGAATGCTGTTCTGTATGCCCACAGAGCATCATCCAAGCTCTTTGCCCAATCCTTTCTTCGGGCCATCACAGTCCGTTCCAGGATTCTTTTTAGCTCTCTGTTAGAGACTTCAGCTTGCCCATTTGTCTGTGGATGATACGGAGTTGCCACTTTATGGCTGATTCCATATCTAACCATAGCAGAGTATAGCTGTTTATTGCAGAAATGAGTGCCCCCATCACTGATTAGCACTCTGGGGACGCCAAACCTGCTGAAAATATTTTTCTGGAGGAATTTCAGCACAGTCTTGGTATCATTAGTGGGTGTAGCAATTGCTTCTACCCATTTAGATACATAGTCCACTGCCACCAGAATGTAAGTGTTTGAGTATGATGGTGGGAATGGCCCCATGAAGTCAATTCCCCATACATCAAACAGTTCTATCTCTAATATCCCTTGTTGAGGCATGGCATATCCGTGAGGCAGGTTACCAGCTCTTTGGCAACTGTCACAGTTACGCACAACTCTCGGGAATCTTTATAGAGAGTAGGCCAGTAGAAGCCGCACTGGAGAACTTTAGTGGCTGTTCGCTCACTTCCAAAATGTCCTCCATAATGTGATCCATGGCAGTGCCATAGGATCCTTTGTGCTTCTTCTCTGGGTATACACCTGCGGATCACTCCGTCAGCACATCTCTTAAAGAGATATGGTTCATCCCAAAGGTAGTACTTGGCATCTAAAATTAATTTCTTTCTTTGCACACTGCTGTACTCCTTGGGTATGAACCTTACAGCTTTATAATTTGCAATGTCTGCAAACCATGGAGCTTCCTGGATGGCAAAGAGTTGCTCATCTGGGAAAGTCTCAGAGATCTCAGTAGAAGGGAGGGACGCCCCAGCTACTGGTTCTATTCTGGACAGATGATCAGCTACTTGGTTCTCTGTCCCTTTTCTGTCTCTTATTTCTATATCAAACTCTTGCAGAAGCAACACCCATCTTATAAGCCTGGGTTTTGAATCCTGCTTTGTGAGTAAGTATTTAAGAGCAGCATGGTCAGTGTACACAATCACCTTTGATCCCACCAAGTAGGATCTAAACTTGTCAATGGCATAGACCACTGCAAGTAATTCTTTTTCTGTGGTTGTGTAATTCTTCTGTGCATCATTTAGAACACGGCTAGCATAATAAATGACATGCAGAAGTTTGTTATGCCTCTGTCCCAACACTGCACCAATGGCATGATCACTGGCATCACACATTAGTTCAAATGGTAATGTCCAATCTGGTGCAGAGATGACTGGTGCTGTGACCAGCTTAGCTTTCAGGGTCTCAAATGCCTGCAGACACTGTGTGTCAAACACAAATGGTGTGTCAGCAGCTAACAGGTTACTCAGAGGTTTAGCAATTTTCGAAAAATCCTTGATAAACCTTCTGTAGAATCCTGCATGCCCCAGAAAGCTTCTGATTGCCTTAACATTGGCAGGTGGTGGTAATTTTTCAATTACCTCTACCTTTGCCTTATCCACCTCTATTCCCCTGCTTGAAATTTTGTGCCCAAGGACAATTCCTTCAGTCACCATAAAGTGACATTTCTCCCAGTTTAAAACTAGGTTAGTCTCTTGGCATCTTTTCAGGACAAGTGATAGGTGGTTAGACAGGAGCTGAATGAGTCTCCATATACTGAGAAGTCGTCCATGAAGACTTCCAGGAATTTCTCTACCATGTCTGAGAAGATAGAGAGCATGCACCTCTGAAAGGTTGCAGGTGCATTGCACAGACCAAAAGGCATCCTCCTATAGGCAAACACGCCAGAAGGGCATGTGAATGCTGTTTTCTCTTGGTCTTGAGGATCTACTGCAATTTGGTTGTAGCCTGAGTAGCCATCCAAAAAGCAGTAGTAGTCATGACCAGCTAGTCTTTCTAGCATTTGGTCTATGAATGGTAAAGGAAAATGATCCTTTCTGGTGGCTGTATTGAGTCTTCTGTAGTCAATACACATGCGCCACCCTGTGACTGTCCTTGTAGGAACCAGTTCATTTTTTTTATTATGAACCACTGTCATGCCTCCCTTTTTGGGAACAACTTGGACAGGGCTCACCCAGGGGCTATCAGAAATAGGATAAATAATCCCAGCCTCCAGTAATTTAGTGACCTCTTTCTGCACCACCTCCTTCATGGCAGGATTTAGCCTCCTCTGTGGTTGGACCACTGGTTTGGCATTATCCTCCAACAGGATCTTGTGCATGCATCTAGCTGGGCTAATACCCTTGAGATCACTTATGGACCACCCAAGAGCTGTCTTGTGTGTCCTTAGCACTTTAATCAGTGCTTCCTCTTCCTGTGGATTTAAAGCAGAGCTTATAATCACTGGAAAAGTGTCACCCTCTCCCAGAAATGCATATTTCAGGGATGGTGGTAGTGGTTTGAGTTCAGGCTTAGGAGGCTTATCCTCCTCCTGAGGAATTTTTGAAAATTCCTTTGCCTCCTCTGGCTCTTCCTGATCAGTTTGAGCATCTTTGAAGATGTCCTCAAGCTCTGATTCTAGGCTTTCAGCCATATTGATCTCTTCTACCAGAGAGTCAATAATGTCAGCGTCCATACAGTCCTCTGGTGTGTCTGGATGCTGCATAGCTTTTACAGCATTCAACTTGAACTCATCCTCATTGACTCTCAAGGTGACTTCCCCCTTTTGTACATCAATGAGAGTTCGTCCAGTTGCTAGGAAGGGTCTTCCTAGAATGAGAGTTGCACTTTTGTGCTCCTCCATTTCCAGCACCACAAAGTCAGTTGGAAAGGCAAATGGCCCAACCTTGACAATCATGTCCTCTATTATGCCTGATGGGTGTTTAATGGAGCCATCAGCAAGTTGGAGGCATATCCTGGTTGGTTTGACTTCTCCAATCAACCCAAGCTTTCTGATAGTGGATGCAGGTATTAGATTGATGCTTGCTCCAAGATCACATAAAGCTATCTTGGTGCAAGTGCCTTCTAATGTGCATGGTATCAGAAAGCTTCCAGGATCTTGAAGCTTTTCTGGTAAGCTTTTTAGAATGACTGCACTGCATTCTTCAGTGAGAAACACTTTTTCAGTTTCTCTCCAATCCTTCTTATGACTTAAGATTTCCTTCATGAACTTAGCATAAGAAGGTATTTGCTCAAGTGCCTCTGCAAAAGGAATCTTTATTTCAAGAGTCCTTAAATAATCTGCAAAGCGGGCAAATTGCTTATCCTGTTCCGCCTTGCGGAGTTTCTGAGGATAAGGCATCTTGGCTTGATATTCTTCAACCTTAGATGCTGCAGGTTTATTCCTTACAGAAGTGGTTGAAGAAGCCTTGTTAGAGGGATTACTGTCAGCACTCTCAGGTGTCTGATTTTCCCTTGGCGTTTGGACGCCAGGAATGGGTGGAAAATGGGCGTTTAACGCCAACTTTTCCCCCTTTTCTGGCGTTTGAACGCCAGAACTGGGCAAGGAATGGGCGTTTAACGCCAGCTTTCCTTCCCTTTCTGGCGTTTGAACGCCAATATTCCTCTCTGGGCTCTTACTGTCCTCAGAGGGATTTTGAACAGTGGGTTGGTTGTCCTCTGTCATTTGTTCCTTATTTGGCTTTTTGCTCTTTTGAACAGTGTTATTCAAGGTCTTTCCACTCCTCAATTGAACTGCTTGGCACTCCTCTGTTATCTGTTTAGATATTTGCTGTTTTGCTTGATTCAACTGTAGTTCTATGCTTTTATTAGCAACTTTAGTTTCATGGAGCATCTCTTTAAATTCTGCTAACTGTTCAGTCATCAGGAGTAGTTGTTGATTAAGCTCCATTATCTGTTCTTGAGGATTAGAGTCAGTGACTATTGTCATGACTTCCTCTTCTGAAGAGAACTCATTGCTAGAGTACAAATATTGGTTTCTAGCAACAGTGTCTATAAGCTCTTGAGCTTCTTCAATTGTCTTCCTCATGTGTATAGATCCACCAGCTGAGTGGTCTAAAGACATCTGAGCTTTTTCTGTAAGCCCATAGTAGAAAATGTCTAACTGTACCCACTCTGAAAACATTTCAGAGGGACATTTTCTTAGCATACCTCTATACCTCTCCCAGGCATTATAAAGGGATTCATGATCCTCTTGTTTAAAGCCTTGGATGTCCAGCCTTAGCTGTGTCATCCTCTTTGGAGGGTAAAAATGATTCAGGAATTTGTCTGACAACTGTTTCCACGTCTTTATGCTTGCTGTAGGTTGGTTATTTAACCACCTTTTAGCTTGATCTTTTACAGCAAATGGAAACAGTAATAGTCTGTAGACATCCTGATCTACCTCTTTATCATGTACTGTGTCAGCAATTTGTAAGAACTGTGCCAGAAACTCAGTAGGTTCTTCCTGTGGAAGACCCGAATACTGGCAATTTTGCTGCACTATGATAATGAGTTGAGGATTTAGCTCAAAGCTGCTTGCTTTGATGGGAGGTATACAGATGCTACTCCCATATGCAGCTGTAATGGGGTTAGCATATGACCCCAGAGTCCTTCTGGACTGATCAATTCCACTTAAGTCCATGATGGACAAAAGGGAAATGGTAATGATTGCAAGGAGATAAATTTTGCTTATTTTTATTATTTTTTTCTTTTTTTTTTGAAATAACTGAAAAAATTAAAATAAAATAAAATAAAACAAAAGGAAAATAAAATAAAAAAAAATTTCGAAAATCAAAGGGACAATGAGATCAAAGCAAATTGAGAACTGAATCAATTAGTAAAAAAAAGATTTTGAAAACAGCAATTAAAAAGATATGATTGAAAAAATTTTTATGAAAAAGATTTGATTTTTAAAAAGAGGAAAGAGAAAAACACAAAAAGACACCAAACTTAAAATTTTTAGAAAATCAAACACTAAATTTTCGAAAATTTTAAGAGAAAAACACAAAGAGGACACCAAACTTAGAATTTTTATGAATCAAAAAGGGACTAAGATTAAAAAAAAACGAAAATTTTAAAAGAAAAACAAAAGCATGCAATTGACACCAAACTTAGAATATAAAACTAGACTCAACTAAAAGGCTCTAAACCAACAAAAAAAGAAAAACAGTCCTAATCTAAGCAACAAGATAAGCCGTCAGTTGTCCAAACTCGAACAATCCCCGGCAACGGCGCCAAAAACTTGGTGCACGAAATTGCAATAACACTTTTGCAATCCCGCACAACTAACCAGCAAGTGCACTGGGTCGTCCAAGTAATACCTTGCGTGAGCAAGGGTCGATCCCACGGAGATTGTCGGCTTGAAGCAAGCTATGGTTATCTTGTAAATCTTAGTCAGGATATCAGAAATTATCAGGATTGATTGTGAAAAGCAAAAGAACATGAAATGGTTACTTGTTTTGCAGTAATGGAGAATAGGTTGGGGTTTTGGAGATGCTCCATCTTCTGAATCTCTGCTTTCCTACTGTCTTCTTCATCAAACACGCAAGTCTCCTTCCATGGCAAGCTCGTGTAGGGTTTCACCGTTGTCAATGGCTACCTCCCATCCTCGCAGTGAAAGCTAATGCACGCACTCTGTCACAGTACTGCCAATCACCGGTTTGGTTCCCTCCCCTACCGGAATAGAATCCCTCTTTTGCGTCTGTCACTAACGCCCAGTAGGTTACAGGTTTGAAGCACGTCACAGTCATTCAATCATTGAATCCTACTCAGAATACCACAGACAAGGTTTAGACCTTCCGGATTCTCTTGAATGCTGCCATCAGGTCCTGCCTATACCACGAAGATTCCGATTAAAGAACCCAAGAGATAACTACTCAATCTAAGATAGAACAGAGGTGGTTGTCAGGCACGTGTTCATAGTTGAGAATGATGATGATTGTCACGGATCATCACATTCATCCGGATTAAGAACAAGTGTTATCTTAGAATCGAAGCAAGCATGATTGAATAAGAAACAGTAGTAATTGCATTAATCCATCAAGACACAGCAGAGCTCCTCACCCCCAACCATGGGGTTTAGAGGCTCATACTGTGGAAAGAAACGTGTACAAAATGTTATGCGGTCATAAGGTGCGGGTACAATGTCAAAAGATCCTATAAGTAGTAAAAGCTAGTATCCTAAGGTTTACAGAAATGAGTAATTGACAGAAAAATCCACTTCCGGGCCCACTTGGTGTGTGCTTGGGCTGAGCAATGAAGGAATTTCTTGTAGAGACCTTTTCTGGAGTTAAACGCCAGCTTTCATGCCAGTTTGGGCGTTTAACTCCAATTTTTATTCCAGTTCCGGCGTTTAACGCTGGAATTTCTGTAGGTGACTTTGAGCGCCGGTTTGGGCCATCAAATCTTGGGCAAAGTATGGACTATTATATATTGCTGGAAAGCCCAGGACGTCTACTTTCCAATGCCGTTGAGAGCGCGCCAATTGGGCTTCTGTAGCTCCAGAAAATCCACTTCGAGTGCAGGGAGGTCAGAATCCAACAGCATCTGCAGTCCTTTTCAGTCTCTGGATCAGATTTTTGCTCAGGACCCTCAATTTCAGCCAGAAAATACCTGAAATCACAGAAAAACACACAAACTCATAGTAAAGTCCAGAAAAGTGAATTTTTAATTAAAAACTAATAAAAATATACTAAAAACTAACTAAAAGATACTAAAAACATACTAAAAACAATGCCAAAAAGCATACAAATTATCCGCTCATCAGTTACTTGTTGGTTTAGGCTATACTTGCGACATTCGAGCTTGAAAACCATTGAATTTTCTAGACCAACATTTATCCTCCGTGAGGTGCTCAGAGATATTTGCCTCCCATAAGTGAAATGGACCTTGGGTGTGAGTAGCAAGAGGAAATAAATGGTTAAAAATTGATAAAATAGAAAAAATAAAAAGATACCTAATCTAAGCAACAAGACAACTGTTAGTTTTCAATCACGAACAATCCCTGGCAACGGCGCCAAAATTTTAGTGCGCGAAATTAGAACTCTCACAACTTCACCAGGAAGTGCACCAGATCGTCCAAGTATTACCTCAGGTGAGTGATGGTCGATCCCACGAGGATTATTCGTTTGAGCAAGCAATAGTTATCTTGCTGGACTTAGTCAGGCAAATAGAAAAAGAGTTGTTGTTGTTGTAGGCTGACGAAGGAAAAATGTCGGTAAAAAATTTCACAAAAATATCACGTTGCAAGTATAGTTCTAAACCGACAATTAAACCTCAATCAATGTTTAGATTGTTTGTCACAAATATAAACCCAATAAAATTAACCGAAGTATTCAACCTCGGGTAGTCTCTCAAGGAATTGCAGGGAAGTGTGTTTTATTATTGGTTATGGGAAAGTATATTTTTGGGGTTTTTGAAATAAGGAACAAGAAAATATGGATTGCGAGAAAAATAAACTAATAATTAAGAAAGCTCCTATCAAGGATTGAGAATTAGAAGTTCTATCCTCATTATCATTGTCAATTGTGATGGTAAATGTGAATTGCCTTCACTTAGTTAACCTCTAACCAATGGAAGAAGATCAAGTGCATACAATTAACTTGAGTTCACAAGTCTTAGTCAACCCATAGTGAGAGACTAGCTTTGGTGAAGTTCAAGCTAACCGGCAATCTTCAATCACCAATCAACAAAAGACTTTTGATAACTTAAGAGTCTCTAAATTACTCAATCCAAGTCAAGAACATAAAAATCTAAATTAAAATCTACCCAAACATTTTATCAAACACTTGGAAGGTACAAAATAAAAGCATAGAGAATTAATAAGAGATAATAAAATCTAAACAACCAATTGTAAGAATCAATGACTAACAATTAAAGAGAGTAACAATAAACATAGAAAACATAAATTGCATTAAAAAATATCAAACGTAACAAGAGCTCATAAACAAAAAAATGGCAAAAAAGGGAAATTAACAAGAGAAGAAGATGAACTAAAGCGGTTAAACAAATAAAAGTAAGAGAAAACTAAATTAAAGGAAGATTGAACCTGAAGCTAAGGAGAAATTGGAAGAAGAAACCCTAAACCTAGAGAGAGGAGAGAGCCTCCCTCTCTAGAAACCTACATCTAAACCTAAAATTGTGTGAACGAAAGTGAATGAATGATTGATCCTCTTCCAGCTCCAACATTTCCAAGCAAATTCATAAAGCCTTAATGAAGTTTTTCACAAGTTTTGAGCTCCCAAAGTTGATCCTCTTGTATGCCGGGATCCCTAATCTTGTTTCTACACCCGTCTTTAAGTGGATCATCATGGTTCCAATCGGATGGCAAGCAATCCAAATTCTCAATGAAGTACCAAACTCTTCTCTTAGATCCAACCAAATGATCACTAGTCCACCCTTGGATCTAGCTCTTGAAATCTCAATCTTGATGAGTCTTGATTTGCAACTCCAACCACTAAATATCCTTCTCTTACGCTTAATTCCACAAAGCCTCCTAAGCTGGCCATCTGTTTCAAGAATACCATACTCAAATGGGATAATAAAGCTAATAGAGATAAGTTTTACCCACTCAAATAAAGGAGTGGATGGCAACCTAGGTAGAGAAGTTTCCAACGATCTTGACAAAGCATATTCAACTACCGTCAATCCTTGCCGAAAGACTTCCACCTTTTGAAAAGATTCTTCACTTTCAAGCTCTTTCTCACCGGATTCATCCAACTCTTCTCCGTCACTCAAATAATAAATATGAGGTTGAGAGGAATCTACCTCAATGTTGCTTTCAATTTCATCGGGAGAAGGCTCTTCTAACTCAAGAATTTCACTTGTGGATGCAGATTTATTACTAGGAGGGCTTGATTCATGATCATCATTACCAAGGGAACTTACCTCTTGATCTATTCCGTCCAATTCTTCATAGGGAATATGCCTTGGAGGTTGTGCACTACCCTCCTCAACATTAATTTCAAGCTTCTTGGAGGAATACTCTACAACTCTAGATTCCCATGGAGGTTCAACATCTCCTAATTAGTCTTCGACCACTTCTTCCTCTTCAACAATTACGGCTTTCTCAAATTGTTTCAATATAAAGTCACATTCTTCACTTTCCACCAGAGTTCCTAATCTCTCCTTCATGCTGCGTTCTTCATTAGATTATCCACATGTAGCCATGGGAGTTCCTTGAGTGTCCAAACATTGGGAAGCAAATCGACTTACTAACTCGATCAAGGCAGCCGCAAACTCTAGTGTTGTCCTTTGCATCTCTCTTTTTCATTGAAGTAGTGAAGTGAGAGAATCATCTATTGGGACTTGGGTTGAATAAGAGGGTTCATTATATGGGAGAAAGGGCTCATAATAGGAGGGTGGTTCATCATGATAAAGATGTGGCGGTTCAACACTCTCCATCTTTTCCACTTATTTCACAACACACTCCAATCCATTGTTCTCAATTTGAGATTCCAAGATCTCCTTCATGCTCCTCTCTTCAGTTGCTTTTCCACAATCTTCCGTAGACATGTTTTGCTTGTGACATGAATCCGATGAGTCCAACTTTTGACGGATGATTGCTTGAAACCGATCTATTGCTTCCTTAAGACGATCCTTTGGTTCTTGCTCCACTTCGCTAACATAAGTAGGATCATATTGCTCTTAGATTGATGGACATGGATATTCTTCCATGGAGGGTTGTGGTGAAAAGGAAAATTCGTCTTGTGGTTGAAAGTTTGCATACATTAGAGGTGGTGTATATTGAGGTGTGGTAGTTCTTGGGAGTAATTGGGTTGGAATTAGGGTAGTTCTATGTATAGTTCATATAGCTCATAAGGTGGTTGGTATGGTGGATATGGGTTAGGGTCATATGGAAGTGTTTGGTGGTGTGGGGCTTGTGAGTATGGTTGATTGCTATATTGAGGGTATGGCTCATAGGCATGTGGTGGTGGTTGTTGGTAGTCACAAGGAGGTCCACCATAGCCATCGGATTGATATGCATCTTGGAATGGCTCTTGCTCATAGTATGTTGGAGGAGGTTGTTGCCAAGTTGGTTGTCTATAAGCTTGAGGCTCCTCCTACCTTTGATTGTTTCATCCTTGATGTATATTCTCATTATAGCTTCCATTCCCTACAACATAATTTGAATCAAACTCATAACCAAAGTGGTGAGAATTCATAGTAACAAGAAAAAATAAAAACAAAAACTAATAAGAAATAATGAAAATAAACTCCTAAAACTAGAAATAACTAACAAAGAAACGAAAAGGTAAACATATTCACAATATTCACAATAACCAATAATAAGGGACACATTTACAATTTTCCGGCAACGGCGCCAAAAATTTGACGGAGGAAAAATGTCGGTAAATAATTTCACAAAAATATCACATTGCAAGTATAGTTCTAAACCGACAATCAAACCTCAATCAACGTTTAGATTGTTTGTCACAAATACAAACCCAATAAAATTAACCGAAGTATTCAACATCGGGTGGTCTCTTTAGGAATTGAAGGGAAGTGTGTTTTATTATTGGTTATGGAAAAGTATATTTTGGGGTTTTTGAAATAAGGAACAAGAAAATATGGATTGCGAGAAAAATAAACTAATAACTAAGAAAGCTCCTAGCAAGGATTGAGAATTAGAAGTCATATCCTCATTATCATCGTCAATTGTGATGGTAAATATGAATTGCCTTCACTTAGTTAACCTCTAACCAATGGAGGAAGGTCAAGTGCATACAATCAACTTGAGTTCACAAGTATTAGTCAACCCATAGTGAGACACTAGCTTTGGTGAAGTTCAATCTAACTGCTAATCTTCAATCACCAATCAACAAAAAACTTTTGATAACTCAAGAGTCTCTAAATAATCAATTCAAGTCAAAAACATAAAAATCTAATTTAAAATCCAACCAAGTATTTTATCAAACACTTGCAAGGCATAAAATAAAAAAATAGAAAACTAACAAGACATAGTAAAATCTAAGACTAACAATTACAAGAGAAAACAATAACAACAAATTAAAGAAAGCAATCATAAACATGAAAACATAAATTGCATTAATATGGATTAAAGGAAACAAGAAGAATTCATAAACTAAATTGGCAACATAAAGAAATCAACAAGAGAAGTAGATAAACTAAAGTATTAGAGCAAATAAAAATAGAAGGAAACTAAATTAAAGTAAGGTGAAAATCTGAATTTGAGAAGGAACAAGATAAAAACCCTAAAACCTAGAGAGAGGAGAGAGCCTCTCTCTCTAAAAACCTACATCTAAAACCTAAAAATGTGTATGAATGAATGATGAATGATGGATCCCCCCTTCCAACTACACTCTGCAGCCACTAATCAGTATTTTCGAGCCTGAAACTGGGTCAAAAGCAGCCCAGAATTCACCCGCAGCGAATTTGTTTTACTGTGGCATGTGACGCTCGTCACGCGTACGCGTCCTCTATGCGTACGCGTCGCTACCAGCTTCTGAAATACTCAATTTCTTGTGTTCCTTCTACTTTTGCATGCTTCATTTCTATCCTCTAAGTCATTCATGCCCTATAAATCCTGAAAACTCTTAACAAATATATCACGACATCAAATGGTAATAAGAGAGGATTAAAATTAGCAATTTTAAGGCCAAAGAAGCATGTTTTCAATCATAGCACAAATTCGGAAGGATTTATAAAACCATGCAATTTATATGAATACGTGTAAGAATAGATGATAAAATCCACTTAATTCAATACAAAATAAACCATAAATAGCGGCTCATCATAGGCGCATAAAACAAGAAAGTAAAGAAAAGCAATTAAAGATTGGAGAAGAGATAATATATGGAAGCAATTAAGGTTTTGGAGATGTTTATCTTTCTGGATTCATACTTCTTACTAACTATTTTAACAATGAATGAATCATTCTATGGCAAACTGTAAGTGATTAAACCCCAATTCCTTGGTAATTTAATCTTCTCTGATTCTCATCAAAAGCCAGGGTCAGTGGTCATTCAATTTGAATGAGGGTGAAGCTCAGCATTCTAGTTTATACCACGAAGACCCTAATCACCCCAGATCCCAGCTGAACAGATGTTCTCATGTCCCTAACGAGTTGTGGATTAGTCATCTAAGAGATGTATTCTCAAGCTATACTTCAATACTATCTTGTCAGGGACTCGCAAGAACTCATGTAGAAAAAGGGATCATACTTCCGTTTCACCCAATTTCATTTAGATTGAAGAACAAAAATACATCTTAGAATGGAATCAAACATATATTAAAATAGAAAAGTAATAATATTAATCCATAGAAATAAACAGAGCTCCTAACCCTAACCAAGAGATTTAGTTGCTCATGACTTAAAGAGAAAAAAGAGTAAAAAAGTAAAAGAAGATCTAAAGTAATGTCTCCCCTCCTGGGAGCGTGATCTCAGGAGGAAGGAAGTCCCTAATTTATAGAAAAAACCTCTAAGAATAAATCTAGAATTCAAATTCAAACTTAAATCAAAACAAAAGATATTTTTGTAATTAAAAATTACAAAAAGAAAATAAAATAAGTTAAGAAGTGCTAAATCCACTTGATAGGCTCAAAGAGAAGTGATTCGGACTGTTGGGGGCGTTTCACTTCAGGGGTGCACGTTAAACACCCAAAGGGGTTGACATTAGTGCATTCTGAGGTGCCCTGCTGGCGTTCAACGCCAAAAAAGGTGTTCAGCGCCGGGAGGGGGTGCTAGTTCTGTCCCTTTTGGGCGCTAAACGTCAGGCTCAGAGTTTAGCGCCAGTTTTGGTAGTGATTCTGGAAGAAAAGTATAAACTATTATATATCATTGGAAAGCTCTGAAAGTTGGCTTTCTAATACCGTTGAGATTGTGTCAATTGAACCTCTACAGCTCACGTTATGCTCGTTGGAATGCAAGGAGGTTAGGGTTGACAGCATCTACTATCCTTTCTTTGTTGTTGCACAAGACTTTGCCAAATTCGCCCAAAATTCACCTGAAATCATAAAATTACCACAAAAATTCAAAGTAGCATCCAAAGAGGATTTTTACACTAAAACTTAATAAAATTTAACTAAAAACAACTAGAAAATACTAGAAAAAAAAGGTATAAGATATTCACTTATCAATGTTATGGTTTGAGTGCAAAGATTTGAACCTGATTAATAGATTTTCTGCAAATCAGAATTGATATAATTTTTACAAGAAATTTCTTAGGTTGGTTCGAAATCTAATATCTAGGAGCAAAGCCTTCTCCTATTTTTGGATATCAATTTACCATGCATCAAAATCTTACAAGGAAAGAAACTAAAAAAAATCTTGAACATAAAAATGACTAGAATTTAAACTTGTTGAAAAGATTAACTGCAAAGCATAAAGTACATAATTTTAAAGAATAATGAAAGAAATGATAGAAGAAAACCTACAGAAATTTGACTCAAAGCAAAGTTTCAAAAAGTCGCTAGAAATGTGAGAATTTGTATGAGTGTGTTTCTGAAAACAATTTCCAACTCTCAACCCTTATTTTCTATCCTATTTATAAATATGTTCATCCAATCCTCTGATGAAACTTGTCGAGCGACCTATGGTTCAATGAAATAATCATTCCCGCTAAAACGCATCGTGATAACTGCTCTCTTGACCACTTTTATCACTTCTTAGAACCTATTCTGCCACCAGATCAATCTTATCCTCATTGTCGATACATCATATACTTGTATTTCTCCGGGTTGATTCATTAGTCGAACCCCTCCTCAACTTTAATATATATCGATGGCCTAACCTATTATTTTGTCGATTTTTAGCAAATCGATGGTGGTTCGATTCTAATGGTTTGAGAGCGAAACTAACTCCTTTTTTGCGAGTACCAATTTTCTAGAAGTGCATCAAAGTTCCTCGAATTAGACGGGATTAGAAGAAAATACTGAAAATACAATAAATAAAAGGTTTTGAAGATAAAATCGACTGGAATTGAAATGGTCTGCATTGAATTTAAATAAAGCAATAAAATGCCTTCGATTAGATCAAAGGACTTTGAATTTCGAAATAACAATACGGAAATGTAAAATTGAACATGGAACTTAAATGTTGCTTGAAAGATAAATTTGCGAGAAAAGTAAAATTTGCAGAAAATGTAAATGGAAAGTAAAACAAATGGAAAGAACCCTACAGAAAATTAACTCAAAGCAGACTCAGAAAGTTTCTAGGATGTGAGTGTGCGTGAGTAATTTCTGAAGCAAAATTTCAATCTCTGTGACTTCGAGCCTTCTAGTATTTATAGCCATTTTCTTAATTGATTAATTTGAAATGAAACTCTCACGTGTAAGAACGTGAATAACCGTTCCCACTCTTTTTCCTGATCATGTGACGGTTTAAAAATGATTTTCGATTTCAAAATTTTGAATCTTCTTTATCAAATACCTCCTCAATTTGCTAAGTTAATCAGATTCTTACTTAAAGTTCTCAAACATGTGTCTCCTTCGATGGCAACTTCTTTCCAAAAGCTCACTTAATTACTAGAACAACCTCCTCCTTCGAATTCAATTTGACAATTTGTCTTGACCAACACCTATCGACCTGCCAGCATTTGTGGAGTAACAGAACCACACTATAGTTTTTTTTTTCCTTTTTTGTTTTACATTATAATTAAGTATTGAAGATCAAATACTGAGGTGGATGAAAGTGGCTCGGAAGAAGAGCTTTGTAGCAATATAAATAGACTTATCAAACAAAAACTAAGCCACCAGAATATTCAGAAAACACGACAACACAAGGTGAAGAAACGTATCAATTTGTTTTCTTAAGAAAATTACAAGTGTGTTGAATTGATTGTATTATTACAGAAGGTATCAAATATAAGATATACATCTCAGAAAATATTAAGAATGATAGTATTCTTTTATTCTCTTTTTTCTCTCTTTACCCTCCTTAATATTTTACAACAAATATAGCACATTCTTAACTCATCATAAAAACTAAATGTCCCGAGCATATTATTATTTTTATATTTTCACCTTACGTAAAATGATATGAGCGCCATATTGTGGATGAAGTGTAGCCATAACCATCGGAGCATGAGTATATGCCGGAGAAAGTTCAAATGAAAAATGTTGTAGAATCAATGATAAAGCCATCTTTGCTTCTAATAACGAGAAGTTTTGTCCGATACAGATTCTAGGACCCCATCCAAATGGAAAAAAAGAAGCTTTGCCATTTGTCGCCTTAAAAACTCCTTCTGAAAATCTTTCAGGATCGAATTCCTTTGCATTATCACCCCAAAGTCCAACATCATGGTGAACCAAAACAATTGGCAAGTAAATTTGGACTCCTTCAGGCAAATTTAGGTCCCCAAGTTTCATATCTTTGCCGGTATTTCGAGTAAGCCCAAGTACTGGTGGATATAACCTGAGAACCTCATATAATATCATAGTCACCTGGTTTAAGAAATTTATATTAATAATAAGTATCGAACAATGAGAGTTCTATTTATTATCTTAATATTTAAATAAGTAAACATTTAAAAACTATATATACATTTATCTAAATTCAGTATAATTTTGTATCACAAATCTATAAATCTAGTCATTTATGATTTTTATAAGTGTGATTGTTGTGGATACCATGAGTCCATGACCCCCTAGTCTCCCATTCACCTATTAGAGTCAACTAGTGAGCTAACCTTTTTCAAGCTAAATACTAGTTAATTTTTTTAACTAATTTTAAATTTTAAACATAAAGTTTTAAATCTTAAATTTTATACTCTAAACCTTATGTTATCCAAAAATAAATATTAAAAAATACAAATTTATAATAAAAAAAATTGACTAATGTTAATTAAGGTGGCTATGTTTTATGATAGGTATTACCTATTTACCCACATGATTTAGGGAGGTAGGTAAAATTGATATCTAACTTCAAATAAGTAATATCAGAATACTTACAATTTTAAGGCGATTTAAGCCATCAAGGTGTGGTTTTTGGCTACCAAAGACCTGAAAGACTTCTTCCCTTGCTCGAGCTTGCCAATGAGAATGCTTACTGAGTAACACCATGGTCCAAACCAGCAAAACTGAAGTCGTCTCTTGTCCCGCAAAGTAGAACAATTTACATTCATCGATTACATCTTCAAGACTCATTCCATTATTCTTCTTCTTTCCATGCTCTTCAATTTCCTTATAATTTGATTCCAACAGTATACCCAATAAGTCATCTTTAGCTGTCTCACCTGCTTTTAGTGCTTTCTCTTTCTTATTAATTATATCCTTAAGTGAAGTTTTTATTTCTCTGTGAATTTCCTTCATCCTCCTATTGACAGGAGTAGGTAAAAACCTGCAAATAAACATCATTAATATTGTGATTATTTCGATTTTCTAGTACCATCAGCAACTAATAGTGATAAACCTACTAAAATTTTGGTATTTGAAATTAAAATTATATATTTAAATTAAATCCCTAATAGTTTGATTAGCTTTTCAAAAATATATTAATCTAAAATAATAAGTGAATTTTTAATTGTTCTTCTCTTTTTTATTTTTAACACAATTAAATATAGATTTTTTCTATAAATATTTAACTATTCATTATCTCTTATTTAATTGTGTCCACTCGCTATAATAGTATAAAAAAATTTCTCGAAAATAAATGTTACAGATAAGACTATATATTTAGAGATTAAAACAAAAAAATAATACAAAAATTTAAATAATATATATATATATATATATATATATATATATATATAATTTCTTATTTCAACTAACTGTTAAAAAACTTGAAATAATTTCATTTATATTGAGAAGGTTAAACTTAAATTTAGTAATTAACTAGTTAATTAATTTTATAAAATTCATTATAACCTTTATTATTTTTTTATTAAATTTATTTATTTATTTTTTATTTTAAGATCTTTTTGTTTCAGTCGATATTTTTCAATTTGACAGGACAAAAATTAATCCGTTGCAGATCAAAGTTTCATTTAAGAGTTTAACATTGACCAATAAATTACTACATGTACAAAGAAATTCGTATCTCTAATATATATTACCTTTAACAGACTAATGAGTTAATTACAAAACAATCCTAAATTAGTCATACATATAATAAGATAATGAGTGACTTTAGGTTGTATTTAAAAAAAAAAGACTAATAACTTAAAGAGAAAAACTAAAAGATACAAAATAAATTACACCTCTTTATTGTGTTTGTAATAAAATTACTTGATATTTTGTATTATTTAAAATAAATATAGAAATTAAAACAAATAAAATTTGTTAGCCCATCCACCTTTTCTCATTCCTCTTCTGTCACATACCTAACCTTCCCCTCTTCCGGTGAGAAGCTGTTGGACCACTACATGCTCAATTCGGAGCTTGATGCTTTCAACGAGTCTCTAGTGTTCGACGATTTTTTGGTGATTCCCAAAGAGCAGGGCATGTCAATTTGCACAGAGATTCTCAATTAGGAAAAAATAAAAATTAAAAGATGGATGTGTGTTTGATTTCCCTCCTCTTTGGAGTTCTTGTTATCATTCTTGGGTGCTCAAGGGTTACTGGGTAATAATGTGATGTGTAGGAAAAAGATCAAAACATGGAGAATGGAGCGAATTGGAGTTTCCTCAAGAAGAAAAGGGGACCATGCTGGCTGGAGAATTAGGGGACGATGGCTGGAAGGTAGAGTGGTACACTTTGAATTTCAAGAGTTTAAAGAGTGTATTTTCAAAAAAAATATTATTAAAATTTCAGTTTTCGTCTCTATAAATTTCAATCTAATATATCTTCACATTTTAAAAGTATTGAAGGGTATGTCTTAAAATTGAAATTTTAGTTTCACTTTTTAATTAACAAACATAATATTTAGTCTTAATATCTCAATTTCAGTAGTGAGAAACAAACACAATCTTAGAGACATGGAAACTTCAAGCCCGCATCAAGGACTTTCCATTTTATCCTCGAAATGTCAAATTTCCATGTTTTAATCCCCAGGCCTATCTACCTATCTATTTTATTTTTCTATTTTTTCTTGTTTTAAGAAAAGAAATAATGATGATTACATTTTTTGAATTTTGATTTAGGTTGATGATCTCTGACGAGGAATAGTAGTGGAAGAAGGTTGAGAGTTGTTTAATATGTAAGAGACAGATAAATAAAAATATGTTTAAATATTTTGTATTTATATTTATGTTTGCACCAAACAAGATATAAAGAAACTTTTTCATCTCTGTCTCTAGTTTTTTCGTTTCTATCTCTTTATTTTTGTATTTCTGTCTGAAGATATCATTCAAATAGTATCAAATTGTGTGTGTGTTTGTTAAAAGTAAATATCATTATAAGCTAGGTTTGATATGTAAAGTAATCTTACCTCCATCCGGGAATGTAAACTGTCATTATAATTTCCATTGTAAGTTTAAGCTGCTCTTTTTGAAGTTCAAATATTCGTATTCCTTCTTCGTAACTACTTCCAAATGCTGCGCGAGAAATGACATCACTGGCCATATTTTGAAGAAAAGGCCACACGTCAATTTCACAGCTTCCATTCGATGACAACATTTTCTCCCATTTATTTATCATATCATTGCAGCTTTTGAAGAATATTGGTACCATAATCTGCAAAGCAAGATAGAAAAAATAAGTCAAATAAGGTTCTTAAAAAAATAATAAAGAAAAATGTGTTACTTGGTAATAATGTATATGCAAGTTATCGCAAACTATGCCACATCAAAATTGAGGAATGAAAAAATTCCATGCTCATCATTTCAATTCAGATATATGTAGTGAAAATAACCTTCAACTTTTCTAAATGAAATGCAGGGTTGATTATTCTTCTATGTTTGCTCCACTTTTCACCGTCATGACCAGCAAGACCATTAACCAATAACTTGATCAATGGATTTGTATCTGGTTTCGGAAAATCATAGACCTTGTTGAATACATCTTTGATTAGCTCAGGATCTGTGACAATCACCCTTGGTGTTCCTCCAAACCAGAAAAAAGAATTCTTCCCTGTATAATACAAAGGACAGTATAAGAATTATTTTGTTAGAGAAATAGTTACTAGTAGATATTTATGCCACCTAGTAAGATGTTAGTGGTTGTAGTATATGAAAGGAAATATGTTTCATATTAAATGCATGACTGCCATAACTCACACAAAGTATTTTACCATATTAAAGCGATTATGTAACGTGTGAAAATATGATTAAAGTTAGACCAAGTGGGAGAATGTTGGAAGTTTATTGTAATTTAAATTTCTGTTGTGACCTAATTGTAATTATCTATAAACTATTAATGATTTAATCTCATCCGTTAATTCTAATGTTTGATGGACACATTAGATTTAAAGATAATAACACATAAAATGTGGTCCTCTCTCTGTCTCTACACACGACGTTTTACAGTTTCCACTCACTGAAAAATATTGAGAAACTGCCATCTTGATGAACGTCTGGAAGAAAAAAAAAGAGAGAAACCAGTGTTGAAGTTCAACTCTATTGTAACCAAGACTCTACAAAATCAGTCTTAAAGTTCAACTTTACCGTAATCAGCACTTGTTATGGCAACCAATCCAGATATGAAAATCACAACTTTTAAGATTGCTTCCGCTAAATTAAGTTTACATTTACCACATTATTAACACACTACTAACTTTCAGATTGTTCTAGTGAATGAATTTTTTGAAGCTTCTTAGAGCAAAAGTGAAAGAATTTCTTTTGATACCATGTTAATTCAGAGAGTTGGAGAAATGAATGATGAAAAAACCAATGAATTTCATTGAGTTCTTTCTGGTTTATATACAAGAAATGAGAAGAACTTGCTTACTTGGTTTAACAAGCTAAGTAACATAACTAACTTCAATTAAATTCTCAACTGACTAACTTGCCTAACCAATTAAATATAGGAGCCCTTTAGATAAAAGACACTTAAAACGTCTTTTTTTAAAGATATTTTTAAATAATTAAAATTCAATACATATAATTCATTAAACTATGTTATTTTTATTAAAATTAGATCAGATAAATTGATTTAGCAAAAAAATCGATAAATTATACCTTGAACCGGTCTAAATTAATTTTTTTATAAAAAATAATTACAATACTTTATAATAAAAAATAACTAATATATATATATATTGAGAACCCTAAATTTTAACCCTTTTCTTTTCTTTGTGCCATTATAGGATTAGAATTTAGGGTTTTTAAAATTAAAAAATATATATAATAAGAATATTTTAGTTATTTTCTATAATAAGATTATTGTAGTCATTTTTTATAAAAAGGAATATTAATTTAGATCGGTTTAAAATTTGATTTATCGATTTTTCGGCTAAATTAATTTGTCTGATCTAATTTTGACAAAAATAATATAATTTAATCGATTATATGTATTAAATTTTAATTAATAAAAAATATTTTTAAAAAAAGACGTTTTAAATATTTTTATCGGAATGGCCTCTATTAAATATATCCGGTGCTAACAATCTGATTTTGTGATTAACATTTATTAAGAATTAAAGTATTTGACTAAAATTTCTTAAAAATTGATTTGAGATATTAATTGTATATTAAAGATAGTAATATTTTTTTATTTTCTTTCTATTTTCAAATTATGACAAAATTCATTGCACAGAACTCCAGAGTCCAGAGTATGTCCAGAATACGTAGCATATTTGTTTGCACGAATGTGGAGAACACAATGAAATAATTCGGGTTAATACTCAAATTTATTTTTGAAAAATAACCTAATCTCTAAATTGATCCTCAAAATATTTTGTTAGATATATTAATTTTTAAAAGATATAATCGTAAGTTAAATCAGTCTTTTCATATGTTAAATGATACATGACATATCATATTAAGTATCATATGACATAATGACATAATAATTAATGTCACATAATTAACAAAATCTTTCTAGGGAATTTATAGGGTACAGAGGTGAGCGTACAGATATTCCTCCTGCAATTATCTCGTGCTGACATGTGTCCAAGGGGAGCCGCATGTGAATGTTTGGGGAACGGTGTAACATGACGCCTCCATGTAGCCGAGTAGCTCCTGCTGGGGAAGGGAATTGGCTCCGTTTGGAAAGAATTAGCTGCGGCTGGATGTACAGGAATGGGCCGTGGTTGGATGGACTCCATGTGAGGCCTTGGATATGGGTGGGCTGCGGGGCCATCATGTTTGAAAGGGTGGAATGCGTCAAATGTGTACTGCAAGATTAAGCAAGGCTGTGTATTATGACCGTTGACCCAAAAAAAAAAGGGTGTATGACCCAAATGCACGGGAACAAAATTAATGAAGAGGAAAAAAATGCGCCTAGGACTAAATTAGCGTGTTTGGTAAATTTCTAATAGTAAAAATAAAAGTATAAAAAAATTAAAAAATCTCTTTTGAGAAGCTGTAAATAACATATTTTTTTAAAAGATCTTTTTTCTTCAGAAAAAAATGTTTTTCATGTAATAAATAAACAGAAAAGTACTTTTATATTGTTATACCCAAACATAATTGATAGATAAGAAGATTTTTTTACATGAGACATCGAAACATAAAATTACTTTAACTTTTCTATAAGATCTTTTAAAAAAAGATAAATTGGAAAAAATCATTTATTGAAAGCTCACTCAAACAAGCTCTTAGTGTGTGCTTGAGGTGTAGTTAGTCAAACTGAAATTTGAATAAAAGTGATTTTATAGAATTAAGTTATGGTAGAAGTAAGTTTCGGTTAATATGATTTATGTTTGGCAATTTTTTACTAAAATTGATTTTGACGAAATAAATATTATTTGGATAATATTAGTTAAATCAGTTTTGCTAGATAATTACGTAAAAAGACATGGCGTTAAGTTATGATGTTATTTTTTTATACATGTTTAATTTTCTTTTTTATAGTTTTCGCTTTTATGTTTTTTTATGAAATATATTTTTAAGACTTCTAGTACTCTTTTTAAGTACATTATAATACGTAACTATAATTATTATTTATGATTAATTATTTCTGTTTAATTTGTTTTACCAAATAGGATCAATAAATTTTATTATAAAAAGATAATAATAAATATAATACACAAAGATTATAAGTATAGAAATGTATAATGTCAAATAAAAAAATTAATAAAAAATATAAATATTAAATAATAAATAAAGAGTGCATTTAGAGAAAAACAATAAGAATTCTATAAATAATGCAATAACATGTATAAAGGATAAAGTAGGGGAAAAAAATAAATGCTGAAGATAGTGGCTAGAAGCAGGTTAGTGCAATCGAGGAGCTAGAAATTATTGTTTTTTATGAACGTGGTGTTACGAACAAAATCACTTTTGCATTTGCAAAGAAGAAAATTAGCCGAACAAAAAACATAACAAGAGAATTGGAACAAAAATTGAACAACAATTTCAGAACTTCAAATGAGGAAGAAGATGGAGCATTCAGAAAGTAAAAGGAAGAAGCGGAGGCGAAGAATTGAAAGCAGGGCCACTAACCAGGGTTCCGTGCTGAGAAGGCAGCGAAAAAGAGAACGACGTGGCGAGATACCTGGGGAAGAGGAAGATGAAAACAACATGCCATTGAAGATGAAAACGACATGGGGAAAAGGAAGAAGCGGCAGCGGTGAAGGGCTAGAGGGGAAGAGGGGGGTTGGTTCAGGAGTGGATACCTTTCCCTTTTTTCCCTACAAACTAAAAAACGACGTCGTTTTATCCTAACTGGCAGGCTACGGATTATGCCAAACCGGTCTTTTATCGGCCAGATCGGCTGTTTTGTAGCAGTTTTCCGTCAACCGAATATGGGAGGAGAACCTGATCGCTTGCATCGTCGGTATCCGGTTGAATCGATTTGACCGAACGGTCCGATCCGATTTTCGGAACCATGGCTCTTACTCTTTACCTTCAACCCCCCCTTAGCCATTCACCTTTAATGTAGAAGAGTGAAGCTTTCAAGGTTGAATGATGTTCAACCCTAGCACTATCGTGTTCTCCAACATCAAATTAGCGGCAGCTTCATCGGATGAGAGAGTGAGATACCCCGATTCTGTTGCGTGCATCTCTCTCATAATTGTTTCATCCATCTTCTTCAAAGCCTGAGACGCAGAGGCTATCTTCTTGTTGGGCGAACAAAATTGAGCAAGAATTCTGTACCAAGGAAGATATCCTTCCTGGCCGATGCCCGATCCCGTCTTTTCTCGGTAACAACATGTCACTTCCTAATTGCAATTGAAGTCAAATTTTTTCCTCCGAAATGAATAAATTCTGTCCTCTAATCTCTTCCCTTCTCTATCATTCTCATTCCTTCTACAGGAACACGAGCCTTGAATTGGGTAGCCAGTCACCAAGACATGGGAAGTTAGCGTCTGACCTGGCCGGGCATCTACAGGTTTAAAGGATGCGTGCACTGTACAGCCATGTGGAGCCGACCGTAGCGGCCGAAAGCGGTTGTGACTGAGTGCTTCCGGCCCCCCGCCTCTTCTAGGTCACAGTTTTAATATTGGCACCGTTAGTATTGTTCACACCCTCCTGCGCAACTATATCGGACCGGCCTATGATTCGGTTCACCGGTTTTTCAGTCGAACCGGCAGGTCCGGTCCGATTATTACAACACTGCTAATGATAACCGTCAGGTCACCGACATCAATTCTTCGAAGGCGTCTTAGGCTCGCACCTTAATAACAAGGCACGAAATTACCCTCAACGTCCATCCAGTTAATGTCAAGCTATAGCGTTTGTTGCCCTATAAACCTACTTTGACAGTTAAACATGGCACACACCCTAATTATCAAATTTTTTTCTAAAATACTTTATATGGAATGCTTTGTCTTAGTGTTCTAAAAATTGAACCGTACCGACTGGTTAGATGAAAAAATCGGTGAATCAGATTCTAGACCAGTTAAGTTAACTTTTTAGACCGTTTAAAGAAGAGACTTAGTTAAAATCGGTGATGGTCACAAAAAACCGATTACAACCAATGAAACCTGATATCATAGTTGTCAGAACCGGACCGGACCGGCCGGTTCGACCGGAAAACCGGTAAACCGGTCCGGTCCGATATTTAGACCGTGTAAGGTTGAGAACCGGCACAGACCGGTCAAACCCGGTGTGAACCGGTGAAAACCGGTCAAATTCGGTGAAAACCGGACCGGTTCGAGTGATTTAGTCAACGTTGAAGGTGAATCTACAATGGACTAGCGATATGCAATTCCTGCTCTACACCCTCCAGCGCTGCCAAGTGTCGCTTGTGATGATTTTTGGAAAATTTTCCAAAATGCTTCCAATGGGGCTCGAACCCATTCCTCCAGCATAAGGCCAACAAGCTTCTTCCAGCAGGCTAGAGTGATTCTCGTTAAATAATAGACAATTTATAGTACATATAGCATTCTTTCTTTTCTACTTCTAGTCAATTTATTTTAATTTCAAAGTCACTCATTCTTAAATCAATTACATTTTATTTAACTATAAATTTTATTAAATATATACAAATTAAAAATATAAACAAAAAATTTAATTAACCACAATTTATTTTTTAATATATTATTTTATGTTTTATCTTCATGAGGTTGATAGTTGAAAATCGCTAGATGATATTTAGTTAAACTAGTCAAACCATCTAACGGTCCTTCAATATCAACTTCACCAAAAAATAATTGCATGTGACTTTTCACCAATAATAATATAACAATAGAATAAATATAAACTAATTAATAAAGTATTAAAATTTAAAAATGGTAATTATTTTTATAAAGAAAAAATAACAATACTAATAATAAAGAAATAATTAAATTTTATAGAATTATTTAATTATACCGAGTTAACCGGTTCGACCAGTGACCCAACGGTTGAACCAGTGACCCAGTGACTCAGTAACCTCACCGGTTCGATCACCGGTTCGGTTCTGACAACTATGCCTGATATAGACTGGTCTAATCGAACCAATTGAATTTTAAGTTCTTAATTATTTTATATATGTTATTTACGTGAGACCGATTTTATCGGTTTAACCAATGGTTAATATGTTGAACCAATAAACCAATAAACCAACCGCTTGGCGGATTCGATCACGGATTCGGTTCTGAAGCGACTATGCTTTGACTTTCATCCAAAATAAACACCGATATCTTGTTTTTCATATGTCTCATTCCTAAGAAATTTTATATTTAACAGGAAAAAACTTTTAAAATAGGTATCTGTGACTCATATTAGGGTTTTAAGTGTTTAGTTGAAAAAAATAACGTCAAAAAAATTTAAATTGTCACATCAAATAGTCGCTAGAATGTATAATGTAGCAGTCTTTAGTCCATCTCAGTATGTCGTTAACGATTATGTGAGACAGTGACAAAAATAATATTAGAAACCAATGTGAGTCATAACTATTAAGTTGGGAGACTCAATTGAGTAAATGGAAATTTATGAAATTAGATTGAAACATAGTTGTTAGAACCGAACCAGTGATCGATCCGGTCAAGCTATTGGTTCACTGGTTTATTGGTTCAACCGATATATCACTGGTTGAACCGATAAAATCAGTCTCACGTAAATATAAAATATAAAATAGTTAAAAACTTAAAATAAAAATTAGAAACACATATCTTCACTAACATTTTACGAAGAATCAAGACTCAACTTCTAAAAATAACTAATATAAAAAAATTATAAAATTTTAATACTACAATAGTATCTTATTTTGACACAATAACAAAATGATTAATTCACAAAGCCTATCATCTAACTATAATATCAATAGATTTTAACACTAACATCAAAACAAATAACCTTAATCACAATACTAGCAATAACATAGATCAAGTAAATGAATAAATTTTTAGTGAAATTTATATCTATATTAATAACAGTATATAATTAAAATGTAATCAATTTTAAAAATAGAAAAAACAAAAATTAAATTAAATTACATATTGATGTATACTATATAATTAGTATTTGTCAAATATAATATTTAGAAGTGCAATGGCTAAGTAGAAAGTAGAGGTTGCTTTTGCTCCAAGGTTCTTGGTTCGAGACCTTGTGGAGACATTTTAAAGATTTTTTCAAGCAGACCAGTTCGGTTAGACCAGTTTGCACCGGTTCACATCGGTTTTATTTCTTAAACGGTCTAAGGAGTAAACCGAACCAAACTAGGGTTCAGTTCTAGTCTGGTTCTCTAGATTTCTGTGCGAACCAGCGAATGCAGTTCCGTGTTTACAACTATCGATTGAAGTACGAACATAATTTCAGAGACCAATTAGTATTATCTCTTTGTTGACAGTTACGTTCTTTTAACGGAAATTAAGATCTAATAATGGTTTATAATAAAAGAAGCATTCCTTTGCAACAATGAACCTATAGTAGTAGTTAGGGGTGTTTATAGAGTAGATCATATCCATATGAATCCACAATGTTTATCCGTATCTGACCTGTAATTTGAGGATATGATCTGATCCGTAAGATGATCGGATTGGATCGAATCGGATCGACACTCTAATCAGATAGAATTAAATATGTTTAAAAAAGTAAACAAAAAATTCATTGACCTTTTAGTACGATTTTAATATTTTTATTCATCATAAAATACTTTTATAATTACTCATAGATAAATTTTGATAATAAAAATCATTCATTTTAATTTTACTTTTACGTAACCTATATTTTTTAATTTTAAAATAAATTTTAATTGTATTTTTTAGTAATATTAATTTTTTACTGTATATAATTATTCAATTATTTTTAATCATATATAAATAAATTACTCTTAATAAGACTTTTTTGTATTATTCAATTATCTTTTTTAAAAATTAATTAATTATTAAAATAATTAAACTTGTCACAACAAAAACAATAAAAAAATTATAAATAAAAAAAATTAACCATCGTGATCATTTTTTGTATTTTTATTCATATTTTAACTATAAACATAAATATAATTTAATTATATTATTTATGAATTGTGACTATAGATGTAGATAAAATTTAGTTATATTACTTATATATAGTTTTATTGTATTGTATTGCTTATAAAGTTAGATTATAAATATGACAATAGAATTGTTCTTGTATTTTTATATGTGTGACTAATTGATTGTGTTAAAATATTACTCTTAATTATAAACGAGGTATATAATTTAAATAATCAAAGACTCAGTTAAAAAGATAAGAAAAAAATAATATTAAAATAATCTAATTCTTAAAAATAAAAATATTCGAAATTCAATTAAAAATTATTTAAAACTTAAACTCAATAAAAATTTATATTCAATGATTTTCCTATTAAATATATTTAATAAACTCTTACAGCATATTGGTTGACATTAGTTTTTATAATGTTATTTTTTTAATGACACTTTATTAAAAAAAACCATTTTTTTAGAAGTTTTTATAAACTAATTAATATTATATATTTTGTCATATATCACATGTTGTAATTAAAAACTTATTTATTTATAATGCTTATATTAAAAATTTATTTATTTCTAATTTAGCTTTTCTCTTTTTTAATAGCGTGATGATTGTAACGCGAAAATTGGAACGTAAAGCCTACCAAATTTGTTATATATTTTTATACCTAACCTCTTAAAAGAAGGTGGCTATTGTTCTTAACTCAAATTAAATTTTCAAAACTGATTTCCTGTAATTATGTGTTATATTTCTCTCCACGAGAATGTTATTGTTTTCTATTTTACAAGCTCGAAAGCCTAGTCCCAATATGGAATCGTGTGGCCGTTAATCGCTTACGTTTCTTCCATGAAAATAAAGCTCTTATACTTGGGTGAACAAAATTCTCCACCACATATTAACGCCAGTACGTCCACAGTCAAACAACAACGTCCTGGTATGTGGCTTCGGATGACGTCGTTGCATGCATAACCAGGTCTTCTTCAAATTAGGCTTCGACCGGGGTTGGCTCGCGGACGGTTGGATCGCGCCATGCATATGCCAATTCTGATGCCTCTCGGGTTGCCCGCGGCATATGCTTCCGCTACACTTGCAGGTGCCTCGCATTGGGAAGGCATGCAGCAAGAGATGGAAAGTTAGATTTTGACCTGGCCCGGCATGCACACGTTTAAAGGATGTATGCACTGGAGCCCCATGATGAGCCTCCCTTAGCTGGTGTAGCCGGTTGTGATGGAAAGCTTCCGGGCCCCCCGACCCTTCTAGAACACATTTTAATAATGGCACCGTCAGACACGTTATCACCCTCGTGCGTGGGGTAAGTGTTCTCCTCATCAGCCTTAACGTCCGTGCAACAGTGAGCACGTCCACGGCAAGTGTTCATTCTCAGCGATCTCTTGCTCGTTCCATGTAAAGCCGTATAATACGTGTCTATTGTCACGAGCAACACCTTGAACGTAGCGAAAAAATACGTATGAAGCATGTGCGATAGACGAAGAATGACCGGCGAATATCGAGCAGAGGCAACATCCTCACAGTTCAAAAAAAGGTCCGACCACGATAAATAATGTTTGAGTTCAAACATTACTACGAAACAAAGGGTCAATGCATCATGGGACACGTACATGCAACCAGTAAGGATTAATAATTTGCACATACATACGGCCACAGCCATGATTCAGCATACAGGAAAATAAATTATAAAAATTTTTTTACCAGCTTAATAGTGAATAATATACTACTAATCACCTATAAAAATAATCGGTGTCAACTCGAGGTATACCAAAAGATTAAGATAGGCAGCAGTTGCCCTTCTCCAAGATTGCTCACTCGAGATGCCAACTTATAACAGGGAGTCGTCAAAGTTGCATTAACTGTCGCTAAACACACTGGTAGAGCGGCAGTCTTGCAACTCACCCCAGCCTTTTTAAATGTGAAATTGGCCGAGGAGCGCACCCGTTAAAAGAACCGAGGTAACTAGGAAGGTAACTGAGTCATGCCTTTGCTCCCAATGCCACCCAATCCGAAGAGAACATGGAAGGTGTTCATGTTGCTTCCAAACGGGTTTTTGTAACGTGTTCGGTGTTTGTTTAGTGGGCTGATGCTCTCCCCAAGATGGAGTGCCATGGTTTTGGAGGTCGCTAAGATTATTTTCTAGTATAACCCTGAAGGGATTGGTGTACTACATTATGGGGTGGTAGTGGTAGGGGGATACTTATACTACGAAGTGGTATGGAATGGACATATTTGTCCCCATCATACCAATATGTAGCGGGGCCCAGTAGGTCCTAATAGTCCTTGTTTTGTCCGTTGTGAGTTTTGCTATAGCAGCTATGATGCGATATCTTGATGGACAACTCAATGTAGCCCGCATGGGGTTGTGATCCCTTTAGAAGGACTACTTTGCCCCCCGCAATTGTGATTTCCCGCCAAGAATATGAAGACCTCATGGTCATACTGATTTATCGGGAACGAATGTCTCCAAAATGAAAGGGTAGTTCTGTCAAAGCGATCCTCATGTAATGACTATGAGGACGGGGTAAAGCAGCTCGAGTGGTGCAGGAAGATCACAACACTAAACCAAAGGCATTGCACAAACGAAGAAGACGTTGCGCCTGTTAACCTCCTCCACGAAACTCGCCTCCATGCTGGCGCATCGCAGTGTCCGAGTCTGACTATAATATTCCCTCGGCACTGTTTCTCGGCACGCAAGATTCTTTCCTTGAAAGAGGACAAAACAGAGCAGTGTCGCCTCGTTGGGGGTCCGTGAATGGAGTCCTGAGTGGTGGACACGTTCGTTATCCGTTTGCAGAGACCACATCAAAGATTCGTTCGTAGCTCGAACCCATGTGAGTTGATGCCATCCACACTTAGCTATGTTCTGTTTAAACCGTACCGTTACTATTTCAACACTGTCAGGGTACTCGTGGTCCATTCCCACGTCCTTCCATTCACAAGCTACCCGTAGTCACTATCTCCCCGGTGTCGGAAAACCTGTTCTTTTGAAAATATCTTTCTGTCACCCTTGTAGCATTAGGGTTCCGTGTAGATATCTTGAATCTAGTTGGCCCCGTATGGTTGGTCGTTTTTGCAGGCCCACGAGTGGGTGGCCGAAACAAAAAGTCATATTCAGACAACAACCTATCTGGGCTGTGTTCGCAAGAAAATGTGTGGCCTTGCGGGTTGTTGTGCACACAACCATGTCCCCTTTATCTAACTGGGCCTGTCAAGGCGATTCCTGGCCCTGAAAAGCTGAAAAGAGAAGGGGGTGCACTGGGGAGCCTTCGACGGAGGTTTTTTTGTATTGCTGCGGCGTTTATGCCCTTGTTGAATGCTAACTGGTGAAATTCGTGGGTTTGGCAGGCGCTCACGTCGATTGTCCTTCGGTGAGAAGTCGATCGGAAATGCTCAGGTCAAATCGCTTCCCGTACCGGAACCGGTGCCTGGTTCGAGTTCGAAATGTTCCTCGTCGTGTGCCAGGAAGAGGTCGTCTCCTGCCAATGGCTGGTAAGAAAGGATATTCTTTTATTTATTTTTGCTACCACATATACAATGCATGGAATATACATGGATAATTTGCTAAAGTGTTATTCTCGCTTGACGTTTACAGGGGCTTTGTAGGAGCAGATGCGGATGAAGTCGCGTCATGTGGAAGTTGCCAATCCTCCCATGCTCCCAAAACCCAGGTATGTCTTAGTTGGGTAGTTTTCCTTAGCAGTAAAAATGTCACGTATTTCGAAGTGCATGATTTTGTGATGTGGTACGTGTTGATGCAGGACTGCGAAGCCCTCGCGATGAGCATGGTGACAAGTGTATCCGGGATGCAAACGGAGATGAGAAAACTTTCGGCAACGCTGTCCCGGCATGATGCCCTTGTACAAGAAGTGAGGGATGCCATCAAACTACTGCAAAGAGCCAATTCTGCTATTTCCCTGAATCCGGTTTCATTTGGGCACTGCGCCACTTGCCGGTGCTGCACGGGGGAGGCCACGCCGACTTCAAAGAAGAGGACCATCGACAGCCACGTTCGAACTCCTGGAGAGGGCAAGGGTCCGTCATCCCGTCCTACTATCGACACAAAGTTCACGGTTGACCATATGCCTTTCAGATCTTCGCGGAAGGAGAAACCCGCAAGAAAGAATGTCCGGCCCCGGAAAAAATCCCAACCAAGCCCCTCGCCGGAAGTGGTTCGGTCTTATAGGATAAAGGGGTTTATTCATATCATGCATATGCTTATTCCATGAAATGTCCGTTCTAGATAGCATAATAAGGCACTTGATTCTTGCAGGTCGATTTGACTACCGAGGATGTCTGGGATAGCCCAAAATGCATGAATACACCTAAAGAAGGCAATAGATGCATTCCTTGGTCCACTAGGAATCATAGCGATTACAATCCCGCTGCGAACGAGGACCTGCTCGATGGTTGGCAGGGGATGGCGATGAAACGCCCGCAAATTCCCCGAGTGAGTTGTTCAATCTGTTTACAAAATACCTATTACAACCTCCACTCTAGCATGCAAAATCAGGTTTGCTGGTAGTTATTCAATCGTGACACTTTGCTTGGATTTCGCAGGCCATGAACCTTGCATTTCAGCCGCAGAACGAGATGAATCTTTCTCCAGTTGAGCTGGCCGTGGCGTCTTATGTCTTCTGCAGGGATCTTTCCCAGAGGTTAGTAACATGCGGTCGTTGTTGCAATAGGTGCTTGGCGGTTGGAATCTTGTACGATAATCCCTGTCTGACATGATCGCATGGTTTCTTGACAGCGAAATACTGGTAGATGTCGGCGACTGCATAGCTAACAGGGCAGCCCTGATGACCCTTGTTCCGAGAGCGGAAGTTGTGGACGATGTACGTCCCTGTAGCGATTATCATTGTTTTTGATGAGCTAAATGGCATGCCTTTATACGAGAACTGAGTATGACACAGAGACCCTGTTCTTCATTAATATCTTTTTTTTCACATTAGGTTCTAAATGTGGTCGTACGGATGCTCACACGGACTTCGAAACAAACTCAATGGTTCCTCCCCACAAGCATCATGGTATGTTAGCTATATTCGTTTTCGAATTTGTTGAAAAGTAATTGACTTGTTCGGAAGACAATGTTGATTTGTTTCCCTTCTTGACGTATCTCAGCAGGCCGCACTCGAAGGCCGAACGCTTACCTCAGGAACTGCCACCTCGGTTCGTAACAACTACATGCGGTGCAAGGTGGACAGGGTCACGAGGGTATGTTAGCTACCTTACCCAATTAATTTCGACATTATGATTTCATTCTACGCCTCAAGTCTGATATCTTGTTCAATTTTTGTGTAGATACATCAACCCATGTGGTGTGATGGTCACTGGTATCTCATGATAATTGATGTACCCCGCATGAAACTCATTTACCTGGACTCCCTTCGAGATCCTGCCCAAGCAGAAGCAAGGAAGATCGGCATGACGCGCGTGGTGAGTATCCGGGTTTAATGCCATACTATTGGATCGTATCACTTTTATTTATAACTGTTGAGGCTGGGTTCGTAATCGTCGTCATATATTCTTCCTCCTTATGTAGGCGTTGTACCTTGAAGGGCTGACGTTGGGACAATCTTGGCTCGCTGGCAACTGTTCCGTTCGACCCAGGTTTTCCACATTTGAATTCGAAGAACCTGAACTGCCCCAGCAGGATCCCAAATCGTGAGCTACTAAGATCCCGTCAACAAGGCTCGCACATGCATGCATGACTCAGCAAACTTAATAGTGTGGCAACTCATGCTAAAAGTGGCATCTCCTTTAGAATGTAAACTCACTTTTTTTTTTGGCTGTCCAACAGAATGGACTGCGGCGTGTGGGTGGCACAGTGGATGATTAGGGACCATCTGTGGCAGAATTATAGTGTGCAGGTATTTTATTCCGTCACTTGTTCATGTCATGATAGATATGTGTCTTCTTGACTGGCTATGTTTGTCGGGTTTGGTTTTTCCTGTGTTATAGAACGTCAGCAGCGCAACGCGTATGCGGTTGGCGGTAGATCTGGTGATGAAGTCGCACAACGAAATGGCTAGGGACATCGTTGCCAAAGCCGTTGCTCACTGGCAGGTGGAGGCCGAGTAGCCATCGCCCTTGAAGAAATTCCGGTCCTATACTTTTTGCGAACCCTTTTTTGGTGCATATCCAAGAACCGTGTGGCCATTTTGGAACTACCCGCAGCCCCACGTTAGATTAAACCCTGGGTTGCATACAACACTTTTGGAGTAACACAACCAATTTGTTGTTCACAGCTGTTGAGCTTGCATAGGTAACGTTCTTCCACTTCGGAATTCTATAATGTGTCTTGGCCAATAGCTCATGTGCCTTTGAAAACGTGCAGGACCTACAGCACCATTTTGTAGGAAGACGTTCTGCAACTCTAACCATTTTGTATAAGTACCTTATGTAACTGCGACAGTCTTCTTAAGATCATATTGCCCAGGACCAAAGAATGGTCAAGTAATGTTCATATCTATTCTATTAGTAAATACCATACGCATTTTATCGGAACTTTATATGAATAGATGATATACGCTTACACGATGTTTGGTTTGATAGAAAATAAGAAGGGGACAATGGATTACAAGAGAATAGAAGGAAAATGTGTGGAAAAGATTTTCTTTCAATCACAAGCAAGAAATTTTAAACAAAATTGCTATATAGTTCTATGTCCAATACTTTCCTTAGTCATATTATGGATCACAATTATCAAGAAAAAGTATTTTGTTTTGGTTCGACCTGTAATTCTATATGAAATTACAAACGGTTTCAATTTAGGGGGATTCTCTTATATAACACAACACATTATGTTTCTTTTGATACAAATTTCTAAGAAATTAAGTGATGTTTACTAGATCGAGAATTGACCATTTTTGGTGTTAAAAAAAAAATTATAGATCCAAATCCAATTAACAGACATTAATATAAATTTAGTGTTAACATGTTATTGGATTAAAAATTTAAATTTAAATATGATACGTATTAGATAATTAAATTTAGTCAAAATATAAAATTATAATGTTTTATACTATTTATAAAAGCCTATAAAACAGGAATAAATAAAAACATTTGTTTTTTATTTTATGATAAAGGTGTCTTTGTAAAATTATACTAATGTGATTTTATCTCATCTCACTTTTCTTTTCTTCTAAACAAAAGAAAAAACTTCCTCTATTATCTTTCCTTTTAGTTTCTATTCATCAAAACAACACACAAAGAACTCAAATTTTGCTTCCATTTACTGTTATCTTATTTTATTTCCTTCCATTTTCTTGCAAAAATCCAAACATACCCTTACGGAAAGAAAAATTATGTAACTCTATAGTTGTTTTTTAAAGAAATGTATACTGAAGTGGACCATGGCTGGATTCACACCAAAAAAAAAATAAATTAAATACGAGTTACTTAATGGGTGCAAGGTTTTTACAGATATTTTATTTTGCACAAACAATGCTAACAACGAAGTTAGCCCAGGGGTTGTGACGAGCATTCCTTATTCTGAGATCGCATCCTCGGACCCTTGCTTTGACATTATGGGACCCGCCAAAAAAGCCCCAAAATAAAATGAACCTTATACGTGGCCCATCCGACCTAGCGTTTGCTCATGGCCCGTTTGCAACAGTACATGCTAAATGGATTTGTTCCATGGAAGCCCAAACATTAATACCCAATAATGTCAGCACAAAAAGGACATCGATGCATTTTACCAAAAAAAAAAGACATCTATGCAACCTACAGCTAAGATATTCCAAATAGCAACACCAAGAAATTCATTCAAGTTCAGAGCCTAAATTTACTCAAACAAGTTCAACTTCAAAGCCTACAGGAACTCAGACAAAGCCTTCAGCAGCCAGTCCTTCTACTAAGAAAGCAGATTCTCCATCTTCATCAACGAAGCAAATAACATCATCTGGCCATAATTATGCAGACAATGGGAGCTACGAACATAGTGAGAAACTGAGTATAGGCCAAGCTATTCCGGAGACAAAATTAAACAAACCCAACTAAAACCTCAAATAATGCTTCAATTTGTCACCAGCAAGACACTAGAAATGTAGTTACAATAAATCAGAAAAACAGAGCACACACTAGTGAAATCTGCAGCTTCCACTTAGCAAGACAGACCTTACCGAAAATAATAACTTTTTGCAAGACACAAAGTATTCGGTATGTGTTATCCCCCAGCTTAACATCAAGTTCCACGCGTGGGAAATCCCCCCTGCATATTGCTCGACGAGCGACGACCCATCACATTCTGTTCAACATGAAAAGGCACATGGTTTAGTGGACAGGTCCGAGCTGCTAATACATCCAAAGACAAAATATTGGAGTACATCTCAGGAGAACCCCGTACCTGGAGCAGCCACCGTTCAAACAAGTCCTCATTCATAGCCCTCATCGGAGTTGACATACTCCCGTGCCCGGCGTGCGGCGGCGGATCGCTTTGGTGCCCGGAGCAAGGTTGGGATGCATAGAATTGGTGGATGTGTTGGCCCCCAAGGAAGAAGTTCCCCCCACTTCCCCCGCCAGAAAACGGAGGACGCCAACATGGACTACCTCTCCGACTCACCATGGAGGATGTATTTGCCGCTGAGGTAGACACGTTATTCAGACCAGCTTCGCCGTGACCCGAGGTTTGATCCTGCAAGCATGTATGCTATTTTAGATTCTGTGAAAAATATAATCCGCTAGGCCCAAAAATAATACATGTAATTAAGTTCAACAAGTAGGATACAGCAAAATCTCCCATTTTCATGTTCACTTAGAACGAGTTAACATTTCTACCTTAATTTCTTTACTTATCTCAAGATATACCACCGTTCCAATCAGGATACATATTACTCAAATGACATGCAATATACTAAAAAATAAGGCAATTCCTACCCACAAATAACATCACAGATGGTCCTTTAACTCAGGGAATAACATGCAATATACTCAAAAATAAGGCATCTACCTAAATATTTCAGTGTAAAACAACACTAAGGTTTGCGGTGTGATCTGATCCAGGAAACTAATTCCACAATTTCACACAGAGGTGAAACCTGAGAAGCAACACATTCATTTGGGCCTAATGATGTTTCCTTATATTACCTCATACGCATGACCGAGCTCGGTCGGAAGAGACGCTGAAGCGGCTGCAGGGCCGTCATGCGAACCGTTGCCATCCGTGGGGGAGACCCCATTACCAATCCCGGACACCCCTCGTGCACAGTACCCGCTGCATGTCCTCTTGGTATGCCCGGGTGTGCCACATTTGGTGCAGCAACGCCTCTTCCCTCGCACGTCGGGTTGACTACATTGGTCGAACTCCTTCTTCCTCTTAGGGGCACCTTTTGTTCTTGCCACAACCGGGTCCTTCATCGCTTTCCACCCCGACATACCTGGCTGACCACCTGCCCTTTCATAAACTCTGTGACGTAGCTTATCTATTAGACTCGCGATGCTCTCCTTAGCGAATTCGAAGTCTTCACGCTCATCCGAACCAAGTGTTGCGACCAAGCTTGTGGCCGAAGAAAGTGCGGCATACCTAAGCATGCGACCTTCATCTCCAGGTCTCATTGTCACCGGCATCCGTCTGGAATCCTTTGCATCCTTGCACCATCTTCTCACAATAAGGCTGTCCGGTATTTGTTCCAAACCCTCGTACTTCATCAGGCAGAATATGTGACTACATGGAATACCCTCACTATTCCACATCGAACAGTCGCACTGAATTTTCTTGTCATCTGGGTCGAATAAAACCTTGTGAATCCTACCAGGCGCGCCCATCCTTGAAAACTTGTAGACAACCGTGGTGCTGATGCTGTCTCTCCCACGAAACAGCAAGGTTGCAACACCCCTGATTTGTTTCTTGACCTCTCTAAAAACTGCTCGAGTGTACAGCTTCGATGCAAAAAGCTCGATAGAGTCAAGCCCGGTTGTTAACACGGGGCTGTAGTACGTAGAATAGAACTGCGCCGTGACTTCGTTGTTTCGATAAACCTTTACAACGCGATCTAAGCTGTGCACCAGCTCCAAAATGCTATCAGTGGATTTCAGGAACCCCTTTATGTATGCATTAATCCCCTCACACCTTGAGGTTGTTCGGTATCCCGCACAGAAAGTGCCCGGAGATATGCTGTTGCCCAACTTTCTTTAACCTCGTATGTTTGTTGAACCCAACTATTATTTTGTAGGCCAAGTGACTCCACCGCCGTCTTCCAATATTCCTCGAAGTCCTCCACCTCGAAGTTCGCATACATAGCCTTCTTAAAAACCTTTCGGAACTCCGTATCCTTAACCCGTTGAACACAGTTTTTCTCCAAGTGCCACCCACACAGCCGGTGCCTTGCTGCCGGGAACACCTCCGCGATGGCTGCGCGCATCGCTTTGTCCCCATCCGTGACAACAACACACGGAGTCTTCTCTCCCATTACATCTACAAGATTTAACAGCAGCCACCGGTAAGTACGAACTTCCTCATCCTCCAGGAGCGCAAATCCAAAATGGTTGTCTGTTTATGGTGATTTGACCCAGAGAACACTACAAGCGGTTTCTTGTACTTATTAGACCGATACGTCGAATCAAAGGCCATAACATCACCAAATAACTGATAGTCGGTCATCATTTCACCGTCGACCCAGAAAAGGCTCCCCAGCCGATCATCGGCAGTTCGCGTGTAATGTGCTACAGTCGTCATGTCGGCATTCGCCTTGCCTCCAAGTAACTGATCGTTGCTGCAGCATCGCCATCACTGATTCGGGCCAGCCTTTGACCATGTAATAATTATACAAATCACGCTTTGTAAATCAGCATTCCATACCCTCCAGATTGACCAGCCATGTAAGCCATTATCTTCGCAGTTGGTATACCAAATTGCTTCATGCTATCAACTTGTGCTTTGTCACCATCACTCATCGAGCGATGGCTAGGTACGAGGTGTGAAAACATGGCCGGAGCAAGCTCGTGGTTGTGCTCATCGAAGATGCTCCTGACCTTCCACACACTGCGTTGCACATCATAGAAAATCTTCAACTTCGCCTTGCAGTCGGTTCGACTCTCCAAACCTCCTCCCTAACTCGTCAGGACGATCATAGTGCTTAGCATGTCTTGTGCCCTGTCGATGGCAGAAAAAGTCTCCTGACCAAAACCCCGTCGACACGCCCCACATCGCCCTTGCGGACCCCGAAACCCCTCATTCTAGCAAAACTCCTTGTAAGCAAGATAGGCATCCTCCTCCCCGACAAACTCTCTGCCCATAAAATCCTCTGCGACAATGGACGACTTTTCCCATCATCCCGGCATGACTGGCACCACCTGAGAGGTTACCATTTTCATCTTCTCTGCATCCTGTTGGGTCCTTCATCCTCGTCCCCTTCTTCGTCACTCGCATAATAACAGCCACGGTCTCCATCGGAGCTGTTGTCATCCGACTCTTCCAATTCAGCTCCAAAAATCCCATTGAAATCCATCGGACTTATCGGTTCACAGTTCTAGCCTGAAAACATGAAAGTGTGCAACAGGTTACAGTCAACCACTCCGCCCATGAAACTTCTTCACAAATTATACTGCAGATTCTAAAAAGCCAAACAACCATGAACACACACCACTGTAACGGACAACACCCTAACGTCTTATGCAAAATCAACTACATCATAAGCCCGGGACATCCGTTTCCCTCACGAATAGATATTCCCTTCAAGAAATGTCCTCAAAGATCTTCCTCTATCATGAGTAACAAATGCGAAAAAGGAGCTTCAGATTCAAGTTCTCACATATGAATGAAAATTATTTCGATCACGACAAGGAAATCTCATGTTGAGTTCTAATCCTATTATATTTTCCATGAAATATTACAAACACAACACCTCAACCTGAAATACGTTCATAACCCTATCATAACAGCCCTGTTACAGATGAACTTTGCAATTGCACTCCTAATCACTACAGCAGCCAATGATTACTAACACCAATCCGCAAGGGTTACATAGTTTCTCGACTGCTAAATTTTAAGAACATTGCCAATGGCATAACTCGTCTCAAAGTTACAACACAGGATATTCTGTTTCAACATACACACAAGTTTGGGTTTTTAGATGACTTCATATTCTGAAAGTATTTAGGAAAATTCAATAATATTTATTGCTGAGTTATGAATCAGTGTGACAGAAAAATCCATTAGCTGCAGAGAATTTCAGAACCTCTTCCGTATAACAATACCACTATCTAACTATAAACAGCCAAGGACATCTTAATGAAAATGTTGATGCATTTAACAGCTTGCACCTACAACAGCTACGGGTTCCCTTAGGGGCTACGAACAATAAAGGGATGGTGGCAGCAATAGAAATAAAAGGGACACCTCCAAAATCCCATCAGTGAAGACGTATGATAGACATAAATTGAAGGGTTTCTTACTTAAATAAATTTTGTAGAACCCAAATTTAATGGGTTCCCCTGAAATGAGATATGCAACGTCATTACCCTCTTCCTATGATTATATAATTCGTCCTAGACTGTGTGGGATTAAAAAACGTACACCATTTCAGCCTGGAACGATTAATGCATGATCTGGTAAGGAAAGAAAGGGTAAATCGTGCCAGGGTCCCTAGAGTTAAAAGGAAAACGTAAATCGTCCGGACTGATAGGTTTAACATGTTGTCGGGCTAAACCTCATTGGGCTGCCACGATTTACACACAAATGGACCCTTCTCACCCTGGCACAATTATGTATAATAGGCTACTTTTACTTTTAATATTTTAATTTAAATTAAATCCGGTTAAATATTAACTTAAAAAAAAACTTTAATTTCATTATTAAGATTAAATTATATTAAAAAAAAGGCATACTAGCAACCTATAATAAAAAGAGTACTAAGTTTTAATGTATACATTTAAGGTTATTTTTTAAAAATTATGTCAAAAGGTGTTAAAAAATATAATTTAAAATAAATAAATTCATAATGCTTTGAATAACATAAATTTAAGTTTCTATGAAATTTCTAGTATTCATTGTTGATATGATTTTTTTTAATCAATTTTGTTCATACATATTTTTTATAAATTTTGTTTGTCATTCTGTAAAAACTTTAATTTATGTTACTCAAGTCCACATAAATTTAACTTATGCAAAATTACATTTTTTAACACCCTCTGACATTTTTTTAAAAGAAAAAACTTAAATTATCTATTAACTTTAGTGCTCTTATTATAATTTATCAGTATTTCTTTTAATTTAATTTAATCTTCTCAGTAAAATCAATCATTGAATTATAAAAAGTATATTTTATATCTTAAGTTAAAATTTGAATAAATAAATTAAAATAAAATATAAGTTAAAATACCCTATTACAACCATCACTCTATAGTAAGAGTGTTAACGAAGCTGCTAAGATGCCTAATTTCTTACGTCTTACCCTAAACTACATATACCCTAACTCATTAAAACCCGTGGAACAAGGTCTTCTTTCAAAATTATTCTATATTGCATATTAAGCATATACTATATGATCCAACACTATATGATCTATACTAAGGTAGTTAAGTTTGCCATGCAATCAACTCAACAACATTACAAGCATAATCTTCCCAACCCAGTAAGTCAGTAACACGTGAATCGCGCCAGGGTATGTAGGGGCTCCTTTGTGTGTAAATCGTGGCAGAGCAATGAGGTTTAAGCCAACAAACATGTTAGCCTCGAACGATTTACGTTCTCCTTTTAACTCTAGGGACCCTGGCACCATTACCTTTGTTTCCCTTCCCAGTTCCAGCCTGAAATGGTTTACGTTTTATTTAATCCTACACAGACTAGGACGATTTATATAATAATAGGAAAAGGGTTATCATGTTGTAGATCTCATTGGATATCAGTGAATTTGGGTTCTATAAAATTTATTTAAGTTAAAAATCCTAAATTGAAAGAATTGCATTGGCGTGGGAGCTTTCTGCAGGTCCCCTGCCAGAGTAGTCATAATCGTGTAGCAAGTAGGATGTTCGGCTTACTCCGGAAAGGAGCAAAGCTTCATTTGATTCCATAGGATTTCCCAATCCCCAATCACATGCCTGGAACAATATCCATGTCTAACCCCTATTGGACTATTGGTCCAGTAGACGAAAATCAGACACCTTCAACTATTTTCCGATCCTGATTGGTGAGCCGGATTCATCTAACATCAACACATCACAACGATAGACATTCTACTTATGTATGAACCTATACTATCATTTGTTTTCAATAAAAAATTGATAATCCACGGCGCAGATATCTGTCCCTAGCCTAATACATTTCGAATCTAAATCACAAAATTTAAACTCCTAATTCCCTTTTCGGTGTTCTCTCCATGCGAACATGGCCCCATCTATATCCTTAGGCTACAATTAAAGTACAAAACCCACAGCAGTAAAACCTATCACATTATGCACAAATTTACAAATAAATTCAAATAAAGGAATGAAAATACAACACACCTGACTTTGAACTGTATCAGTGTCCACCAACCGCGAGAACCCAAATCGGGGGAGAAGTGACAATCTTCAGATAAAAACTGAGATCTGACAGGAAATGCGTTGTTTCAGCGGCAGAGTTTTGTTTCCTTGGACCTTCCACAGCCTTCTTTTCCGTGGAACGGCGGCCGGATCTCCGCATCAGACGGCACGTACGGCTCACTGCATCCTTCAGCGTCGGGACCTCGCGCAAGGAAGTCGTCCTACCCCTCGGCCTCAGATCACACGCACCCACGTCCCCCGCTGGACACCACGGCTGCAACACACCTCAGACCTCCGCTGCGTCCGTGCTACGGCGCCCAGACCTACGCAACTGACGCCGGCAACGAGATTCACGGAAGGAGACGCGAGAGCCCCGTTTGCTACGGCCAAAGTGGGTAGGGCTTTCGTTGCGATCCTAGTGCTGCCAACTTTTTCCTTTTCCCCCCGTAACTCAGAAATATTTTTTTTGGAAATTGACCCGCAAGTGTTTTTTTCAAAGCCCACAGCCACAATGACCCACCATCAAATCCAGTCCTCATTCCATACCTCTTCGACTCGGCTCACCACTAGTAAGCCTTCTGAGCTTACATCAAATCTCACACCCTCAAAGCCTTCTCCGTTATAAATTAAACGTCACACGTGTCCACTTCCAGCCACAAAAAACAAATTCTCTGTACGCTTTTCTCAATTTACATCTGTACACTAGTCTTCCCCATCTTTCTATATGTGACGAAATGGAGGTTAGCATGAAAATTAAATATACATCGAGAAGATCCAGATAAGTCATTATATTACCACTACAATCTTCATGCTATATAATGAGTAAAAAGAGGGAATAATAACTATTCTCAACATAAAAAAATATTAGTAAAAAATATTTGGGTTTTGATCGGAAAATTGATTAAAAACTAAAAATGCAAAAACTTTGAAATATTTAATATATATTGAAAATCTAAACTTTTTAGTTTTTATAAAAATATTTTACTTTTTGCTTCTTAAGAATATTACTAGTTATTAACTGGATAAATGAAATGAAACTTGTTGAAGTCATGGCTTGCGTTGCTTGTGGTCCTTTGTTTTCGTGTGATGACGAGTTTGTATGTCGTTGTCATTGTTTCTAGTCCAAAGAACCAAGATACGCACGAGTTTGTATGTCGTTGTCATTACTTGTGTTTTCAAGTTAATTGAAGATGGCTTACGAGTTACGTCCAAGAAACAAGTTTCCGATTGACATTATTTCTCTATTATTTATATCTTTTTTGTCCATATCATATGACTTAGGGACACTGATGATTACAATAAAAAAATGTGATGTTTGTTATTTTTGTGTATATTTTTTATAACTGTTATATTTTGTATTAAAAGTGATTAATAAAAATAAAAAAGTTATCTTTAATATTATAAAAAAGGTATAAAAATATAAATAAAAAATAATGCATATATTATTTTTGGTTAAAAATAAAATCAAATACATGTCTTCTTTTATTTGAATATACAACATGATAAATGCACAAATTACAAGCCTTGAATATATATATATATATATATATATATATATATATATATATATATATATATATAAAAATATATTTAAAATTTATTTTTTATCTTTTTTAATAAATTAGACATCATATCTTAGCCATTATAATATTTATCATATATATATATATATATATATGACATTTTGCAAAAGAAGAAGAATGGATGGGCACGTATCAAGGAAAAATGTCCTTGCTTCAACTCATTTCGTGTATAATTACTTTTACGTTTTTTATTTACTTAAGTCTTTTGAGTAAGTAATTTTATAATATAGTAGTATCAAAATTTTTATTTTATTCTTGTCATTCCGGAAAAAAAATTAGTATAATAGCATATAAAACTGGAGAAAAAATGCTTAAGAAATGTATGTTTTAATTACAAAATAAAGAGATTCTTGTATAAGTGGATGTGTTAAATATGTTGTCATTTATTATTTTTATCTTTTAGATAATAATTTTATAATATAAATATTAATAGATATTATGATATTATTTTTTAAAAAAAATTTAAAATACTGTTAAAAAAGACAATATAAATAATTATATCATTAATATTTTTATGAATAAAAAATTTTAATATTATATCATAATATCATTCTTTTTAAAAATTTAAACAAATAAAAATAGATAATATAAATAGTTTTCTCTCTAATATTATGTTTATAAACAAATCTTAATTGTTAAAGGAGAAATCTTTAATATAAATATGATTGTCATACTTAAGCAATTTAGGACACTCAAAATTAAAGTAGTTAGCGAAATTAACTAATGGAAAAGTATAGGTGAATAATGAAAATATTAAATAATGTAAACAATAGATATATCGGATGTTTATTTTACTAGTGTACAGATGGTTATTTTAATATTAAAATTTAGAAAATTAATTTAGAAGTGTAATGTATTTTTATTTGATTAGTGGTTGTTCATATTGTTTAATAAAATTATTGTCCCTTAATATTTTCCTAACTAATATATGACTGTATATATCTTTTGAAGATGAATGCTATGATGTCTAAAATATAATGCCTAACTTACTAAAAAAGACAAAGAAATAATACTTAATAAACATTAAATATTTTATTTTTATTTTATATATTTTATTTTTTATTTATAAAAATAAATTAGACAATTTAAACACTATAAAAGACACCATAGAATCTATCCCTTTTGAATAAGGTTGAAACTTGAAAATGAGTTAAACCCGGTCATACGTACGTTAATAAACTAAAGTTCAATTGGTTAACAGTTGATCTCATCATGAGCCCATCAAATTCGGGTTGGACACTACTCCTTTTAACTCTAATCTTAAATAACCTTGTTATCAGTAAATCCCCCTTTCTATGGCTATCTAAGACATATTTATATAAACCAATAACTCAAATGGTATAATCTTTACATATTTATTTAAAAAAGTTATGAATTTGAATTTTTTTATTTTCAGTAAACCCAAAAAAAACACATATTCATATAATGTTAAAGTTGTCGCTATAAATTAAGAGATAAATTAATTTTGATATATAATAATTTTATACGTAATGTTATATTATTAAAAAATAAATTTTTTAAATTCATATCCTAAAAAAATTTTAAATTTTTTAAATTTTAAATTTTTATTTAAAAAAATAAAATGTAATTTTTTATTCTTAAATAATTTTTTTCATACTTTTTTTTAAATTTTATCCATAAAATAAATAATAAAAAAATCACCTTTATTTTTTAAAATAAATTTAAAATTTAAAGATTCAAATTTAAAGAAAATATAATTTGATAAATATATAAAATATTTTATAATATATATTAGTGTATATCAAAAATTAAACTCGTAAAAAATATACGATGACTTAATATAAAATAAAACTGAATTTAGATATTACAAATTCCATAACTAATAATTAGACATATCGTACCGTATTCGTTGAAGCATTGTAGGACATAAGGCTGCGTACGAGGAACAATATCATCATCAGAGGTGTTCATGGGTTTGGTTCTTGCTTCCCTTTGCATCTTCATAAAATCTTTCGAGTCTCCAACTAGAACCTTATACGGTGTGCCTCGAAGGCCTTGATCTCTTAGCAACCTCTCAAGCTTCTTTGGCCTCAGCCATAACCAATTGAGGACCCTCCATCCCCATGAAAGCAACACAACTACTGTGGCTGCAGCAATAACAATATTAGTGGACCATGCTATTTCCATTTTCTTGTTTTCTCTCTCCGATATGTTGAAAAATAAAAATAAAGACAAGAAGATTTTATAGAGAAGGAAGCCAAGTGTTTCACGGAAAATAATATATGGAAGAAGTTAAAACTTCTGGAATTTCGGTGGAGATAATTATGAGACCTGCTGGCATGCTGCAGTACCATATACATTTTTATATTTTTTTATATAGAGAAGGAAGCCAAGTGTTTCCTCGTCGCTCGATATTTTCAAGGTACAAATAATGTGAAATATTGCTACTTGATTTGTATGGTAATTAAAAAATTTATGATTTTGCTACTAGTAATCTCGGTATTTGATGATAATAATAATATAAATAAAAAAATTTTGTTGGAAAAAAAATTAAAAGATGATACATTTAAAATTAGAATTTAATTTTAATACACAAATATTATAATTATAGTAAAATTTTTTATTTTGTGTTTTTAGTGAGCGCCATTTAGATAAGTTGAGTAACCATTATAAAACTCTTTTAAATATTATAATTGTGTTAAATACACATTGGTTGAATAAATAAATAAAATTTAAGCGATAGGCTGGGTAAATAACAAAAGTATCTCACATAACTATATGTTTAGCCATATAAACCCGAGGTCTATTAATGAAGTTTTAAATATTTGAAATTAGATTAACATATAAAAAGTATATTAATCTAGAACTATAAAAAATAATTTATAATTGCTTTAATTTCATCATCTTATAGTTTTAAAGAGTGTTGCATAATATTTTAGTTATTAACAACTTGATCAATTCTATCTATATAAAATTATGTAGTCAATTTTTCATCCAACAATTGCAAAGTTGAATATCCATAATATTCATAGGCATAGCCAGGGACGGTTCCAATGGCACTGGTGTGGGGGCAAGCTACAATTTAGAATTTTTTTGAGTAATATATGATAATAATATTTATTTGTTCCCATTAGATTATTAAATTTGACTCCACAATAATTTTTTACTCAACTTTTAATACTTAATCGTCAATTTAAAAATTTTATATTAGATATTCATTAGAATGATCAATTCTCATATTTAAACGATATTAGTGTTCTTTTTTAAAAATCAACTCAAAAGAATATTATTTATCTTCCTTTCAAATTAGTTTTAATTTTTGCATAGCAACTATATTAATTGAAAGAACTTTTTTAACAATGAATATCAATAAGAGTCGGCTTCTAATTGTGTTGGGAAGTGAATTTTTAAATAATTGTTTAGTAATATATATGAAAACAGAGAAGTTTTGATGGTAGTGTTAAGAGAAAAATTACTTAATTTTTTCAAAATATAAAACCTAAAAGAATAGAATTTTAAATTATATATTATTATTTAAATTACTATTTTAGTGTTTTAAATTTTTTCAAAATATAAAACCTAAAAGAATAGAATTTTAAATTATATATTATTATTTAAATTACTATTTTAGTGTTTTAATTTGTATGTTAGATATTTTGAAGGCTAATTATATTTTACAATAACAAAATATAATCAAATAATAATCATGCTACATGTACATAAAAAATAATTATCTGTATAAAATATATATTAAAATATAAATATACATTGAAAAGAAGTTAAATAATACATGTATTTATACATAGATAATTTAATATTTAATTTTTTATATACACATATTATTTTTATTATAAAAATTATTATTTATGTTATATAAATTTTGCCCCCACTACCAAAATTTTCTGGATCCGTCACTGGGCATAGCATAAAGATTTTCACAAAAATATCACGTTGCAAGTATAGTTCTAAACCGACAATTCAACCTCAATCAATATTTAAATTGTTTGTCATAAATACAAACCCAATAAAATTAACCGAAGTATTTAAACATCGGATCGTCTCTCAAGAAATTACAGAAAAGTGTACTTATAATTGGTTATGAAAAAGTATTTTTGGGTTTTTGTGATAATATACAAGTAATGTAAATAGCAAGAAAATCAAATAACAACTAAGAAAAGCCCTAGCAAGGATTGAGATTTGGAATTCCTATCCTCATTATCATCATCAGTTGTGATGGTAATTGCCTTTTGCTTTCACTTAGTTAACCTCTAACAATAAAGGAAAGTCAAGTGAGAAAAATCAACTTAAGTTCACAAGTCCTAATCAATGACTAGATTTACTGAAGCCTAAGCCAACTTGCAATTTTTAATCATCAATCAACAAAAGAATTTTGATAACTCAAGAGCCTCTAATTGATCAATCCAAGTTAAGAACATAAAAATCTAATTTAAAATCCAACCAAGCATTTTATCAAACACTTGGAAGGCATAAAATAAAAACAGAGAAAACTAGCAAGACATAGCAAAATCTAAGACTAACCAAAGCAAGGAAATACCAATAGCAAGATAATTGAACAATAAGAAATGTGAAGCATAAATTGCATTAATGAAAGTTGAAAATAATACATGAGTTCATAAACTAAATTAGCAAAATAAAGGAATCAATAAGAGAAATAGATAACTAAAGTGTTAGAACAAATAGAAGTAGAAGAAAACTAAATTAAAGCAAGGTAGAATTCTGAAATTGAGAAGGAACAAGACTAAAAACCCTGAAACCTAGAGAGAGGAGAGAGTCTCTCTCTAAAAAAACTACATCTAAAACCTAAGATTGTGTGAATGAAAGTGTGAATGATTGAATGACCCCTTCCAACTTCACTCTGCAGCCTCTAATCAGTATTTTAGGGCCTGAAACTGGGTCAAAAGCAGCCTGAAAATCGTCCCTAGCATTTTCTATAATTACAGCACGTGACGCTCTGTCATGCGTACGTGTCAGCCACGCGTACGCATCGCTGAACAAAATCCTGGTCACGCGTACGGGTCATCCACGCGTGCGCGTCGCTCGTCTCTTGCACCAGTCACGCGTACGCGTCGTTTATGCGTGCTCGTCGCTGTTAGCTTCTCAAAACTTCAACTTCTTGTATTCCTTCCACTTTTGCATGCTTCCTTTCCATCCTCTAAGCCATTCCTGCCCTAGAAAACCTGAAATCACTTAACAAACATATTACGACATCGAATGGTAATAAAGAAGAATTAAAAATTAACAATTTTAAGGACAAAGAAGCATGTTTTCAATCAAAGCATAAAATTAGGAAGGAAAATATAAAACATGCGAATTATATGAATAAGTGTGAGAATAATGGATAAAATTCGCTCAATTCAATACAAAATAAATCGTAAAATAGCAGTTTATCATGTTCTCTCTAAAATTGTGATCTTTGTCTTGCTTAATTCTATATTTCCATTGTTTGATGTATGCATGCACTTATGTGATTGAGACCCTTGTTTATTTCACTAAGCTTACATACCCATATGGCCTTACCCTTTTATCATCCTTTGCAAACCCCAATGTTGAGCCTTTTTAACCCCATTTATTCTTTATTTTAGCACATCACTAACTCTAACTGGAAAACAATAAACGTCCTTAATTTGAATCCTTGGTTAGCTTAGACTAGTGAGAGTGTACATGCATTAAGTGTGGGGAAATTAGGGTTGGGAATTTTTCGTTTGGGAATTGGGTATGTTATACTTTTTATGAAAATGTGAAAAAGATAATTGAACACATATTCTTGTATTCAATACCTTAATCATATGCATTGAGAAAAAAAATAATAATAAAAAAAAGAGAAAAAAAGAAAAAGAAAAAGCAATAAAAAGGGGACAAAATACCCCGAGGTAAATCATGATATCAATGCATATGATTTGTATTAAAAAAATATCAAGGTGCATGAATGTGTGTAAAGATAGTTAAATGGGTAGTTAGGTTTTGCATTGTAATTACATGGATTGTTTTAAGTTAGGTAGGAAGTTTAGGTTAATCAAGGATTCAGATTTTAGTCCACTTGACCAAATACAATCCTACCTTGACCCTAACTCCATTACAACCCTTAAAAGACCTCTTGATATGTGTATTCGTGCATTAAATTTTTGTTGATTGGTAGAAGAAGAGCAAGTCTTAGAAAGCAGGATTAGTAGAGAACCGAGAGAATCGACCCTTAAACACTTGAGCGATTAGAGTGTAAACACTTCCAGTAAGGGTTCGATGTTCAATTCTTTGTTCCCGGCTTTCATGAGCTTCTTCTTGCAAGTCTATTTGTACTTCATTTTGAGATGTGAATTAGTAGAATCCAGTTCATATTTGTTCTTGAAAGATTTATTTACTTCTAACCAAGTAGGTAGAAGCATTCAAAATGTAGTTGCATTCATATAGATAAGTTGTATTGCATAAGTCTCACCATTTTTTCTTCACTCTTTTGGTTCCCTTGAGCTTAGCATGAGGACATGCTAATGTTTAAGTGCGGAGAGATTGATAAACCACTATTTTATGGTATATTTTGAATTCAATTTAGTGGATTTTATTAATTATTCTCACACTTATTCATGTAATTTGAATGCTTTTAAGTTTTCATCCTAATTTTGTGCTATAATTAAAAACATGCTTCTTTGGCCTTAAAATTGTTAATTTATAATCTTCTCTTATTACCATTCGATGCCGTGATATGTGTTAGGTGTTTTCAAGTTTTATAGGGCAGGAATGCCTTAGAGGATGGAAAGGAAGCATGCAAAAGTGGAAGGAATACAAGAATTTGGAGATTTGAAAAGCTGGCCTCGACGCGCATGCATGGATTACGCATACACGTGACCGGTGCAGCAGACAAACGATGCGTACGCGTGGAAAGTTCAATATACAATGACGCGTACGCGTGACAAGCGTCACATGCCTCAGTTACGAGAAAACGATGGGGGCAATTTCTGTGCTGTTTTTGACCCAGTTTCAAGCCCAAAATGAAAACAAGAGGCTGCAGAGTGGAGCTGAAAAAATCATTCATTCACATTTCATTCGTTTATACTTTAGGTTTTAGATGTAGAATTCTAGAGAGAGAGAGGCTCTCTCCTCTCTCTAGGTTTAGGGTTTCTTCTTTCAATTTCTCTTAGGTTCAGATTTCAGTCTTATTTTAATTTAGCTTTCTCTTACTTTTATTTGTTCTAACACTTTAGTTATCTACTTCTCTTATTGATTCCTTTATTTTGCCTATTTAGTTTATGAACTCTTGTGTTACTTTTAATTTTCTTTTTAATGTAATTTTATGTTTCCATGTCTTTTTTATGTTTGCCTTGGTTTCTCTTATTGCTTTCTTGCTTGTGTTGGTTATAACTTTTATTAATTCTTGCATTTTATGATATTTATCTTTATTGCATTCTATGTGTTTGATAAAATGTCTCTTTTAGCTATAGAGTAAATTTTTCTATTCTTGACTTGGATTGGTAACTTGGGTGACCTTGAGTTGCTAATGCCCAAGTGATTGATGGTTGATGTCCATTGACACTAGCATTCACTAATTTGATTAGTGAGTGGTTAGGACTTATGGATTGGGATTGATGAAGTTCATTTGACCTTCCTTCAATTGTTAGAGAATGACTAAATGAAATTGATCCCTACAACTATCATATTGTGGTTAGTGACAAGGATAGAGATATTTAACCATTAATACCTTTTTACCATTTGTGTTTTCCTTACTTTCTTGCTATTTACATTTCTTGTTCCTTATTTCAAAACCCAAAAAGAAGTACATCATAACCAATAATCAACACATTTCCCTGTAATTCCTTGAGAGATGATTCGAAGTTTGAATATTTCGCTTTATTTTTATTGGAATTTGTACTTATGACAACCTAATTAAACGTTGATTGAGGTTTAATTATCGGTTTAGATCTATACTTGCAACAAAGTTGTTTGAGAAATTCTTGTGTCATGGGCGTTGCTTGAGAACTGGCACTTCATTACCAGGCGTTACTAACGCCTAAGTGTGTGCTTGCCTTGGTTCATGTTCACATGTTGCATTACCAGCGCCATCTTGAAGGGCGCTTCAATAAGTGGGCGTTAGCAACACCTTGGGTAAGTATTCCATGCATGCTTCATTTGTTCCATTGCTTCACGTTGGCGCCGTTCTTGGAAGGCGCTTCATGCATGCCTCCTTTGTAGGGGTGGCAAAGCAGGCCGGCCCGCCCAACCCGCCCTGTCCCGCTTAGATCGGTCCCATAAACGGGGCGGACCGGCCCGTCCCGCCAACTTACTCGTTTTTATGGCGGATTGGCGGGTTGGCGGGCTAACCCGCTTGACTTTTTTTTTTTTGAAAAATAAAATTCATTAAAATTAACTAAAAAATAATAATTAAAAAATCAAATACAAATAAAAAATAGTCAAATTATAATATAATTTTTTTACTATTTTTCTTTAATTTTTAACTTCAATAAAATTGTTCAAAATAATATTTGTCAATAGAATCATCTTTATTTTTAAAAAAAGTCACATAATTTGAGTATATATACGAAATTGTAAAATAAAATAAATAAAGTTAATAACTAAAATAAGAATAAAAACAAAAAATGAAAAAAAGTGTTTAAAAAATTCTATAATTATTAATTTTATAATAGTAATCACTCTTTTATTTAATAAAAAAAAAAGAAAAATAAAAATCTTCGACCCGGCGGACCGCTCCGCCCCGCCCTGCCAAAACCCGCCAATTTGACGGTGCGGGTTTGGCGGATTTTTTTAATTTGGCGGGCTCCAAATCCTAACCCGACCCACCTCTTTTAGCGGGTTTAGCGGATCGGCCCGACGGGCTCGACCCATTTTGCCACCCCTACTCCTTTGTTCACATTGCCAGTGCCTCCTTTGTTGCTTGTGGCGTTGGTAATGCTTTGGTACACGCTTTAGGGGCCATGCTTTCAAAAACGTGGTCTAAGACTCTAAAGCGTATCCTAAACTTCAAAGCGTGTCCAAAAATTTTTCTTTTTTTTCTTTTGTGCTTTTTGCTTTTTTTTTCTATCATTTTCTACAAAATTAATCAAATTAAAGTGATCAAAATAATATACAACTTAAGCACCAAAACAGTGAAAACACTCCATAATTAAGCATTATGTATTGATTTCTTATATAAAAAAGTATAGAAAAACACAATATGATACGCATGCATCAGCTATGAGAAAAAGAAACGCCGATATATTAGGAACGAACTAAAAAGGATTAGGGCGACGTGTTTTGAAGAAGGATGTTCGTAGTTAATATATACCTCATATAATTCTAGGGATTGTTGCTATCAGATCAAGACTTTTGTAAACAAGCATACATGTGGGAGGAATTTTGGTTCTAATTTGGTCGACCGCAATTGGGTTGCAAGTAAGCTGGTTAAAGTGTTAGAAACTTGGCCTGACTTGACACTAAAAGAGGTTAAGGTGTACATGTGTCAAGATTATAATGTGCAACTTCATGATAAGATGATTACAAGAACTTTAAAGACTACAAGAAAACAAGTAATTGAAAAAGAGGGAGAATAATATGGTAAGATACAAGACTACTTGAGTGAACTATTAAGGAGCAATCCAAGTTCCAATGCAATTATGTGGACCATACCTCAACCAGAGGGTCAACCACTATTTGATAGGCTTTACATCTCTCTTGAGACTTGTAAACTTAGGTTCAAGGCTGGTTGAAGGCGATTGATTGGCCTTGATGTGAACCATGCCTTGATGGATGTTTTCTGCCATTGTGTAACCTTGTTAATTATAGACAAAAATAATTCTAGTGAATGACACTAGTACAGCAAAGGTGGCTTTTATTGTGAACTTTTGTGAATTATTAAATTTTTTTTCTTCAGCTGAATCTATATGTTATATTTGAATTTTTATTTTTATGCAAAGACAAAAAAGAATAAGAATAAGATGCCAAAAGTAAGAGTTTCGCTCAACTTAGAGCATGTTAAAGATATTGATTTATCTCAATCTGCCCCTTAGAATGATAGATTTGTGAATATAGGATTGATATTTGTTTACCATAGTTTACTTATTTTTAGTGTTGAAATAGTTATCTATATTGTGTAGACTACTCAGCAAATACTCTCACCTCCTGGTGGGCTCAAAATGAAGCAATTCATCATTGTGAGATCTCCAATACCACCAACTTAAAACCCTCCAGAGTTACTTGGAGCAGCCAGCTCAGCGACATCCATAAGCATGTTTACTTTCATATTAACACCTAGCACTACTACATAATTGATTTTTACTAACATTTAAAAAATGTTACCAAATCATATTAAAATGTTACCTATATATATATTAGTAACATTTTAACAAATGTTAAATATACCCTATGTTACTAAAGAGTTTTACTAACATTTTTCTAAAGATTTAATAACATTTAGTAAAAATGTTACTATAGATCTTCTATTGTAATATTATGAGAAATGTTACAATAGACTTTCCTTGGTAACACTTAAAGAAATGTTACAATAGATATATTTTGTAACACTTAGAAAAATATTACCATAGATAATTTTTTGTAACACTTAAAAAATGTTACCATAGGTATTTTTTGTAATACTTAAAAAAATGTTACAAAAGATCTTTAGTAATATTTTTTTAGTCATATTATACTATTTTTTATTTTATATTATACACAATATAAATATACTAAAATTAATTACTACAACATGAAATATTTTATTAAATTCACAAATTCACAAAATAAAATTTTTATAACCTCTTTCATTAATCAATAATCATTGTACAAGTTTGTTTCGTGATACAAATAAAATGAGAAAAGAAAAAAAAAACTTATAGCACCTATACTCTATGAGAAGTCATTGTACCCGTTAGGCATAAAGTCATAAACCAAAGCTTGTTTAGAACCTTCAAAGCAAAAGCCAAGAAGAGCAACAATGTTAACATGAGAAGTTCTGCTCATGCTCACAACTTCATTGATGAAATCTTCACCATCACCTTTCAATTCACTTAGGATCTTCACTGCAATATGTTGTCCATCCTTTAATTGTCCTTTGTATACACTGCCAAATCCCCCTGCACCTAGTTTGTTTTTGAAGGAGTTGGTCACTTTCTTCATGTCGGAATAGTTGTACCTGTTGATTTGAAGGTGTCCATGCCTCTCCAAAAAGGTATCAACCAGAAGGTGTTTCAGATTTTGCTTCTTCCGTCTCGTGTAGTAGAGGATGACCATCACTAACAGCAGAGTAACTGCAGCAGCTGCAAAGGTCATTGAATTGAGAAAGTAATGAATGCAATGTTGAGAAATAATATCGTTAATGTTAGATATCTTTAAGTTATAATAGAGATTATTATATGTTATATGAAAGGCATACTATGCTACCAAAAAATGATGAACGATCTATCCCTTTACCTAGTCTGAGTGCAAGTCCCATCTTCATGGAAGCCTTGCTTCTACTATCTGCAACTCAGAAGTTGAAAAGGAACCACTATTTAGCTTCAAATAAGTAATAACTAATGACAAGCAGAAACTCGGAGAAAATCAGTGATCACAAGATAAAAGTGGAAACCATAAGGAATGATAATGATACATGTACGTAGATCGATTTAATGTATAAATATCATTTTTCAATACTCCAGCTCTTTCGATCCACGTGTAAGAAGAGAGAGAGAGACACACACACACAAACCTGTAATAATATCACATTTAGAAGCATGAATTCGATCAGTGCAGTAACACTGGAAAGTGAATATAGTTGAATTGAAGCCACACCTTCCTCCTGTGCTATTGCACAACTTGCAATCACTTGCTATCCAATTCAGCATGAACCTTCTCCTCAGCTTCTCTTCTATCCCAACTCCTTCACTCTCTTCCACCACCGCGTCCACCACCTCTCCGCCAGTCCCGCAACTCTTGGACACTAAGCTTACTGTTTTTACATCGTCCTTATATAATGCCAAAATCAAACCATCCATTTTGTTGGTCGCTTCAGAACACCCAATTCTGTAATCTAACAACTCTATGGGCATGGATGACAGGTTACAGCTGAAGAACAACATGATGTCCTTATGATTATTCTGATGAACATTGAAGGTACTGGTTAGAGGAAGGGTGAGGTTGTGTGTAGCAGAAATACAAGAATCTAGTGTGTTAGTGTTGTTGGTTGATGAAAAGGCAGCATTGGAAACTCTGAGTGATTGATTATGGTAGAATATTTGATGGGTGATGTAAGGAATATTAGTGAGACTGAGAATTGGAAAGCCATGAGTATCACAAGAGATGCCAAAACCGGGGTAGCCACAGAAAGGTTCTTGTTTGCCTTGGATGTAGAAAGGGTATGTTATGGATGGGTTGCCGCATATTTGGGGTTCACTTATTAAGATATTGGCATAACAAAACCAGGTAGGAGAAAATATATACTTGGTTAAACGCAGGAGAAATCTTCCATAAGGTGACCATATATAACAAGACAATCCATAAGGAATATGAATTAGATAATGAAACATGCAAATGATATATTAATGATCATATGCCTTTTAAAAGCAATAACTAAAACATATACATAAAGCATCAAGAGAAACTTCAATGTGAACCTACATAATGCAAGAAAGATGATTATCATGACCATTTTAGTGCATAACACAAGATGATCTGACAAAATTTTCTCCATTCAAGACAAATGGGAAATTATTGCAGGAGAGGGAGGATACTAAGGTGATTGGTTGGTTCATCAAAGTAGAAGAATGGTTGGGTTCATAAATAGAGTTCGAGCTAGTGCAATTCTCATTCTCCAACCACAAGAAAAATTACGTGTTTTCTTTGCTTGCATCTCCTTGTTGAAACCGAGACCATGTAAAATTTTAGCAGTACGCTTTTCTGCAGTTGCTGCATCTAGGGCCTCTAATCATTCATAAATTCGTTCAAGAGTTTCACCACCACCATCGTCCTGAAATTAAAGTCACTTGGAGAAAGTGACTTAACAAATGGGGTACTAGTCAGTTGACTTACTACTTAAAACAAACCTGAGCAGCCAAAGTTTCCGCTTTTTTTTCGAACTTCAATCTTCCCTCGTCGTAGTTTATGACTGCCTCCAATGCAGACATATCCGTGGCTTCAATTTACATGCTAAGGTGATAGATATCCATGTGCTCAGGAATCGGAAGTTCATGGGAACCTATTGCTGTAAGCAAAGTAGATTTTCCACATCCATTTAATCCAAGTAAACCATAGCGTCTGAAAGAAATTTAGAGTACTTGCAACTATTAGTAAGAATCCAGTTACACAGACAATAAAATATCTAAGCCTATCAGGTGAAGGCAGGCAACAAACCTTCCATAGTTTAACTCCAATTCAAAATCAACTATTAGTTTAACTCAAATTAATATTTAACAACACAGACACGTTCTTTTACTGCACAATATTACAATTTTACCTACCTCCAAAGAATTTGTAATAGGTGAGTAATTGGTTACATTCAGAAAGGAGAACCAAGCTATTGACCCTGCCAACATGGTAGAATGCCCATGCTACAGACCCAGCTGCTCGGCTAAGCGCTCAAATACATGCACCCACGCTAGAAGTAAGACGCACTAAACCGGGAATATCTACCAAGTTTTAGAGAAATTATGCATTACCAAACTTGATAAATTTTTTCTTTTTGGGTATATTTTGCTCAAGAAAATCTGCATCATTAATTAAAGTTTCGAATAGCTAATTAAAAAGACTTGCAATTAGAAATCAGAAATAAATGCTCAAGAATTGACTCACATTAAACTTTGAAGCATGGAAAATGATGGTGGAAGGGCATATGCAATCATAAAAAATTTGAAATTCAATTTATAGATCACACTCTTGCATTACTTACATTACTGCCATGGTAACACATATATGATCTATGAAAGGGATTTCAAAATTCAAATTTGAATTTCAACCAGAACAACAACAACACGAATCAACAGCAATGTCAGATCATGCAGGATTTCAGTATCTAATTTTAGAACTACAATCAAATTTAACTCTAAATCCAGGAAATCACTTACTCTCAGAAACTATTCCGAAGAAAGTAGCAGATTGCAACAATAATAGAGAAATCAGAACATCTTTTGACGAGTCCAGCAAACTTGCTTTTCTCGCGGGGTTATCAACAGCGACGTTTGCGTTTGCGGTGACAAAGACGATGTATGAGGGCGGTGACCAAGATCGGAGGCAGTTTTGCGATGACTACAAAGCCAGGAGCAACGGAGGGCTGGTGCATGAAATTCTAAATCACACTTTTCACAACTCGTACCACTAACCAGCAAGTGTACTGGGTCGTCCAAGTAATACCTTACGTGAGTAAGGGTCGAATCCCACGGAGATTGTTGGTTGAAGCAAGCTATGGCTATCGTGTAACTCTTAATCAGGATAATAATAATTCTCAGTTTTGATTGGTAGTAAATAAAAATCATGGATTAAATAATACTTGTTATGTAGTAATGGAGAATATGTTGGAGTTTTGGATATGCTTTGTCTTCTGAATCTCTGCTTTTCCCTTGTCTTCTTCTTCACGCATGCACGGTTCGGGCAAGCTGTGTGTTGGTGGATCACCGTTGTCAATGGCTACCATCCGTTCTCTCAGTGAAAATGGTCCAGGTGCGCTGTCACCGCACGGCTAATCATCTGTCGGTTCTCACTCATGCTGGAATAGGATCCATTGATCCTTTTGCGTCTGTCACTACGCCTAACCCTTGTGAGTTTGAAACTCGTCACAGTCATTCAATCCCTGAATCCTACTCGGAATACCACAGACAAGGTTTAGACTTTCCAGATTCTCAAGAATGCTGCTAATAGATTCTAGCTTATACCACGAAGATTCTGATTAAGGAATCCAAGAGATACTCATTCAATCTAAGGTAGAACGGAGGTGGTTGTCAGGCACGCATTCATAGATTGAGAATGGTGATGAGTATCACGGATCATCACATTCATCATATTGAAGTGCGAATGAATATCTTAGATAGAAACAAGCGTATTTGAATAGAAAACAGAAATAATTGCATTAATCCATCGAGACACAGTAGAGCTCCTGACCCCCAACAATGGAATTTAAAGACTCATGTCGTCAAAGAGTACAAAGTCCAGATCTAAAAATGTCATGAGGTATAGAATAAATCTCTAAAAGTTGTTTAAATACTAAACTAGTAACCTAGGTTTACAGAAAATGAGTAAACTAAGATAGATAGTGCAGAAATCCACTTCTGGGGCCCACTTGGTGTGTGCTGGGGCTGAGACTTGATCTTTTCATATGCCTGGGCTGTTTCTAGAGTTAAACGTCAGGTTGTAACCTGTTTTGGGCGTTTAACTCTAATTTGCAACCTGTTTCTGGCGTTTAACGCCAGAATGGAACATGGAACTGGCGTTAAATGCCAGTTTACGTCATTTATCTTCGAGCAAAGTATGAACTATTATATATTGCTGGAAAGCCCTGGATATATACTTTCCAACCCAACTGAGAGCGCGCCAATTGGACTTCTGTAGCTCCAAAAAATCCATTCCGAGTGCAGGGAGGTCAGAATCCAACAACATCAGCAGTTCTTTTTCAGCCTGAATAAGATTTTTGCTCAACTCCCTCAATTTCAGTCAGAAAATACCTGAAATCACAAAAAAAAATACACAAACTCATAGTAATGTCCAGAAATATGAATTTTGTCTAAAAACTAATAAAAATATACTAAAAACTAACTAAAACATACTAAAAACTACATGAAATTACCCCCAAAAGCATATAAAATATCCGCTCATTAAGGGCCACCTATACATCGACGGTGACAATGACGATAGCTAACGCGGCAAGCATTAGCAGCAACAACGAGCAGTGATAATTCAGATTTGGATCGAAATCAGCAACAATTGAGAAATTGAAGAACTCTGTGAATAGAAAAAAATTAAAGAAGAGAGAAAATGCTTACTGCAGTGGAGAGTAAAATCGAGAATTTGAATCTGAAGGCAGAGCAAGAGATGATTGAAGTCTCAAGAGGAGAGAGATAGGGTTTAAAGCGTTTTTCCTAACGTGAGGAGGATTGGGAATGATTGTGAATGGTTTCTATTTACCTTTTAGATTTGTTTATTTGAAAATTGAGAGTGACTTTTAATTGACAATAGGTAACATTTTTAGGAAGTGTTTTAAAAACTTAATATATTTGCTAATATTTATAAATAAATGTTACTTAATATTAAATTTTATAACTATTACTAACACTTTAACAAATGTTAAATGAAAAAATATTACTAAATTTTCAAAATGTAGTAGTGTAATTTTAGACCTCTAACTAACACGTGAGGAGATTTATTAGCGGACAACAAATACCAAGCGAAGAATTATATGTATTTTGCTGATTTATAAGTGAAGACTCATATGTATTTTTTGAACTCAATTATCTTTTGTTTCATTAATAGTTATAAGCTTATGAGCTGATATATAAGTTAAAAAAATCAGCATGTTAGAGTCATATATATTTTGATATTGCACAAATAATCTCTTACTTTTTACTAGGTTAATTATATTAGATTATGTAACTTTATTGGATTGTGCTTATAATTTCATTGCTACTATCTTATGACACGTATGAAAGACCTATTGTAAGAATTTTTTTCAGATTAGTAAAACATATATTTTAAATTTAACTTATAATTATTTTGTACCCAGATCTTTACATATTCATCTATCAAAAGATGTGATTATATATTTATAGTATAGTCCAATTTCTTTCAATATAATATAATTTTATATTAAGGTGATAGTGAATTCATTAGCATAGAATATAATCTTACATGAGTTTAGTTATATCTCAAAAATATTACACTGCAACATAATTACCACAACAAACTAAAAATAAGGTTATGTCACCTACTTGGGGGCATACCCTAAAGGCGGATGTAATTAGGATATTAATTATGGTGGATTCTATGGTGTAGAAAGGAAATTGTTTCTATATGTGTAGAAGGATAGATGTCAATATATTAGTAGTTTATGTTGATGGCTCTTGGATGAGAAAGAATTAATTAGAGTACATAATTGTTGATTTATTAGACCCATAAAAAAAAAGAGAGTATGTGACATTATATCTGTGTCATAGAGACAACTTATTAAGTTTTTTTATTTTAATAAATTAAATAAATATTTTATTTATTAAAATAAATAATTTAAAAAAATATTACCATGTAGACATATATATGTATTTATAAATATAAAAATATATTTTATAAAAATAATAAAAATATTAATAATTTAAATTAGACCAAACTCTTAAAAATAGAACATTTCAATTAATATGGAAGGTAGACGATCTTAACCGTACTACTTCCATCCACCGGTGTTTTTTATTAGAATTTACACTAAATCAATTCAAATAATAACAAGGCGGGATTCGAATCCCCAACACTTGCTTAAGCAAACTAGTGAGCTAACTACTAGACCAAGTTCATTAATTAGTTAGTTAAATCCGCCTATTTCTTCTATTATTTTGAAACTGCTCATCTTTTTCTATTATTTGAAACTGCTTATCTTTTTTATTATTTGAAATATTATATTTTTAAGAGTTTGATTTAATTTAAATTATTAATATTTTTTATTATTTTCAAAAATTATATTTTTATATTTACAAATACACATATCTAGTTTACAGTAAGGAGATATATGAAAATTGAAAAAATACACATATTTCGATACGGATAAAATTATTTCATTTACAGTATAAATAAGATAAGAGATGCTGATGTATTTTCCTAATAATTTTTAAAATTATTTATTTCAAAAAATAAAATATTTATTTAATTTATTAAAATAAAAAATTCCCACATATTATTTGATTTATTGTTAATAAATATGCATATCACTAATCAAATTAGAATTAAGTCCATTAGATGAAAAAAAATTGAAAAAAAATAATATTTTTTTAATATTAACCAAAATATTTTTCATAGAATTTAAAAAAGAAAAAGATTTGGAGACTAACTTACTTTCACTCTTAAAATTATTACTATTAAAAACGAAAAAATATATAATTTAAGTAATAGGTAATTACTATTCATTTACCGTGGTTAACAAATTTAATTTTTTTTATAATTTTATGTCCTAAATATATTACTAATTATTTTTATATTTTTAATATTTTACATGTTTTAATTTATAAATTGAATTGATAATTTACTATAATTAAAGATATCCCATTTTTTTAGAAGAAAATATTTAACTTTGAACAAAAGACTAAATTAGAATGATATAAAATGTTTTAGACAAAAATAAAATATTTTTTCAATTGTAATTGAATGAATCCAAAACATTAAGGACATTAAAGACAAAAATATATTTTACCCTATTATTAAATATTTGAAAATAAACAACAATTTACAATTGAAAAAATATTGTTTTAGTCCATAATATTTGAACTAAGTTCTAAAACATTTTATATCGTTCTAATTTAGTCTTTGTTTAAAGTTAAATATTTTTTTCTAAAAAATGGGATACCTTTAATAATAGTAAAATATCAATTCAATTTATAAATTAAAACATGTAAAATATTAAAAATATAAAAATAATTAGTAATATATTTAGAACATATAATTATAAAAACAAATTAAATTTGTTAACCACAGTAAATAAATAGTAATTACCTATTACTTAAATTATACATTCTTTCGTTTTTAATAGTAATAATTTTAAGAGTGAAAGTAAGTTAGTCTCCAAATCTTTTTCTTTTTTAAATTCTATGAAAAATATTTTGGTTAATATTAAAAAAATATTATTTTTTTCAAAATTTTTTTCATCTAATGAACTTAATTTTAATTTGATTAATGATATACATATTTATTAACAATAAATCAAATAATATGTGAGAATTTTTTATTTTAATAAATTAAATAAATATTTTATTTTCTGAAATAAATAATTTTAAAATTATTAGGAAAATACATCAGCATCTCTTATCTTGTTTATACTGTAAACGAGATAATTTTATCCGTATCGAGATATGTGTATTTTTTCAATTTTCATATATCTCCTTACTGTAAACTAGATATGTGTATTTGTAAATATAAAAATATAATTTTTGAAAATAATAAATAATATTAATAATTTAAATTAAATCAAACTCTTAAAAATATAATATTTCAAATAATAAGAAAGATAAGCAGTTTCAAATAATAGAAAAGATGAACAGTTTCAAAATAATAGAAGAAATAGGCGGTTTTAACTAACTAATTAATGAACTTGGTCTAGTGGTTAGCTCACTAGTTTGCTTAAGCAAGTGTTTGGGATTCGAATCCCGCCTTGTTATTATTTGAATTGATTTAGTGTAAATTATAATAAAAAACGCCGGTGGATGGAAGTAATACGGTTAAGATCGTCCACCTTCCATATTAATTGAAATGTTTTATTTTTAAGAGTTTGGTCTAATTTAAATTATTAATATTTTTATTATTTTTATAAAATATATTTTTATATTTATAAATACATATATATCGTCTACATGGTAATAATTTTTTAAATTATTTATTTTAATAAATAAAATATTTATTTAATTTATTAAAATAAAAAAAACCTAATAAGTTGTCTCTATGACATAGATATAATGTCACACACTCTTTTTTTTTTGGGTCCAATGAATCAACAATTGTGTACTCTAATTAATTCTTCCTCATCCAAGAGCCATCAACATAAACTACTAATGCATTGACACCTATCCTTCTACACATGTAGAAACAATTTCCTTTCTACACCATAGAATCCACCATTAATTATATCTAAAATTATAAGCCTAAAATATTTGTTATCATCTACTACTTTGAGATTTGATTTCGTTCTAAATTTTTAAATTTAATTTCATGTCTAACTCCTTCACTTTATATTCTAACTCCTATAATCTCTTTTTCATTAAAATATTATTCTTAAAAGTAATGTCTTCATTAATATTTTCTTTAACTAATACATCTAATCACTTAAAGTACTTATAATATAAAATTTGTGTCTAAAAATTGAAAATTTCAATCGTAAAAATCCAAAAAATTATGTAAATTTTTTAAAATTAAAAAATATACAAAAAAATTAACTTCATACAAAAATTATTTATAGTGTAATTAGGGCATCTTATAAAGAACCTATCTGAATTAAGTCTTCTATAAGATTGAAAGAGAATCACATAAATACCACAATAACATCTTAAAGATATGATTTTTTTTATTGCCTAACATTCTCAGAAAAAAGTACAGCTCCTATTGTCTTTACCAACACTTTAATCACACAGAGTGCGACTCGTAGTTTCTGAAAAATGATCTTTATGACTCAAGGTGTTAATATCATTAGGGTTGAGTATAAGGAAAAAGAGACATCTAAGGTTCAACAATGGGCTGTTGATGGTCTTCTCCTTTAAAGAGACAAAGTTGTATTTTTAGAGAATTATCAAAGGTCGGATTAGATATGTTATTAATATACTAAGTTTGGATAAACAACTTAATTAAATTCTTTTGAAAAAAAGAGTTTAAAATATAAAAACTTATATTTAAAACAACTTACAAATAAATTATTTTTCATTTGAATTTTTATGATAAAAGTACCTCTATTAAAGTTGTTTTAATAAATAGAAGTGATAAAATAATTTTTAAGAATGAGAAAAATCAAATTTTTTTTATTTTTTAAAAAACTCTTGATCAACTTTTTGCAAAATTAAAAATATATTTAAAAAATATACTAAACAACATTAATATAACATTTTATAAATTAAAAGCCTAAAAAATTAGTTTTTGAAATTTTTTAAACAGATTCTAAGTCTAAAATAACACTTAACACATACATTAATATCTTAATGTACCATGTATTTATATTCCGTTAATGTCAGAGATATATTATTGACAAAGAATTAATTTATTCCACGTGATTAAATATTAGTTGAGATTGATTATTTTGAGTGAAAAAAATAACTTTTTTAAAAAATAAAATATTTTTATTTAATTTAAAACTAATTTAAGCACGTTTTATAAAAAAAATATTTATATTAAAAAAATAAATTATTTATTTTTTTTAAAACTAATAATATCTTATTTATTTTTAATATTTAAATTTTTTCTAAAAAACTTTATTTAAATATCAAATAATTTTTGTCTGTTAAAAATGGTTGTTTGAAAAGATTTTTAATTTATACTCTTGACATTTTTTTTAAAACCTCTTTTTCAAGAGCGAATCCAAACCCAAAAGACGGAAAAAATGTTCTGTTTTAATAGGAGCCTCGGCCCTCCAGGTTCTACGAAAACATTGTCACGATCATGATGGGTATTCGCTCAAGAATTAAGATTATCCAAACAAACACACATTGTCAGTGAAAGCACCGAACCGCAATCAAAGCTCACCGGCGGAAAACAGAAGACTTTGAAGTTGAGAAGACTCTCATTCGGCTGCCACTGCCGCTTGTGGTTCGTCTGCTTTTCTGTGCTTGTCCGTCTGCCTGTTTTTCAAATGAAGCTAGCCTTAAGCACTGTGTATTGCCCCCATAGATTCTCAAATTTGTTTAGACCTCCTGTTTTCACCGCCTTGTGGAGTCCAATTTGTTCTTCAGAGCTATCATCATATTCTCCCACTTATGTGAAACCCCAATTTCATGTTCCACTCTTTCTGAGGCCACCAATTTACTCAGCCAAGTTATGTGACCTCAGAAAATGGCGTGATTGGGCCGAAGGCGTCGCTTCTTCAATTGGTTCGTCTTTTGTTCAGTCAGATAATGGCCCAGACTCGAGCATTCTTTGCAGGGAGCTCAAGTGGCTCATTGAGGATGTTGTTGAAGACCATTCACAGTTTCCACAAACGGGTTTGGAGAACGGCGATGATGATGATATGAGGGTGAAAATGAGGGCTAATTTAGAGGAACTTTATGGTCTATGGAAGCAGAGGATTACTGAGAGGAGACCCTTTCAGTACATAGTTGGATGTGAGCATTGGAGGGACCTTGTTTTGAGTGTCCAAGAAGGGGTCTTGATTCCGAGACCGGAGACCGAACTAATTGTTGATTTTGTGTGTGATGTGGTGTCAAACAATGAGGACTTGAAAAGAGGGATGTGGGCTGATTTGGGTACAGGAAGTGGCGCCCTTGCCATTGGTATTGGTAGGGTTCTTGAAAATGCAGGGAGGGTTATTGCCACTGATTTAAGCCCTGTGGCAGTTTCTGTTGCTGGTTACAATGTGCAGAGGTATTGCTTAAAGGTTAGAGATTATAGCTTTGACAACCCATGATTTAAGTTTTTTTTTTTTAATTTATTGCTTTTAAGCCAAGATTGCAAGAGATTTCAAGATGACTTAAATTCCTTTTGGTGGGCTCTCTGCATCCAGGTTTAAGTTTTGTGCATTTTTTTTGGTATGGTCAAAACTCAAAACTCAATATTGAATAAGATGCAAGGCCATGGAAAGTCAGGATTACTGAAGATGCCTTATAGGTTTGAATGCCTTTATATCCAGTACATCTCGTTATGCAAGAGCTCTTTTTTGGGCTCGTGGTGCAGGCAATGCACAAATTCATCATAACTTATGCTGAAACTTCCAATTAATTTTTAGAGAATGGGAGAAATAAGGATTATACATTAAGCAGCTTGACGATAATTCCTTTGATACCATGTTATGAACCAACTTTCCGAAGAAACTTAAGCTGTTGGATCGTGGCATACAAATGGTTGTCTCTAGCTGTTATTATTAAAAATTGTTCATTCGATAGCAGAAAAGCAAAATAATTCAAAATTGTTTTTCAAATGATTGTGATTGATCATTTGTTTCCCATCTTCTTTCAGAATATGTTTTCTCTGCAGACCTTTATTGCTTCCCTTTAGATTGTTTTCGGTCACCGTATGAACCAATTCGTTATCCACTACAGGAAAAAATTGAAATAAAGGAAGGATCTTGGTTTGAACCATTGAAGGATATGGAAGGAAGGCTTGCGGGTCTTGTAAGCAACCCACCATATATACCGAGTAAAGACATCTCTGGCCTACAAGCTGAAGTTGGTAGGCATGAACCGAGAGTTGCATTGGATGGAGGTATTGATGGTATGGATGCTCTTTTCCATCTTTGTGATGGTGCTGCTTTGTTCTTGAAGCCTGGTGGATTTTTTGCCTTCGAGGTATGGTGGACATTTTTTCCCCCCTAGAAATTCGAATTCTTTTGTTTCTTCTTGTGCTTTTGCTTCCACATAAATAAAATAATAAAAAGGTATCCATAACCATAACTATAACCAATAATTAGATGAGAATTTGGTGAGCAGTTGGTGGATGGAATTTGTGAAGGCTAGCAGTAAACCTGTTTGTGCGTCTGTTTGACTGTTCACCATTGCATAGATACATCAATAGAATTCTTCTTTACAGGATGCCTAAAGGTTTTGATCATGCAATTCTCTGCAATATGCGCCATTGTTTACTAAACTATTTTTACCTAAATAGCATCATCAAACTTGAGGTCTAGAACTCGAGTAAAATTTCTTAAGAGTAATTTGTACCAGTAGATAACATGGATCACAGGGCTTCCAGTTCTGCTAATATTTTTCTAATAAAATTCCTAGTATTATTATTCCATTTTGGGTGCCTACGTTACACCCTTTGGGTGCAGTCCTTCCGTAGACCCTGCATAACACGGATGCTTGCACACTGAGCTGCCCTTTTGTATTTTATTTTAATTTATACATTGCAGTAAATCTGGTGCCTTCTTAGTATCCGGTTAGAGTCAAGGTCTTAATAGTAATTGGCAATTCTGTGAGACTGAGGCATGCAAGGCATGAGTGAAGGGTTGTGTAACTGAATTTGCCTAGCTGACAAGTTTTAGGGAGGGAAGAGTTTTGGCTTCTCAAACTGCCATACCCATTTATTTTATGATTTCAGTATTAATTCCAATGTTCTTTATAGTTTTGTTCTTCCTAGTTTGATTATTATCCATGAGTACCAGTTTAGTTTGCACATCTCTTGCAAAATTAAAGATTCTCTTTCATCATATCAATATATAATCAGAAATGGACAAATGTGGCAAGTCCCTTGGTGGGTTAACTAGTGGTCTCAGGGTTCAAATATTGTGAATGGAAAAAGACCTTCTCTGGGAGACCTCAACCCTCATTCCTGAGACTCCAATTAGGTTGGGTCGGTTAGTCGGTTCTTGGTAATAAGACTCAAATGCTGGTGGTTCAACACACACACACTTATGTGTAGTGTGTCATATTACAATCAGCTTTCTTTAGTATCTTTGAATGGATAGGATTATAGGAATGCTAGAATTTTCAAGTGGACTTGTTTATCTTTAGAGAACATTTGGGATATAGTGTTTGCTTTCTTAAACTTTGTGTTGTATTTGGCAAAGGGCCGTTATGTAAATGTCTTGGGATCCTATGTGACTTTGTGTTGCTTCTGACTGTTTCTACAACAATTTGTGTCTGCAGACAAATGGTGAGCAGCAGTGTAGGACTCTTGTTGAATATATGGAAAACAATAGAGGTGGAAGCTTACACAATTTTGAAATACGTTCTGATTTTGCTGGCATTCAACGATTTGTAATTGGATTCCATAAATAGACAACTTTTGAGTTACAAAGTACATGGTTATTTATATTTATTTTGGCTCAATGGTTCCTCCCAATTGTTGCAAGAAGTATAACACGTTATGCTTTAGATTTGTGATGGTTATGCTTTAGATTTGTGATGGTTTCCACTTTTCTCTGAGTTTTTGTTAACCCATGGAGCAACAAGGAGAAGCGCCAAATCACCAAATGGTACATGTATAATTACTTAACACCTAGGATTTAAAACAGAGGTGACGATGTGTTATGACCTCTAAAATATATATATATATATATATATATATATATATATATATATATATATATATATATATATATATATATATATATATATATATAAAGAATACAGTATACGAGGAGTCTTGAAAAACGGGTAAAGCAAAATCCGCAAAATAAAAAGCGCAACACTTAGAAAAGAGGTTACTTGCGTACGAAAACAGCTATGGTTCACTAACATATATATATATATATATATATATATATAAAAGACAAGAGTAGAGAAAGAGTACAAAATAACAAGCTTCTAACTCAGCCTGTGAAGTTAAGGCTGGCCGGAGAATATTTACATATATATATATATACATACCCCAAGGTCCAAACTACATAAATAAAACCCTAGTTCTCCTTTCACCTCTAAGAGGTACAAAACAAAACAAGTTGTTTGGAGAGTTATATACATGTGACCATATATAAAATATACATCTAAATAAAGTCCCAAAATGTACTTCACTGCAGAATTCCAGATGCCTATCGAGGTGCCGCTCGACCTGCATTTGAAAAACAACAACAGAGTATGGGGTGAGGATCGGAGGTTCTCAGCATGGTAAAGGTGCTATACACATAAGATATAAGGTCCTGGAAATGACAGAGACAATCCTAGAACGCCGACACTCATGTTATAAAGCTTAAAGTACTAAATAGCAACCTTAAAGAGGGGTGATCTTCTAAGGGTTATTCATCCTAACATAAACTTAATGTAACCACTAATTGTTTCACCTTTCCTCCGTTCCTCAATCTCCGATAATCCGCATAGACAAACAAACAGACAAAGCAAGCACAAATAGAAAACAAGTAGTTCAAGTAGCAATTACAACAGTTAGCAGAATATAATCAATTAGGCATTCCCAATTAATGCATAGCAAACAAAGCACACATATGCATATGATGAATGTCTATCATACTGGCCGTGAGTTCACGTGTCGGTTACTTTTTCAGAACCCGACACATCTGGCAGCTAACCCATACATTAGTTTCTAGGTCGCGCATCTCCAGGAGGATTATAAATGAAGGAGAGTGCCTTTCCACCTTCTTCTGGAGGTTCCGTGAAGGAGAGTGCTTTTCCACATCGAAGGAGTGTGCCTTTCCACCTTGCAACCAGAGAAGAATGCGAGGAAAACGATACGAAGTAGAGTGCCTTTCCACTTTTCCCACATCCTCGTCACGACAAGAGAGGGAACTTTCGTTCTCAACTGGCCATCTGAACACATTTTCAAGTTAATACGCAAGCGGGATTGCACCCAGACCTTGCCATCTCGAGCATTTCGGCCACACACACATCTCGACCATTCCGGCCACATACAGTCAACCCAAATCTCATCATTTTCAACCTTTACTTCATCTCCAAGTTACCTCTATTTCCTAGCTTCAACTTACTACTAGAGTTACTACTATGTTTTTATGATTAAAAGAATAAAAATAGAGGTTTAGAAGTTTGAAATTAGGTTTAAAATTTAAAAACCCAGATTTGATGAAACAGGGGACACGCGTACGCGTGGGCGTGAAAATTCCTTAATCGCGTACGCAAGCTCCCTACTTGCGTACGCGTGAATCCCAACCCGAAAGGGTTGGTCGCGTCGCGAGAAGGTGGTCGCGTATGCAAATCCCAGGTCACGCGTACGCGTGGGCACGCGTACGCATGGGCGTACGTTTTTCCAAAAATTTTACTAAGTCCGAAAAAGCTGTAGAATTTCAAACTTCAAATCCAAAATTCCGACGCGCATAACTTTTTCGTTTTAAATCATTTTCCTTCCGTTCTTTAAATGACGTAAACTTCACGGACCCAATTTTCATATAAAACAAATTTGAAATTATTCGAGGGTCTGGAAGCCAAGTTATGGCTCGCCAAAGTTCGTCCAAAAATCCAATTTTCACAAAAACTTAAAACCTCAAATTGTTATCAAGCCATCCTTCAAAAATCAACCTATCATGCCTAAATTCAGCACCAACTCAAGCAACATCATAGCACATCACTTCCCATACTTCCTCCACCCAATTAAACTCCAATTTCAACAACTCTAGTACATGAACTTCACACTTATATCAATAAGAACATCAGTAAATCAATGCCTATACAAATTCATTATTATCAACATGGCAATGATCATCATAGCATCATTTAGCACTCCATTTTCCATGCCCAATATGCAATAACAGTCAACCCTCAACCTAGTTCACAAATGTCATCAAGGCACTAAACCATACAACATGCACATATATTCATTCTTATCCTACGGTCATCTAGCTTAAGTTTTCACAAAATATTATATATTAAATACGTGAAACTTAAACCATACCTTAGCCGCTTTTTCACGTATTGTCCAAAGCAAATCACTAAAGGCAAACACAGCCTCTCAAGTCCAAAATCATCAAGGCACAAACACCCAACCTCCACCAAGCTCCAAGGCTTACAATTCAAGCTCCAACATATACATATATACACCTAATTTCATATATATCACACATACATATCCAAATTCAATACCCAATACACCAATTCAAGAGATTAGCTAGAGTTTTAGTATCCTCACCTTACCCAAGCATTGTATATGCACGAGTGAATGTTTTCCTCAAGCTTATCAGATCCTAATACGTCAAAGTGGCAAAAATTCAACACAACTTACATAATTTCAAAAAATTGGGGGAAGGAGAGGCTGAGAGTGGTAGAGTGGCTTATTGATGAGCGGATATTTTATACGCTTTTTGGGGGTAATTTCATGTAGTTTTTAGTATGTTTTAGTTAGTTTTTAGTATATTTTTATTAGTTTTTAGGAAAAATTCATATTTCTGGACTTTACTATGAGTTGTATGTTTTTCTGTGATTTCAGGTATTTTCAGGCTGAAATTGAGGGAGCTGAGCAAAAATCTGATTCAGGCTGAAAAAAGATTGCTGATGCTGTTGGATTCTGACATCCCTGCACTCGGAATAGATTTTTTGGAGCTGCAAGAGTCCAATTGGCGCGCTCTCAACTGGGTTAAAAGTAGACATCCAGGGCTTTCCAGCAATATATAATAGTCTATACTTTGCTCGAAGATAAACGACGTAAACTGGCGTTTAACGCCAGTTCCATGTTCCATTCTGGCGTTAAACGCCAGAAACAGGTTACCAGTTGGAGTTAAACACCCAAAACAGGTTACAACCTGATGTTTAACTCCAGAAACAGCCCAGGCACGTGAGAAGCTCAAGTCTCAGTCCCAGCACACACCAAGTGGGCCCCAGAAGTGGATTTCTGCACTATCTATCTTAGTTTACTCATTTTCTGTAAACCTAGGTTACTAGTTTAGTATTTAAAGAACTTTTAGAGACTTATTTTGTATCTCATGACATTTTTAGATCTGAACTTTGTACTTTTTGACGGCATGAGTCTCTAAACTCCATTGTTGGGGGTGAGGAGCTCTGCAACGTCTCGATGAATTAATGCAATTATTTCTGTTTTCTATTCAAACATGCTTGTTTCTATCCAAGATGTTCATTCGCACTTCAATATGATGAATGTGATGATCCGTGACACTCATCACTATTCTCAATCTATGAATGTGTGCTTGACAACCACCTCCGTTCTATATTCAATTGAATGAGTATCTCTTGGATTCCTTAATCAGAATCTTCGTAGTATAAGCTAGAATCCATTGGCAGCATTCTTGAGAATAATCTGGAAAGTCTAAACCTTGTCTGTGGTATTCCGAGTAGGATTCAGGGATTGAATGACTGTGATGAGCTTCAAACTCACAAGGGTTGGGCATAGTGACAGACGCAAAAGGATCAATGGATCCTATTCCAGCATGAGTGAGAACCGACAGATGATTAGCCGTGCGGTGACAGTGCACCTGGACCATTTTCACTGAGAGAACGGATGGTAGCCATTGACAACGGTGATCCACCAACACACAGCTTGCCATAGGAGGAACCTTGTGTGCGTGAAGAAGAAGACAAGGGGAAAACAGAGATTCAGAAGATAAAGCATCTCCAAAACTCAAACATATTCTCCATTACTGCGTAACAAACACTCATTTCATGTTCTTTCACTTTTTTTTAATTGAAACTATAAACCCTATTGGTATCCTGACTAAGAATAATAAGATAACCACAGCTTGCTTCAAGCCGGCAATCTCCGTGGGATCGACCCTTACTCACGTAAGGTATTATTTGGACGACCTAGTGCACTTGCTGGTTAGTTATGCGGAATTACATAGTGTGAGTGTAATTTTTGTGCACCACTTACCTATGAAATTTTTTCGGTAGATTTGTAGAGCTCGATGCGGTGGACGCATGACAGCAAATGGTGCGGTGGAGTGAGAAGTTATGGAGGTTTGAATTTTTGACCATGAGTTTGGAATCCTTCCTCCTCCTCCTTGTGTGTTTCAACGTGACTTGCTGAATGGAGAAAGAAGGGAGACTTTCCTTTAAGTCACTTGGGCTGAAGGGTTGGGCCTTGGCCCATTTTGGGTCTGGTTCGATCGGTTCGGCCCGTTCGGTCTAATTTTGGCTCAAATTCTTTAAAATTAGTGTCAAAATTCTCATTTTAATTAGCTCTATTCTATTTTAATATAAATTTTCCTTTCTAATTTTTTATTAAAAATTAATTTATTGACTAATTATTTGCTAATTTAACCAGATTTACAGATGAAGTGTCATAATGACCCACACTATAGTAGTACATACATAATACATTTATGTTATTATCTGTCAAACATTTTTGTCTTTTGAATATAGTTTTTTACACCACACTTATAAACAATTTCTCACATTTTCTCTAAAAAGATATATTGTATCTATTTCTATAAGAAATGAATCAATAAAGCTATTAAAAGGTTTCTTCTGCTAGACACACATTATGATTAAATATTTAGGCCAATCCTCCAATAAGATTCGGTTACACTTCCGCCGCCGCCTTCTATGATTGGTGTTCAGTGCTTCAAGTGTCTCAAACTTTTTATCCAAAAATATTTTGATGATATTCCGAGGGTTACTTGAAACTTTGATTTGGGCTTGAATGTGAGGTTCAGATCCCTTAATATGGCAGCGTTCGATCTCTTTGGTACCGAGGTGTCGTCTGTTTGAGTTCCTCGTGAGGAGGTGGGAGTGGTACCTGCAAGAGACTTCGATATTTAAGTTAGCAAGTGCTTTAAGCAGATTTTTTATAGATTAGAACATGAATATACTTGAGGAGTGTCAGTGTATTTATAATTCATTCGTTAACCACCTTTGTTGGAGTAGTTCCATCTTTTCTTATGGATAACTAATGGCCGGAATTCACTCCCCATATAAAATGAATTCGTTCTTTGGTAAGTGCACCAAATTATCGTCAAGTAATAACCCACAGTGGAGTGGGATCATATCCACAGAGATTGATTAATTGAGCAATTTTTGTTGATGAGTGAATTAGTTAAGCTAATCAATGTAGAAGGAGTATTGGATGCAGAAAATTAAATAATTGAATTGTAAATGACTCAAATGTAAAAGAAAGCAGTAAAGTGCAGAAAAGTAAATAGCAAGAATGTAAAGTACAGAATCATAAATGACTGAATCGTAAATGGGAATGGGAATAACAGAATGTAAAGAAAGCTATAAAAAATGTGGAAGATAAGAATAGGGAAAATTCATTGGGATTAGGAGATGTTGTTCTCTTTAGATTAAATTCAGCTCATCGCATCTTCAATCATGCAACTCATTGACCTCTTGGCAATAATGATTGATTGAACCCCAATCCCTTGGTGATTCAATCTCTCAAATCTTGATAATCAGCCAATTCTTTGGTCTAATTACTCATGAAGAGAGATATACTTGGTCCTTGATTATACCACACATCCTCGTAGATCCAAATAATGGGTGGATTTTATGTCACCATATCCAATCCCAAAACTCAGATCTACTCAAGTGTGAGAAGGATTTTAAGCATGGTTTCATGTTTCCTTTTCCAAGATTTCCATTAAACCCATTTTGCATTCAACCTCTTTCCCAAGATGATTGAACACTAGCATGAAGAACGAAATTCCTTCTAGCAAATCAAAGAAAAGATGAGGAGAAGAAGAAATTTACTATCATTAATCCATCAAGTACAACAGAGCTCCCTCTCCCAATGAGAGGGAGTTTAGCTACTCATAGCTTAGAGAAAAGTACAAGAGATGGAAGAGAAGAAGTGTAAAGTAAAACTAAAACTAGACTTGCCAATCGAACCCCCTTTTTCAGTACTTCTAGGGATTATTTATACTACTCCTATTACTAGAATTAAGAAAATACAAAAGAGAAAAGAAAATTACAACTGGAGGGAAAGAGAAAAACTCATGAAATGAAGCATGTGCTTGGCGTGTGGCTGGCGTTTGAGTGGCGTGGCGCGCCAAGCCAAGCTCTTCAAGTGGCGCACCCCTTTCATTTACCACCCTGGCGTGCCACTCCTTCGAGCTCAAGTGGCACGCCCAGGATCTCTCTTCTTATTCCTCTTCCCTGGAATTTTGAACTGGCATGGCACGCCTAGCATTCAGCGTGCCACGCGCATATTGTGCACTTCATCCATTCTCTTTGGAAAATAACACTAGCATGCCACGCCCATGATAAGCCTTCTTCATTTCTCTGGAAAACATAGTTGGCGTGCCACGCCCTTGTAATGCATGCATGGTTCCCTTTGGTCTAGTAGCTGGCGTGCCACGCCCAGCATTCAAGTGGCACGCCCATGGTTATCTGGTCTTGGCGTGCCACGCCTTAAGCCTCAAGTGGCACGCCCAAGTGTTCTTTTCTTTGGGTGATAGAGTTGGCGTGCCATGCCTTCGACACCAAGTGGCACGCCCAAGTGTTGGATCTTCTCTCCCTTCTCTGGAAAATTGAACTAGCGTGCCACGCCTTCATGTTCAAGTGGCACGCCCATGTTGGTATGAACTCCTTCAAGCCTGACGTGCCATGCCTAGAGCCTCAAGTGGCACGCCCAAGTAATGGGTAATAGTTGGCGTGCCACGGGCCCAAGTGGGCCCAAGATCCAACAAATATAAATCCTAACTCCATCAAACTTCAAACCACCATAAATTTTGATTCGGAGCTTTGATTGACGAGCCGTTTGTAGCCACGCGTCGCTCTTCTCATCCTCTTTGATTCTATCTAGGTATGTGGTGAGTATACTACTGTCCTCTGCCCAGTTTCGATATTCCTCTTTAAATTCAAAATTTGATATAGGTATTGAGTAATTTTGTGATTTTGGTTGTTTAGGAGTGCTCTAATATGAGCTATTGGTGATATTCATCACAAAATTCAGTGAGTTAAGGTAAGAAACCTCAAAACCCTTGTGATTTATCAAATTTTATGAACCCTAGATTAATGTATATTTGAAATTGGTTATGTTAGTGTTGTTGGGTGTATTTGGAGCACTTGGAATAAGGTGTTGGTAGCTAAAGCTTATTGGTGATGATTGAGAGCCTTGAAGCTTAAGTTATGATGTGTTTGGGTGTGAACCACCGTCATTAAGGTACGGTTTAAGTTTCATTTAAGTATCGTGTGGTGTGATGAGAATTCCTAGGCTAGAAGCCCCTAGGATTAGGTTTGGATTGTGTAAATGGTTGGTATTAATATGTATAGTTGATATGTTGTGTAAAATAATGATTAGGTTGAGAATTGTGTAAAATTGCATGTTTGGTGTGTTGAGAAATTTGATGAATTGGATAACGATTATTGGTTTGTGGAATATGCATTGAAATTGTGAATTTGGGCCGGAGATCATGGATTTTGGGCCAGAGACTGGAAAAAGGTAAGGACGGTAAGTGATGATTGAATTGTTGATATTGTATGAGATTGAATGAAGAATAGTATGCAATGTATGAGAATTTGATTAATTGATGAAATAGTGGAAAATGAGGTTTTTGAAATATGGAATGGATGTATTTGAGTTGGAATGTGTAAAAGGAGTAGGTTTGAAATTCGTTGTGTGTGAATATGTAACTTGAGTTGGTTTGGGTTCATTTGTTGGTTAAAATTGATTGAGGCTAGTGAATCATTGGAAAATTGGTAAATGTGTGCTTTTGGTAAAAACAGATTTTTGGCCAACTTCAGTGGGCTATAACTTAGTCCTCGGAGTTGGAAAACTTTCAAAATTAGATTTTTATGAAAATTTATTTATCGATCTTTCCAAGGTTTGAGAATGGTTGAAAAAGGAATTTTGTGGAAAAAGTTATGAGGTTTTGAAAATTGGATTGAAAAACTGATTTCTACAACATATCAAATTTTCTGTTTTCTGATATGAATGCATACGTGGCCTTTGACATGCATACATGGGAGTTGATATGGATGCATACGAGGACACTGCATGCGTACACAGAATGGTCTAAAATTTGGGTCATGCGTACGCGACACCATGCATGCATACGCGACTTACTAAGTTTTCACCTTATGCATACACGGGCCTTTGCATGTGTACGCGGATACCCAAATTTTCAGCCTGTGCATACGCACACCACATGTATACGTACGCACACCTCCCAAAATTTGGAAAAAATGTGTTCTTATGGCTTTCAACCATTATTTTGGTCTCCTAAAGCTTTATAAACTTTGATACGGTTCTAGAGCCGGTGGGATTGAGGATGGAAGAGTTAGTGATAAAGCCAAACGAGTTGAGTTAGTAAAATTGAAAGAAATAAACAAGATGTTAAGTGAGAAGGATGATGATTATGAGATTGTTAATGAGAATGATGAGATTATAAGATGGATAATAAGAATGATGATGCTTATGAGATTGATAATGAGAATGATGATGATTATGATATTGATAAAGAGAAAAATGATGATTATGAGATTCACGATGAGAATGATAATGATTATGAGATTGATCTTGTATATGATTGATGTGAGGATTATTGTCGGATAGGAATTTTTACAAGATAATTCCGTTGAAGTATAGATCCAAACCAACAAATAACCCTCAATTAAAGTTTAATTTGGTTGTCACAAGTTCAACCCAATAAAAATAACCGAGAGTATTACTCTCGAGTCATTCTCCCTGTGAATTACAATCGAGTACTCAATTATTGGTTTATGAGATTCACAAAGTTGGGTTGATGATAAAGAAGCAAGAAATTAAGTGGCAAGAAATGTAAATGGCAATAAAATAAAGTAACCAACTAAAGATAACAAATACTAAAAAGCGGCATTCATGGCAAGGATTGAAAATCAAGATTTTCTATCCTAGTCATCAATCATAACATAATAATTAACAAGAGATAATCATATTTTGTTATCTCCAACACCGAGAGAAAATCAAATAAGACTAGTTAATCTCAATGCATAAGTCCTAATCAACTTACTAATTGAATTAGTAAAAGATTAGCGTCAATGGAAATAATATTAACTAACATCTCTAGATCACCAACATAAGTTGGGTATTAATGACTCAAGAGTACCTAATTTCTCCTTCCAAGCCAAGAATGTACAAAATCTACTCTAAACCTAAGCCAAACATTTTATCAAACACTTGGTGTGCATAAAAAGAAAAGCATATTAGATTGCAAGAAATATAAAATCTAAAGCTACCAAATGCAAGATAACAATAATAACAACTCAATTAAACAATAAGAAACATAAAAAGATATCAAATTGCATTAAAAGGAATCAAAATTGACAATAGTTCATGAACTAAAAAAAAAGTATTAATGAGAAATTGACAAGAATAACTAAGAAAGTTAAAGCAATGGAACAAGAAAAAGTAAAAGAAACTAAATCAAAGCAAGAATTAAAACCTAAATCTAAGAGAAATTAAACTAATTATATCCTAATTCTAGAGAGAAGAGGGAGCTTCTCTCTCTAGAAAATTACCTAAAGCATGATAGCTAAGCTACATTAATTGCTCCCCCTTGTTCCAACTTGAATTCTGCCTCAAATACTTCAGAAATGAGTTGGATTTGGCCCTAGATAAGCTCAGAAACTGTCCCCAGTGAGTTTCTTTAATGAGGTCACGTGACAAGTCATGCATACACGTGGCCTTGCATTCACCAAATCATTATTTTTTCATGAATTCTCCATCTTGCATGCTTTTTCTTCACTTCTTTGATCCAATTCTTGCCTCCTAAGCCTGAAATCACTAAACAAATACATCAAGGCATCGAGTGGAATCAATGTGAATTAAATATAGCATTTAAAGGTTTAAAAAGCATATTTTTACTCTTAGGTGCAATTTAGGAGAAATTCACAAAACCATGCTGTTTCATTGAATAAATGTGAGATAAGTTGGTAAAATCCACTAAATTCAACACAAGATAGACCACAAAATTGGGATTTATCAACCTCCCCATACTTAAACCAAGCATGTCCTCATGCTAAACTCAAGAAAGATACAAGAAAGGGGTATCAACATTTATTCAATGCAAGTAAACTATCTATATGCAACCTATGTACATGCATGCAACTACTTGGTCAAAATAAATTAATTTCCAAGAAAGCATGTATAAACATAAGGGCTAAAGCAATCACAATCAAATCAAATCCACAATTGAATTGAGTTATTGAACAATATTTAACAACTTGCAAGAAAAGAGATGATCATAGGTGAAAACATGTAATTGAGCAATTGAACCCTCACTGGATGTGTATCCGCTCTAGTCGCTCAGGGTTGATCCACTCAATTCTCTTCTAATCATGCTCTCTAAAATTTATTTTTCATCTAACAATCAACAATTATTCAATGCATGCATACAAATATCACGAGGACTTTCCACAAGGTTATAATGGGGCTAGGGTAAAGGTAAGGATGCATATGGTTAAGTGAGCTAGAAATTTGCATCTTTAATTAACCTAAGCTCTCACCAAACACATATAACAACCTATACAATTCTAATACAATACCTAGCTACCCATAGTTCTCAATTTTTCATACACTCATGCATTCTCTTTTTAATCACAACACATATGCATTCCTTTGGGGTATTTTGTCCCCTTTTTATTGCTTTCTTTTTATTTCTTTTTTTATATTATATTTTTTTTCATTTTCATTTTTTTTCAATAACATAATATATACAAAAATATTAATGCATATGGTTCAATATTCAATGCATGAGTATGTACCCAACTTACAAGATTTTTAATGAAAACTCAAAAATACACTTTTATCTCAACCAATGTTCTCAAACTTTCCACACTTGAATGATAAACACTCTCACTAGCCTAACCTAATCAAAGATCCAAATTAAAGACATTGATTGTTTTTCACTTAGGCGTAGTGATGTGCTAAAATTAAGAAGAAAAGGGATTAAATAGGCTCAAAAATGGTTAACAGTGGTAGATAAAAGGATAAGGCTATTTGGGTAAGTGAGCTCAAATGAAATAAATGCCTCAATCATATAAATGCATTCATACACAAAATAATGGATATAAAGAATCAAACAAATCAAAGACTACAATCATAGAGAGAGAATAACACACAAGAAGAAAAATAGTAGTTATATAATGCAATCACAGAATTAGGCTCAAAAACTCACAAGCTTATGTGTTCTTAGCTAAAAAACATGTTGCACAATATATAATTCAAGCAAATTCAATGAAAATTTTTTTTCTCAAATCAATTGGGGTGCCCTATAGATAAATTTCTTGGTAAATTTTATTATTTTGACTAAGCTTATTATATATATATATATATATATATATATATATATATATATACACGCAAACCAAGAAAAATGCAACTAAAAATTCTAAAAGACCTAGTAATAGAAGAAAAATAAATGAAATGTGAAAGCGTTGGGATTAGAAAATTTTCACCAAAAAATCGGCCGATTGGTCGGACAACCTCCCCACATTTAAAAGTTTGTATCGTTCTTGGTGCGTTCAAAGATGAGCAAGGGGGTACGACGACTTCACAGATTGCCACCTTCAACTAGTGGTTCAATTGGCTGCTGCATGTTCTTTCTTTTGCTTCCCTTTTTGCTTATGGTGGTTCATCCTGAAAGATAGAAAATTGGATATAGTAGACGAGTAAATGCAAAAGCAAGGAAGCATATATTGTTAGAATAAGGTAAGAATCACTAAAATAAAGTGAGTTAATAAGGTTGTGACATTGATAAAAATAGTACGTGAATTCTATGTTGCATGCGGGATAGAATTCACGCACTAGCATTCAAAAGCTATGTCACAACTACACAAAAAAGGTATGTACTTCACTCATTTTAGTGTGCTTGAAATACTTGAAATAGAACTTGTAGGTTAAGATAACCAAACAAGTAATAAAGAAGTATAAAAGCATTCAAGCAATAATCAAGCAATTGTGAAAATGGATAATGAATGGACATTGGTTGATGTGCAAGAGAATTCAATGAATAAAAGGAAATATAGAACTCGCACATCAAACAATGATACACTTTGAAGTTTGGTTCGCATCACCTAGTTGACATAAAATGGGAGACATGAGTGCTATGCAATTTAGAAAAAGAGAAATAGAAGTTAAAATCGATCACATAGCAAGCATGATCCATATAGCTTAAGAATTTCAAAGATATATACCTAGGTGAGCTTAGAATCCAATTTCACAAACGAAGCATTATGCCAAAATGACTAGTTTAAAATATGTGTAGAGCACATAGTTAGACAATTAAGGGCTAACATATCATTAAGGCATAAGCATAACTTATGGATGCATATAATCAAGCAACACAATGCATTAAGATAAATGCACATCATCCAACATCAAGAAATTTTCTAGTCATGGTTAATGAATTTAAATCACATGGTGGCCAAAATATGCAATTCAAAAGATTTAGAAAGCTTTGAAGGCAATGTCATAAGCACTTGGTATGCACAAAATTAAGCATGAAGAATTCAATACCAAGCCATAAATTACAACCTCAACAAAGAAATCCAACAATGAATATTTTCAGCATTGAGAAACAGTAAATCAAATCAATAATCTAATACTTATCACCAAAAACAAAAATTAAGCTAACTAACTAACTAACTAAAGGAGGTGGTGGTTGGAGAGGAGAAGAAGAGAAAAGACAAGAAAAGAAGAAAAAAATGGAGAGAAGAGAAGAAAAGAAGAATATGTGAAGCAGGGATAGTCACGCATACGCGTGGGTCACGCATAAGCATGCGAGGGGCAAATAGGGTGCGACGCATATGTGACCGGCAAGCATACGCAGGGAAGAGAAAAATAGAAGGTGACGCGTACGCGTGGGTCACGCGCACGCATAGAAAGAAATTGTGCTAGACGCACAGTTCCCATATACTACGTGCACAACTCACTGTCTGAACCGTGCGATGGCACAGTGCCAACACCAAAAATTCATTATCCAGGTTTATGGGGTCACGCGTACGTGTGAGAAGAGTTGTGTGTCCCGCATCAAGCCAGCACGGTCCCAGCACAACTTGCTATTTGGACCATGCGATGGCATAACCCACGCTTGATCCTGGCACGTTCAGATTTTAGGGTCACGCATACGCGTGGCTCAAGCGTACGGGTGGGGTGACTCTTTTTTTTTGTTTTTTTTAAGCATAAAAATAGAACAAAACTAATCCAACCATTATATACATTTTTAAAACCAACCAAAATTCAAATTTATTAAAATTCTTAACTCTTTTTGAAAAAATTTTCAAATATTCCACTAGGCAATTCAAACAAAGATGAAATTCAAAACAACTAACCTACAACTTAAGGCATATATCTAAACAAACTAACTAACACATGGCAATATATACAAGAGTAATATAAAGAGAGAAAGTATCTAGTAATAGAAACTCACTTTATTCATCAACTATATACAAAAGAGAAAAGTGGAAAGAGTTTACCATGGTGGGGTATCTCCTACCTAGCATTTTTATTTTAAGTCCTTAAGTTGGACATTGGTGAGCTTCTTGTCATGGTGGCTTGTGCTTGTATTCATCTTTGAACTCCCACCAATGCTTGGATCTCCATTGGTTGCCAGAATTTCCAACCAAATGCACCAAATATTGATGAAGTTCTTCACAAGCTCGGAGCTCCCAAAATTGATCCTCATCACATATGCCGGGATCCCAAACTTTGTTCCTACTCCCGTCTTCAAGTTGATCATTACAATTCTAATAGGGTGATAAGCTCACTTTAGAATTCTCATACAAGCATCCAAACATCCTCCTAGACCCATTCAATTTAGCAATCCTCCAACCATTGGATTTAAACTTTGATGACTTAACCATGATGAATGGTGCACGAAATTGTGATCTCAATGGCGCTAACAACTTGGTACACACAATTGTAATCTCAACTCTTTTTCACAACTTCGCACAACTAACCAGCAAGTGCACTGGGTCGTCCAAGTAATAAACCTTACGTGAGTAAGGGTCGATCCCACGGAGATTGTCGGCTTGAAGCAAGCTATGGTCATCTTGTAAATCTCAATCAGGCGGATTCAAATGGTTATAGATTTTTGATAATTAAAAGATAAATAAGCATAAAATAAAGATAGAGATACTTATGTAATTCATTGGTGAGAATTTCAGATAAGCGTATGGAGATGCGTTGTTCCTTCTGAATCTCTGCTTTCCTATTGCCTTCATCCAATCCTTCATACTCCTTTCTATGGCAAGTTGTATGTTGGGTGTCACCATTGTCAATGGCTACTTCCCGTACTCTCAGTGAAAATGGTCCTCTACGGTTTCTGTACGGCTAATCAACTGTCAGATTTCTCGTCTCGGATGAAAAATATCAAGCACAGATATCGTATGGCTAATCAGCTGTTGGTTCTCGATCATGTATGAATAAGATTTACTATCCTTTTGCGTCTGTCACTACGCCCTACAGTCGCGATTTTGAAACTCGTCACAGTCATCCCATCCCAGATCTTACTCGGAATACCACAGACAAGGTTTAGACTTTCCGGATCTCAAGAATGCTGCCAATGGATTCTAGCCTATACCACAAAGATTCTAATCTTGGATTCAGATGCCCCATTGTCATAGGGGAGTCGATGTAAATCATTGATTAGAAACCCAAGAGATATACATTCAAGCTTGTTTTTATGTAGAACGGAAGTGGTTGTCAATCACGCGTTCATAAGTGAGAATGGTGATGAGTGTCACATAATCATCACATTCATCATGTTTTTGTGTGCGAATGAATATCTTAGAATAAGAATAAGCTTGAATTGAATAGAAGAACAATAGTACTGTGCATTAATACTTGAGGAACAGCAGAGCTCGACACCTTAATCTATGGTGTGTAGAAACTCCACCGTTGAAAATACATAAGTGATGATGGTCCAGGCATGGTCGTGAGGCCAGCCTCCAATGTCTAAGGACTAAAAATAATTCAAAGATATTCCAAAAGGTCGTCCAAAGATGATCTAAGGATAATCCTCAAATGTCTAATACAATAGTAAAAAGTTCTATTTATACTAAATTAGTTATTAGGGTTACAGAAACAAGTAATGATGCAGAAATCTACTTCCGGGCCCACTTGGTGTGTGCTTGGGCTGAGCATTGAAGCTTCCACGTGTAGAGGTCTTCCTTGGAGTTAAACGCCAGTTTGTAACTTGTTTTTGGCGTTTGACTCTATCTTGCAACTTGTTTCTGGTGTTTAACGCCAGAATAGGGCAGAAAGCTAGCGTTAAACGCTAGTCTTCGTCATCTAAACTCAGACAAAGTATGAACTATTATATATTTCTAGAAAGCCCTGGATGTTTACTTTCCAACGCAGTTGAGAGCACGCCATTTGGATTTCTGTAGCTCCAAAAATTTTATTTCCAGTGCAGGGAGGTCAGAATCCAACAGCAACTAAGTCCTTTGTCAGCCTCTGAATCATTTTTTTGCTCAGGTCCCTCAATTTCAGTCAGAAAATATATGAAATCACAGAAAAATACACAAACTCATAGTAAAGTCTAGAAATGTGAATTTTGCTTAAAAACTAATAAAAATATACTAAAAAGTAGCTAGATCCTACTAAAAACTATCTAAAAATAATGCCAAAAGCGTATAAATTATCTGCTCATCACAACACCAAACTTAAATTCTTGCTTGTCTCCAAGCAACTGAAAACAAAATAGAATAAAAAGAAGAGAATATACAATGAAACTTAGTCCCAATTAGATGAGCGGGGCTAGTAGCTTTTTGTTTCTGAACAGTTTTGGCATCTCACTTTATCCTTTGAAATTCAGAATGATTGGCATCTATAGGAACTCAGAATTTTAGATAGTGTTATTGATTCTCCTAGTTCAGTATGTTGATTCTGAACATAGCTACTTTATGAGTCATGGTCGTGGCCCTAAGCACTTTGTTTTTCCAGTATTACCACCGGATACATAAATGCCACAAACACATAACTGGGTGAACCATTTCAGATTGTGACTCAGCTTTGCTAAAGTCCCCAATTAGAGGTGTCTAGAGTTCTTAAGCACACTCTTTTGCTTTGGATCATGACTTTAACCACTCAGTCTCAAGTTTTTCACTTGGACCTTCATGCCACAAGCACATGGTTAGGAACAACTTGATTTAGCCGCTTATGCTTGGATTTTATTTCCTTGGGCCCTCCTATCCATTAATGCTCAAAGCCTTGGATCCTTTTTACCCTTGTCTTTTGATTTAAAGGGCTATTGGCTTTTTCTGCTTGCTTTTTTCTTTTTCTTTTCTTTTTCTTTTAATTTCTGCCATTTTTTTCGCTACTTGTCTTTTTTTTCGCAAGCTTTGTTATTCTCTTGCTTCAAGAATCAATTTCATGATTTTTCAGATTATCAATAACATTTCTCTTTGTTCATCATTCTTTCATGAGCCAACAATTTTAACATTCATAAACTTCACTATAAAAAATATGCACTGTTCAAGCATTCATTCAGAAAAAACAAAAAGTATTGCCACCACATCAAAATAATTAAACTAATTTCAAGATAAAATTTGAAATTCAAGTACTTCTTGTTCTTTTGTAATTAGGCACATTTTTCATTTAAGAGAGATGAATGATTCATGGAATTATTCATAGCTTTAAGGCATAGACACTAGACACTAATGATCATGTAGTGAAGACACAAACATAGACAACACATAAAGCATCAAATTCGAAAAACAGAGAAATAAGAACAAGGAAATTAAAGAACGGGTCCACCTTAGTGATGGTGGCTAGTTCTTCCTCTTGAAGATCCAATGGAACGCCTAAGCTCCTCTATGTCTCTTCCTTGCCTTTGTTGCTCCTCCCTCATAGCTCTTTGATCTTCTCTAAGAGGTGTTGAGTTGCTCCCAATAGTTGTGTGAAAGAAAATGCATCCCTTGAGGCATCTCAGGGATTTCATGAGGAATTTTCTCATGCTCTTGTTGAGGTCCATAAGTGGGCTCTCTTGTTTGCTCCATCCTTTTCTTAGTGATGGGCTTGTCCTCTTCAATGAGGATGCCTCCTTCTATGTCAATCCCAGCCAAATTACATAGGTGATAAATGGGATGAGGAAAGGCTAACCTTGCCAAAGTGGAGGACTTGTCAGCCACCTTGTAGAGTTCTAGAGGTATGATCTCATAAACTTCCACTTCCTCCCCAATCATGAAACTATGGATCATGATGGCCCCATCCACAGTCACTTCAGATCGATTTCTAGTAGGAATGATGGAGCGCTGAATGAACTCCAACCATCCTCTAGCCACAAGCTTAAGGTCCGGTCTTCTTAATTGAACCGGGTTACCTCTTGAGTCTCTTTTTCATTGAGCTCCTTCCACACATATGTCCATGAAGACTTGGTCTAACCTTTGATTAAAGTTGTCCCTTCTAGTTTAGGGGTGTGCGTTTTCTTGCATCATTGGCAAGTGAAACGCCAACCTTACATTTTTCGGACTGAAATCTAAGTATTTCCCCCGAACCATTGTAAGCCAATTCTTTGGATTCGGGTTCATACTTTGATCAAGGTTCCTAGTGATCCATGCATTGGCATATAACTCTTGAACCATTAAGATTCCGATTTATTGAATGGGGTTGGTGAGAACTTCCCAACCTCTTCTTCGGATTTCATGTCGAATCTCCGGATACTCATTCTTCTTGAGCATGAAAGGGACCTCAGGGATCACCTTCTTCTTGGCCACAATTTCTTAGAAGTGGTCTTGATGGACCTTGAAGATGAGTCTCTCCATCTTCCATGACTCAGAGGTAGAAGCTTTTGCCTTCCCTTTCCTTTTTCTAGAGGTTTCTCCAGCCTTAGGTGCCATAAATGGTTATGGAAAAATAAAAAAGCAATGCTTTTACCACACCAAACTTAAAAGATTTACTCGTCCCCAAGCAAAAGAAGAAAGAAAGAAGGGGGAGAAGAAGAAATTAGAGGAGATAGAGGGAGATAGAGGTTCGGCCAAGGGGTAGGAGAGTGTTTGTGATGTGTGAAAATGAAGGAGTGAGGAGGGGTATTTATAGGGAAAGAGATGGAGAGTGGCCGAATGAAATTGGGTGGGTTTGGAAGGGAAAAATGTTTGAATTTGAAAGTGAGGTAGGTGGGGTTTTTGGGGAAGAGATATGAAAGTGATTGGTAAAGAGAATATAAGGAAGAGGATAGGATTTGATTGGTGAGTGGTGTTTTGGGTAGAGTGTTTATAAAGATGTGTGAGGGAGAGAGAGAGAGGTGGGGTAGGTGGGGATCCTGTGGGGTCCACAGATCCTGAGGGATCAAGGATTTCTCATCCCTGCTCCTTTTAGGCGTGCAAAACGCCCTTAGTGTGCAATCCTGGCGTTTAACGCTAGACTGCAGCTTGTTTCTGGCGTTAAACGCCAGCTTTTATTCCTTTCCTGGCGTTAAACGCCAAGCTGCAACCTATTTCTGGCGTTTAATGCCAGTTTGTTGTTTCTTTCTGGCGTTTAACGCCAGTCTGGTGCTTTTTTCTGGCATTTAACGCCCAGAATGGTGCCAGACTGGGCGTTAAACGCCCATGCTGCTACCCTAACTGGCGTTTAAATGCCAGTAAGTTTTTCCTCTAGGGTGTGCTATTTTTAATGCTATTTTTTATTTTTTTTATTTTTGCAGTTGTTTTTGTGACTCCATATGATCATCAACCTAAAAAAGAAAATAACAAAGATAAATAAAATTGGGTTGGCTCCCAATAAGCGCTTCTTTAATGTTAATAGCTTGACAGTGAGCTCTTATGGAGCTTCACAGATGTTTAGAGCATTGTTGGGGCCTCCCAACACCAAACTTAGAGTTTGAATGTGGGGGTTCAACACCAAACTTAGAGTTTGGTTGTGGCCTCCCAACACCAAACTTAGAGTTTAACTGTGGGGGCTTTGTTAGACTCTGCATTGAGAGAAGCTTTTCTTTCTTCCTCTCCATGGTTACAGAGGGAGATCCTTGAGTTTTAAACACAAGGTAGTCCTCATTCAATTGAAGGATCAACTCTCCTCTGTCCACATCAATCACAACTTTTGCTGTGGCTAGGAAGGATCTTCCAAGGATAATGGATTCATCCTCATCCTTTCCAGTGTCTAGGATTATGAAATCAGCAGGAATGTAAAGGCCTTTGACCTTTATTAGCACGTCCTCTACCTGTCCATAAGCCTTTTTCATGGATTTGTCTGCCATCTCTAATGAGAATTTGGCAGCATGTACCTCAAATATTCCCAGTTTCTCCATTACAGAGAGTAGCATTATGTTTATACCTGACCCCAAGTCACACAGAGCCTTCTCAAAGGTCTTGGTGTCTATGGTACAGGGAATTAAGAATTTACCAGGATCCTGTTTCTTTTGAGGTAATGTTTGCCTAACCAAGTCATTCAGTTCATTGGTGAGCAAGGGGGTTCATCCACCCAAGTCTCGTTACCAAATAACTTGGCATTCAGCTTCATGATTGCTCCAAGTTACTTAGCAACTTACTCTTCAGTAATATCTTCATCCTCTTCAGAGGAGGAATAGTCATCAGAGCTTATGAATGGCAGAAGTAGGTTCAATGGAATCTCTATGGTCTCTAGATGAGCCTCAGATTCCTTAGGTTCCTCAATTGGAAACTCCTTTTTGTCCAGAGGACGTCCCATGAGGTCTTCCTCACTGAGATTCACGTCTTCCTCATCCTCTCTAGGTTTGGCCACACCAAGTAAGGTTATGGCCTTGCACTCTCTTTTTGGATTCTCTTCTGTATTTCTTGGGAGAGTACTAGGAGGAGTTTCAGTGACTCTTTTACTCAACTGACCCACTTGTGCCTCCAAATTTCTAATGGAAGACCTTGTTTCATTCATAAAACTTAGAGTGGCCTTAGATAGATCAGAGACTGTGTTTGCTAAGCTAGAGGGGCTTTGCTCAGAATTCTCTGTCTGTTGCTGAGAGGATGATGGAAAAGACTTGCTATTGCTAAACCTGTTTCTTCCACCATTATTAAAGCCTTGTTGAGGCTTTTGTTGATTCTTCCATGAGAAATTTGGATGATTTCTCCATGAGGGATTATAGGTGTTTCCATAGGCTTCACCCATGTAATTCACCTCTACCATTACAGGGTTCTCAAGATCATAAGCTTCTTCTTCAGAAGATGCTTCTTTAGTACCGTTAGATGCATTTTGCAATCCATTCAGACTCTGAGAAATCAAATTGACTTGTTAAGTCAACATTTTGTTCTGAGCCAATATGGCATTCAGAGCATCAATTTTAAGAACTCTCTTCCTCTGAGGCGTCCCATTACTCACAGGATTCCTTTCAAAAGTGTACATGAATTGGTTATTTGCAACCATGTCAATGAGTTCCTGAGCTTCTACAAGCGTTTTCTTCAGGTGAATAGATCCACCTGCAGAATGGTCCAATGACATCTTAGACAATTCAGATAGACCATCATAGAATATATCCAGGATGGTCCATTTTGAAAGCATGTCAGAAGGACACTTTTTGGTCAATTGCTTGTATCTTTCCCAAGCTTCATAGAGGGATTCACCTTCTTTCTGCTTGAAGGTTTGAACATCCACTCTAAGCTTGCTCAGCTTTTGAGGAGGAAAGAACTTGGCTAAGAAAGCCGTGACCAGCTTATCCCAAGAGTTCAGGCTATCTCTAGGTTGAGAGTCCAACCATGTTGTAGCTCTGTCTCTTACAGCAAAAGGGAAAAGCATAAGCTTATAGACCTCGGGATCAACTCCATTGGTCTTAACAATATCACAGATCTGCAAGAATTCAGTTAAGAACTGAAAAGGATCTTCTGATGGAAGTCAATAAAACTTGCAATTCTGTTGCATCAGAGAAACTAATTGAGGCTTTAGCTCAAAATTGTTTGTTCCAATGGCAGGGATTGAGATGCTTCTTCCATGGAAGTTGAAATTTGGTGCAGTGAAGTCACCAAGCATCTTCCTTGCATTGTTGTTGGGTTCGGCCATTACTTCTTTTTTGAGATTCTCTGTAAGGTTTTCTTTGGATTGTTGTGCTTTAGCTTCTCTTAGCTTTTTCTTTAGAGTCCTTTCAGGTTCAGGATCTGCTTTAACAAGAGTGTCCTTGTCCTTGCTCCTGCTCATATGAAAAAGAAGAGGACATAAAAGGAAGATGAATCCTCTATTTCACAGTATAGAGATTCCTTTATGTGAGTAGAAGAATAAGAATGAAAGAAGAAGAAGAAAAATTCAAACACAGAGAAGGGAGGGGTTTGAATTTTGAGAAGAGAAGTGTTAGTAAATAAATAAAATAAATAGAAAGAGAGAGAGAGGGAAATTCGAAAATTAGAAGAAAAGAAAAGAAAATTGTTTTTTATTTTAAAATTTAGTTAGAATTCGAAAATTAAGAGAAGAAATAAAATTAAAATTAAAATTAAAAACTATTAGTTAATTAAAAAGAATTTTGAAAAAGAGGAAGGTGATTTTCGAAAATTAGAGAGAGAAAAGTAATTAGGTAGTTTTGAAAAAGATAAGAAATAGTAAAACAAACAAAAAGTCAATTAATTAATTGGAAAATATTTGAAAATCAATTTTGAAAAGATAAGAAGTTAGAAAAGATTTTGAAAAAGATATGATTTGAAAAAAAATATATTTGAAAAGATAAGATTGAAATTTATTTTGAAAAAGATTTGAAAAAGAAATTTAGAAAGATTTGATTTTGAAAATTAAAGTTAATGACTTGACTAACAAGAAACTAAAAGATATGATTCTAAAATTTAAAGTTTGAATCTTTCTTAACAAGAAAGTAACAAACTTGAAATTTTTGAATCAAACCATTAATTGTTAGTGTTAATTTCGAAAATAGAAGATAAAATTAAGAAAAAAAGATTTTTGAAAATTAATTTTAAAGAATTTTCGAAAATAATAAAAGGAAAAAGAAAAGATTTGATTTTGAAAAAGATTTGAAAAGATAAATTTTGAAATTGAAATCTTGACTTGACTAACAAGAAACAACTTATTTTAAAATTTTTTGACTAAATCAACCCAAAGATTTCGAAATTTGTGAGAGAAATAAAGGAAATATATTTTTTTATTTTTGAACTTTTAATGATGAGAGAGAAAAATCACAAAATGACTCAACACATAAAAATTTTTGGATTAAAACAATTGATGCATACAAGAACACTATGAATGTCAAGATGAACACCAAGAACACCTTGAAGATCATGATGAACATCAAGAACTTATTTTTGAAAAATTTTCAAGAAAAGAAAAACATGCAAGATACCAAACTTAGAGATTTTTAATGCTTAGACACTAACAAACTAAAAATGCATATGAAAAACAAGAAGAGACACAAAACTAGAAAATATGAAGATCAAACAAGGAAACTCATCAAGAACAACTTGAAGATCATGAAGAATGCAATGCATGAATTTTCAAAAATTTTTTTGAAAAATTAAAACATGCAATTGACACCAAACTTAAAAATTAACACTAGACTCAAACAAGAAACACAAAATATGGGGGTTTTTATGATTTTATTAATTTCTTTTTTTGTAATTTTTCGAAATTTATTTTTAGAAAAACGAAAAAGAAGAAAATTTTTTGAAAGATTTTGAAGACTTTTTGAAAATAAAATAAAGGTTGAAACAAAAGGAAAATTACCTAATCTGAGCAACAAGATGAACCGTCAGTTGTCCAAACTCGAACAATCTCCGGCAACGGCGCCAAAAACTTAGTGCACAAAATTGTGATCTCAATGGCGCCAACAACTTGGTACGCACAATTGTAATCTCAACTATTTTTCACAACTTCGCACAACTAACCAACAAGTGCACTAGGTCGTCCAAGTAATAAACCTTACGTGAGTAAAGATCGATCCCACGGAGATTGTCGGCTTGAAGCAAGCTATGGTCATCTTGTAAATTAAGTGAGGCAGATTCAAATGGTTATAGAGTTTTGATAATTAAAAGATAAATAAGCATAAAATAAAGATAGAGATACTTATGTAATTCATTGGTGGGAATTTCAGATAAGCGTATGGAGATGCGTTGTTCCTTCTGAATCTCTGCTTTCCTATTGCCTTCATCCAATCCTTCATACTCCTTTTCTATGGCAAGCTGTATGCTGGGTATCATCGTTGTCAATAGCTACTTCTTGTCCTCTCAGTGAAAATGGTCCTCTACGGTTTCTGTACGGCTAATCAACAGTCAGATTTCTCGTCTCGGATGAAAAATACCATGCACAGATATCGTATGGCTAATCAGCTGTTGGTTCTCGATCGTGTAGGAATAGGATTTACTATCCTTTTGCGTCTGTTACTACGCCCTACAGACTACAGTTGCAAGTTTGAAGCTCGTCACAGTCATCCCATCCCAGATCCTACTCGGAATACCACAGACAAGGTTTAGACTTTTCAGATCTCAAGAATGCTGCCAATGGATTCTAGCCTATACCACGAAGATTCTAATCTTGGATTCAGATGCCCCATTGTCAGAGGGGAGTCGATGTGAATCGTTGATTAGAAACCCAAGAGATATACATTCAAGCTTGTTTTCATGTAGAACGGAAGTGGTTGTCAATCACGCGTTCATAAGTGAGAATGGTGATGAGTGTCACATAATCATCACATTCATCATGTTCTTGTTTGCGAATGAATATCTTAGAATAAGAATAAGCTTGAATTGAATAGAAGAACAATAGTACTTTGCATTAATACTCAAGGAACAGCAGAGCTCCACACCTTAATCTATGATGTGTAGAAACTCCACCGTTGAAAATACATAAGTGATGATGGTCCAGGCATGGCCGTGAGGCCAGCCCCCAATGTCTAAGGAATAAAAATGATTCAAAGATATTCCAAAAGGTCGTCCAAAGATGATCTAAGGATAATCCCCAGATGTCTAATACAATAGTAAAATGTTCTATTTATACTAAACTAGTTACTAGGGTTACATAAACAAGTAAATGATGCAGAAATCCACTTCCGGGCCCACTTGGTGTGGGCTTGGGCTAAGCATTGAAGCTTCCACGTGTATAGGCCTTCCTTGGAGTTAAATGCCAGTTTGTAACTTATTTCTGGCATTTGATTCTAGCTTGCAACTTGTTTCTGGCGTTTAACGCCAGCATAGGGCAGAAAGCTAGCGTTGAACGCCAGTTTGCGTCATCTAAACTCGAGCAAAGTATGAACTATTATATATTACTAGAAAGCCCTGGATGTCTACTTTCCAAAGCAGTTGAGAGCGTACCATTTGGGTTTCTGTAGCTCCAAAAATTCCATTTCAAGTGCAGGGAGGTCAGAATCCAACAGCATCTACAGTCCTTTGTCAGCCTCTGAATCAGATTTTTGCTCAGGTCCCTCAATTTCAGCAGAAAATACCTGATATCACAGAAAAATACACAAACTCATAGTAACGTCCAAAAATGTGAATTTTGCTTAAAAACTAATAAAAATATACTAAAAAGTAGCTAGATCCTACTAAAAACTATCTAAAAATAATGCCAAAAAGCGTATAAATTATCCGCTCATCAATGAACCTAGAATGGTGCTTCCAAATTTCTCTCTTGCTCTTAATTCTACAAAGAGCTCTAAGTTGACCATCCGTTTCAAGCAACCCATATTCAAGCGGAATAAGAAGGCTAAGGGATATGAATTTTACCCACTTGAGTGATGTAATGGATGATGGTGACCTAGGAAGGGATGATTCCAATAGTCTTGCAAGTTCCACTTTCTTGTGCTCTTCTTTGACTATTTTCACCTCTTGATAAGCTTCCTCAAATTCAAATGTTTTCTCACTAACTTCTTCTAACTCTTCCCCATCACATAAGTCATATCTTGGAGGTTGAGGAAAATCTACCTTAACATCAAATTCAAGTTCAATGGGGGGAAGGATTCATCAAGCTCAAAAGGATCATATGTTGATGCAAAATAATCATCAATAAGAGGACTTGTTGCTTGCTCCATTTCTTCCAATTCTTCACTCACAATATGCTTTGGAGGTTGTGCACTATCCTCCTCAACATCACTTTCAAACTCCATGGAAGAGGGCTCTACAACTTTAGATTCCTTTTTGCATTCAACATCTCCTAAATCTTCAACCACTTCTTCCAGTTCAATTATCTCAACTTCCTCCTCTTGTTGCAACTCTTGCTTCAACTCATTCTCTTCTCCTTGAAGCTCGAAATTCTCCTTCTCAGTATGCCCCTCAATTAATCCTCCACATTCATCGATGGGAGTGTCCTGATTGCATGAGCGTAGGTGGAAGGCTATGTGGTTAAAAACTTCAGTCATGGTAGCCACCATGGTTCCTAGCCTCTCTAGCTCCTTTTGCTCCTCTTCTTTTTTCTTTTGGCAATAAGCTAGAAGTTCTTGTTGTTCTTTGCGTTAGGGGTTGGAGAAATTCGTCCAATGAAGGCGATGGTAGAAAAGAGGATTCATTATTTGGAGAAAATGTGTCATAGTTGGAAGGTGGTTCATATTGGTGAGAGTCTTGAGGTGGTGTATATGAAATTGGTGGTTCTCGGGAGTATTGGTATTGGAATGGTGGTGACTCTAAGTATGGCTCATATAATTATTGATATGGTGGGTATGAGTAAGGATTATATGGAGGTATTTAGTGGTATGGGGCTTGTGAGTATGGTGGTTGAGGGCTATGTCGAGGATAGGGTTCATTGGCATATGGTGGTTGTGGTTGATACCCGCAAGGAAGTTCATCGCATTCGTTAGATTAGTATGCATTAGGAGTTGGATTATATCCATAAGAAATCGGAAGAGGTTGTTGCCAAGAAGAGTATCCATATGCTTAAGGCTCTTCCCACCTTTGATTTCCAATTCCTTGATGCAAACTGATGAGCGGATATTTTATACGCTTTTTGGCATCATTTTCATATAGTTTTTAGTAGGTTTTGTTTAGTTTTTATTAAGTTTTTATAGGTTTTAGTGTTAAATTCACATTTTTGGATTCTATTATGAGTTTGTGTTTTTGTACAATTTCAGATAATTTTTTGCTGAAATTGAGGAGCTGGAGCAAAAGTCTGATTCAGACACAGAGAAAGCACTGCAGATGTTGTCCAGATCTGACCTCCTTACACTCGGAAGAGCTTTTCTGGAGCTACAGAAGTCTAAATGGAGTGTTCTCAATGGCTTTGTCAGGCTTACTTCCAGAGCTTTCCAGAAATGTATAATAGTCTATACTTTGCTTCAGATTAGAAGGCCCAAAACTGGCATTCAACGCCAGCTTTCTACCCCCTTCCAGGCGTCCAGCGCCCAAAGAGCAGAGACCAGTGTCCAAACTTCTAGAGAAGACCCCCTAGCCAGCGTTCAATGCCCTAGAGGTCCCCTAGCACGTGGATCTCATCAAAGTTCAGCCCAAACACTCACCAAGTGGGCCTCTGAAATGGATTTAAGTATTAAATAGATTGTTTTACCCTTACTAGTCATCTGTTCAGTATTGAAGAGTTATTTTACACGATGTCTTCAGACCTCTTTGGGAAGATACACATTATTTTCGAGTTTTATCACTGTATTTCCTTTCAGTATGAGTTTCTAAACCTCCTAGGTTGAGGGGAGGAGCCTTGTTGAGTCATATGAATTAATAAAAGTATTACTGTTTCTTCTTCAATCCGTGTTTGATTTATTTCTAAGATGTATATCCGCTCTTTAACATGCTGAATAGGATGATCAGTGACAATCAGCTCTGTTCATCATACTAAGACGAACGTGCCTAACAAACACCCGTGTCTACTTATTTTCGTGTGAATACGTGACTAGAAAGCACGAGCCAACAGCTATGTTTATACATCTCTCAGATGGCTAATCCACGACTTCATTGGGGACTTCTCGAGACACCAGTTAAGCCGATTTCCAGGGAGATTAGGGTCTTTGTGGTATAGGCTAGAATCCAAAGAAGCAGTATTCTCTGATCCGGAAGATTCGACCTTGTTTGTGGTGTTTTAAGTAGGATCTCCAGGAGAATGAACTGCTAGAGCTTCACCCTTCGTCAAATTGGATGACCACGGCCAATGGTGTTTAATCTGTAGCAGAGGAGATCAATGACCACGGCCCATGGCATTGATCACATACAGCCTACCACAGAAGAGATCATTCACAAGCAGAGAAGACAGTAATACCAGAGTTAATTCAGAAAGACAAAGCAATTCCAATCTTCAACTATATTCCTATTACTGATCACATTCTAGTTTGCAAAGTATTTTCTATCCCTTTTGCTTTATTCCTTTCATGTCAACCCAGTTTAGATATCACAAATCCACAACCTTCTGATTCGCCTGACTAAGACCTGCAAGATAACCATAGCTTGTTTCAAACCACAATCCTCGTGAGATCGATCTTGACTCGCTCAAGTATTACTTTGACGACCTAGTGCACTTGCTGGTATAGCTGTACAAAAGTGTGAGGATTCGTGAACCAAGTTTTTGGCGCTGTTATCGGAGATTGTTGAGTTTGGACAAACTGACAGATTGTCTTGCTTCCTAGATCAGGTACTTTATTTCTTGATTATTTTCAATTGAGTGTTTTATTTTTGTTTTTATCTTCTTTATTTTTTCGAATAATTTAAAAAGTTTTCTCAAAAATATTTTTCTTTTCTTTGTTTAATTCTTGTTCTTGGTTAGAGTATTACATGTTCGTGTTTTTCAATTCCAAAAATTTTAAAACTTTCCCAAAAACCTTTTTCAAAGCAGTTTATTTTCAAGCATTCTTAACTTTTTGTTTAAGTCTTTTGTGTTTGTTCTTGTTGAGTTTTTCGTTTTCTTTGAGTCTTTCATGTGTAGAATCTTTCGATAATGTCAATAGAATCATCAACATACCGCCACCCCTTTCCATCTATTCACATCACAACCATCAATCCATAACCCAATAACCCAATATCATAATAACCATCAACATCCACCAATTATTCAATCAATAATAACAATATCACCATGAACACTAAGCATTCCACATACACATACATTCCAGCCTTTCATATGGTCAGCTAGCCTAAGTTTTCACAGAACATTATATATTAAATATGCGAAACCTAAACCATACCTTGGCCGATTTCCACGTATTTCTTGAGACACCACCAAGGCACCAAACACAACCCTCAAGGTTCAAAATCTCCAAGACAAGGTCTCCCAAACTCCATCAAGCCTCCAACATACACATATACAAGCCTAATTCACCTACATCACACATAGATACCCAAATTCAATACCCAATACACAAATTCAAGAAATTGACTAGGGTTGATGATCTTTACCGTACCCACGGACCAAACGGACCAAGCCCAACAAGTTTTGCAAGCTAGAACGAACCTAAAGAACCAAAATCAACAAATCTCAATATGGATACTTACTAACTTTTTAAATTCAAGGGGGTAGAGAAATTGGAGTGAGAATGACGCTTACCTATGAAATTGTTCCGGTAGATTTCTAGAGCCCGACGCGGTGGTCTCGTGGCCGCAAACAGTGCGGCGATTGGAGCTCGGAGCTCGGAGATATAGTGGTTTGTTCACAAGGTTAGGGTTGAAAGCTTTTTCCCCTTCTTTCCTTGTTGTGCAGCGTAAATGAAGAAGAAGGAGAAAGGGGGAAGCTGTGGTTTATTAAGGTTAATGGGTTGAGTTGGGCCTTGGGCCCAGTTCGTCCGGTTCGGTCCGTTTGACTTAATTTTGGGCCAAATTCTTTTAAATTAGTGTCAAAATTTTCGTTTTAATGAGCTCTGTCATATTTTACTATAAAATTTGCATTTTCTAATTTCCTTTATTAAAATTTAATTTATTAGTTAATTATTCGCTAATTTTTCGGGGTTTACACTCATCATATATAGTCGTTTATATATATTTCGGATATTGTGAATGTGTGGCAAGTAGGGAAGCCCGCCCCGTCCTCCCAAAAACCTGTCCTTTGGCGGGCTGGCCCGCCCCGTCCCGCCTAATGAGGCTGTCTTGAAATCTCACCCCGCCCCGCTTAACAGCGAGCTGGCGGGCAGGCTGGCCAAAACCGCCAAATCTCTTTTTTTTACTATTAAATATTAAATAATATAAATTACCAAAAAAAGTATTAAATAATATATATAATTTCACAACTATTTTAATAAATTATAATTTTTAAATACATAAAAAATATATTTTTTAAATTCACAAACATTAAAGTCTTTATAATTATAAATATGTAATAAATATAATCATAAACCAAGTTTTTTGAAACAAAATAATAAAACCAATATTGTCCAAAGTAAAATAAATATTGTCCAAAATATATAATTAAACATCTACAAGTTTAGAACATAATCAATCAAAAATAAAACATAATCCAAAATACTAAATTAGAACATTTTCAAAAATTCCTAAACCCGACCAGAAAGCCTGCCCCACCCCGCCAATACCCACCAAAACTCACAGTTTAAGTGGTGCAGGTTAGGCGGGCTTTTAATGTGTGACGGTCTCAATTTTTCAGTCCGACCCACTTTTTTTTGGCAAGTTAGCTAGCGGGCCCAATGAATTTAGACTCGTTTGTCACTCTTAATTGTGATCCGATTTTTTTTTACGCATATATCCTGAGTACTGAGTATTTGGTTTCTACTTTGTGCCTTATTCCGAATGCATTTTGCAAACGTATAGTTTTTGTTGAATCATATCCTGGTGATTGAGTATCCAAAATACGTATTAATGTGTATTTGAATACATCTACGATGTATAAAATTATATATATCAATAAATATTTTTTGCATTATGAATTTTGATAAATAATATATTTAATTAGTTTAAATAAAAGAATCCTTTCAAGTTGTCTTTGGTTGAGTATTAATTTTGTATGAAAAATTATATTTGCTTTTAATTGCTTTTAATTTATTAAAACCCGATTTAATGTTATCTTTTAAGAAATAATCCAATTTCTATAAACCGTGTTAATTTAGGGACTTTTTAGTTTTTACTACTAATAATTAGCATGGTCGTCGTATAGTGGCAATGGCCCATTGAGCTCGAGACACTCAAGAGAGAGAAAGAGAGAGTGTGACGGTGAGAGAGAGAGAGACACACACACGAGCTTTGGCTTTTAGCCTTTGCAACCTCTTACTAGTTATATTGTGTCAATTTCATTCATCAAAATGGCTTCAACCCTTTTGAGAAGGGCACTCTTGAGTGCTCGCTTGATTCACCCTTCCGCCACTTTCCCACCTCAAACGTCACAGATTCTCTCTTCCTTATCCACTGTAAGTATCATAATTCTTATTTTAATTCACGTTCTCGATTGCTTGTTCGTTTTTTCCATTTTTTTTATATCTAAGAAAATTGGCGCTCTCTCGCTGGATGCTTTCATGAGGTTATTGTTGTTTTCTTGTTCTGGCCTTCTGTGGTATGCGATTGTCTCGATAAAGTTTAGAAATTTTGTGTGTGTGGAATTGGGTTGTGTTGCTAGAAAGGCGTTTGTTTCTTGTTCCGTGTGGTAATTTCCAAAAAGAAATGAGTTTCATATAACATCAGTTTCCGTTGATTAATTTTTTTTTAACTGTGTCAACTGAAGTGGTATCAGCAAGTCAAATTCATAACAAACTGGCTCTGGTTTTGGTTTCTTTTCTTGCTAGTTCTTAGTCAAAGGATATTATCTGACTAATTAACTGAATTGAAACATCTTTTTGTTGTTTTTGATTATAGTTTTTGCACTAGGAAATTGGTCCTCCTTGTTTAAAATTTCAGTCACAGTAGCATTTGGTTGCAGTTACATAACATTTAAGGAAAATTCATTGTATGTGGCAGAAATTTTGAATTAGCAGGATTTATCGTTTCTCTTTTGCACCTGTGAGGTATCATCAATTCTAATACAAGTTTTGGTTTTCTCTATATAATTACATTTGTGTTCATTGGTTGTATGAGGGAATCACTGATACACACAATTGATTCTGATGTTATTATAATGCATGAAAAGTTTAAAAGAAGCAATTTCACAAATGTTATCTTGTACAGAACTCTTCCCTTTTCAATCTAAACTCTCTTTAAGTTCATCGTTTATTTTAGCATAAACAGAAAATAAAAATATTGATGAAGGTAACTCACTAAGTTATTACCGTATTATCCTTTTGACCTCGATGATTTTTATGTTTCTATTAATTAGAAACAGAAAAAAGATATTATGGTAGTGAGCTGAACTATTTATTGTATATTTTCTCTTCTAGGTGCAGAAGCGGCTGCTATTTAACGGAACTGTGAAAACCTATACAGTTCATAACCCAAAAACAACTGGTTGGATTCGTTGTATGGCTTTCTCCGCAGAAGCAAAATCCACAAGATCTGTATCAACAAATGAACCAGTTGTTTCTGTCGATTGGCTTTATGATAACCTTAAGGATCCTTATGTGAAGGTACTTGCTTAGTCTTCTTTATTGCTTGCTTGGCAGTGATCTTACGGAATTTTAAACTCTATATTTCTAAGGTTGTTGCTTCCTCCGTGGAAACAACCACTGATGTAATTATCAGGTTAGATTGTGTATATGCGGACCTTTCCTGGACCCTGCGTTAATGCGCGATGCTTGTGTACTGGGCTGGCTGCCTTTATTTTATCCATTCCTGCATGTGTGTTTTGCATACCCCAGAAATGGCAGACAAGGAAAGTGCTGCATTCATTAATTTGATCACATGTGGAAAAAAAAAAACCGAAATAGCTCTTTATTGATGGCGTGCATTAATTATTAACTGAACTTTGTTATTGGCAAATTATTGACTAAAGATCCAAAAACTTGTGTGATCTTGATGTATTAGGTTTAAGAATCTCGTTACACCATACAATATGTGTATTTATGGCATGTATTAAAATTTGATGAATTGTATAGTCAGTTCTTGGTTCTTTGCATAAACTGAATATGCTATTTCAACTTCTTCAAAACTTCCTAGCTCCATATACACTGTCTGAAGGGTACATCTTCAGAAATGGTTCCATAGTTTCATTTTAATTACGTTATCCATTCAAGAACTAAGGCTTATCTTGTGTATTTGATTTAAGGTGTTGGATGCATCGTGGTACATGCCGGATGAACAGAGGAACCCAATCCAAGAATATCAGGTATGGACATGATTTCTCAGGATTTGCATTCTTGAACTTTGAAATTCTGTTGCAGAGTACGTGGCATCATTTGAATGTATCTTCTACAATTACTTACTTCTTTGGTTTTTGTATCCTAGCTTCCCAATCATGTGTAATTTGTGTAATGCCACATCCAACAGGTTGCTCATATTCCTGGGGCCCTTTTCTTTGATGTTGATGGAATATCAGATCAAACTACAAAAGTGAGTTTATCAGATCAGACTACATGTTTATGCATGTGTCTTATCAATGTGTGACATGCATATTGTCAGTCAATGCTATTACATTTTACATTATGACTAATATTTAAAGCTCCACTCTTATTTTTTTGATTAGTTGCCACACATGTTGCCGTCAGAGGAAGCTTTTGCTGCCGCTGTTTCTGCTCTTGGCATAGAGAACAAAGATGATTTGGTTGTTTATGATGGAAAAGGACTATTTAGTGCTGCTCGTGTTTGGTGGTGAGCCATGCTGGTTGTTTATGAACAATATATTATTAATGGATCATGTAGTAACTGATTTCGCTATCTTCTTTAACTAATACCTGTTTCCTCTTCTTTTGCTTATTCAAGGATGTTCCGAGTATTTGGCCACAATAGGATTTGGGTTTTAGATGGTGGCTTGCCAAGATGGCGTGCATCGGGTTACGATGTTGAATCCAGCGCCTCTAGTGATGCTATTCTTAAGGCTAGCGCTGCTAGCGAGGCTATTGAAAAAGTGTATCACGGGCAAGCAGTAAGTTTGGAATTTGTCCTTGTATTTTAATGTGATAATGTATTTGTATTTTTTCTTTTGACTGCCTTTCTTTTACATGTAGTAAACGTGTAATGTCATAATGTGAACACATTCATTTTGTTTCTATGATCGCTTCTTATATGTATGTTTTGTTACTAGGTTGGCCCAATCACTTTCCAAACAAAGTTTCAGCCTCATCTTGTGTGGACACTTGATCAGGTTGGTTGCATTATATACATCATCTGTGAAAATAAGTAAATGAATTATAATACGATCATTCCATTTTAGAAATTGGATGTTCAAACTGATTTAATCACTTATGCAATTATTTAAATCATGTTGGTAATATTCTTGCTTGTGGAAATTTTGGAAGGTTGCATCCTAGAGAGCCCAAAATTAGTTAGATTTTTTTTTAAAAATATCATTATTGATTGCTTATGAAGCCAAGGTCTGAATATAGCAAAAATGTTTGATAAATTGACATCTTTGTTAGATTAAAATGAACTTTTTACCATAAATAAACCTACAGATAGCCCACAATACATGCAGTAATCAAATATTATATCAACTATAAGAGAAATTGTAATGCTTTAAATGTTTCCTTATTTCTTTTTTTCTTCTCTCGACTTTCAGGTTAAGAGAAATGTTGAAGAAAAGAGTCACCAACACATTGATGCTCGATCACAGGCCAGGTACTTCATATATCCTCCAGACAGTTTGTATATTTTTTGCATGATTTCATGTATTTGCACGCATGTAGTGGATAACTATATGTTGGCACTTTCAAGACAAAATAAAATGTATGTTGATAAACTGCAATCTGTTTTGTGATTATTACTATTATTATTAACAATGATCCATAAGCCTTTATGTAAGTCCTGAAGTAATGAGCTGATTTAGCAAAAAGAGTAATTTTTAAATCTGCCAATTGGAACCTCAATGTGAATCTGGTTCTATATCATTTCAACTTTTTAAAAGGAAACATAAAAGATACTCATTTTGTAATGGTGGTTGTTTCTTGTTCATTAATCTTGCAAGGATTGATAAAAGTCAATTAATCTTTCATTATCAACATGTCAAATTTGTTAACATGTCAGGTTTTGTGAAGCTGAATAACTATTAACTAATTGAGAACATTTAATTGTTTAGAAGCATGTGTTTCATGTGTGAAATAGTTGCTTATTATCTCAACAAGCAAGTATTACAGTTTTAAATATTTAATATAATATAATCTGAATGATCTTGGGTGTTTAATTTCCCCTCCTAACATGAACTTTAGTATTTTGAGGTTTCAACATCCTCCCACTGAATATTTTCTTGTGTATAAATTTCTTACCCCATAGTTCACTTTCTTTCCATGGATTTAGTAGCTTTCTTTTTTTGAGTGAACAAAAGTTTACTAGCTTAGGGATTCTGTTCCTGATATGTGTCTTGTATTTATGGAAATTTTATCGTTTGGCAGGTTTGATGGAGCTGCACCAGAACCGAGAAAGGGAATCCGAAGTGGTCATGTACCTGGCAGCAAGTGCATTCCATTTCCCCAGGTACAGCATATTGTCATGTCGATTTTGTTGTGATTTACCCACTAAACCAAATTATGGTTCATTTGGTTTGTGTGTTCATTTTCTATTTTTATTTTTAGTATTTTCTGTTTTCTGGATTTTGTGAAAGAAAGAGTGAAAACAATAAAGTCTTCTTTTCTGTTTTTTTGCCAAAAAAATTCTGAAAATAGAAAACACTGAAAATAAAAACAGAAAATGAAAATGCAAACCAAACGCAACCTAAATTTTTTACTTATAGCACTATCCTCTGCTAAATATCTGGCTACCCTCGGTTCATCGTTTTGGTGCTATCTTTCTCTAGCATGGCATATATATATATATATATACATTCCACATAAATGAAAACTTTTCTAAATTGCAAGTATAAAGAAGCTGCTTCGTGTTTGTTAAACTGTTGCATTCTTATAAAAACGAGTATTTGCATTGTTATCGTATTGTATTGGGAATGGGAAAGAAGGTAGTAAAATGCACACACATGTATATTTTTTGGTTTTAAACAAAAAAAAAAAACTGCTTTTACCAACTCTATGTAGTTCTAAACATTATATGCTAAAGCTTTTACAGCATTTAGAATTTTTCAATGCATGCATACACATATATCAGTTCTTTGCCTGTAGTTGCTAGATGGTTCACAAGCATTGTTACCAGCAGATGAACTTAAGAAGCGATTTGAACAAGCTGGTACGACTAAACCTATGTTGATGGATATTTATAATGTTGAAGTTAGTTTACTTCCTTTGTTTTTGATACTTGTATATATTTTCCAATTCCTTTACAGGCATCTCATTGGAAAGCCCTATCATTACTTCTTGTGGAACAGGCGTAACTGCTTGCATTCTCGCATTGGTACATCTCTCGTTTAAATGAATTGAGTGTGTTCTTTGCTTTGGAAGATGAATATGCCTAAAGTTTACTACGACTATGAATCGGATAAAAGAACAAAGTAAAATAAAATATAACTTGATATAGCTGTAGGTTGATGTTTCTTTAGTTTCTTGATATTAAAACAGGAGTCTCTGGAAATTACATGAATTTTTCATATTAATTTGAATATTCAGATTTTAGTCTTCTCTAATATTCATTAAACAAAATCTTTTTATATTATTCAAAAAATATATATTTCTAGGTGAGTATGGGAAGACTATGCCATCTAGGCTGTAGCTCGTTGGCATGTTAATGTTACCAATTAAAACATTATTTATAGAAAAAATTATAAAATTTAAAATTTCAATGTATTATGTTTATTAAAGTAAAAAGTTTTCTTTGTAGGGTCTTCACCGACTCGGAAAAATTGATGTTCCGGTTTACGATGGATCTTGGACAGAATGGGGAGCAAACCCTGATACTCCTGTTGAAACCTCATCTTAAGACTCAAATATATAGTTTAGATTACCATGGCACCTTGTACAACTATAGTTTCTTAACAAAAGTCTCAGTTCTCAAACATGTTGAGCACACCGTTTTTCATTCACTAGATTGATTGCATGTGTTTATGGCAAACATTAATTTATGTGAAAATAATGGTAGGGTTATTCTAAGGTTTAGATATTTTATGCTGTTGTATAAGGTTTTATTTTGTCATTATTATTTTTCTAAACAAGGTATTATTTCGAAATTGGACAAACATCCTTTTGGTTCAAATTAGGGTGGTTTCTGGTTTTTTAGCTATCAACTATATTACCAAAATGCTAGTTATGAAACCTCTTCACCATATACCTAGCTATTGCATTTCTTATTTGTTTTAGGTCTTCTCGCGAATTTTTCTCATAGCCAAAAAATGTATATTTTCCATCATGATCCATTTTGACTTAAAAGTTATATTGTTTAGAGTATTGTTACATGAACATTTAATTAAGGTTGAAAATCCTAGAATGAAAATAAAAAAAAGGGGTATGATAGAGTCGATATGATAAGGTATGCGGTGACGTACATAGTGGCTTGAATGGTTCCTGTAGGTAGAATGGAGCAGTTGACGATTACTTCTATTTTTTTTTGGTCGATGAATTAGAAAGAAAGGGGAACATATGCCACTTGAAATAAGGAGTGGTTGGTTAATCTTGTGAGCCTGCTGTTCGTGTGTTGTTGTTGTTGTGCCTTGAGGTGTAATTGTTATATGATTTAATAAACTCTTGATTCGTGATTTATATTTTATGATAATGCCAAAAGAGATAGATCATGAATCAAAGATTTTTCTTCCAATTTTGGATTGATTTAAAAAAAAAAACTTTTTTTTATTGTTTTGATAAGAATGGAGGATGTGGATGTCCATTTCCAAGAGAATCACATTAAATGAAAATTGAAAAATAAACATTTCATGCATGTATAAATAGGACATGATATGAGGCTGTATATATGCGAACAATCAATAAAATTTTCTCCCTCTCTTATACTGCTAACTCACTCTTCTCTCTCTTTTATATTTCTTTATTTTATATTTGTATCTCTTCCTTATTTATTTAGTTATTTTACAACACGTTATCAGTATGAGACTCTGATCAAATTTTAGAAAGACTCCAGGTAACAAATTTCCATTATGTCAAAATTCTTTCATCTTGAATTTAATGTTCTTGATATATTTGGAAACGATTATTTATCATGGATACTAGATGTTAAAATCCATCTTGATTCAATGGATCTTTGAGATACCATTAAGGCTGAAAATAATACATCCTAGAAGGATAAAGCTAAAGCCATGATTTTCGTTTGTCGTCATCTTGACTGAAAAATGAATATCTCACATTAAAAGATCTTGCAGATCTTTGGAATGACCTTGAAGAAAGGTACAATCATTAAAAGACGGTGATACTTCCTCAAACCCGATATGTTAGAGAAAACTTTTTCAACCTTCCATGCCTCGAATTTGCTCCTGCAGCAAGGGGTGTACATGGTCCGACCCGACCCGGCCCGGCTCCAAACACTTTAGGGGCTAATTTAGTGTGATTTCATCGGGTCTAGGGCCGGGTAAGGGTCTCAAAAATAGACCCGGTCATTATTTCGGGTCGGATCCATGCCATAGTTCGGGTCACTTGAACTCGGCCCGGTGGCTCGGTCATCATACACAATTAATATTTTGTGTTATTAGTGATAGACGATGGTTATTCTTATGTAGAATTTAAATATTGTAAACCTTAATATTTTGTGTTATTAGTCATTATAAGATTATAAGTTAATGTTTTATGTTAAAAATGTCTAAGACTTTAAACTAATGCATAATATTGTGTTATTTGTATTGATTTAAATATTTGGTATTATTAGACAATATTAGTATTGATTATGGTTATACTTTAGGAAGGTTTTCACATGTACCACGGTATTTTTTGGTACACTGCTATTCCATTCTTTTTTAGCATTAAGATATATAATAAAATAATTAGAAGGATAAGATTGAATAGAAATACATTGAGTGGTTTTGCTTTTTTAGAGAACACCATAAAACAGAGACAAGTTGTTTCCTTAGCCTATGAAAAGAATGAAAAAATTACTATCTTGCACTTGTGTTCATGTGTTGTGTTGTTTCCTTTTAATACACCTTTTACTTTTTTTTTCTAACCAATTTTTATTGATCATTTTATCTTTCTATTAGTTTTTCTTCTTTTTTTTCGTTTTTCTAAAACAGATGACTTCCTTTGGCACGATATATTTTATTTGTCTATTTATTTTACAGGAATATTATTATTATTATTATATGAAATAATACTATTTTATAATTTAGTTTTGTTTCTCTTGTACATATATAGTACTTACTTAATTCAATTTTTTCCATTATATTGAATACATGTTATTTTACTAAATGCATATTATTTTCTAAAATTTTAAATATTAATTTTTTAAATATTAATCTATTTTTATTAGGTTATTTAAAAAGAGATAAAATTAAAAATAATGAAAAAAAGGATAAAAAGACCATTTTAATATTAGTATAAGTTAAATTTAATTGCTCAAGTAAGTATTACTATAATAATATTAATAAAAGTTTGTGCAAGAATAATATTACTTATATTTTAATTTTATCAACTAAACTCATTTTAAAGTATAAGTATTAAATTTATTGTGCTAAAATTTTTAGGATAATATAGAATTTCACAATAAATTAATTTTATTTGATATTCGTCAATTAAAGAAATAAATTTATTAAAATATTTTTTAATTAATTAATTAATGATAAGCCTTAGAAAAAAAACTAATCTAATCATTCTTGTTAATTAAATTATGATATAAGATAGTGGTATGGATAGTCTTATGGGTAGGACTTGTCAAGAAATAACTTAAAAGTTGACAATAAATAAGTAATAAGAAATTGATAGAAAAAATAAATAATAAATTTTGTGCATCATTAATACTATTGGTGAAAAATATTTATTAAAAAATTAAAATATTAAGTCATAAATGAACATCTTTAGGTGAAAGATATCTATAGTCAAATTAAAAAAAAAGTTAGAATTATAGACTCATGAATTTTGTCAAGCTATAATAAATTAACTTTTTTGTATATAAGAAACTATTTAATAAAAAAAAATTAAAATTAATATTAAATATATTTTTGTTAAATTATATTAACTAATTGCTTACACTTGTAAGTTAAGGATATCTACTTATAATCAAGTATAACCAAGTTAGTTTAACATAACAAAAATTAGTTATAGCTAATATATTTCAAGTCTTATAATTTAATTTGGTTAGACTTGGTTCATAAAAAAATTTGAATATGTAGTATTACTCAAAAAAGTATTTATTTGGATTAGATTTTTTTTGGGATAAAAAAATACTTTTTAAAATAATAAAATATGTTTATTAAATTTTAAACATATTTAGATGCATTTAAAAGAAAAATTTTCACTAAAAAATTAAATTATTTGATTTTTTAAAATATCAATAATACTTTGATTTTAAAAAAGTAGAAGTAAAATAAGTTTTAATTAATTTTTTTACTAGGCATATCATTGATCATAATTAATAATTACAATTTATACCTTTAAAAATAAAAAATAAATTACTCAAATTGAATAATTTTATTTTAGCAATGAAAAAGTAAATTGTAGTAACATAATATTATCATATTTACAAATATTAAATTTAATAATTTGTCATGTATTATGTACAAAATAAAATTAAAGTTTATGATTTTTTTTTCAATTAAAATTAATGTGTCAATTTTATAAATCGTAACTTCTTAAATTAAGAAATAATATATAAAATAGATACATAATTATTTAATCAATATAAAATAACATGATATATATAATTTTTGAAATATAAAAAATTGTTATTTCTTTTAATAAATTTATTATTTTTATAAGTTTACCTCACATTATTGTAAATAATCTTATTTTTAAACATTTTTTAAACAAAATTCTCTTTTTTTTTATGAGACTTCACAGACAATATAATTTATAATAAATAAAGAAATAAAATTTCTGCACATTGTTTTAGTGTGTAGCAGTGCACGTATATTTCTTCAAGCTAAATGTGTTATCTTTTGTTTTTTTATGATTGAAGGGTTATTTTTGTCTTTTTATAAATAACTACAAGACAAAAAATCAACTTACAACCTAATCATACATGAAACATTGAAGTTCCAATAAAGTAAATGGAACATTTGAAAACTTTCCTATACTTTAATTTTAGAGAAAGGTTGGTTCTAGTTATATTTTTTTAAGTGAATTTTACTATGTGAATTGTGAAATAATGATTGGAGATTAGGTGATTTTTACATGCTAAAGACCTGGTTTTTACCCGATTTTCACCCGGCCCGAAGGTGCGTAACTTTCATCGGGTCTAAGATCGAGTTAGGGTGTAAAAGTTAGGCTCGGTCTATATTTCGGGTCGGGTTTGGGTTAAGCCAAACCCGATGTGACCCGGCCCATGTACACCCCTACCTGCAGCAGCAGTATCGAGAGAAAGGATTTAAAAAATATTCTGAGCTAATTTCTTGCCTTCTTGTTGTTGAACGCAATAATGAATTACTCTTAGGAAATCATGAAGCGCGCCCAACTGGCACCGCCCCATTTCCTGAAGCAAATGCGGCAAATCATTACCCTAGAAGAGGTAAATGTCAAGGTTTTGGTAACAAGAAAAATTATGGAAGGAAAAAGAATTACGTTCACAAGAAAGGATTTCACCAAAAGTGGGATAAAGAATGAAATAATGGGCAAACTAAATCAATTGAGGATAAATGTTTTCGTTGTGGTGGAAAGAGTCATTGGTCACGTACCTGACGTACCCCCAAGGCACCTAGTCGATTTTTATCAAGCATCTTTGAAAAAAGACGATAAAGAAAAGGAAACAAATTTTGTTTCAAATGATGTTGAAAATTTCACCACTCATTATGATGTATCTGATTTTTTTGAGAATCTTGAAGGAAATATTGACCATTTGATTAATGATGGAATAGTTTAATGTGTGTGTTTGTTAAGTATTCATATGAATAAATAATGTAAGAAACTTCTTGTTAATTTTTATGCATTTGAATTTCAAGTGTGATATATATAAATAATGTTTGATAAAATATTTATGTTTATGAATTTCAAAATTACTGAATGTGCCAAGATAATAATAACAAAAAGTTTTAGTATATGATACTATGTACTGTACTTCTTAGAAAAACGATTTCAATTAAGAATATAATTTTACTGTGCATATACTTTTACTCATTTTATTATTATTATTTGTCTTTGAAGAGAATGGCAAGGACATATAATGAAGATGTATACCTTTCGGATAGTGCAAGTTCGTACACCATTCTCAAAAGTGATATATATTTTACCCATCTTGTGCCAAAAGAAGAATATGTTAATATTATTATTGACTCAGGCAATGTGATAGAAGGCTCCGGAAGAGCTATAATTTTGTTTTCTAGAGGAACAAAATTCATAATAAATAATGCACTATTGTCTACTAAGTCTCTAAGAAACTTATTGAGTTTCAAAGATATTCGCCGAAATGGATATCATATTGAGACAATGAATGAGGAAAATCATGAGTACTTATGTATCACAACTCATGATTTAAATAAAAAGGTTATATTAGAAAAGTTACCCTCACGTTCATCTGGGTTATATTAACCAAGATTAGTGCAATTGAATCACATGCCATTGTAAACCAGAAGTTTACTAGCCCAAATGAATTCATAACTTGGCACGACCGATTGGGTCATCCGGGAACAACCATGATGAGGAGAATTATTGAAAACTCCTATGGACATTCACTAAAAAACCAAAAGATTCTTAAATCTAGTGAATTTTGTTGTGCTACATGTTCTCAGGGGAAGTTAATTTTAAGGCCATCACCAGTAAAGATTGGATTTGAGCCCCCTGAATTCCTAGAAAGGATTCAAGGCGATATATATGGGCCTATTCATCCACCATGTGGATCTTTTAGATATTTTATGGTCCTAATAGACGCATCTTCGAGATGGTCACATGTGTGCTTATTGTCTTCTCGCAACCTGGCGTTTGCGAGATTTCTGGCTCAAATTATTCGATTAAAAACACATTTTTCAGAAAATCCAATCAAAGCAATTCGTCTTGATAATGCTGGTGAATTTTCTTCCCAAGCATTTGATGCTTATTGTATGGCTAATGGAATAAGTGTTGAACATCCAGTAGCTTATGTTCACAAATAAAATGGGTTAGCAGAATCACTTATTAAATGCCTCCAATTAATTGCTAGACCCTTACTTATGAGAACAAATCTCCGAACCTCAACTTGGGGGCATGTTATTTTACATGTCACAACACTTATTCGTTTGAGACCAACGAGTTATGCAATTAGCTTTTGGCCAGCAGCCAAATGTTTTCCATTTAAGGATATTTGGGTGTGCGATATATGTTCCCATTACACCACCTTCTCGCACCAAAATGGGACCCCAAAGAAAATTGGGGATATATGTTGGATATGATTCTCCCTCTATAGTGAGGTATCTTGAGATACAAACTGGAGATGTATTTAAAGCCCGGTTTGCGGATTGTCATTTTGATGAATCAAAGTTTCCAACATTAGGGGGAGAGAAAAAGCTTCCTGAAAAGGAACTTAATTGGAAAGCATCATCTTTGATGCATTTGGATCCTCGATCAGGGCAATGTGAATTAGATGTTCAAAAGATTATACATTTACAAAGGATAGCAAATGAATTGCCTGATGCATTTTCTGATAGAAAAAGGATAACTAAATCCTATATACCGGCTGAAAATGCTCCAATTCGAGTTGATGTCCTAATCGGACAAATTGGCACCGAAGCAAATTCACGCCAGAAGCGTGGCAGGCCTGTCGGTTCCAAAGACAAAAATCCTCAAAAAAGAAAAGAGGTAAATACTATTCCTGTTGAAAAATACATAGTAAAGACACCTGCAGTTGTCCAAAATTCTGATATAGTTTTAACGCCAGAAGACGTTCAGGTACCTGAAAATTGTGAAAATGACGAGATTTCGATAAATTATGTCTTTACAAGAGAGAAATGGAACCGAAATAAGATAATTTTCAATAAAATATTTTCATATAATGTGGCATTAAGTATCATGCATGAAAGTAAAGATCTTGAGCCAAGATCATTCGAAGAATGTCGACAAAGAAATGATTGGCCAAAATGGAAAGAAGCCATGAAGGCTAAGTTAGACTCACTTGCAAAACGTGAAGTCTTGAGACCTGTAGTCCATACACCATAAGATGTAAAACCTGTTGGATACCGATGGGTATTTGTGAGAAAACGAAATGAGAAAAATGAAGTTGTACGCTACAAAGCTCAACTTGTAGCACAATATTTTTCACAAAGGCCCAGTATAGATTATGAAGAAACATATTCCCCTGTAGTGGATGCAATAACATTGCGTTATTTAGTCAGTTTATCTACATATCATAAAATGCATATGCATTTAATGGATGTGGTAACATCCTACTTATTCGGCTCATTAGATCGTGATATCTATATGAAAGTCCCTGAAGGACTAAAGATATCTAAACCATCCAATGAATATTCGCAAGGGTTATACTCAGTCAAATTGTAAAGATCTTTATATAGTCTAAAGCAATCTGGACGAATGTGGTATAATCGTCTTATTGAGTATCTGGCCAAAAACGGATTCAAGAATGATGATATCTGCCCGTGTGTTTTCATAAAGAAATCTGCATCTGGATTCATTATAATTGTATGTACGTTGATGATTTAAATATCATTGGAACTCTTGAAAAGATTCTAACAAAAAAGAAGAGTTTGAGATGAAAGATCTTAGAAAGACTAAATTTTGTCTTGGCCTGCAGATCGAGCATACAAAAAATGGGATCTTTATCCATCAAACAACATACACAGAAAAGATCTTGAAGAGATTTTATATGGATTAGTCACATCCATTAAGTACCCCAATGATCGTAAGATCTTTGGATGTGGAAAATGTTCAATTCCGTCCTAAGGAAGAAAATGAAGATATCATTGACCTTTATATATACACTATATATATATATATATATATATATATATATATATATATATAAGAAATAAACAAATGATATTTTGCATCTTATTCCTTTTATTGTGATCAAAATCACAATAAAATTTAATATATAAATAAAATCAAACAAACTATTTGATTATAAATATAACTTTTATATTAAAAAAATGATGATTTAATCACAATTAAATAATTAAAATAAATTAACTATTAATTTATTAGAAAACCATCTCAATGGAAATAACTGCATCGCATGCTTAAAAAATTTTTGAATTAATCCTATTAATTCATAAATTTAAAGAAAATATGAATAGGAATTTAAATACAAAAAGCCAAAGCTCTGACACCACTGAAGGATTACCATGTTGTTCATAACACATAGCGGAAGTAATAAAGTAATCCTAAAGATCTATTTTGTGCTTAAACTTTATTCCAATAATAAACATATAGATCAGATCTTGATACCTTTAGATGCTTTAGTAAAAACTTTATTCTTCGATTGTACGAAGACTCTATGCATATCCACACCGAGACCAACATTTGCTGCCAATTCCTTGACCAATGGACATCTGATCCAAATTGAGAAACCTCTTGCAACTCTTTGCACACCATAAAATTCTTCTCCAAGAATTAGGCTCACATACATTTATATGCGTAGAGGTAAAGGAATAAAACCCTTGTGTTTTATTCTCATCACCGTCACATTCTTCTACTCTTAACATACATATATATAGTATGAGATTTGTTACTAATTTAAATTTGAATCTCAATTCAAATTTAAATCATATCTTAAAATTCTAAATCTGAATCCTTCAAATTGATGAATCACATCATAACTCAATTTGAAATAGAATCGATTTGGATCTCATCCAAATTTATAATTCAAATTCAGAAATAGAATAACTAATTATTCTCAAATCTCATTTAATATTCTCAATTATCATATTATTATTATATTCTTGGTGCTAGCAAAGAATATAATAATATTTGATTTGAATTAATATAATTATTTATTTGATCAAATCAAAATAATAATTAAATAATTCTACAGCAAAGATTAGAACACTCGTTAGTGTGTGACCTCATAGATTCAATACTAAGCGGATAGTAAATTAGTCATACTAAATTTACTAATCAAGGTTGGTGTCTAGCAACACTCCTCAACAACCCGATAGTATGAAGTAATATATTTTTACTAAGAACCTTAAAAGAACCAAGTATAGTTCTTTCTATCTTTCCAGCTCTTGGTTAACCCTTAGAGTATGGTTTAATTGTTAAACTCTAACTTGTTACCATTATTATAATGAACTGTAAATGACCTAAGAAACTCATTTCTTCATTCATTCAATCTCCTTGGCCAAGGTTTTATTTATCTCAGTCATTATAATCATAGAGCTCAAACTCTTTACCGAGAGTTGACAGATTCCTTATTGACTAATAATTAATTCTACAAGTATTTAAATTATACCCAATATCCTTTTAACTAGCATCCTAGGGTATTAGGTGTCCGAAATCAAAGTATAATAAATACATTGTCAATTACTATGACAGTCGCAGGTCAAAGAAAACTCTCTTACTATGTTGACGAGCGGATAATTTGTATGCTTTTTGGCATTGTTTTTAGTATGTTTCTAGTAGGATTTAGTTAGTTTTTAGTATATTTTTATTAGTTTTTAGTTAAAATTCACTTTTCTGGACTTTACTATGAGTTTGTGTATTTTTCTGTGATTTCAGGTATTTTCTGGCTGAAATTGAGGGACTTGAGCAAAAATCTGATTCAGAGGCTGAAAAGGACTGCAGATGCTGTTGGATTCTGACCTCCCTGCACTCGAAGTGGATTTTCTGGAGCTACAGAAGCCCAATTGGCGCGCTCTCAATGGCGTTGGAAAGTAGACATCCTGGGCTTTCCAGAAATGTATAATAGTTCATACTTTGCCCGAGATTTGATGGCCCAAACTGGCGTTCCAAATCAGCTCAAAACTGCCCGGCGTTAAACGCCGGAACTGGCACAAGAATGGGAGTTAAACGCCCAAACTGGCACAAAAGCTGGCGTTTAACTCCAAGAAAAGTCTCTACACGAAAATGCTTCAATGCTCAGCCCAAGCACACACCAAGTGGGCCCGGAAGTAGATTTTTATGTCATTTAGTCATTTCTGTAAACCCTAGGCTACTAGTTCTCTACAAATAGGACCTTTTACTATTGTATTTTCATCTTTAGATCTTTGAATCTTTAGATCTTTGAATCTTTGGATCCTTGATCATTTTTAGATATTTGAATCTTTTGATCATGTTTTGGAGGCTGGCCATTCGGCCATGCCTAAACCTTGTTCTTATGTATTTTCAATGGTGGAGTTTCTACACACCATAGATTAAGGTGTGGAGCTCTGCTGTACCTCGAGTATTAATGCAATTACTATTGTTCTTCTATTCAATTCAGCTTATTCTTATTCCAAGATATTCATTCGCACTCAAGAACTTGATGAATGTGATGATTATGTGACGCTCATCATCATTCTCACTTATGAACGCGTGCCTGACAACCACTCCCGTTCTACAAGCAAACAAGGCTTGAATGTTTATCTCTTGGATCCCTTAATCGGAATCTTCGTGGTATAAGCTAGAATTGATGGCGGCATTCAAGAGAATCCGGAAGGTCTAAACCTTGTCTGTAGTATTCTGAGTAGGATTCAATGATTGAATGACTGTGACGAGCTTCAAACTCCTGAAGGCTGGGCGTTAGTGACAGACGCAAAAGAATCAATGGATTCTATTCCAACCTGATTGAGAACCGACAGATGATTAGCCGTGCCGTGACAGGGTGCGTTGAACATTTTCACTGAGAGGACGGGACTGTAGCCACTGACAACGGTGATGCCCAACATACAGCTTGCCATGGAAAGGAGTAAGAAGGATTGGATGAAGACAGTAGGAAAGCAGAGAGACGGAAGGGACAAAGCATCTCCATTCGCTTATCTGAAATTCTCACCAATGAAATACATAAGTATCTCTATCTTTATGTTTTATTCATATATCATCCATAACCATTTGAATCTGCCTGACTGAGATTTACAAGGTGACCATAGCTTGCTTCATACCAACAATCTCCGTAGGATCGACCCTTACTCGCGTAAGGTTTATTACTTGGACGACCCAGTGCACTTGCTGGTTAGTTGTGCGAAGTTGTGAAATTATGTTTAGACCATGGTATTGAGCACCAAGTTTTTGGAGCTATTACCGAGGACTGTTGAGTTGTGAAAAGAATGAATCACAATTTCGTGCACCATATATTCATCTTGAGAATATCCTATTGACAAATATATAGTAATTATAACAATTAGGAATTCTCAAAGTGAGTCAGTTCAATGGTCATATCTCTATATGCTCCATCTATATATATAATTTAATAAATGAGATCTATTAATCTTTATCCAACGAAGACCATTATATATATATATTGATTTTTCCGGATTATTAATGTCTTTTTTAATAATCCTATGACCAAGAACAATTTAGATTAAATTATAAAATATTTATCTCTCAATATTATGATCACTATCACAATGATAAATCTCTAAATCTAATCAATGATCTTATTATATTAAAATTTTAATATAATAACAATAACAAATTATTTGACACATAATTGATAGGATTGTGGTCATACTACTTATTCCCAACAATCTCTCACTTGCACGAGAGCCAATCATGATACATTGGATCTTGGGCATACTGTTATCTCAATAATCTCTCACTTGCACTAGAGCCAATCAATGATGTGTATAATTTTTCAATGCATGTTTGTGTTTATCAAAACTCTTTTGACTTCAAACACCTTAGCTTTTGAGCATATGTGCTTGACTTTTTTGTAAAATATACCTAGTGTATAATAAATATCACGTTTTCTCAAAACATGAAATCTTCCACTACAATAGTGCATAATTTTATTTTAAGGACAATCCTTATTGAATATGATTATAAAAAAAACTAAGTAACCATTAGATCTATCTTTATAGAATTGTATCATTATACAAATAGACTACTTTTTCGAAAAGTTAGTTTGACGATAAAACCTTTTATACTTTCAGGAGAAAGTATATCCTCTATTGAGTGGTAAACAATTCTAATAAAAGTAATTACTCCCACTTTTTTTTTAAGATGGAATCCTTTTTATAAAAAGGAGTTTAACCTCTTATCACAGACACTTTGTCATAAGAAGAGTGATAAAAATAATCTCATTATTTTTTTAGGGTAACCAATAAATCTCGTTTATCGGACCTAATATAAATTCTATTGTTGTGCAATCTCTTAACACATATAAGACGTCTCCAAACTCTAATATTCTTGAGTCTTAGCTTATGTCTTTTCCATATCTCATATTGGTAAAAAATTAATTTAGTGAAAAATTTGTTAATTTAGCAACATTTCTAAAATGTAGTCCAAATATTTAACAAACAATGATACTCGACTAAATTAAATTTCATGTTTTTTTTAAACATGATAGGGTACATAGAGTACTGATATTTGTGCATTGAGAATCTCATTCTCTATTCAATAGAATATCAATTAGATAATTAGAGATTTTACTTTAAGCTTTTATAATAAAAATACTCAATATCTTTATTATTGGTCAAACCAACCCTTAAGAGCAATTTTGATTGGCATCCTCAATACTCATATTGAGTTTTTCTAAAAAGATCACAAACATTAATCATATTAAGACCAATTATAAATTGTTTGTAACAGTATAAATCTCCAAAAATGCCTGCGAGAACAATTCTCGCTAAAGCCATTTGCCTAATGGCATTCTAACTTCTAAAGTTGTTTAATTCAAAATATATCGTCCAATACTCCCACTAATTTAAACAAAATTTTTGATAGTCATACTATCTTATTTTGGGGACCATACATCTTCTCAAGATGTTTAATAATAAATAGTGGGTAGATGCCTTTGAAATTGGAACTCATGGTTGTAAAAAATAATACATATTGCAGTAAAGCAATATTTCAAATACTTCACAAGTACTGACTATTTCATCATCAATTTTATTGGAGGATATTATTTTAATAGAATTATCATCTCCATGACCTTTCATACATGAGAACAATTCTCAAATGTTAGCTAATATATTACTTTCAAGTATGCCACACAAAAAAGGGCATATTTAAAAATTTAAAATATGAAAGTAAATCAAGAAATCTATATTTCTGAAAAAAAAAATATTTAGAATCGCGAGTGAGTACCTTGGTTGTCAAGTTGTTACTCATACCTATTCTAAATAAACGTGATTAAATTGCATCCCATACGATTATAATCCCAAATAATTATACGGTTGTGAGACAATTATTTAACTGAATTATACTTTATACCCCTAGGTTGTCTAGGTTCAAGTATAAAATTAATTCTCCTTATACATCATCATATGCATAAATAAATTCTATTTTTTAGTACAAGTCTTCTGGTTGTCAGGTTGCTCCTTGTAAACAAGAGATAAATTTATTTTTGACAAACTCCTAACTTTTAGGATTTATCTCAATTGTTAGAGAATTTCTACCAGTATTCATGGATTAAGTTTTATACTCCCAAGTTGTCTAGGTAAAAGTATAAAATTAAATCCTTAATACATCAAATGTATACACCGGTTATTATCTTGAAAATAAAACTCCTGGTTGTCAGGCCGCTCTTTATAATCAAGAACATTAGAAAAAACTAATTTCTAAAATGATTGTGTTCAAAACACATTAATCAAATCTAAATTTAATATTTAATGGACTAACATTTAGCCTTATAGTACTGTCAAATCAAATTTGACCTTTATATATACACTTATATATATATAAAAAACAAACAAATGATATTTTGCATCTTATTTCTTTTATTGTGATTTTTTATCACAATAAAAATTAATATATAAATAAAATCAAACAAAATATTTGATTATAAATATAACTTTTATATTAAAAAATGATGATTTAATCATAATTAAATAATTAAAATAAATTAACTATTAATTTATTAGAAAACCATCTCAATGGAAATAACTGCATCGCATGCTTAAAAAAATTTTGAATTAATCCTATTAATTCACAAATTTAAAGAAAATATGAATAGAAATTTAAACACAAAAAGCCAAAGCTCTGATACCACTGAAGATTACCATGTTTATAACACGTAGCAGAAGTAATAAAGTAATCCTAAAGATCTATTTTGTGCTTAAACTTTAATCCAATAATAAACATATAGATCAGATCTTGATACCTTTAGACGCTTTAGTAAAAACTTTATTCTTCGATTGTACGAAGACTCTATGCATATCCACACCGAGACCAACATTTGCTGCCAATTCCTTGACCAATGGACATCTGATCCAAATTGAGAAACCTCTTGCAACTCTTTGCATACCATAAAATTCTTCTCCAAGAATTAGGCTCACATACATTTATATACGTAGAGGTAAAGGAATAAAACCCTTGTGTTTTATTCTCATCACCGTCACATTCCTCTACTCTTAACATACACATATATAGTATGAGATTTGTTACTAATTTAAATTTGAATCTCAATTCAAATTTAAATCATATCTTAAAATTCTAAATCTGAATTCTTCAAATTGATGAATCATATCATAACTCAATTTGAAATAGAATCGATTTGGATCTCATCCAAATTTATAATTTAAATTCAAAAATAGAATAACTAATTATTCTCAAATCTCATTTAATATTCTCAATTATCATATTATTATTATATTCTTGGTGCTAGCAAAGAATATAATAATATTTGATTTGAATTAATATATTTATTTATTTGATCAAATCAAAATAATAATTAAATAATTCTACAACAAAGATTAGAACACTCGTTAGTGTGTGACCCCATAGGTTCAATACTAAGCAGGTAGTAAATTAGTCATACTAAATTTACTAATCAAGGTTGGTGTCTAGCAACATCCTCAACAACCCGATAGTATGAAGTAATATATTTTTACTAAGAACCTTAAAAGAACCAAGTATAATTCCTTCCATCTTTCTAGCTCTTGGTTAACCCTTAGTGTATGGTTTAATTGTCAAACTCTAACTTGTTACCATTATTATAATGAACTGTAAATTACCTAAGAAACTCATTTGTTCATTCATTCAATCTCCTTGACCAAGGTTTTATTCATCTCAGTCATTATAATCATAGAGCTCAAACTCTTTACCAAGAGTTGACGGATTCCTTATTGACTAATCATTAATTCTACAAGTATTTAAATTATACCCAATATCCATTCAACTAGCACCCTAGGATATTAGGTGTCTGGAATCAAAGTATAATAAATACATTGTCAATTACTATGACAGTCGCAGGTCAAAGAAAACTCTCTTACTATGTTCATCTTGAGAATATCCTATTGACAAATATACGGTAATTATAACCATTAGAAATTTTCAAAGCGAGTCAGTTCAATGGTCATATCTCTATATGCAACATATATATAATTTAATAAATGAGATCTATTAATCTTTATCTAATGAAGACCATTATATATATATTGATCTTTTCGGATTATTAATGTCCTTTTTAATAATCCTATGACCAAGAATAATTTAGATTAAATTAAAAAAGATTTATCTCTCAATATTATGATCACTATCACAATGATAAATCTCTAAATTTAATCATGGACCTTATTATATTAACATTTTAATATAATAACAATAACAAATTATTTGATACATAATTGATTGGATTGTGGTCATACTACTTATTCCCAACATAAGGGTTATCGCGTTTTCGTGAACGAATGAGGGTAAATAAGTTATTTCACAAAGAAACAAGTAAAGGTAAAGGTCGAAACGAAAGAAAGTTGAGATTTTGGACATGGAATATAGACACTCTAACAGAAAAATCTATAGAGGTGATGGATATCATGACAAGGAGGAAGATTAATATCATGTGTCTACAAGAAATAAAATGGGTCGATGTGAAGATTCCATAGAGATTTTTTTTTGCTAGGCTCTTATGTCAACACACCCTCATTCACACCACCACCTCCGCCATTTCTTATATGCAATGTGTTGCGAATTGGGTTGATGATCTTGATAGAGCTCATTGCCTCACATGCTACCTTCATGTCTCTAAAAAAGAAGATATACTCTCCAATTCTCGGAAGATACGCATTGCGAATTGGCTACGTCTATACTTCTAATTGCAAAATTTGGTTAGTATTGCAAGATGAAGTTGGTGTGCCATTCCTACGACCCTAGTTTCAAAAATTCTAATCCCTTAGCGCTCCGGGGCGAGAGTGGAGGACACCTTACGCGCAAGCCGACTCTACGAAGTCAGAATTGAATAATTTTTTTGAATAAATTAGTGTTTAACAAAAACAATGATGCTGATTTTTTAATAAGACTATTTTTTAGAAAAATAAATAATTAATTTATCACTTATTTAAAAATGATTAAAAATTAATTTACCTTTTATTTTATGAGAGATGAAAGGTCAAGAATTAATTATTATTTTAGAATGATTATTATAATATTATACAATGTAAAAAATTTACAGAAAACAGAAAAGAATTAGGGACTAATATATATTGTAAAGAAAAATCTATTTATGTGGTCATAGTTCAAACTTAGAACATTTGTAGCGGTACAGCAATTATACATTGTATATTTCACAAAAAACAAATAACTTAGTACAGTCATAATTAACCTAAGTAATATGGGATTTTTTATTTTTATAAATTAAATAAATATAATAATTACTAAAATAAATAATTTTAAAAATATTTATCGAAATAAATACTTCTCTCTTATCTCGTTTACACCGTACACAAGATAATTTTGCATGTATCTCATTTACAGTGTAAACGAGATAAGACAAATGTATGTGATACGTGTTTATCTTGTTTACTGTGTAAACAAGATATATGTATTTTTTAAAAAAATTTAAAAATAGTAAAAAATATTAATAATATCAATAATTCAAATTTTTACCATGCAATTAGTATATAAAAAAGTTAGTAGAAGAGATTAAAATGGATATATTTGATCAATTTTAGTCCATTTTAAATGATAGGGATTTATACATTTATTTGAAAACTATTTGTAACTACCCATTCTTATTTATACGTGGTTTATTTAATGGGCAGTAACTACCTATTTCTAGTTACCCATTCCCATTTACACGTAATTTATTTAATAGACAGTAACTACTCATTACTATTTACACGTGATTTATTTAATTGGCAGTAATTCACCTATTTTTTTGTTTGTTGCACGGGAATACATGAGTCATTAAATAAATCACGTGTATTTAAATTATATTTTAAATTTTTAAACAATGGGTAGTTAGAAAAGAGGTAACCGTATCAATAGTGGGTAGTTAGTACCCATTAAATAAATCACGTGTAAATGATAATGGATAACTAGTAATAGGTAGTTACTGCCCATTAAATACATTAGGTGTAAATAGTAATGGGTAGTTACAAATGGTTTCCAAGTAAACGTGTTAATTCCTATCATTTAAAATGGACTAAAATTGATCAAATATATCCATTTTAATTTTTTTTACTAACTTTTTATGTACTAATTGCATGGCAAAATTTTGGATTATTGATATTATTAATATTTTTTATTATTTTTAAATTAAAAAAAATACATAAATCTCGTTTACAGTGTAAACGAGATAAATACATGTCGCATACATTTATCTTATCTCAACGAGATACATGCAAAATTATCTCATTCACAGTGTAAACAAGATAAGAAAGAGGTATTTATTTCGGTAAATATTTTTAAAATTATTTATTTTGGTAATTATTACATTTATTTAATTTATAAAAATAAAAAATCTAAGTATTATGGTATACAAAAAAATAAATACGTTAATGTTTTTTTTTTTTTAAAATATATATCATCATGTTTACTAAAATATTTTTATCATTAATTAATAAATGATAAAAGTATTGTTTTATTAGAGGTGTAAATTTAAATATTAATTATCAAATTTAAATAGAATTTATGCTTTTTTTTATAAATATATATAATGAAGGATGATTCACAAAAGTACTGTAATAAAAAAGACAACGTGACTATAATAGTAGTTGAACTCAGCAAGCATGACTTTGTAAAATATTTACAGCCATAAAAGATACTAATTTAACAAATTGATATACATTAATAAAAAGAGTAACCGATATTTAAAAAATATTTGAGCTCAATGGCATCCCATTACCTCAAAGTTGATTTAAAAAAAAAAAACAAACTTTCATCTCATCATCATGCATCCATTCATATTGGATTAATTGTTTAATATCAATAAATTTTATAACATAAATCTCACTACAAATAATAATAATAATAATAATAATAATAATAATAATAAATAAAGATCTATTCAATTTTTAATCCACTCGTCTTAATAAAAATATTTCTAATCTATTATCTAATAACAAATTATTTTTTTTTAGCCAAAGATAAAAAGACTCAGAATCCATAATCTTTTAGATGAGTATGGAAAAATTATACTATTTGAATTATAACTCATTAACCAATAACAAATTACTTTACATACAAAAAAAATTCATGTTTCATTCCGGATAAAATATATAAATAAATAAAGTTTACTCATATTCTTGTATTCTAATATTGGACTGAAATATTAGTTTTTGGTGGCCAACATCAAATTGTAAAAGACCTACAATTAACCCAACATAAAGCCCCATACCATACAGGACTAATCCAAGATCCGTGTAGTAACTCACTAACTCCCACACCTTTATCGTATTCACCCCATAACAATACTTACCAAACAAGGCTCAACGTCGCACTTGTTAGACCATCTTCAGGAAACTCATTTTAGTTTCTGTTTATGACCCACCTATCATAAAAAGTAATTCTATATCAGTTTTTGCATTATAAATAGTAAATAGAAACTCAAAGTATTTTTCTATTCTCCATTAGAAAGAACTAACTTTAGTCTCTGTTGTGGTCCCACTTAATTAATTAATTAAAATACTTAAAATTAATATAATTAATTTTTTTAATAATGTAATTTAAATTTTTAAATTTAAAAATAATTCACTATTAAAAGATATTAATATTAAATAAATTCATATATAACAATAATACACAATATATAATTCGGAGTTACACTAATTTGTAAAATTACTTAATACAAAGAAAAACATAATTAAGCTCTATAGTTGACGACAAGCATTGTGAAATTGCCATATGTGTTCAATAAAGTCCTCTTTCAATTGTCTATGCTGCTGCCTATTTCGAAGTTAGGCATTTCTTTAGAGAAAATGATAGTATGGTGCAAAATCTTCTTCTCCTAGCTGAGGTTGTGATAAGCCATTTTCGACATCATCATACTCTAAGCCTTGAGCAAAATTTCCTGCATAAGTGTCTCTTTCATCCTCAACAATCATATTATGCAATATAATATAAGCTCTCATTATGTTGGCAAGCTTCTTCTTTTTCCAAAAATGAGCTGGACCACGTATAATTGCAAAGCGTGCTTGCAACACTACGAATGCTCGCTCCACATCTTTTCTTTGCCCTTCTTGGTATTGTGCAAATAACTTGCGTTTATCCCCTTGTGGCTTTGAGATTGATTTGACAAATGTGACCCATTCAGGATAAATACCATCTGCTAAATAGTATCCCATAGTATAATTATTACCATTAATAGTATAATTTACCTCTGGAGCACGGTCATTTAGAATATCATCGAACAACTGGAGAATGATCTAACATGTTGATATCGTTATTTGAACCAGAAACTCTGGTGCACGAAATTGTGATCATCAATGGCGCCATCAACATGGTACGCTCAATTGCAATCTCAACTTTTTATCACAACTTCGCACAACTAACCAGCAAGTACACTGGGTCGTCCAAGTAATAAACCTTACGCGAGTAAGGGTCGATCCCACGGAGATTGTTGGTATGAAGCAAGCTATGGTCACCTTGTAAATCTCAGTCAGGCAGATTCAAATGGTTATGAGTGATATATGAATAAAGCATAAAGATAGAGATACTTATGTAATTCATTGGTGAGAATTTCAGATAAGCGAATGGAGATGCTTTGTCCCTTCCGTCTCTCTGCTTTCCTACTGTCTTCATCCAATCCTTCTTACTCCTTTCCATGGCAAGCTGTATGTTGGGCATCACCGTTGTCAGTGGCTACAATCCCGTCCTCTCAGTGAAAATGTTCAACGCACCCTGTCACGGCACGGCTAATCATCTGTCGATTCTCAATCAGGTTGGAATAGAATCTATTGATTCTTTTGCGTCTGTCACTAACGCCCAGCCTTCAGGAGTTTGAAGCTCGTCACAATCATTCAATCATTGAATCCTACTCAGAATACCACAGACAAGGTTTAGACCTTCCGGATTCTCTTGAATGCCGCCATAAATTCTAGCTTATACCACGAAGATTCCGATTAAGGGATCCAAGAGATATACATTCAAGCCTTGTTTGCTTGTAGAACGGAGGTGGTTGTCAGGCACTCGTTCATAAGTGAGAATGATGATGAGCGTCACATAATCATCACATTCATCATGTTCTTGGGTGCAAATGAATATCTTAGAACAAGAATAAGCTGAATTGAATAGAAGAACAATAGTAATTGCAATAATACTCGAGGTACAGCAGAGCTCCACACCTTAATCTATGGTGTGTAGAAACTCCATCGTTGAAAATACATTAGAACAAGGTCTAGGCATGGCCGTGTAGCCAGCCCCCAAAAGTGATCAAAAGATTCAAAGATCTAAAGATGATCTAAGATCCAAAGATGATCAAAAGATCGAAAATGATCAAAAGATGAGAATACAATAGCAAAAGGTCTTATATGTAGAGAACTAGTAGCCTAGGGTTTACAGAAATGAGTAAATGACATAAAAATCCACTTCCAGGCCTACTTGGTGTGTGCTTGGGCTGAGCATTGAAGCTTTCATGTGTAGAGACTTTTCTTGGAGTTAAACGTCAGCTTTTGTGCCAGTTTGGGCGTTTAACTCCCATTCTTGTGCCAGTTCCGGCGTTTAACGCCGGGCAGTTTTGAGCTGATTTGGAACGCCAGTTTGGAACATCAAATCTTGAGCAAAGTATGGACTATTATACATTGATGGAAAGCCCAGGATGTCTACTTTCCAACGCCATTGAGAGCGCGCCAATTGAGCTTATGTAGCTCTAGAAAATCTACTTCGAGTGCAGGAAGGTCAGAATCCAACAGCATCTGTAGTCCTTTTCAGTCTCTAAATCAGATTTTTGCTCAGGTCCCTCAATTTCAGCCAGAAAATACCTGAAATCACAGAAAAATACACAAACTCATAGTAAAGTCCAGAAAAGTGAATTTTAACTAAAAACTAATAAAAATATACTAAAATCTAACTAAAACATACTAAAAACATTCTAAAAACAATGCCAAAAAGCGTACAAATTATCCGCTCATCACAACACCAAACTTAAATTGTTGCTTGTCCTCAAGCAACTGAAAATCAAATAAGATAAAAAGAAGAGAATATGCAATGAACTCCAAAAACATCTATGAAGATCAGTATTAATTAGATGAGCGGGTCTTTTAGCTTTTTGCCTCTGAACAGTTTTGGCATCTCACTTTATCCTTTGAAATTCAGAATGATTGGCTTCTATAGGAACTCAGAATCCAGATAGTGTTATTGATTCTCCTAGTTAAGTATGATGATTCTTGAACACAGCTACTTTATGAGTCTTGGCCGTGGCCCAAAGCACTCTGTCTTCCAGTATTACCACCGGATACATACATGCCACAGACACATAATTGGGTGAACCTTTTCAGATTGTGACTCAGCTTTGCTAGAGTCCCCAATTAGAGGTGTCCAGGGTTCTTAAGCACACTTTTTTTTCCTTAGATCATAACTTTATTTCTTTCTTTTTCTTTTTCCTTTTCTTTTTTTTCATTTTTCTCTCTTTTTTCTTTTTTTTTTGTATTCACTGCTTTTTCTTGCTTCAAGAATCATTTTTATGATTTTTCAGATCCTCAGTAACATGTCTCCTTTTTCTTCATTCTTTCAAGAGCCAACATTCATGAACCACAAATTCAAAAGACATATGCACTGTTCAAGCATACATTCAGAAAACAAAAGTATTGCCACCACATCAAAATAATTAATCTGTTATAAAATTTAAAATTCATGCAATTCTTCTCTTTTTCAATTAAGAACATTTTTTATTTAAGAAAGGTGATGGATTCATAGGACATTCATAACTTTAAGGCATAGACACTAAGACACTAATGATCATAAGACACAAACATAGATAAACATAAGCATGAAAATTCGAAAAACAGGAAAATAAGGAACAAGGAGATTAAAGAACGAGTCCACCTTAGTGATGGCGGCTTGTTCTTCCTCTTGAAGATCTTATGGAGTGCTTGAGCTCCTCAATATCTCTTCCTTGCCTTTGTTGCTCCTCTCTCATGATTCTTTGATCTTCTCTAATTTCATGGAGGAGAATGGAATGTTCTTGGTGCTCCACCCTTAGTTGTCTCATGTTGGAACTCAATTCTCCTAGGGAGGTGTTGATTTGCTCCCAATAGTTTTGTGGAGGAAAGTGCATCCCTTGAGGTATCTCAGGGATTTCATGATGAGTGGGATCTCTTGTTTGCTCCATCCTTTTCTTAGTGATGGGCTTGTCCTCATCAATGGGGATGTCTCCCTCTATGTCAATTTCAACTGAATAACAGAGGTGACAAATGAGATGAGGAAAGGCTAACCTTGCCAAGGTAGAGGACTTGTCCGCCACCTTATAAAGTTCTTGGGCTATAACCTCATGAACTTCTACTTCCTCTCCAATCATGATGCTATGAATCATGATGGCCCGGTCTATAGTAACTTCGGACCGGTTGCTAGTGGGAATGATTGAGCGTTGGATAAACTCCAACCATCCCCTAGCCACGGGCTTGAGGTCATGCCTTCTTAGTTGAACCGGCTTCCCTCTTGAATCTCTCTTCCATTGGGTGCCCTCTTCACAGATGTCTATGAGGACTTGGTCCAACCTTTGATCAAAGTTGACCCTTCTAGTATAAGGGTGTTCATCTCCTTGCATCATGGGCAAGTTGAATGCCAACCTTACATTTTTCGGACTAAAATCTAAGTATTTCCCTCGAACCATTGTAAGCCAATTCTTTGGGTCCGGGTTCACACTTTGATCATGGTTCTTGGTGATCCATGCATTGGCATAGAACTCTTGAACCATTAAGATTCCGACTTGTTGAATGGGGTTGGTAAGAACTTCCCAACCTCTTCTTTGAATCTCATGTCGGATCTCCGGATATTCACTCTTGTTGAGTTTGAAAGGGACCTCGGGGATCACCTTCTTCAAGGCCACAACTTCATAGAAGTGGTCTTGATGCACCCTTGAGATGAATCTCTCCATCTCCCATGACTCGGAGGTGGAAGCTTTTGCCTTCCCTTTCCTCTTTCTAGAGGTTTCTCCAGCCTTGGATGCCATAAATGGTTATGGAAAAACAAAAAGCAATGCTCTTTCCACACCAAACTTAAAAGGTTTGCTTGTCCTCGAGCAAAAGAAGAAAGAAGAGAGTAGAAGAAGAAGAAATAGAGGAGATGGAGATGGCTTTTTGGTTCGGCCAAAGGGGGAGAAGTAGTGTTTAGGGTGTGTGAAAATGAAGGAGTGAAGATGGGTTTAAATAGTGGTGGAGAGAGGGGTAGGGTTCAGCTATGGGAGGGTGGATTTGGGAGGGAAAGTGGTTTGAATTTGAATGGTGAGGTAGGTGGGGTTTTATGAAGGATGGATGTGAGTGGTGAAGAGAAAGATGGGATTTGATAGGTGAGGGGTTTTTTGGGGAAGAGGTGTTGAGGTGATTGGTGAATGGGTGAAGAAGAGAGATGGTGGTGGGGTAGGTGGGGATCCTGTGGGGTCCACAGATCCTAAGGTGTCAAGGAAAAGTCATCCCTGCACCAAGTGGCAAGCAAAAATGCTCTTCATGCCAATTCTGGCGTTAAACGCCGGGCTGGTGCCCATTTCTGGCGTTTAACGCCAGCTTCTTGCCCTTTCCTGGCATTTAACGCCAGTCTGGTGCCCCTATCTGGCGTTAAACGCCCAGAATGGTGCCAGACTGGGCGATAAACGCCCATTTGCTGCCCTTACTGGCGTTTAAACGCCAGCAAGGTCTTCCTCCAGGGTGTGCTATTTTTCTTTCTGTTTTTCATTCTATTTTTGATTTTTCAATTGATTTTGTGACTTCTCATGATCATCAACCTACAGAAAATATAAAATAACAAAGGAAAATAGATTAAATATAACATTGGGTTGCCTCCCAACAAGTGCTTCTTTAATGTCAGTAGCTTGACAGAGGGCTCTCATGGAGCCTCACAGATACTCAGAGCAATGTTGGAACCTCCCAACACCAAACTTAGAGTTTGAATGTGGGGGTTCAACACCAAACTTAGAATTTGGTTGTGGCCTCCCAACACCAAACTTAGAGTTTGACTGTGGAGGCTCTGTTTGACTCTGTTCTGAGAGAAGCTCTTCATGCTTCCTCTCCATGATGATAGAGGGGTATCCTTGAGTCTTAAACACAAAAGATTCTTCATTCATTTGAATGATCAATTCTCCTCTGTCCACATCAATCACAGCCTTTGCTGTGGCTAGGAAGGGTCTGCCAAGGATGATGGATTCATCCATGCACTTCCCAGTCTCTAGGACTATGAAATCAGCAGGGATGTAATGGTCTTCAATCTTTACCAAAATATCCTCTACAAGTCCATAAGCTTATTTTCTTGAATTGTCTGCCATCTCTAGTGAGATTCTTGCAGCTTGCACCTCAAAGATCCCTAGCTTCTCCATTACAGAGAGAGGCATTAGGTTTACACTTGACCCTAGGTCACACAAGGCCTTCTTGAAGGTCATGGTGCCTATGGTACAAGGTATTGAAAACTTCCCAAGATCCTGTCTCTTTTGAGGTAATCTCTGCTTAGACAAGTCATCCAGTTCTTTGGTGAGCAAAGGAGGTTCGTTCCCCCAAGTCTCATTACCAAATAACTTGTCATTTAGCTTCATGATTGCTCCAAGGTACTTGGCAACTTGCTCTTCAGTGACATACTCATCCTCTTCAGAGGAAGAATACTCATCAGAGCTCGTGAAAGGCAGAAGTAAATCTAATGGAATCTCTATGGTCTCAATGTGAGCCTCAGATTCCCATGGTTCCTCATTAGGGAACTCATTGGAGGCCAGTGGACGTCCATTGAGGTCTTCCTCAGTGGCGTTCACTGCCTCTCCCTCCTCTCCTAGTTCAGCCATGTGGGTCATGTTAATGGCCTTGCATTCTCCTTTAGGATTCTCTTTTGTATTGCTTGGAAGAGTACTAGGAGGGAGTTCAGTAATTTTCTTGCTCAGCTGTCCCACTTGTGCCTCCAAGTTTCTAATAGAGGACCTTGTTTCAATCATGAAACTTTGAGTGGTTTTGATTAGATCAGAGACCATGGTTGCTAAGTCAGAGTGGCTCTGCTTAAAATTCTCTGTCTGTTGCTGAGAAGATGATGGAAAAGGCTTGCCATTGCTAAACCTGTTTCTTCCATCATTATTGTTGTTGAAACCTTGTTGAGGTCTCTGTTGATCCTTCCATGAGAGATTTGGATGATTTCTCCATGAAGAATTATAGATGTTTCCATAGGGTTCTCCCATGTAATTCACCTCTTCCATTGAAGGATTCTCAGGATCATAAGCTTCTTCTTCAGATGAAGCATCCTTAGTACTGCCTGGTGTAGCTTGCATTCCAGACAGACTTTGAGGAATCATATTGACTTGCTGAGTCAATATTTTATTCTGAGCCAATATGGCATTCAAAGTGTCAATCTCAAGAACTCCTCTCTTTTGATTTGTCCCATTGTTCACAGGATTCCTTTCAGAAGTGTACATGAATTGGTTATTTGCAACCATTTCAATTAGTTCTTGAGCTTCTGCAGGCATCTTCTTCAGATGAAGAGATCCTCCAGCAGAGCTATCCAAAGACATCTTGGACAGTTCAGATAGACCATCATAGAAAATACCTATGATGCTCCATTCAGAAAGCATGTCAGAAGGACACTTTCTGATCAATTGTTTGTATCTTTCCCAAGCTTCATAGAGGGATTCTCCTTCCTTCTGTCTGAAGGTTTGGACTTCCACTCTAAGCTTACTCAATTTTTGAGGTGGAAAGAACTTTGCCAAGAAGGCATTGACTAGATTTTCCCAAGAGTTCAGACTTTCTTTAGGTTGTGAGTCCAACCATATTCTAGCTCTGTCTCTTACAGCAAAAGGGAATAGCATAAGTCAGTAGACCTCAGGGTCAATCCCATTAGTCTTGACAGTGTCACAGATTTGTAAGAATTCAGCTAAAAACTGATGAGGATCTTCCAATGGAAGTCCATGGAACTTGCAATTCTGTTGCATTAGAGAAACTAATTGAGGCTTAAGCTCAAAGTTATTTGCTCCAATGGCAGGGATAGAGATGCTTCTCTCATAGAAGTCGGGAGTAGGTGCAGTAAAGTCACCCAGCACTTTCCTTGCATTGTTGGCATTGTTGTTGTTTTCGGCTGCCATGGGTTCTTCTTCTTTGAAGATTTCTGTTAGGTCCTCTACAGAAAGTTGTGCCTTAGCTTCTCTTAGCTTTCGCTTCAAGGTCCTTTCAGGTTCAGGGTCAGCCTCAACAAGAATGCTTTTGTCTTTGCTCCTGCTCATATGAAAGAGAAGAGAACAAGAAAATATGGAATCCTCTATGTCACAGTATAGAGATTCCTTGAGGTGTCAGAGGAAAAGAAAAATAGAAGGAAGAAGTAGAAGAATTCGAACCTATCAAGAGAGATGGAGTTCGAATTGTTCATTGAGGAATAGTGTTAGTCCATAAATAGAAGGATGTGAGAAGAGGGGAAGAAATTTTCGAAAATTAAGTAAAAGATTTTAAAAACATTTTGAAAAATACTAATTGATTTATGAAAACTAAGAGTGGAAAAGAAATCAAGTGATTTTTGAAAAAGATTTTGAAATTAGAAATCAAAAAGATATGATTGAAAACTATTTTGAAAAAGATGTGATTAAAAAGATATGATTGAAAAACAATTTAAAAAGATTTGATTTTAAAAAATGACTTGGCTAACAAGAAAAGATATGATTCAAACATTAAACCTTTCTCAACAGAAAAGGCAACATACTTGAAATGTTGAATCAAATCATTAATTGTTAGCAAGTATCTTTGAAAATGAAAAGAAATTGATTTTGAAAAAGATTTGATTGAAAAGATTTGATTTGAAAAAGATTTGATTTTGAAAAGATTTTGAAAACTTGAAAAAAATTTGAATTGAAAACAGAATCTTCCCTCTTGTGCCATCCTGGCGTTAAACGCCCAGAATGGTGCACATTCTGGCGTTTAACGCCCAAAGCACTACCCTTTTGGGCGTTAAACGCCCAGCCAGGCACCCTAGCTGGCGTTTAAACGCCTGTTTGCCTTTCTCACGCCCAACTTTTTCTGTGTAATTCCTCTGCTGTATGTTCTGAATCTTCAATTCTCTATATTGTTGACTTGAAAATACACAAAGTAAAAATATTTTTTAGATTTTTAATAATGAGGAATAATCAAAAAGCAACTAAAATCAAATAACAATGCATGCAAGACACCAAACTTAGTAGTTTGTATACTACTGACACTAACAAAATGAGAATGCATATGAAAAACAACAAAATACTCAAGTTAAGAGAATTCAAAGATCAGAGCAAGGAAATCATCAAGAACATCCTGAAGATCACTTAAGACACATGAATGAATGCAAGAAGAACAGAAACATGCAATTGACACCAAACTTAACATGAGTAGACTCAACAAGAAACATAAAAAATTTTTGGTTTTTATGATTTTGTAATTTTTTTGGATTTTTCGAAAATTAAGTGGAAAAGAAAATAAAGATATCAAAATTCTTAATGAGAATTCCAGGAATCATGCAATGTTAGTCTAAAGCTTTAGTCTAAAGGAATTAGACATGGCTAGCCAAGCTTCAGCAGGACATTGCATTCAAGAGCTAAATTGATGAGAATCAATCAGCTTTGGTGATGATAAGAATATCACCTTGAAACACTAGAATTCATTCTTAAGAACTTTGAAGAAAAATGCCTAATCTAAGCAACAAGATGAACCGTCAGTTGTCCAAATTCAAACAATCCCCGGCAACGGCGCCAAAAACTTGGTGCACGAAATTGTGATCATCAATGGCGCCATCAACATGGTACGCTCAATTGCAATCTCAACTTTTTATCACAACTTCGCACAACTAACCAGCAAGTGCACTGGGTCGTCCAAGTAATAAACCTTACGCGAGTAAGGGTCGATCCCACGGAGATTGTTGGTATGAAGCAAGCTATGGTCACCTTGTAAATCTCAGTCAGGCAGATTCAAATGGTTATGAGTGATATATGAATAAAGCATAAAGATAGAGATACTTATGTAATTCATTGGTGAGAATTTCAGATAAGCGAATGGAGATGCTTTGTCCCTTCCGTCTCTCTGCTTTCCTACTGTCTTCATCCAATCCTTCTTACTCCTTTCCATGGCAAGCTGTATGTTGGGCATCACCGTTGTCAGTGGCTACAATCCCGTCCTCTCAATGAAAATGTTCAACGCACCCTGTCACGGCACGACTAATCATCTGTCGGTTCTCAATTAGGTTGGAATAGAATCCATTGATTCTTTTGCGTCTGTCACTAACGCCCAGCCTTCAGGAGTTTGAAGCTCGTCACAGTCATTCAATCATTGAATCCTACTCAGAATACCACAGACAAGGTTTAGACCTTCTGGATTCTCTTGAATGCCGCCATCAATTCTAGCTTATACCACGAAGATTCCGATTAAGGGATCCAAGAGATATACATTCAAGCCTTGTTTGCTTGTAGAACGGAGGTGGTTGTCAGGCACTCGTTCATAAGTGAGAATGATGATGAGCGTCACATAATCATCACATTCATCATGTTCTTGGGTGCAAATGAATATCTTAGAACAAGAATAAGCTGAATTGAATAGAAGAACAATAGTAATTGCATTAATACTCGAGGTACAGCAGAGCTCCACACCTTAATCTATGGTGTGTAGAAACTCCACCGTTGAAAATACATAAGAACAAGGTCTAGGCATGGCCGTGTGGCCAGCCCCCAAAAGTGATCAAAAGATTCAAAGATCTAAAGATGATCTAAGATCCAAAGATGATCAAAAGATCGAAAATGATCAAAAGATGATAATACAATAGCAAAAGGTCCTATATGTAGAGAACTAGTAGCCTAGGGTTTACAGAAATGAGTAAATGACATAAAAATCCACTTCCGGGCCCACTTGGTGTGTGCTTGGACTGAGCATTGAAGCTTTCATGTGTAGAGACTTTTCTTGGAGTTAAACGCCAGCTTTTGTGCCAGTTTGGGCGTTTAACTCCCATTCTTGTGCCAGTTCCGGCGTTTAACGCCGGGCAGTTTTGAGCTAATTTGGAACGCCAGTTTGGGCCATTAAATCTTGAGCAAAGTATGAACTATTATATATTTCTGGAAAGCCCAGGATGTCTACTTTTCAACGCCGTTGAGAGCGCGCCAATTGGGCTTCTGTAGCTCCAGAAAATTCACTTCGAGTGCAGGGAGGTCAGAATCCAATAGCATCTGCAGTCCTTTTCAGTCTCTGAATCAGATTTTTGCTCAGTTCCCTCAATTTCAGCCAGAAAATACCTGAAATCACAGAAAAACACACAAACTCATAGTAAAGTCCAGAAAAGTGAATTTTAACTAAAAACTAATAAAAATATACTAAAATCTAACTAAAACATACTAAAAACATTCTAAAAACAATGCCAAAAAGTGTACAAATTATCCGCTCATCAAACTCCAAAGAACACATGCCATATCCAAAGGTCTGAAGATGCTACAACCTCAAGTACTATGGTTGTAACCCCACGATAACCACTCATGTACATACCTTTCCACGCCTTCGGACAATTTTTCCATTGCCAATGCATGCAGTCAATGCTACCCGACATGCTAGGGAAGCCACGACCCTCCGCCATTTGTAGCAGGCGTTGTACGTCATTTGGATTGGGTTTTCGCAAGTATTCATCCTCGAACACCGAAATGACACCTTCAACAAATTTTTCCAAGCATTCAATTGTAGTGCTCTCGCCTATGCGCACATAATCATCAACAGCATCAGCTGATATGCCATATGCTAACATCCGTATCGCAGCGATACATTTCTGGAGTGGCGACAAGCCTCTTCTTCCAGTTGCATCAACCCTCTGTTGGAAATACGGATAGACATTTGAGAGAGCATCTACTATCCGAAGGAACACATGTCTTCTCATTCGAAATCTCCGTCGGAAAATGTCAGCATTATACACCGATTCATCTACAAAGTATTCTTGGAAAAGGCGATGATGTCCTGCTTCTCGATCTCTGTTGATCCATCTACGAGTAATTGGGATAGAACTTCTATCGATATCTTCTTCTTCTGAATCTTCGAGTAAACACTCATCGAACCAATTATCTATGAGTGTGTTATCTTGCCGTCTTCTTTTGCCATACAAAGCCTCATTAAACATATCATCAAAATTTCTAGCCATATTTAGAAATATATTTTTAGTTCTCTTCCGAGGTGAGAAACAAGAGTTGAAGTAGAGTTGCGGAGTCATTGATAGTTGATATTTATAAGTGTGTCTGCAATAAGTACCTTAACGGCTAGTTTTGCAACGGCTACTTAACGGCTAGTTTTGCAACGGTCACTTTCATGAACAATAAGGGCACAATAATATTGACTAATTTAAAAACTTACATCAGAAATAAATAAAACAAACTACATCACATACCAGTAATACGCAATAAAAATAATAACATACTACATAACTCTACGAATACAAGGAACCATTAAGTAAACCACTTGACGATTATTTTCTCACATGCAATCTCATGAAGAGCTTGTCATTTTTCACTCATTGAAAACGTGTCAGCATTAAGTATTTGCATATCCATCTCCCTTTCCCTTTCCTTGGCCATCCTTTCCATTTCCCTTTCTTTTGTTTTTATCTCAATTTCTTTAATATACCTCTAAGTTTGTAATTCTTGTTCTTTCATTGCCGCCTGAGCTTGTAATTCTTGTTCTTTCATTGCCGCTTGAGCTTGTAATTCATTCTCTTTGATAGCCATAATCTTTGCTCTATGTTCCTTCTCCTCTTCTCTTTCTTTTCCCTATCCATTAGTTTCTTTTCTCTAACATTCTCAATATCTTCCATGAAAGACAATTTTTTAACAACCGATTATTTTCTTTAGCTAAAATCTTCAGACATTTGTGCTTTTCCCTTACCTTTTCGCTTGCTCTTCTTTGATCCTTGTGGGCGAACGGGAGAGTCCACATCAGGCTCGTTAGCCAACGGTGTTTCTGGGTTTGATGAGGATGAGTATGCTCCAGTTGCACTAACCTTGGTTCTCTTTGAGCTGCCACTCTGTGTAGGTAGTTGGCTCCTCCATTTTTGCTCTAACCGAAGCATGTTCCAATGCCTCTCAAAAGTGAATTTTTGACCATAATTTGTGGAATAAAGTTTATAAGCCAACTCCTTTATATCATCAGCGTTCGAACCACTCTTTATGTTTCGACTAGCTTGATCGTAGCAACCAGCAAATTGTGCAACAGCCTTGTTAATCTTATACCATCATTTCTTACATGCAACTACCCCCTTGTCATATCGGAGCAATATTCTACACAGTAGCTATGAATTCGACTCCAAAATGTTTCCTTCTTTTGATCGGTACCAACTACAGGATCAGTTGAAACATTTAACCATGCACTGATCAACATCTCATCCTCTTTCCAATGTCAGTGTTGAATACTATCTTGCCTCCAATCTTCAATATCATCATCATTGAGGTCGATAGCATCTAATCCAAGAGGGTTGGCAAAATCTGAATATTACGAATTTGGACTAGATTGTATAGGAGTTTGAGAGGATGGGTTAGAAAAGCCACAAACACCAGATGAGTTATGTCTTGATGCACTGAATTGAGTTGGAAACGGCAAAGAAGTTGGAGTAACATTTCCGATAGAGGGGTTAAATATAGATGAAAATAGAAAATGTGGTGTTTGTGAATTTTGATTTTGTGGTTGGAATATAGGAAATTGATTATTATAAGGAGCTTGAAAATTGAAATTAGACAAATTTTGTGGATTTGGATTTTGAAATGTATTCGGTAGTGTGAAGTTTTGATTTGGGACTTGAGAGTTTGAGGTTTGAGATTGTTGGGTATTTGGAATTTGAGAAAAGTTTTGTAAGTAATTGAAGAAAGAGTTGAGTTGGTTTGGATCCATTTTTCCAAACAAAAAACAATATCAGCAGAACTTTGATTTCGTAAACTTGGAAGAAGATGAAGAAGAGTAGTAGAAAGTGTGAGAATAGAAATGTATGTAAGTGGTATATATAGAGTAATAAAATATTAATTTATTAATAATAACGGTAACATAGTAACGGTTAATTTTCAACGGCTAATTTTGCAACGGCTAATTAAATATAATAATATAAATCATTAATTAAATAAAAATTTAATTATTTAATCTAATTAATTATTTTAATTATTAATTAAATAAAAATATAATTATTTAATATAAATAATTATTATAATTATTACTAAATTAATTATTATTTAATTATTTAATATAATTAATTAAAATTTTATATAATTATTTATTTAAATAATAATTTGCCATTTGGCAAGTTATTATTGGCTTCTCAAAGTTCCTGTTTAGAGGGCCTAGTTCCTCTAGAAATTCGTGTGAAGACCTTCTTTCCTTTTGCTCCAACGGCTAGGACCTTCCGACTCAACTAACTACGGAATACGTGTCTAGTTTTCATTACCTAAAATAAAATCTCTATAAATCTGTATCAATTTAGCTCTGTACCGTATAATTGACCAAAATTGTATATATATTTAACAACAAACAAGGTTCAACTTCCTTATTTTAATTTTCATTAAAGTTTTGTGGCTATTTTTTATTTTAAAGATATATTTTAATAGTATAATAATAATTTTTTTAAGCTTTTAATATTTTCAATAACTTTAAGTAAAATGTTTTTTTATGTTGCTCTTAAAATGTATTTTTAGAATATATATTAACAAGATTCAAAAAAATAATTGAGGTATTTGTATTATTTTTTGCTTTTTGTTCTCCCATCACATTTTTTAGCCAAATGTTTCACCCACATATCTTATGTTAATAAAAAATATTAGTTTTTCAATTATGGTTTACTTTCTCCATATTAGCATTCCCCGAATACTGATTTGGTCCATAAAAAAAGTATAATATTTTTTAATAATAATTAAAAAATAGTTATTTTAAATCATAAATTATGACTATTTTTTAAAATTTAAAAAGCATACTAAAGTTAATCTTCGAGTTTAAATTATGTTATATCACGGTAAATTGGGCAATTAAATAAATAAAGTATTCATATAAATCTAAACCATTTATACGAATGTAAAAAAATATATGGTCAAAATTTATTCGTATAACAAGGAATGAAAGACTCCGTGTTCTTTGAAAAATGACATGCTATTATTAGAGGTAATAAATAATAAATAAAGTAACATTCATTAAAAATATGTACAGTCTATTTAAAAAAAAAAAAAACATTAACCTGATCATTAAACATAATAAAGTAAACTGTTAACAATAAGTGTTGAGCAGGATCATGAGGTGAATTCACCATTTGATAATAAGAAAAATTCAAGAAACGCATTAAATTTGTTCCGTTCATATAAAATGAAATCTAAGGCTCTCGAGAAAAGAGCAACATATATATCTACTGAAGCAACAGACAAAAAAAAGAAGAAAAGTTTGTATGCTGAAACAACTCGTGCTAGCATCTAATAATAAATAATAAATAAGAAAAGAATGAATATTGCTATGCTTTCTTCTGCAAATTGTTTGTTTCAATCAACTCTTTAAGATCCTTAAGGATGGTAGGCTTTGATCGAACATCACGCTGATTTGTCAAAGTTGCAACAAAGTCTTTAGGGACAAAGCATAGTTCCTCAGAATAAAGCTTCTCTTGAACAGAGGGAGAAGTAACAAGAGCACATAGATCTTCACTTGGAGGAGCAACCTCATCTTCTTTCTGCAACCATTATTATTATAGTAAAATATGAGAAGCAGAAATGTTTGAACAAACTCAATTAAAACTTATAAAAAAGCAAGAGTGTTGGATACACACAAGTGCTCAGTTCATTATTTCTAATCGCACTTCTCATGAAGTAAATTGCTAAAATTATTATTTTTAATTGGTGGACCACTTCTCTAATATATAGTTCAGAAAAGAATATTAAAAACCCTCTTGCAATTACCCAAAATAAATAATAGAAAAGAGGCAGTTACATGTTAAACAGTTAGATAAGTAGCTCATTTTTATTTTTTATTTCTCTAAATTTATAATTCTTGTTCCTAAAGTTTCTCTTGTTGTGTTGACCAAATCCTCCCATTCAAATAACTGTTTCCTTAAAATTCTCTTTTACTTTCTCTCTCTTTGTATGTCTATCTCATATAACTAACCATATTAATGCAATAATAACATGTATTTATTCTTGAGGAGCAATGTCGAGTTCATGTAGAATTAATCTTCGGTAATTCTACTTTGTTTAAAAAATAAAACATTTTAAATTCAAACAGAAATTATTATGGACAAGTGAGGGACAAGCAAAAGATTCTAAACCATTAATATCTAATATGTAATTAATCATTGATTTCAAATAACTTTAAACATTAGAGGTGATAAAAGAAATTCATGAGTAAATAACATACAAATAATTTCTCCAAAAATAATATTTGGGATACTCACAATTAAGCCAACCTTAAACAATGAAGAAAAGGAACAACAAAAATTAAGGCAGCACTGTAGAAGAGTACATAAAGTTGCAACATTAAATCTAGAACTTAATTCTAAACAAAATATTTCTTCGGCCTAATTCTTAATTATAAGAATTATCTAAACAAAAAATTCAAAAAAAAAAATATATTAAAAAATATATAAACGTTATTCTCATCCTCAAACCATCGTAATATTACAGTCATCCAAAAAAACACTACTATGGATGCATGTAACAAATAATAATAATAATAATAATAATAATAATAATAATAATAGAAGCAGTTACCTGAATTGTGTTCATTAGTTGAAGCATACCAACTTGAGTTTGAAGGTACTTCACATATCTAGAAGCTGCATGGAGCATCTCAGCTGTGTTCATCTTTGGTCCACCAGGAACCAACTTTCCAAGCTCTTGTGTCTTCTCTGTGATCTTCCTTCTTCTCTCCCTTGCCGCTATACTCTGTGCAGAAATAGTTCTCTCACTGTCCTTCTTCTCACTCTCATTATTAATTCCCACACAAAAACCATTGCGTACAACTTCAGGAACCATGAAGTCTGATGAAGGTACTGCTACTGCTGCAGGTAATAGTAATTCTTCTGCTAATGCTGCTTCTTCTGATGGTAATAAGGAAGATGAATTCAGTATAAACCCATCAAATAGACTGGGCGATGCAAACTCCTTGAGTGGAGGAGGGAGTTGGAGTTCTTCATCCTCATGAAAGTACTTTTGGCGTTTGGGACATGAAAGAAGGGTATTAACATTAGAATATTCGGTCTGAAATAGATCATTGGGTGAGATAAAGGAGTTATGAGAAGAAGTGCAATCAGGACCATGTTGATGAGAAGACAAAAATTCATTATTAAGGTCAAAATAAGGGTCAAAGAAAAAGTTGTTAGGAAACAAGCCTTCCTGGTTGTGTTGGTGGTAATAATGGTCAGGTGTAAGTTCTTCTGGTGTAGTTAGTTCATGAAAATTGGTGGTAAAATTTTCTGATATTAATGAATTTTGAAGTGCATCTCCATTCAAGTACGTACTCAGTGCCATTGAAAATAGTAATAGAAAAACAGAAGTTAAAACCTGAAATGATAGTAAAGTTGAATTAGTGTAATGGAATAGTAAAATAGAAAATTAGTGTAGCATTTAATTAACTACTCTCCTCTACTATGTACATGAGAATGTCCAAGTTAATGATTAAGCTAAAGTTCAAATAAATACATGCTACTAAGTGAAAATAAAAATCTTTCTGTATAAAGATAAAAAATGACAAAAGAATCTTAGTTTGAAAGCTACAAAATCTTTTAACGTACCTTTTCTTGACTTGGAAAGCTACAGAATCTTTGAAGAGAAAGAGAGAGAAAAGAGAGTAATAAGACTATAGAAGACTTATACGAGCAGTACAGTAGAGCTGTATGTAAAAATGATAGTTACATGTAAATACATAAACTGACTCTTATGCTCCTTCCTAGTGTGCTACTTTGTGGGTTCAGATTTTCTAGGAGAAGTTACAAAGGCAGTTACATTTCTATTTTTTTATTTTATGATTTTTTTTCATCACTTACTATGCTATTAATCATTCAGATAATTATAACATATATTGTTTATGTATGTTATCTATTAATTTCTTTTGCCATCAAAATATTAAGTTTGATATCAAAATTATTTGTTAAAAATTGAAAATAAATTTTATATGGATTATTTTTATAAATTATTATATACCATCACTTAAATGAAAGAATAAATTAACAAACATTATTAATAATGTATCACTAAATTATATTAAAGACAACGATAATAAAAAATACTAATAAAAGTTTTAATATTTAAAATATATCTTTTATTATATATATCTATATAAAAAACTATTTGTTAAAAAATATTGGTTAACTATCTTAGCTAAACTAATTACATGTTTATTATAATTATACTTATTTAACTAATAAATAAAAAGGTAGACTAATAAGCACCATAAGTGCATGATAATATAATAATATTTTATTAATATTTTTTTTTAAATTCTGTTCCACTTATTTTTTTTTAGAATTTTCAGTATGTTTTCTAATAGTTAGGTGCCAAATATGTAATTTAACGATTTATCATAGTTTTTTTTGCTTGTTTATGTTGAGTTTAAACAATATATAATTATCAAAAAAATTATTTGTATAACTTATTATTCATAATTAATTTATCGTATATTTTGAAAATACCTTTAATTCATATTTTAAAAATAATTGTACTAAATATAATATAAAATATTTACTTCAAAAAATAGGTACTAATGTTTCATAATTATTATTATTTGTAGTCAAGATAAATAGGTACTAATGTTTCATAATTGTACTAATAGTAAAATTTGAAGATAAATTTTATTCAAGAAGAAGGTATTGTAATATTGCCGTGATAGGATAAAATAAATTAAAGATGTGTACTAAAGATAGAGTACTGTGAGTATTTTATTATATATGATTGAATACTTTTAACTTATTTTATGATGAATGTATAATATAATATTTATATTAAATTGTAAGTAATAAACAACAAGATTTTCATATAAGGATTAAAAAACAAATTTTGTCCGTCATTCATGTTAAAAAATTCATCACGTTCATAATAATAAGATAATGATGTATAAATAATTTTTTCAAAATATACATTGACACATGATTCTAATCACTAAATAATGAGCAAAGAACAAAATTCAACCACTACTATATTCAAATAAAAATTTTTAACCTAAACAAAATCATGTAAAGTTATACACCTGCTAAAATATAAGAGTACACAGTTAAACTGAAAAAAAAAAAAAGGTGGTGCTCTGAAGGCGATTGCAGAAATAAATCAATTCAGGCTGCGCGGGAAAACTGTGTATGTAGGAGAAGCCAAGTTTCGAAGGAATTTTCAGGTGGGGAACCGACGGGTGAATGTGGATACTGGACGAGACTTGGAAAGAAAGCCAGAGAATGCTGTTACTGATAACGGGGCTCAGCGAGAACTGGAGAGGGAGCCCGAGCACATGCTTACTGCTAAGGAGCCGGTGATCAATCCTGGGTTAGGAGACCCGCGTGTAGTTGGCCGAACGCTACTCAAGCAGGGCAAGGGGTGCTCGAAAAGGGTGGAAGTTCCCATTGTGGCGGACAATATGAACTGGTTGGTAAGGAGCTTAGTAGGATGCACGCTGAAACCTATAGACCTCCATTTGTTGAAGAGAGTTATCCAAGCAAATCTGCATCATGTGGAGACTGTTAGGGAGATCGGAGAAACTAAAGTCTTGGTGTAGAATATGCTGATGAGGCTTATAATTTTAAGATGGATACTCTGTTGCAAGTCCTTCATCGGGTCAGGCGTTGGGAAGAGACAGAACGCTGTGTGTCTCGCAGGGTGTGGTTGGAGTGTCACGGAGTGCCTCTGCATGTCTGGTCACCAGAAACATTTAAAGCAATAGGAGGTTTATGGGGCAATGTTCTTCATTGTCTTATCCAAACAGGAGAAGGGGCTTCCTTCCGGGTGGGTAGGATTGAAGTTGAAACAGAGAAGTTTGATACGATTAGCGACTGGGTACAACTTGCTGTTGGGGAAAATGAATTTACGATAATTGTGAAAGAGGTGGGGTTGGGGAATGATGGAACGGCGATCTTGGAGGAGGAAGGGCGGGTCCAGGAGGGGCATAACGTGGCCGGTTCTTGTGTTCATAATATGAAGATGACAAAGGTGCAGTGGGATCCGGCGGCGGATCTGATAATCGGGAATGCCCAGGGGGGTGATTGTGGGGAGGACAGAATAGTAATTCCGGAGGTGATATTCAATGATGTGAACGTTGAGTTTTTGAATTTCAAACATCAAGCATATGCAACAGATTCGGTGAGTCGTACCCAGAATCTTGATCAGGCGGTTATGAAGGGATATGGTTGTGAAGAGGTGGATTCTGACAGAACGGTTACAGAGGATTTTGGTGCAGGGAGAGAAAGGGATATTGGCTATCCTAATATACAAAGTGGGCCTTTAAGTTTGGGCCAGTCACCCTTTTACCGGGTATGTTCATGCAGGAAGGAGTGTGAGCTGGGCCTAGCACAATTAAGCCCAAAAACAAATCAGATTAGGAGAGGGCCACGGGGCTTGGAGAGTGTGCAGTTTGGGAGGGAGAATGAGGGTGGGCCTGATTTTGATGGGCAAGGGTTGGACCGGGATGCTGAAAACCTAACCCAGGAGGATTCGGGTCGGGCAGAGGGGAACCAACTTCAGATTGTCTCCCCTGCTGTGTTGGCGGCGGCGAACCTTGACTCTCCTGTGGCGTTAGTGGCACCTGACCGGGTGGGCGTGGGGGTGGTAGATGGCGAGGCCAGGCCGCTCCCGCTGTGCCAGTTACCGGCCAGCTCTTTGGATGGTGCGAGGTTGGACCTGGCCGGCTCTCTGGACGTCGCGACTTCGGATCTGGGTTCGGTGCAGGTTGTGAGAGGGGATGTGGCTGGTGGCTACGGGATGGAAACGAGGGAGGGGTTGCGGTTTGGCAAGGGAGGCATGGTACAGGGGACAAGGGAGGTAGAAGGGGATTTCGCGGACACGGACGGTGCTGCTGATGGGGCTGAACGGCTGCACCTGGTCCGGCTGGGCGAGAAGGAGACGCCATTGGGGGCAAACCGAAGAGTAGGGGAGGGCATGCAAGAAGCGCTGGCTGAGGTTGAAGACACCTTAGAGGTTGAAGCTGATTCTGGAACAGGTGGAGGGCGGAACATAAAAGGAGCTGAAGTTAGAATTTCCAAGGAAGCACAGGTTAAGGAAAATCAAGTAACATGGGCACTGGCAGTGGAATCTGGTGCGGTGTTGTACGATGAAGACGTGGATATTATGAGTATTTTACAGGCTCAGAATGAAAAAATAGCAGAGAAGCGCAAGCTGGCAAAAAGGAAAGAAAAGGCAAGACGGAGTCGGCCTAAGAATAAAATTAAGGTGAGTAGTACTTTGATTAAATGATTGTGAGCTGTTGGAATGTTAGGGGGTTGAGGGGAGACGGAAAGTTGAGTATGGTAAAAATGTTGAAGACAAAATATAATGTGAACATGTTAGGATTGCTTGAAACAAAAAGGGAGATTATTTCGAAATATGATGTTGCTAGGATTTGGGGTACTAGTTCTGTGGGTTGGGAGTTTGTGGAGTCTGTTGGGGCAGCTGGGGGGCTGTTGTTGATGTGGGATGACATGATATTTAAGAGAAGTAACTGTTATAAAGGTGAGAGGTGGGTGTGCATTGAAGGTTTAGCAACAAAGAATAATTTTCAGTGTGCTGTTTGCTTGGTGTATGGGGCACATGGAAGGGAGGAAAAGAGGGTGGTGTGGAAGGAGTTGAGTTATGTTGCAGGCTTGTGTCAGGTTCCATTCTGTTTGTTGGGGGACTTTAATGAGATTTTGCAAATTGAGGATCGCAAAGGGGCGACAAGTTTGCCGGTTTCTGCGGAAGAGTTTAAGAGTTGGGTTCAAGACATGGAGCTAGTGGATCTACCCCTTAATGATAGGAAGTTCACATGGTTCAGGGGTCAATCTTGTAGCAAAATTGATAGGGTGTTGGTTACTATTGAATGGGTGGAGGAGTTTCCTGACATTAGGCTGAAGGGTGGTCCACGGGGATTGTCAGATCACTGCCCGTTGATTATGGAGACTACAAGAGCAAGCGGGGACCCTAGACTGTTCAGGAGTCTGGATTCCTGGTTTACCCATGAGGGTTTTCTAAGGACAGTAAAGAATGAATGGCGAAATTTGAGCGGTGGTCCGTTTATTGGTAAACTGAAGGAATTGACGATACCTTTGAGAAAATGGCACAAGGAAAACTTTAGTGATATGGATAACAGGCTGCAAAGGTTTGAAGATGAGATCAGAAAGTTGGACGACCTGGTTAGTAATGGGATTTATGATGGTACAACGGAGGCCAGACGGAAGGCGTTGGTGAGGTTTTGTGAAAAGTGGTACATAAGGAAGGAAATTCATTGGAAGCAGATGTCTCGGTCTAAGCATGCTAGGGATATGGATAGGAATACCCGGTATTTCCATAACATTGCCTCGGCTAGAAGGCGGAATAACAGGATTGATGCCCTGATGATTCATGGACGACTTGTGAGGAATCAGATAAGAATAAAGCATGCAATAAGGGAATTCTACAAGGAGTTGTATCGCCAGGAGGATGCTCCACGGATTGGGGTTCGAGATGGGCTGTTAAAGCAAGTTGGCAGAGCTGAGGCAGAAGCTTTGGAGGTTCTACCGACGGTAGAAGAAATCAGGGAGGCGGTTTGGGATTGTGATTCTTCTAAAGCACCAGGGAGTGATGGGTACAATATGAACTTCATTAAGAAATGCTGGGAAGAAATTGGTCATGAGTTCACTGCAGCGGTGATGGAATTCTTCCACAGTTCAAAGATACCAACGGATGTGAATACCACATGGGTGGCCCTGGCCCCAAAATTTGTGGGTGCGAAGGAGATCAAGGATCTTCGCCCGATCAGTTTGGTGGGATGTGTGTATAAAGTGATTTCGAAGGTCCTGGTCAGAAGAATGAGACCAGTTATGCCGGGGTTGGTGGGGGAGACTCAGACTGCGTTTGTCAAAGGCAGAAAAATTCATGATGGTGCTCTCATCGCCTGTGAGACTGTCCATTGGCTGAAGGCGCGGAGGAAAAAAGCAGCAATCATCAAGCTGGATTTTCATAAAGCTTATGATAGAGTTCGATGGAGCTTTGTGGATATAGTGTTACAGAAAATGGGGTTTGGACAGCGCTGGAGGAATTGGGTAAAGGAGTGCGTTAGTACGGCCACTATGTCTGTTCTGATAAATGGGTCACCGTCCAAGCTGTTTCACATGGAGCGAGGCCTTAGACAAGGAGATCCTCTCTCTCCGTTCTTGTTTGTGCTAGTGGTCGAGGTGTTGCATCGGATGTTGGGAGAAGCAGTTAGGAATGGACGCATTGCTCCACTACTGGTCGGAGGAGAGCATATTGAATTGTCACACTTACAATTTGCAGATGATACGATCCTGTTTTGTCCACCAGACACGGACACAATTGTGAATTATAAGAGACTGCTGCGGTGTTTCGAGTTGATGTCGGGGCTCAGCATTAATTTTGATAAGTCAAATCTGATATCAGTGAATTGTGATCAGGATTGGGTAGATCAGGCGTGTGGTATGCTAGAGTGCAATGAAGCGGTTTTACCAGTGAGGTACCTTGGCATCCCCTTGGGTGCGAATCCGCGCATGGTGAAAACTTGGAAACCGATAATAGACAAGGTGGAAGAGAAACTTAGCCTGTGGAAAGCGAAGGTTCTGAACAAAGCGGGTAAGCTGGTGCTCATCAAATCAGTGCTGAATAGCCTACCAATATATTACCTTAGTTTGTACAGGATGCCAAAGGCGGTTGCGGATAAACTTATTGTGTTACAAAGGAGATTTTTGTGGTCTAAGGGGGATGGTAATGATGGTATCCCGTTAGTTAAGTGAGAGTTGGTTTAGGCACCGAAAAAGGTTGGGGGCTTGGGGATTGGGGATGCAATGCTTTGAAACACAACTCTCTTATTCAAATGGTGGTGGCGGTTTTCAAAGGAGGAATGCCCATTGTGGAAAAAGATTGTATGCTCGTGTAACAACCTGAACTCTGATGAAATGCTCATAAATCAGCAGTTGCCGAATAGAGGAGGGCCATGGAAAGACATTTGTCATTTGAACATTAAGGAGCAGCGGCTAAAGGACAAACTGCTTATTGGCCTGGCGAGGGAGGTAGGGAATGGGAGGAGCACCCTGTTTTGGGAAGATAACTGGCTGCAAGGTGAGCCCCTAAAACGGACTTTTCCAAGACTATTTTCTATTTCAAACAAACAAGGGTCTATGATAGGGGATTGTGGTTTTTGGGATGGACTCGAGTGGATATGAAATTTTCAGTGGAGAAGGGAGTTGTTCCAATGGGAGTTGGAGCTTGTCAACCAGCTTCATGAGAGGTTAAGGACGGTGACATTGGCAGATGGGCAAGAGGATCATATAGTTTGGAAGTTTGATTGTAAAGGGATATTCTCTACCAACTCTGTCGTGAAGGTCCTACAATCGGAGACTCTGTCAGCGGAGGTAACGAGCTACAGTTTTACAAGTACAGTCTGGAGAGGAGTGGTACCTCCGAGAATTGAGCTTTTTGGATGGTTTGTGCTTGTTGGTAGAGTTAATACCAAGGAGAGGTTGACCCGGCTAGGCGTTATTTTGCCAACTGATAATATCTGTGTTCTTTGCAAGAAGGAGGTAGAATCGGTCAAGCATTTATTTCTTCTCTGTGACTTTACATGGCAGGTCTGGTGCAGTTGGTTGAGGTCCTTTGGTGAAGATTGGGTTATTCTTGGTACCGTTAGAGAACTGTTTGAGAGTTGGACTGGTTGGCATAAGCGAAAACAAGAACAGAAGAGGAGGCTGACTGGGTTCTTCGCAGTGATTTAGAATATTTGGGTGGAACAAAATGCTAGGATCTTTAATGATAAGGAAACAGGTGTTGACTTCGTAATAAGGAGAACAATCCAGAGTTACAATGAATGGTCTGCTAGTGATTCTGCGGGTTGTTGATGGCATTGTCGATTTAGACTCATATGTTATATTTTTCCATGTAGTTTTTGTTGTTTAACTTGTTTGCTCCACCTTACAGTGTTGAGCTTCCTCTGTTTCAAAAAAAAAAGCTGAAAAAAAAAGAAAAATCAATTTGTATATATCTGTAACGAAAATTGATCAATTCACTTAATTTTACTTTTATGCATAAACATCACTTTTCAATATATAAATGTTTATAGTTCACAATTTTTTTTATTTATATAGAACTATGTTTAAAATAAAAATAAAAACAAATACAATAATTCTCCGAATCATTCAAATTTAAAGAAAACTAACAAAAGAAAAAAAATTGAGAATTGTTTTTATTAGTAAAGTATACAAAAGATTTCAACTAATGTTAAGTTCAAATGTGTTAAAATACACTCTTTAAATCTTTGTAGTATACACTTTAATAACCATACACCCACATAACACAAAAATTTTATAATTAATATCCAAATTCACAAGAGACACCAACCCTCCTATATTTTGGGGTTAGGGGGTTTAATAAAGCATAATTTCTTTTTGTACTATCATCCACTTTAAGGAATAACATCTTTGTGTTTATCTTCAATCTACCATGAACTAACTTTCTAACCTCTTAATATTAAAAAATTATTTTGATAGGTAATAATTATTATGATAATTTTTAAGTAATTTTTTATTGAAACCTTTTAAAGTTCTATTGACCATAAAGTATTTTATATTGTTAATATATAAAAAATTAAAGGTTTAATTATTCTGTAGGTCCTATAATTTCACCAAATTTTCAATTAGGTCCCTATATTTTTTTTTCTTTTCAATTGAGTTCTTATACATTTTTTTTTTCAATTTAGTCCTGGTTAATGTTAAACGTCAAAAAAATGTTAGTGAATTGTGAAATTACTTGTATACCCCTACGAACCTAATTGAAAAGAAAAAAAAAGTATAGGACCTAATTGAAAATTCGATGAAATTATAAATATTCAATGAAAGATATTCTTATAATCCATATTTAATGATTCTACGACATGAAATATACTCCTATACTCCTTTTTATTTTATCGCTATCATTCTTTTTCTTATTTATATACAAATTGTACCAAAAATACCTTCTCTATATTGTTTTTGACTTTCAAAAATACCTTATCTTAAGAACATACAAAAAAATAATAGATAAAATAAAACAGAAATAATAGTAATAAATATATATATAAAATTCAGTTTCCATCACTCAAGTATTGATTATGATCAACATAATGAAAGAATTTGCATATGGCATATAGTAATAAGAACCATTGATAGAGTAATTACTAAAGTTATTTACAAAAACCAATTTTTTTATAGTTCCTCAAACAAGAGAACCAATTTAACTGACAAAAACCCAAAAACAAGTATATTAAAAGCATGAATTTTCTCTATGTTCAAGCTAGAACAAGAAATACATACTTTTTCAAGTATCAATAAAAGACAAGACATATAAGGCAACAATCCAAAATTTTTCTGCACATTCTTGGATTAAACCATGTCAAATAGTATCAAAGGTCATCAACCAGCAATTTTCTGAGATTCACTCCTCTTTCCATCAGAAAAAATTCCTTGCTTGCTCTAGCAAAAACTGATATTTCATCTCCTTTGAATATGATTTTTGCCATTACAACTGATGCCAAGTGACACACAGGCCGTCGAACACCAAAAGTGAGCAGGGAATACAATGCATCCTCATACCATCTTTGCCACCACGAAATATTTTCCTAGAAAATATGATAAATTTTAATATCAAAAAACACACTAAGATTTTTAATAAAAACACAAATCAACAACAAATAATATCAAATGAATAGCACCAAACCTTAATTAAAAGCCAATTCTCAAAAGCAACAAGATAAGCATTAAGTTACTACCTCATATTATAAAACACACATTGTTATAGTTCTCCTAATTTTGTAAGTGTAGTACAATGACTCAGATCAGCTAATTAGATTTAGTTGTAAACTTGCAATAGTTTCAGCTATCATACGAGAATCAGAGACATGAAGATGAATTATAGCGCAAGAACCAAGATTCAGTGCTATTTTCCTCTATATGAATTCTCCAAAATTTTCTTCTGCTTTCTCTCATTTTTTGCTCCTTGAGAACTTGCTAATATGCATATATCGAAATTGAAACTATACTTCAGTTAATCACACAGCGACATACTCGTTTAAAATTTAGTTTTCAGAATAAGGGACTCTTGCAAACAATCCCAACAAATTTAGGACAACAAAATTTATTTATAATTTATTTTTACCACTACTCAATACTCAGTCCTCACTAGTAACTAATAAAAAAATCTCCCATTACTTGGGATTTTGGGTTGCCTCATAGGAATTACTCATGGAAGATCCAAGTTCAAGATAATGGCGATAAACATGTATTTGAGAATCAGTCATTATATTCTCAGTTTTATACACAGAATCAGTCATTATATTCTCAATAAACATGGAAGATCCACAGAATCAGTCATTATATTCTCAATTTTATACATTTTTCATGCTGGTTGTTACTTAATAACAATGTATAGACTAAAATAAGAACCATTTCATTATATGATGATGAAAATATAACTAAAAATAAGGGATCTATCCACATAAGCATGAGTTCAGCAGTATATACCTCAACTTCAATGGCATTAAATCAGAATCCAGAATCCCCTTTAACTGCAACAACAAGTCGATCTGAACAAGCCACTGTAGCCGAAATGAAATAACCAAGGCCAACCCCCAAGTCCCTGCATCCAACCTAGTCCTGGGCTCTGTCTGAAATGGAAGCCACGAAAGTAGGCACGACGAAGCGAAACCAGGCGCGAGGGACGGAGGGGCGGTGCGGTGAGGGAGGGACGGAGGCGTAGCGCGGCGAGGGAAGCATTGAAGCACGAAGGCACGTAGGCGAGACACGGCGAGGGAGAGAGGGACAGAGGTGCGGCAAAATACAAGGGACGAGCAGAATATAACGGACGAGGCACGACAGGGACGTCGAGAGGAGGAGGGCGGCGAGAGGACACCGTGCAGCAGATCTGGAGAGAGCTCGAAGAAAAGCTTAGGGCTAAGGATATGGGAGTGTGGGGTCAAGTGAGAAGAGTTTTTTTGGAATTTTTTAAATATAAAAGTGTCCTGCTATTCTAAAATAGAGAATATTCATTTTTTTAAGAGAATATTTTGTAATTTTAGACGTTTTTGTCACGATAGGGATTTAATTGAAAAAAAAATTAACATATAGGGACTCAATTGAAAAGAAAAAAAAATATAAAAACCTAATTAAAAATTTCGTGAAACTATAGAGACCAACAAAATAATTAAACCAAAATTAAATAAAAAAATTGTGTGTGTGCGCGCGTATTTCCAAAAAATGATTGTATCACATGATATAAACCGTAGACCATGCAGTCATGGACCAACCATTGTGACACCATTTTATGTTCACAAACACCAAAAACGATGGAATAAACTTAGTTTCAAAAGATTTAATTCTTTTTATAAAATCTCTTGACAAGAAAAAGAATGATATGTTAATTTTCTAAATATAAATTCTGCCGAGTTCATTTTCTTAATCAGTTTTTTTTATGTAACTTCTAAATAATTTTAAAATATTCCAACAAAATATTATATCAAATATAAAAGTCATATGTAACTTATAAAAAATAGATATATTTTTGTCAAATTTAGGATATTTTTTAGAGTTAAACCCTAAAGAGGTATCTGAGATTCACAAATTATATCAATTTAGTCCCTAATTTACCAATTGCTTTTACGTCTGCGACTTTGTTAAAATTGGACCACGGTCGTCCCTCTCTACATCTCCGACCAGATTAACTGCCGCCGGCAGTGACATGGCACTGAGATGCCATGCTGGGTGCCACGCTGGAGTGTCAATTTTGGTGCTAAAAGGAAAGGTGGATGGAACGGCGTTGTTTGAGACATGTTGAGAGTCAAAACCCAAATAACCCAACGTCTGTGATCACTTCCTCTTCCTCTTCTTCTTCTGAACACCAATACTATGCGCCATGAAATCCTGAGTCCTGGCGACTGTCTAGGGTTTGAAGGTGGAAAACGTTCGGCTTCGTGAAATTCACTGCCACTGTGATAGTTGTGTGCGATAATTGTTGGAGAAATCTGTGTACAGTCATTCACTAGCCCCTAACATTAGGAGGAGGCCAGGAACTCTAACAAGGAAAAGGAGAAAAGATGCTAATGAAGGTAATGGTGGTAACAAGAAAGCCAAACTAAGTGGAAATTTGAAAAGGCATATGAAGACATTCACATGTAGGTATTATGGAGTAAAAGGGCATACTAAGAGAGGGTGCGCAAAGAAGAGACTAGATGAAGTAGGTGTTGCTGTTGCAGCTGGAAAGGCTACTGCAGATAAAGCCAAATCCAATGCCACTACTTCTGCTTCTGGGGCTGGCCCTCAGCCTACTACCGCTGCTGCACCTGTTGATAATCCTCCTGCTGCTTCACCTGTTTATAATCCTCCTACTGTGGAGATTGAGCTATCACAACCAACTATAAAGGATCATAGGTAATACACTTCTTTTTGTCACTACATAGCTCCATCCAAAATTTATGTGCATTGGACTCATCCAGGATCGAAATGTTTTTCTATTGTAGGACATAGTAGGAGCTGCTGCACCAGCACCATCAAGGACAAAGAAGTTACCCACCAAAAAGAGGAGCTCACCACCACCTTAATCCATTGGTATAGATCTAATGCAAGGAGCCAGTGTAGCAACATCTTTAAGATTGGCCAATTTTTTGAATTTTGTTCCAACTCTCGATTTCAAAGCACCAAGGAAAAAGAACAATTGATGTTTGATGCCATGCTACTTACCCCCTCAGGGTGTTTAAATCAATATTTCTTTGTTTTGTTGATGACAGTTACTAGAGAGTTGCTTTGTTTAGGACAATAGGCCAAACTTTTATATTGCCAGACTTGATTTCTTTTGTGTTGCACTTTTTTTGTTCCTTTAATGTTTGCTACTCAATCATGTTTATCAGTTTTAGTAATTATGCATTATGCATTTTTCTATTATAAAGTTAGATGATTTTTAATTATTTTTCTTTATGGTAACTACTCTATCAAAACATGGCACATTACTTAAGAAAAAAAGCAACTATAACTTACTTTCATTCATCCATTAACATATTACATACAACATTATCAGAACTTTAAATTCATAACTAATACAACAACTACAGTGAAAAAGACCAGTATGCCTAAGAATTATATTATACATTTTTGGGTCCTCACTTCAGCTTCCAATTTTTCAATCCTCCAGGCTAAATTGACTCTCACTTGTTCATTGTCATTTGCAGTTGCATCCAGTCTTCCTATATGTTCCTCTTATTCTTCTACATCATCAGCCCAGAGAAAAAATCCACACCATGTTTTGCCCCTAGCCTGTGTATGAAGTATGATAAGGAGTAAAGAACAGAAAATCACTTAGCAATGTTTCTTAACAAAAACTCACTTTGGAAAACCAAAGAAGGGCTTATTCGGGTTGGTATTTGTTCTGAACCACCGAAGCACAGGCCGGCAGCCGCACCCACAATGCTCTGGCACCCTCGACGGTCTACTCCGACTTCGAGTACTCGTCGTTGATCATGTAGAGCTTCCTTGACCCTGGCTCGCACATCCAATCATGATTTTCGTTTTAGTTCAAAGAGTAACAACAACGAAGCAGAAGAATAATATTGCTGAGCAAAGAGAAGAAGATGAAGAGCGATAACGATGTCATGCAGGAAATTAGAGTTAAAAATAGATAGAGGGACCACAATGGGTCAAACATTTTCAATTGCTACCTCAGCTAGCCGTTATATATGCTAGTGCGACATCTCAACGCAATGTCACTGTCAGCGGCAGTTAATCTGGCCGTAGATGTGGAGAGGGATGACCGTGGTGAAATTTTAACAAAGTCGGGGACATAAAATGCAATTGGTAAGTCAGGGACTACATCGATGGAATCCGTGAATCTCAGAGACCACTTTAGAGTTTAACTCAATCAAAATATCATTTCTTTTCTGGAGCCAATTTGTCAAATATAAATTTTTTTGGACCAAAATAATAATTAACCTAAAAATATATTTGTTCATATCATGATCCAAAAATATAACCAAGCCCAAAATGAATAGAAGTCCACCCAAAAGAGTTGACCTCTAGGCCTACCCGACCTCATATAAGTTGAGCTCGACGACAACAGCTCAGCTCTACTTATCTAAATAAGTAACTAACTCCTAAGATATCTTCCACTTATCTAGAAGGGAGATCTCAACAACTTTCCTAGAAAAAGGAAACGGTTATCCACCATCAAAGGTGGAATTACTCTGAGAGGTGGTTATCAACTCTACTATAAATACACTGACACTCTCAGGTATACTCAGAACCTAATCTACTAAAAACATTTGATAACTTAGGTATCAGAGTCTCTTGCAAGTACCACTTGCCACCTCCTCACGAGGAACTCGGACGGCAGCACCTCAGCACCAACAGAAGTTGGACGCTGTCTCATAAGGAATCTGGACCTCACGTTCAGGCCCAAAAGCAACCCCTTTTCAGGTAACCGTCGAAATATTGGTGCCGTTGCTGGGAACCTGGATGTCTACACCCAATCATGGCAGACAATCAATTTGAAGACAGTCACACAGCATTTGAGTCAGAACCGAAACCTCATAACGATGACTGGGCACTCATGATACATCCATGATATGATAGAACGAGTGGTCCTAATAGGGAGGGAACATCGGGAAATTCTCCACCTAGGAAAATCCATTCAGAAATACATCCACCAGAGAATAAAGAGCCCCCCGCATCCAACCGAGATCATGGGACTCGCCCGGGCACCATGGTCGATTAAAGCAACTTGAACAGGATATTGAGTGACAAAGAGGGGCTAAAAGAGACTTGTGAAAGGAGGTACACCGCTGAAGATAGCTAAAAGAAAAGCTCTCAAAACTAGAGGCTAACCTTTGAAGTCAGTGCAACCGTACGGATCGGGAGGAAAGCCCTCTCGGAAGAGAAGATCCATTCATAGAAGAAATCATGTGAGCTAGGGTTCCTAGAAACTTTAAAAGCCCCAACATAGACCTCTATGATAGAACGACCAACCAGAGACACCACCTTGGCAATTTAAAAGTCAGATGTATTTGGCTGATGTGTCCAATGAAGCCCGTTGTGAAGCTTTCCTAACGACGTTAACCAAAGCGGTGATGAAGCGGTTTTGATAGTTTACCACCTATATTAATAACTTGTTTTGACAACCTTGTAAGAAGGTTTCTCATCTACTTTTCGATTGAGAAAGATAAAGTCAAACATGCTCCTAGCCTTCTAGGGATCAAACAATAAATCGGAGAAACTCTCCGAGTTTATATGGAACGATTCAACAAAGCTTGTATTGAGATTCAAAATTTATCCACAGAACCAGTGATAATGGGTTTGGTTAATGACCTCAGAGAAGGGCCGTTTTCTCAATCAATATCCAAACGACATCCGACTTCTCTGTACGAAGTAAAAGAACGGGTGGAAAAGTGCATCAATATGGAGGAGAATTTCTTACCTAGAGAGCTAATTCCAAAGCAAAACCTTCTTTATCAAGCTCGGGATAAAGATAGAGAAGCAAAGAAAAATGATGAATATAACTTGGACAAGCCCAGAAGTTACCATAACTACACCCGCTCTGAGTTTCTCTTGTCGACATCTACAGGGAAATTTGACACACTAAAAAACTTCCACCCCATCATCGCATCAAGAACAAGAAATTTGGAAGTTGGATGGAATACTGTGAGTATCACAAACTATATGTATATTCCACCAATGATTTCTACGACTCGAAAAATGTGATAGAAATACTAGTCAGAGAAGGCCGGTTAGAAAGATATCTTGATGAGAGATTGGACGATCCAGGAAAAAGGAAGAGGAGTGAGGAAGATATGGGTCAACGAGATTAGCCACCACAAATTCCTGATATGAACATCCACATGATAGTCGGAGGATTTGCAGGAGGAGGGGTAACCAAGTCTTCTCGCAAAAGACATTTAAAAGAAGTCTACCAAGTCGGTGAAGAATGCGAAGTTCCCGATTTACCCACAATCTCATTCACCAAAGAAGATGCTCAAGAAGTAACCCCATGGCATGACGACCCTGCTATGATTAGAATGATACTTGCTAATGCAAATCTCCACAAAACTCTGGTAGATCAGGGGAGTTCGGACGACATCTTATTCAAGCTTGCTTTTGACAAGCTCAGGCTAGAAGAGAAAGAACTAAGAGCCTATCCCTAAAATCTTTTTGGGTTAGAAGACACGCCCATCTGACTTCTTGGCTTCATCTCCTTGAAAACCACTTTTGATAAGGGGTTAAAGTCTAGAACTTTGAGTATAGACTATATTGTGGTCGACGTGGTATTGATGCCTAGGCATCTTAGGCTAGTTTCACAAATCTTTTTCATTAGTTTTTGTTTCGAGGGTTACCTGAAACTGTAGGTCGATCTCGGACGAGATTAGTGGTGGTGGCCGGAGCTGACATGTCTGGCTTGTTGGACTTGGTGGTGCTGCTGATCCTTCGTCACCGGAGGGTGGTGGTACCTGCAAGAGACTTCGATGCTTAAGTTAGCATGTGCTTTAGGCAGGCTTTTAGTAGAATCAGAGTATGAGTTATACCTGGGTGCTTCAGTGTATTTATAATGTTGATGAGTGACCTTTTTCTGGAGATAAGATAGTTATCTTATCTTATCTTTGAGTGGAGTTATCCTATCTTTTAAGGGAACTGCCCTTATCTTTCTATGCTTGAGCTACCTTTGGACTTGGGTCGTCTTCCTCTATTTGGGCCCTTTTTTGGGCTCTCCTGGTGATTTGGCCGACCTCCTTTGAGAAGAGGTCAGGTAACCTTGACCTGAAGAGGTCGGTCGACTTGCCTTCAGTTAGCCCGGGTCATACAGCTCGACCCGGGGAATGAACAGTGCCCCTGCTTGAGTGCGGTATTTCCTTTTTAAGGCCGAGTCCTTTTTTAGGACTTCGATCCTTTTGGAGAAGCTGAGCTCGAGCACTTTGGTTGACTCCGCTGAGGCTTCTTGAATGCGAAGCGTTTTCCTTCACTTCTTTTAGTCTAAAACGCGCGTTTTTGCATTTGTATTTCTTGGAAACATGCGAGGGTTTTTAAAGCCTTTTAACTCCTCTTTTTGTCGTTTCCCTCTTTTTATTTCATTTTGACTTTCCAGAAGACTTTGCTTTCAGTTTCTTCTTCTCTTGCTTGCTGCAACTCCATCTTTACCCTTCTGTTCTTGCGTTTTCTAGTTCGTCTGTGACTCTTCATTTTTGCTTGCTCCCAAGTTTTCACATCTTCGCGCCTCTCCTTGTTTTTTGGAGGTGACTGTTGGTGTGACCTCGTGAAGTCTTCATTACTTTCTTTACAGGTTGGTCCTTTCTTTGTTTTGCTATTTTTTCATCCTTGGATTTGAAAAGTTTTTATCTTTGTTTGACTTTACGTTTGGAAAGTTTGAATCTTTCTCTGGTTTTGTTGTATCTGGTCATCACTGTTTCTTTGATTTGTATGAACCTTTTCGCGTTTCTTGATAGTTGATGCTTTTTTAGGGTTTTGCATGTTGTTACTGTCTCTGATCGTGTCCTCTGATTTGACGCTTTGGAATAATGAACCGTTTGATTCCGAAAAAGATTGCATCTTTTTTACGATTTCCACTTGGCATGTTTGACGTCGATAGTTCCCTTGCTGATAATTCTGTGGTGAGGTCATGACTTTTTGATGTCTTGTTTGCGAATTGTGACTTTCTTTGCTGAGTTCCAAAAAATGGTTGTTTTTCCTGCTCGAGAGATGTCAGGGCGTAGTTTTCTGAATCCTTATTCTGTTACTGCCTCCAAAGGATGCCCCTAGACTTCTGGTGTGGGTCCTTGGGGCTTCCTTTCGCTACTGTATCTGACGTCTAACATCTGCATGCTTTTAGCTCGAGTTGTATCCATGTGTGCCCGAACTGCTCTCATGGTTTAGCCGAGCTGTTGATTAGTAACCCTTTTTTTCTTTTTTCTTACTGTAGGACTAGTTGACCCATATCTTCTCGTAAAAATATTGTCGAGACATCCTCCAAAGTCCCCGAGGGCATGTCTAACTGGCTGGACTCCCTCGTCTTGATGTGCATCTCAGTGGTTAACTCTGAATACTGCGTGCAGCTTAGGAAACATCACAAAATTTGTAGTAATAGAGATCAGAAGAAGAACTACGAGTTAGTAGCGCCTGACCCTGATAAGAGGGTTTGTTTTCTTTCTCTGACCCAATGGGAACGCCCCTTCTTTTTTGCATATGACTACTTTTTAGCCAAATGAATATTACCCTTCCTTTTACCTCTTTCGAGACCAATTTGCTGTGGTCATGTAATATAGCTCCATCCCAGCTCCATCCGAACTCCTAGGGCTTCATTAAGATCTTTTAGTTGTTATGCCAAGAATTGGATGTCAAGCCTTATCAAACTCTCTTTCTTTACCTCTTTGTTTTGACCAAACCTGGGATTTCTGCCAAAAAGAAAGCTTCCTGAGTTTCTTTCCGGTCTGCCCAAGGAAAAAAAGTGTTTTCTATGTATGATGAGTCTTTTAGGGACTTTAAGAACTATTATTTTAAGGTCCGAGCTGTTGAGGGAGCTCAGCCTTTTTTCTTAGAGCCGAATAATGAACCTGCCTTCCCCTTATGTTGGCAAAAGAATGTTGTAGTATCTAGATATTCGTGGGAGATGCTAGATGAGGTTGAGCAGGCCTTTGTGAATGTGTTGGAGGAGAATTGGGGGCAACCTCCCCATCTCGACACAAAGAAGTTCTTAGGGGATCCCTCACTTCTCCGAGCTGAGCTGGGTAGTGGTCGACTTCTTTTTTCTTTTGTTTTGCTTTTGTTTATTTGATTTTGTTTCTTTTCTTCCAGTTTTGTAACTTGGTTTTTGCTGTGTTTTTCAGAGATGGTAAAGAATAATGATTCCATGAAGGCCTTTAAGAAGGCGAGGAAAGCGACCGCGACTCAAAACATCTCGGCCCGGACTGCGGGGGAAAGTTCTTCTCAAGTTCCCCCTAAGAGACCGACCTCCGACGGTCCTGGGCCGAGGAAGGTTATGCCGACTCCTAAGGTTTATTTGGCTGATCCTCCCCGATCAACTTCTGGTGCTACTTCTTCTCCCACTGCTGGCCCTCCACCAAAGAGACAGAAAGCTGTTGAACCCTTTAATTTGGATGCCTCTGATTTTGATGATGTGGGGTTTGTTGATCATCAAATTGCTCCTTATGGTATTATTCCTACGGATGATGTATCCATTCTTTGTCATCTGGACTTCATTACCCGAAGTAGCATTAAGATGGAACACATGGGAGCAGCCTTATTCGGAACTGCCCAGGATGTTCCTGTTCATGCGACGAAGGCTTTTATGGAGGAGGCCAAGTTGGAGTATGATAGGATCAAAGGTTTGAAGGAGGAACTTAAGGTAAAGGTTGCAAAGCTAGAGAAGGATTTAGAAAATGAAAAGGCTCGGGCTATTGCTGCGGTGGCTTCTGCAAATCTGGCTGAGGAGATGGCGCAGAAGCATAAGGAGGGCTATATCCGGACTTATGGTGAGATGATGGAGCTCAAGGAGAGTTTGAAATCTGCTCAAGCTGATTATACCGAGCTCCAGGGCCATCTTGTGGGCAGTGTGACTTCTGCCTATGAGAATTTGAAGGCTCAGGTCCGAGTTCTTGCTCCCGAGCTCGACCTATTTCTCTTCAGTTTGGACAATATTGTGGAAAATGGGAAGATCGTCCCAGCCCCGGATGAAGATGATGACGATGTAGACCCTTCTCGTGCGCCATCCGCCAAAGCTTCTAATGCCCCGATTTCTCCAACTCCTGAATCTGAGGTCGGCCGTCCCGAGTCAGATCCTGATGTTTAGATTCTGACTCGACCAGATGGGACAGTTGATCCTGATGTTTAGCCATCTCTCGTCGTCATTTTGAATTTTGTTTACTGTGACTTGGAATAATTTTATTTGCTGTGATATTGAACATTTTTCTATGTTAGATACTTTGGTAGTTGATAATTATGACAAGCTAAAATTATCAGAGGGAGAAAATGATCAACATTCCAATTTGAGGTAAATGTTCTACATTTTGTACCTATGCCAAATTTGATGACCTTGCCCAGTGGCTTGGAAGATCTATAAAGCCATTACAGTATTTGTTGGTTTCAAGATGCATCAATCTTATAGTGCTTTTTGAGTTGCTACCAACTATAGATTCAATTTAATTTTTGTTGTTGATGTATATTTTGATTTAGAAATCAGAATTATGAGAATTGTTGCCTGGATTTATTACTGATTTTCTAATTATGGTATTGAAATGATGTTGTCTCATTATGGGAATTGTTATTGATTTTTTTAGTATTGATAATTAGCACTTTTGTTAAGTTGAAAACTTGATTGTTGAATTTTTTTTGTTGGTAGAATATTATGTGTTATTTAGGTGCATTTTAATCTATTTTAGTTATAAATTTTGATGTTTAAAATTGTTTATGAATTTTTATTGATAAATTATGTATAATTTATTATGTGAAATTGAGAAATTTTTAATTTTATTAGTTTATAAATTATTTAATTTAAATATTTAAAATTATATATTAAATTTTTAATAATTTTATTTAATATTTAATTAAATCGGTTGAACCCCAATCAAATATTAAATCAATGAACCAATCATCTTACTGGTTCATTGATCAGTTCAGTTCTCACAACTAGGTTTCACACCAAAATTGAAGTCAACACCCAGTGTATACCTGTAACTTCTTATCTATTCAATCCAAGAAGCTTAAGTCATGTTCGACTTTCGGTTTAAATATTGTCACGCATTTTTTCTTAGAAAATGTTGATTATAATAGTGCTAAAAAAATGTTAATTATAATAGTAGAGTTAATACGAAATAGGTTCAATAAAACTCTCAGTTGTTTCCTCTCGGGACATAATAATAATAATAATAATAATAATAATAATAATGAAAAGAAAAACAACAACATCAACAATAATAAAAGTCCTATTTCTCTTAGTTAACTACTAATAAATACTTCCTAAAGAATAATAGGTACATGATATTCTATCTATTACCCTCATGTGCGTCCATAGAACCCAAGTGCTTTCCATGGTGCAGATCCCGAGTCTGTGACCGCCTGTGAGGGTGTGACCTCGGCTTTTTCGAGATCCAATTGTATTTCTTTACTTTGTCTGTCATTTTTTATTCTTTTATTTTATTATTTTTTTGAAAACTTGAAGTTGAAAACTAAACTAAAAATCCAACAGTTTTGACGGTCAAACTTGAGTGTTTATACAGCAATACTCAAATAAATGTCCATGACTGAACCTTTCAAGAAATCACGAGATATTCAAATTATCTTCGGAATAAAAAAATTGGTACAGGAGCACACGGTCGGTTTACCATTCGGAGCTTGCAGCAGATCCAATTCTCAACAGGCATTCTCGCAGCAAAAGTTTCAACAGCCTCCAATTCCTCCCTGCACATATAAAAACATCAGTGTTTGTGAAAAGTATGTCTGTTAGTTACGTAATATGTTATACAATATACATATAATAAAAGCGGCAGCCTAGTGCACAAGTATCCTGCGTTACTCACAGAAAGGTCACATCCATGATTGTTTCCACTGCATGAACATGTGACTTTAAGGTCACACGGAGACAACTTATTTGTTGCTCCAAGGCTCTCTTTCTGAATATATTATACATATAAGTCCATGTTATAGATGAATGAGCATTCTCCTTATTGCAGAAAGAACAATAACTATTTCCTCTCTTTCCCAAAAAAAAAAAAAAACTATTGCCTTCTCCTAAAAGCATTGTCAAAATATATTAATTTTTCAAAGAATTTACAAAGTGAAAAATACTGTTTTGGGAACGAAGGAATAACATGTAAAGAGAGGAGAACCAAATAATGAGAAGCGAAGCGATGGTAATGACTAAAGGGCGAATAAGCATTGTTTAAGGCCAAGCAACATATGTTGTTCATGTAATTTTTTTTTTCATACAAGAATTATTTAAGAGTTTTGTTAATCAATACTCTAATTTTCTAAGAATACTAGTTAAGAAAACCGAGAGTAGGAAATGTTTAACAAAAATAGTAAGATTTTTAAGCTAAGGCATTGAATAGTTGGAAAATTCAAGAGTTCCCACTACTATCTCTTAAGCAGACCATTAGAGTAAGGACACTCGTTGGCTGATGAGTTTCCGAGGTTCCATCATTAGGTACCGAAAGAACCTCGCCAGCCATCACATGCGAACGCGACCTGCAAGTTTGCAGTATACAGTATGTACCGAGCAGAACCCATAACAGTCCCACTGCTACCTATAGTAGAGTGGCAAAAGCACTAAGAAAATCCAAAAACCAAATTGTTGACCCAATGAAACTGAATTAATCCCACAAGGTATTGAAACTTCAAAGCCCGGTGCTAAAAAATACATGTTCATGGTTACTTTTGCAATCTAAGGTAATGAACAGTGGATGAGACTAAAAAGAGAATTTATAAAAGGATTATCTAGTCAAAATCACTACTGAAATTTTTTGAGGAAGCAGAGCAGATGGCTGCACTTGTCAAACATTAATTGAACTTAATTACTTCAAAATAACTTAACTATTGGTTATTGAAATGTTTAAGACTTCGCCGAGGCGAATCATGCTTCAGATAGACAGATACAGTTAAGATATTGATGCCAAATTAGCATATCGTGCGTTACAAACAAATTCAACATGGAAACAAACTATAGAGACAGGAATATTACCGTCCACCAGGGTGCCCAACATAAACCACAATACTGATAAGCCCTCCTGGCATTAGAATTCTCTCTGCAGCTTCCAGTGCCAGAAAAGTTGTTTCTGGCCTTGTTATTATTTCTTTTTTGCCACCAGGAAGATAACCCAAGTTGAAGGCAACAAGCCTAAAAGGAAGTATTGTGGCACATTAAGATAGAGCTCACAGCTTTAAAAGTGACCACCATGATAAGTGCTTCTAAAACATGGTAAGTACATAAGTGGACTTGATATTCAAGATTACACATTAATAATATTCAGTTCAAGAACATAACACTGATAAACCAAAAGTTCCTTTCACATCTCATGGAAATATGAGAAAATACTAATTTAACATACAATCTTAGGCCATCCGATCCTATAATAAAAGGTTTAGTTTTACTCATATGACGTCAGAGTGGAACGCAGAAAGCAAAGAACCACACATCCTTCCTTCTTATCTTTTTTTCCCTTTCCTCTCTCCCTTTTGGATACAATGACAGTAATGAGATTTGAACCTCGGATCTTATGCATACAACTTAAATCCCACACCATTAGACCCCTCATGGTGCCCTTTTTTTAATATCTTTTTTCTTATAATACTATTCATCAGTTCCTTATCTCAACCCACCACCATTAGGATCACCACTTCATTGGTGGCAGAGCAACTTTGTCAAAACTATCCCCCTTTCTTTCACAATTAGTGAGACCATATCATCATAAAGAAAACAAATATATCTGTTTATATTATTTTATTTGTCTCTCCTCTTCAATGCTGAAGTTAGGAATACTAAAAGTAACAAAAGTACAATACTTGGATTGGATTTGAAAAAATACTTGATACAGTGACTATCATAATAGTTATTGATGAAGGAAACCTATGTATAATATATTGGTTAAATAGCATGAGGCTTTTCAAATACTAGCATTTGCAAAGTGACAGTAGAACACTTTGAATAGATTAAGATTCAATGGTTGACATAGCTTCTTCATTTACCAACCCAAATCTGAGAAAGTGCATGCTATGATGGCTATCATTATGGTAGCTATGGTAGCTATACAACTTTGGCAACCCTTTAAAAATGTTGCTAAAATTAACGTCATGCTTTTTATATTTTTGCAACATTTTTTACTTTTAAGTTTCAAACTAAAAAGTGTTTTCAAATATTTGAAGAGTATTACTTTAATTTTAATAGCACTTTCTAAATGTTGCCAAAATTGTAAATCTACCATAGCCACCATATTTATTGAAAGCCACCATAGACTCTACCATCCAAAAATGCTTGTGGAAATAGTATGATCGAAAAAATCTTTATATATTTCGTTGTGTTCAAATTTTGAGATAGATTTTGAGATAGGATTCATTCAAATGAGACCAACTTGGACCTAAGGCTAAAATTTAGTGTGTGTATGTGAGGTGCTGGTTTGGTGGCGTAGAAAAAGAAGCAAAAGATTTGCAGAGTAACTAGGAATTCATTTCACAAACACAACCTATTGAATGAAGTATTTTAGATTTTGGTGATTACAATTAAACTAATTCAATTACATCAACTGTTTAGAACCATTAGTTTCTAAACACAAAATGTGAACATAGGAATTGAGTTTAGGGAAAGTGAGTACCTAACCAAGGCATTCCTTGGAACCACTTCTTCCATTTTACTATGACAGATGTTGACTAGCTTGACAAGTTGTCTCTGCATATATTTTGCAATTAGTTACATAGTTAGATAATAATTTTTGCTAAATTAATTACATTGAAATTAAAAGTATTAAATACTTAAATAACATACAGTCATACCCTACAAAAGAATTTCAAATATAATAATAAAAGAAAAGCACATAAAACTGAGACCGAATAATTTGAAGCAGCACCAAATGTTATCTGGACAAATTTGTCTGTATAATATATAGCCTCTTTTTTTTTTTGGATGAAATATAGCCAACTTATTTATACCAGAGCTGAAAATACTTTATACTTATTTTCAGTTCTCACCTCATCCAGATTTAGTGATTCTTCAAGCAAGATAGAAGTACTATCTAAAGCGTCTTTCTGAATATCCAATGCATATACATAACCTTTTCGAGAATCATCAGCAACCAAGTTGAGCATTGCCAAGGTGTCAAAGCCGTTGCCGCAAGTGGCATCTAGGACTGTGTCTCCCTTCTGGACAACATGTTTCCATACCCTGGAACGAAGAATGAATGGTAAGTAGCAGAAGTAACAAAATTTATGCCATAGGGTTGCAAGTTGCAAAGTGAAAACAGTACAATAGGATGCTCCACTATAAGCTAAATAACAGTAGCACTCAAAAGTGGAATAAATAGAATGCTTCTGGAAATTATTAGATTAGTTTATGCAAGTGGAGCATTTGATCAACTTCAAGCATATTAGAGATATTAGTAGATTAGTTCGTTAGCTAGAAACTTGTTCTACTTCATACGCTATAAAATATAAATGGTTTGCTTCACTTGTAGTGCACAAGTTTTCTCATTTTATCAATGTTAAGTATCTAAGGAAAGTGGGAAACCACACCTTAAAGGCAAGCTATTAAGAGAGAAGAACCACTCTCTTCAAATATAACATCAACCATCCTATACTACCTGACTTGGGACTTTGGGCACCCCATAATACCCAAGTCCCTAGCAATCAATTTCATATTTCCAATTTGCACTTAGTCTTAGCTCTTTATTTCCTCGTACACCATGGCTCTCAACAAAGCACAACTCTCACACAAATAACCAGTACCAACCAATAAAAAGTCTGCATATCTATTACATTGAAATAAAAAAGTCATGGTTTTGCACATTTGCATAATTCTTTTTATTGCAAAATTCAAATAGAGCTGATATGGTATGAGAGAGAAATCAATACAGCATATATTGGGTGATGATATTACCATTACTAATTTAAATAATGTCACTCCACTCCATACATGATTTTCTTGTATTGTATGTTTGCATTAATTTATAAAAAAAGGAGTGGCATTATCAAAATTAGGAGTATCAATATGTATTCCCCATATATTAAAAGTTGAGACTTTTAGACTCACCATTTTCTTAAAAGAAACAATATCAACTAAAAATTGAATACCTAAAAGGCAAACACATAAGTGCAGTTTTTTCCTTAATCAATAAGCAGAGCAATCGGAGGAATTTATAAAATTTAAGATACAATATCGACTTTTAATTATAGAAAAACATATTAGCTCCCTTAGTATGCACTTGGTTAGTGGGGACAGGAACAAGAATTAGAAAAATGTGTTTCCCTTCACCATCTAAGGACACAAAAAATATTAGGGTAAAGTATATTTTTTGTCCCTAAAGTTTGACAAAAATTTTAAAAATACTAAGTTTTATTTTGTTTAAATTTTATCCCAAAATTTTTCGATTTGCATCAAATATACCTTTGACGGCTAATTTTTCAAAAAATTTAAGACCAATTCAACAACAATTTCATAAGAATAACCATCAACACAAGCAAATCAAGCATAATTTTCATACATTATTGTTAAATTGGTCTTAAATTTTTTGAAAATTTAGCCCTTGAGAGTATATTTGATGCAAATTGAAAGTTTCTTAGACAAAATTGAAACAAAATAAAACTTAGGGATATTTTTGAAACTTTTACTAAACTTCAGGAACAAAAAGTATACTTTACCCAAAATATTATTTTCTACATAAACACTTTTTTTACATTTATTAAGAATTAAATCGAAATAACTGAAGAAAAATAAAAGAATTCTTTTTTGCAAGTTTGAAAATCTCTTACTGGCAAGCCACAACAATTGCACCTATGAAAGCAGCTAAGAGAATTATTGAAATTAGATCAAATGGAAGAAAAAAATCTGTTGATACATGAACTCCAATTTATTGACTAGTAACGGATTCTGACTTCTGAGGGAGAGAGGGACTATACTGATTGATTAAATTGCATACCCCGCATCCCCATTAACATATAAATTCATTCACTCGTAATATCACATTAGCAAAAATGGTTATTTTCCCCATTGTTCATCAAAAGAACGGATATGATTGAAACATATTCGTAAATACCATTAACATATAAATGAAATGATGCAAATCACCAAGTTAGCTCCCTAAAGGATTTTTTGCGGACAATTATTCCATTAGAAAATATTGAACCTAACCCGTGGACCCCAATGATAAAAGAACAACATTCGACATACATGTGAGCAAGGTCTGTTGCCTTCTTCTTGCCACACAGATAGCTCACCAAAGTATCATCCATTCCTGAAAACAAAGGCACAATATTATGCAACTGAGTTCCCACATATTTCAACTTGAATATATAATTGAAATTAAAAAGGAAAACGGTTACCAAAAAAAGGAGAATGTTTTGGCGAAGCAGAAGGAGGAGAAGATTGAAGGGTATTGGCCTCAGAAATGAAGTCATTTTGCCTAGAGGGTTTCGCGCAGCAACAAAAGGTGTTGATCCTTTGAGGGGGAATGGCCAAGAGAGTGCGGGGAGAGCATATTGTAAGAGAAGTGAAGCAGAATCTAAGGGATGACATCAGTCAGACTTAATCTTACTTACAAAGTTCAAACCAGTGTAATTTGAATATTTTTAAATCCAAACACGAAGTAAAACAAAATTTATTCGACTAAACCAATTTTTCTAAGAACCGGACCAACAATCCAATCGTTCGGTCATTCAAATCAAATGATCTACTATGTAAGGTTTTGAAAACCGAATTGGTGATCAAATTATTTTTATTATTAGTTTATTAATTTAGAAGTTCAACTAGTTTATTTGAAATAATTCAATTATAATAAAATAATATATAAAATTATAAATAAATTCATAATTATCTATATATTGATATATTAATATTAAAATAATCTTGTTTAGGCTGTGTTATGGATCCAGTCCATAAATCCCACGTCCGGAATGATCACCGAATCCGATTATCCGGGTCCGAATCACATCGCTCTTCTAGAAGGCCTGAAACCGGTCCACTAGCGCTCCTAACCAACAATCAAACTCAAATACCTCTTCTATCTTAACCGAATAAGATAAGATAAGATAATCACCATCACCTATATAAAAGGGAACCCCAGGCTCCCTCAGGTATGTCATTTACTCTACACACGTTATACCTCTCAGATCCAAAAGAGAAGACATCATCAAAGACATCCTGCATTCAAAACTCACCAAGTCTCCGAACAGGGCTAGCACATACCAAGACCAACGATATGTAGACAAATTCAAATACTGCACTTTCCATTAGAAGTACGAACATACCACAGATGATTTGTAATAGCAAAAGATCTCCTCGAAAAGCTAGCCTGCCAAGACCTACTGGACAAATATATCGAAAGCCGAGGACAAAAGCAAAACACAGAAGACCTTAGCCAACAACCCAAAATGACTGACAATCCCCGAGATAAAGGAAAAAAGGTAGATGGTGATATTAATCCACCTCGCAGAATAAAAAATTGCATTTCTTGTGGTTTTACAGGAGAAGGATGTACAAACTCGGCCAAAAAGAGATCCTACCGAGCTATGATGACCATGACGGCATCAACCTCATCTCAACCTATCAACCCATACAAACCGGGGATACCTAACGACTATAAGGCAACCAACGCAATCTCGACGATCCCGTTGTTATCTTTGCGCAGGTTGGAGAGCCATTGGTAAAGAAAATCCTGATGGATCCGGGGAGTAGCGCAGACGTACTATTCTACTCAACGTTTTAGAAGATGAAGCTAAGTGAAAAAGCCCTACAACCATCATCCGGAGAATTGGTAGGTTTCTCAGGTGAGCGAGTTTCTATCTGAGGATATATCCGGTTACAGACCATACTCAGAAACTATCCTGACTGCAAAACTATGGATATACAATACCTAGTAGTTGATTGCAAAAGTCCTTACAACATAATTCTAGGCAGACCCTCTTTGAATGCATTCAATGCTATTATTTTCACTGTGCATTTGTATGTCAAGTTTTTCTAGCAGGATAACAAAGTCGTATCAATCCATGGAGACCAAAAAGAAGTTAGGCAGTGCTATAACGCCAGCTTGAAAAACAAATACTCAGGACGACCCAAGCAATAGTATGTCCAAGCAGTATACAACTCAGAACAATTACCCCCGTTAGCTGACCTAGACCCTCGGACCAATCACCAAGAACGACTGATACCAACAGACGACCTCAGAAAGGTCTAACTAACAGTAGAGGAGGGCAAATATACATACCTCGGTAACACACTGAATAACGAGGAACGAGAACAACTGACCAAGCTATTGAGGCGAAACCTTGATCTATTCGCGTGGACCCCAGCTGACATGCCAGGGATAGATCCCAACGTAATTTGTCACAAATTAGCAATCAATCCATCTATCCGACCTATAGCCCAGAAGAAAAGACACCTCGGCACAGATAAAAAGGCAGCCTCCTTAGAAGAAACTGAAAAGCTCATCAATGCCAGGTTCATAAGAGAGCTCAGATACTCCACCTGGCTAGCCAACGTGGTAATGGTAAGAAAAAACAACGGTAAGTAGAGGATGTGTGTAGACTACATAGACCTTAATAAGGCTTGTCCAAAGGACGCATACCCCTTCCCATGCATTAAACTTGTTGATAGTTCCTCCGGTTTCCAATGTTTAAGTTTTATGGGTGCCTATTCTGGTTACAACCAAATACTAATGTATTCAGCTGACCAAGATAAGACTGCTTTTATCACTGACAATGGTAATTTCTGTTATAAGGTCATGCCCTTCGGACTCAAAAATGCAGGTGCAACATATCAAAGACTGATGGACAAAATCTTTTCAAATCAAATTGGCCGAAACATAGAAGTCTATGTTGATGACATGGTAGCAAAGACACTAAATGCTGCAAATCACATAAATGATTTGAAAGAGATCTTCCAACAACTCAGCACATACAACATGAAACTCAATCCTAAAAAATGCGCTTTCAGAGTGCGCGGAGGGAAATTCCTCAGCTTCATGCTCACCTGCCGAGGTATTGAAGCCAACCCTGAAAAATGTCAAGAAATCTTAAACATGAGAAGCCCCAAGACGGTCAAAGAGGTCTAACAACTAACTGGTCGGCTAACAGCACTGGCCAGATTTCTACCTCGTATAGCACATCGAGCACATCACTTCTTCAGGACACTGAGAAAACAAGCAAGATTTGAGTGGACCAAGGAGTGTGAGGAAGCATTCACTGAGCTTAAGACAATACTATCAGAACCGCCCATATTACAAACACCAAAGCCTGGTAAATCGTTATATCTATACTTATCTGTTACTAACCATGCTATCAGTTCTGTCTTGGTAACAGAAACAGGAAAACAACAACATTCAATATACTTTGTCAGCGAATCCCTCCAACACACCGAGGTCAGATATCCAAAACTAGAAAAGCTCACCTTGGACTTAGTAACATTGACCAGGCATTTGCGACACTACTTCCAGAATCATACAATCATTGTCAGAACAGAACAACCCCTTCGACAAATCCTGACAAAGCCCGAGCTGGCTGGAAGACTGATTAAATTGTCGATTGAGCTATATGAGTACGATATGTAGTACCAAAGCCGAGGAGCAATAAAATCTCAAGTGCTGGTCGATTTCATTGCACAACTCACCTCAGAAGAATCTAATCTCACAGAGAGCATATGGACACTATATGTTGATGGAGCCTCAAACAACAAAGAATCAGGAGAAGGAATCCTGCTTGAGGATGAACATGACACAACTTTAGAATAGTCCTTACAATTCACCTTCTATGCAAGCAATAATCAAGCAGAATATAAAACACTTATAGCAAGACTGAAGCTAGCCCACACAATAGGTATAACACAATTGCGCGTCAAATGTGATTCCTTACTTATGGTACAGCAAGTAACAGGTAACTTCCAGGTAAAAGACCCACTATTGGAAAAGTACAATGCTATTGTTAATAACCTTGTCCAGGGTTTCTAAAAATTTGAAATTTTCCATATACCTCGGGAACAAAATGATAGAGCATATATCCTTTTAAAATTAGCAACAACCAGAAGTCAAACTAAAACATCTATATTATCTCAACTAACACTTAACGAACCTAGTGTTTTGCTAACAACAATTTTGAGTATCTAACAGGAAGAAAACTGGCGACAACCTTTCATACACTACCTACAAATAGGTCATATACCCGATAGCGTCCAAAACAAAAAGAAAATTCAAACGAAGAGCCAGTTTTTACACACTACTCGGCATCAAACTATACAAGCGAGGTTTTACAAGACCTCTTCTAAAATGCCTGAACATGGCAGAAGCTAAATTGGCAATGAATGAAATTCACGAAGGCCTTGTGGAAAGCACATAGGAGGACGAATCTTAGCCTCCAAGATCCTCCGAGCAGGTTACTACTGGTCAACATTGCAACAAGACTACATGTATAAGGTTAAACATTGTGACCATTGCCAACATCATACACCAGTCATTCATAATCCAACTGAACAGTTACACGCGTTCGAGGTAAGCTGGCCATTCAATAAGTGGGGGATGGACATCCTCAGACCTTTCCCACCTACACCTGGCTAGGTTAAATTTTTAATTGTTGCTATTAACTATTTTACAAAATGGATGAAGCAATACCATTGGGAAAAATAATTTCTGAAAAAATGATTTCTTTTGTATGGAAAAACACACTCTGTCAATTTGGTATTCCTCAATCCATTATAACTAATAATGGTAGATAATTCATAGATAAAAAATTCACAACATTCTTACAAAACTTCAACGTAGTTCAACAATTCTCATCTGTAGAACATCCACAAATTAACAGCTTAGCTAAGGCTGGCAATAAGATTATTCTACAGGGACTCAGGGAGAAACTCGAAGATTCCAAAGGAGAATGGGCCGAGCTCATCCCAGAAGTACTATGAAGCTATAACACAACAGAACAATCATCAATAAAAGAAACTCCTTTCAGAATGGTATACGGATGTGATGCCATGCTACCAATTGAAATCTCACTACAATCTCCCATGACCGAGAACATCAACGAGGGAGACAACATTCAAAACAGAAGAACCGAGCTTGACCTCATCGAAGAGGACCGAAATAAATCAACACTGCAACAACTCGCTACAAAGTGAGCTATAGCTCGAAAATACAATAAGAACCTCAAACCGAGGACATTCTTAGAGGGTGACCTCGTTCTCAGAAAAATAGAAAATGTACGAAAACCACCAGGACATGGCAAGCTAAGCACCAACTGGGAAGGACCATTCCGAATATACAAAGTCATCGGCAAAGGAGCATACAAAATTCAAATACTTGATGGAACTGTCCTACAAAACAATTGGAACATTCCTTCTTTAAAGCTGTATTACCGTTAGTCTATAAGTCGGACATGGTAATGCACTCTTTTTCCTACTACCAAATTTTATCCCTAAGAAGGGTTTTGCTGGAAAGGTTTTAATGAGGCACACCACCCCGCACATTTACAATCGTCAAAATTTTACAATGCAACAAATATAACTCATCTATGCATTTCGTTTTCTACCCTATCCAGTCAAGTACTATCAATAAACATCAATAACTCATAGGATGAGCATTCAAAAAAGAATTTTCATATAAGAAAATCATACAACACACCAAACATGTATTTTAAACATGTAATCAAACTCTAACATCACCAAATACTTTTGGCTAAGTACTATAAGCCCATAATTCCAAATCAAAATAACTACACAATTTTGTTTTTGCTATAAGCAAACAGTTCCAAAACGCAAGGAAAATAAACACTAATCTATTACAACGATTCACTGAGCATCCGGGTTCTCACCCTGCACCTCATCCTCATCATCCTCATTGTCCACTATCTGACCATCTACAACAACTTTTCAAGGGTCCATCGAAGACAGGTCTACTTCAGAAGCCAAGAGCTTGGCTTGCTCCACCGCCCTATCAAAACCGGCGGCAAACATTTCAAGGCCATGGTTTTCTTTCTCAACTTCTAACTATTTCTTCTCAGCAGCAAGAACCACTAACCTTGCCTCCAAGGCACTCTTCTCCTCTTCAAGCTTCTTTTTAACACCATTCGCCGAAGTTATCTTTTCCTCCAGCATATTCACCAAGTCCAGAGCATTACGAAGTTTCCTTCCCTTCTCCGAGTTCTCCTATATCAGTTGATCAACAGCCGCCTTGTTAAACGAATCTCGAGCACACTTAAGCTCCTAAGTCCGACCAATGCACATCAGCCAAGCACCCATAACCTAGCAAATCAACATAGCACAACATTTAAAACAAAAGCGCAAAAAGTTTATACCTGATGCAAAGACAAACGTACCTGAAGATATTGCGCAACACCAGTGTCACCCACCCCATGCAATAGCTTAACATCAGAAGGATTCTGGCCGTACTCGTCAGGCACCATGGAAAAAGGGAAGTGCTCACTCCAAACTGATGTCAAATCTTCATCACCTCTATACATGTGAAGACTCCTCTGGTTATCAGTAAACATTTTCACTTGTTCCAAATCAACCACCTTTCCACCAAACTTATCCTCGGCACCCTTCTCCTTTCTACCCTCTCCCCTTTTTCTTTTATAGTTAACCTTCTTAACTGGTGACGGCTGATCTACCTCTACACCCTTCTCCGCATTAGCCTGACTACTAGAACCTTGCTTCTCAATGTTTTCGGTATAGAAGAAAGCTCGTAAACCACTTGAAGTTACTTTCGGAGCCTTCGCAACTGCAATATAACAAATATACATCAAATAGGAACCTACAACAAAATGACAAATTAAAAAATCTAGTCATCTATTACCTATATACTCAGATAAAGCTTCCCTATCAGACTCCAATTCAAGAAGTTCAACGACAGATAGTAAATTAGAAGACGAAATATTATTTACTAAAAATTCAACGATCATCTCATTGTCGTACTCCATCCTTTCCATCCCCAATATCTGCCTAGGCCTCGGAACCCAATACATACAGTGGAAACTTTTCCAACAAGCTTTCGTCAATATACCAGGGAAATTCATTCTCATCAACACCAACTTTCACAAACATTGACTTAAAGCATTTATAAGAAGACTGATACAGACTAAAAATGGAACGGTCAAGAGCACTAGCCAGATTCAACCAACACCCCCTCTTCACACCCTTACATTGAAAAAGGGCAAAAAACACCTTTAATAATGGCACTGGATCAAGACAACCCATCAGTATCTCAAACGCCCTCATAAATGCCCACGAGTTTAGGTGTAATTGCGAAGAAGCACATTTCAGCTGCATCAAAATCACACATTCAAACTCAGAGAATGGAAACTTGACACCAAGCTCGACAAATATGCAACTATACATGAAGAAAAATTCAAAGCCATCACCACGATGATACACATGATCGGCAACATTGCAAGGCAAAAATTTCAACCTAATACCCGAACCATCCCTAACCCACGACGACACTGGACCTAACTGAGAAACACTATTGTCATCATCAAAGATAGAAGCCCATCTTGTCACCGACTCAGCAACCCATGCAAAAGGATCCCTGGGATCCCAAACAAAGACTTCTTCAATAAGTTTATCACCATGTCAAACAACCTTCTTTTTCTTTTGACCTCTGATATCCCTCATCGATGCATTTTTTCCTTTCCCCATCACAACAAAGAAAACAACACAAAACTAACAAACTATAAAACAAAGTGAGAAACACTAACCTCGTCTGCTCATCTTCAGCGAAAAATCCCAACACAAAATCCTAGCTTGTGACTCGGAAAAACGAAAGAACACAACCTTACCCATTAACCCACTACAAATTCAAAACAAAAAACCCAAATGAACATCCAAACCGTCAATCAATACACAGCACACAAGATTGATGTTGAGAAACCGCTCCAATTCCCCAGGCGCATTAACTAAACGTGTCTTTCCAACTATTTTTTTAAAACATACAATTTTCGAGTAAATACTAAATCACCGCCAAAATACCAAGGTACTCCCATTTTGGAATAACTCCTACAAACATGATTGAGCTTGGGAACTCCCACCAAATCCCGATTCCGAGGTATAATTCGAATAAGCTCAACATGTTTATAGCTTGGCATCCCAAACAGGTCGACCTTGGGGGCTATGATCCGTTACCCCATTTTCGGCCCACACCAACAACCTCGAAATCGAAACCCACTCAATAAAGTAACTTCCCCCAGAATCTCTCCAACCAAACCATCAGAACCTCAAATATCGGAGCATTAACAAAAGACTCCATAAAACTAGCAACAAAGATACGAATAACTATTTCAGAGTAACTCAATATATACTAACGACCTACTAGGTCACAGGTACGCAATTCATTCTATTCTCTACTCTAAATATCTCACACCTTTACTTACTTGAGTGTTGGAATCCCTTTGCAGGTGTCCAATGCTGCCTTTCCCACAAGAAGATGACGTTCCACTCCCTTGTTCCAGGGAAAGCTGGGTCAAGCATTAACAGGACGAGCTATACCTCGGAACACCCACTCTCACGTAGGACAATACTAGTTCTAAATTTATTTCAAAATATATGTTAAGAATAAGACTTGACATACTGACACGTGATAGTATTTAAGTGTGTCCAAGTGTGTCTGGAAAAGATTTGTTTTTTAGTTTTTATTAAGACACATTTGGACACAGCAGACACGCGTGTCGGATGAGAGTGTCGATGAATGTTGTGTCCAAAATAAAAACTCAGCGAAATATTCATACTTCATAGAATATAATTTTGGTAAAGTTTGTTTTCGTTTTTTTTTTAATTTATCTTTATTGACTTTTAAAGGATTATTTTTCAAACATTATAGTAGCTGCCTTTCTTCAAGCAAATCAGAGTAAACTCCTTTCGAAAAAACAAAAAATTACTACTAAAGAACCTTGTAAAGATAATCTACAAATGAGAAGTGTTCAGATATGCGGGTAGAGATAATAATTATCAGAATAATATATATACAGCTTTTGTGAGACCTAAATATTGTTTTTAGAACTTTAAACTATCTTTATTAAGGAGTGATAGGTAAACAATGACTATTTTGAATAATATAAACAACTACCAATCAAATAAAAATACACTATATTCTAATTTAATGCTACTAATTAAATTTAAGATTAATTTACTCTTTTAATCCTATTAATTTACATTGTTCACACATTGTTCAAAAATATTATTAGTTATCTATATTTTTTCATCTTTATTCAACCAAATCCAATGTTTGTTTGACAACTAATCATTGGTTATTTGTGCAGAAATTGAATTTCTTTTGTTTTATAATATATTGTTCATTTCATTGATTTCTGCGAAAAAAAAAATTTTCAATTTTTATCGCGATTAATAAGGCTAGTTCAAATAATAATGCTATTTCTTACTTGAAAAATTATATGGATCCAGGATTGAAATTTGCATCTATTTAAAAAAGGTAGACTAAAAAAATGTGGAATTCTAAAAATGTATATTGTAATAGTTGGTTGTTACCTCATTTTAAATTGTCAAACTAATGTTGGAAATTTAAAAGGAAAGACGAAATATAAAATCTATCTACTTAATATATTAAAATTGGATTTTTTCTGATTAATGAAAATGAGGTATCGATCTCTCGTGATTCCATTTTCTTTTCAAAATGAATTTTTCTATTCTCTATTCTAAATTATTTTATAAAAAATATCTTTATTATAATTATATGATAATTAATATTTAATGAATAATACATAATTATACTAATTTAGGAACATTTCTTTATTATAATTATATCAAATCAATATTTAATGCATTATTAAACTACTTATCAATTATCAATTGAAAATATTAATAATAATAATAATAATAATAATAATAATAATAATAATAATAATATGATAATTGCACCAATCGTGGTAATCATGATAAGAATATTTGAATCTAATCATAAAATGATCAAATTTTATGATATTAATAACGCACATTAATTTTAAATATTTTTAGTCATTTTAATTATATTAATTTTAAAAAGATCGATATAATTCTAATTCTTATTCATTATCCAATAATAATAATAATAATAATAATAATAATAATAATAATAATAATAATAATAATAATAATAATAACAACAACAACTTGAATAACCCGTATCTAAACTATTTCAATTACCCGTGTGTTATTATTAAAATTCTATTACTTAATATATTAAAACTGGATTTTTTCCCAACTAATGGAAGTGAAGTGTCGATTTCTCATGAATCTATTTTTCCGTCAGAATGAATGCACTATTTTCGCTTCTAAGTTTATTTTATAAAAATATCTTTATTATAATTATACTATAATTAGCATTTAAGTAATAATACATAATTATACTAATTTAGAAAATATCTTTATTATAGTTATATAAAATCAATATTTAATATATTATTAAACTACTTATCAATTATCAATTGAAAATATTTTTAATTATTTTAATAATATTGATAATAATAATATATAATAATAATATAATATGATAATTATATGATAATGGCACCGATTATTAATAACCAATTAATATTTCTCTAAATAAATTTATTTTAGAAAAATATCTTTATTATAATTATATTATAATATTACAATTAATATTTAATGAATAATGCACAATTATACTAATTTAAGAAAATATCTTTATTATCTATCTATTCTATTATATAAAAATCAGATTTTTGCACTCAATAATAGAACTGATGCGACATGCTCTTAAAGTGTTTCCTAATTTATTTCATTTAATTCATTAAAGTAAATCAATTATAATTAATTAATTATATCAATTAATTAATTTGATTAGACATTCAAATCTTATCATTTATTATAATTTATATGAATTTATTAATTATAATTAATTATAACAATAAATTAATTTAGTTAATTATATTAATTATTTGATTTAATTGGAGTAAATATTGACCCCGTATTTTTTTTAAAAATTAAATAGTTAACTATTTATAAACTAATATATTATATTGAGATGTAATTTTTTAAAAAAACTATTATTATTATTATTATTATTATTATACCTCAGCGAAGCCTTAAGGAGATTAAAACAAAGGAAGCCAAAGGTGGCTTATGCATTACTATATATATATCATGACATTTAACTTTGCTTTGCTTTGACAAATCATTCTTCCACCAAATAAATATCTTCTCCAATTCATTATGCTAACCGAACTTGTACTTAGGAAGAAAAGAAAGATTTGTGACACCAAATCATTTATTTATCACACACGACCTTAGATCATAACACGTGCCTCCTTTCATTAATTGCACATATTCCTTCTTCATTCACAAAACCTGATAAAGAAAAGAAGAAAGAAAGGCCGAGAGAGAGACCGTGGGTGGGGGAGGAAACCATGAGTTTCCGACTCCAATTTTTTGAGATCTGTAACTCCAATAAAAAAATTTAATCCGATAAAAATGTTCGTATCCTTCTCCTCTACATATTGGCGTCACTTTTGACCGGCGGAAGTCGACGGTGACGTAACTCTCCTGCCCCTTAAGTTTGGCTAACTGGAGTTCTAGGAAGCACAGACGATTTCTGACGCTTTCTCCTTCAGCAGCTCGATCAGAAAGCTTCTCCGGAGCTTTTGTTATTTTGATTTCGTACGGAGGTAGGGGATTCTATTTTAAAATTAACTGTTTTAAACTATGAATGTCATGGAAGTCCAGTGAGTATTTGCAAATAATTTATGATTGTTTGGAATGACTGAATTTGATGAATATGTGTTTGATTTCTCGATTGAAAAGAGGTTGAAAATGGTTCAGTTGGGACCCGAAAAAGAGTGGCTAACCCCGAGTTTTAGGGGAAGTGCTGCCAAAATTTTATAAAATCTGAGGTTTTATTTGAAAAGTTATTTTAAAAGATTTGGTTTTGAAAAAATTAAATTATTTAAAATATATTTAGTTAAGAAAAGATTTATTCTATTTTAAAATTTGATTTATTAAGGAAAATATAATGTTTTAAACTCAATCTTTTAAGGAAAGATTTTGTTTGAAATAAAGATTTGAGCTCGGTTTATTAAGAAAAGGAATCTCTGCCACAGGAGAGTAGAGAACAAGGATTTAAAGAATATATTAATTAATGAAGTGTCTGCCACAGGAGAGCAAATGTGACATTGTTTGGGCCTTAGTGCCAAATGTAAAGTGGGGACGCCCACACACTGAGAACTGTTTTCCAGATGTACGCTTATTGATTTGGAAAGTCACACTGTATGCGGCCTAGCCGTACGACTTAAAGTCACACTGTATGCGGCCTGGCCGTACGACTTATAAGCACACTGTATGCATTTGGAAAGCCATATCTGGGACTTGTGCCCGGGTAATGTCGGGAGCGGGTAGGCAACCGACACATGAGCTCATGGCCTGCATTAGGAATAGACATGCATCATGTTGTTTGCACATTTGTATTTGCTTGTATTACTTCTCTGTGATTGTGCTGTTTGACTTGTTTGTATGTTGGTTTGAATTTCTTGCTTGCACTATTTATTTATGAGTGTATTAAAGTGATTACGAGTTGACATTTGACTGAGTATTAACTATGTGGCTGAGAGACAGAAAATATGACTAGTTTTATATTTAAAATTTGTTTTGAGTTTAGAAATTTAAAGAAAAGTAATTATTTATCTAAAGTAGAAATAAAAGTATTTCCAAAGGGTTAACAAAATAGTTTTCCTAAGTAAGTTAATTATTTGCATTAAATTCATTACTTTTACGGCATTCCCATTCCCTACTGAGAATGTGTGGTTTGTTCTCACCCCAAAATCTTCCACCCTTCCAGTGACACAGGTTCGAAGATTCAGTTGGAAGATGCAGACGACTAGTAGATTTACTTGTGATTCCTGTTATTTTTATAGAGTTCCCTCGCCCTTGTTGCTTCAGGGTTTTTATTTTATCCAGAGGGATAGGTATTGTATTTGAGTTTTATATTGAGTACATTTGTATAGCATTTATTATTATTAATAATTGTGTGATTTGAATTACTAAAAATAATTCTATGGTATTTTCTTATAAACTGAAATGCGATATCGACGTAAAGGCTCAATATTAAATAAATAATATAGGAAACCAGGTTCGTAATGCCTTATTTTTGGTACGATCATGACGTGCTAAAAGTTAGGGTGTTACAAATATCGAATTATTTAATAAATAATAAATATGATAGCGAAATATATGAATTAATTTAATTAATTTATTTTTTTCAATACCATCTATTTATACCAGATCAAATATTTTTTACTCATTCGCTTTCTTTTCTCTTTCTCTCCCTCCCTCCCTCTCTCCCCCTCTCTCTCATGTTTAGGTACAATTTTGTAATTTATTGAATTTTTGTTTTTTTTATCTTTATTTATACCTTTCATTTTTTTATATATTTTTAAAATTTTTGTTTATTTTAATTGCTTATTATTAGGCACACACTTTTTTTTAACTCTTGATTAATAAAAAAAATGTGTTATTTTTATGTTATTTTTAAATAATCTTACTATAATTTTATTTTGTAATATTCTATTTTGTTATATGTACTTCAATTCATATATATATATTGTCATTTTTTTTGTGATTCACAATTAATATATACATTGTTCATGTATGTGGTTTATATGTTAATGTTTTTATTGATTCTCTTTATTTTATTTATTTATTTTTTGTGTCTCTTTGTTGCTTTTTATTTTAGTTATATATATTCATTAATTTCTCTGTATTGATGCTCTTTTTATTTGAAATATTGTGACAATTTAGAGCGTATGTTGTGACCCATGTGATATTTGTTAATTTGGTGTATCTTTTTAGATGATTTATGTTATAATGTGTTTAAGGAGTTGACTTAAAATTATAATATGATATATAAATTTATAATATAATTTAAAGTATGCTAAAATATTAGGACATTATCATATAGATATTTTTTATTTTTCCGTTAGATTCAACTATTTAGGATCTTAAAAATTATGCAATTATGTAATTAATTATTTTTTTATATAATTATTGTATTGATAATTTGCATTAGTGAGACTATTTTTAATAATAATATTTATAAATATGCTATTATTTATACGATTTATTGAATCATCTTATTTCTTTAAATTTAATTCTATTAAATTAATTATTCAAGGTGTCATCGCTATTTCTATTTTTAAAATTTTTTTTAATATTATTTGACAATTCTAATAACATAATAACAATTATAAAAAGTAAGATGGTACAAAATTGCAATGACAATAAGATTAAAATACCCGTGAAAAAATTATGTTGATAATATACATTTAGGTATTACTAACAACTATGTTAGTAATTACTTAAAATAAATAATAAAATAAGTTATAGGATATTATTTTATTTAAATTATTAATAATTAAAAAAATAAAAGGTCAGTAATTATTTTTAAAATAGATATTAAATTTAATTTTATGGTACTAATTTATTTGAATTGTTAATAAAATTTATAATTTTTAGATTTATATCTACTCAATTTATATATTTTATTTTATTTTACTTTAACAAAAAATTGAGACGTACATTTTTAATTATTTATTTAAAAAGTATAGCAAAATGAGTTATATCAATTATAATTAATTATCGATAATTGATATCAATAAATTAATTGTATTAGTTTATAAGATGAATAATGTGTAATGAATGTTATGAAATTAATTATAATAAATTAATAATTAATAAATAAAAAACTAAAAGAAACTTTTTTTATTGCTTTTTAATGGATATACATTTTTATAATTTTACTTTCTCTTTATCTCTTCCTTTCACATTTATTTCTTTTAATTTATTGAACTAAATCAATTATATTAATTATTTATATTAACTAATTAAGTACTTTTTAATGGATTATTATAACTGTGCCTTTAGGCCATAGGTTAAAAATATTATAAAAAGTCTTCTATAAAAGTTGTTGAAAAATAAATATTTTTAAAATATATCTTTAAGACACAAATTAACTAAATTATTTTTCAATTTAATATGTTTGATTCATTCAATTGTATTAATTATAACTAATCAATCATGTAATTTTATTTGATTAGGATAAATATTTTATCATTTAATATTTTATTTGATTCATTAAATTATATTAATCATAACTTCAAATATTTAATCTATTTAGAATAAATATCAAATTATTTTAAATTTTATTTGATTCGTTAAACCAAATTAATTATAGCTAATTTATTATTTAATATGATCGAGATAAATATTAAATTATTTAATAAATAATATATAAAGGAATGAAATAAATAAACTCAATTAATTCAAATTATTATCTTATTATTTTATATATCCCTTTTCTCTCTCTATTTTGTACTTCAAATAAAATATTTGTAATTTTTTATTTTGTTTTTTATCTTAATTTTGCTAATATTTTTCTATGATTTTGTTTTATATTAATTCTTTTTTATTTATTTTGATTAATAATTTTTAAGGGTATTATTATTTTATTTAAAGATAATTTAAATTTTTTGTAATATTTTTATAAAAGTTGATTAATAGGTTCTTTCTTAAAATATTTTTTTGAAATTTTTTTAATAAGATCGTATTTTGATTTTTCTCTTTCATCTTTTGTATTAATTAATTATATTAATCTTCTATTGCAATAAATTTTTCATCTACTCCACACATGATCTTTTTTATCTTCTTTTACTTTTTTTAATTACTCTTTTTATTTTATTTTTAATTGTTTATTTTACTTTTACTTCATATATAGATTTATTATAATTCATCACATGTTCTTTTTTAATTTAAGTGATTTTTTAGGTTATATTTTATCATTGATGCTTTTATTTTGTTTAGTGTATTTTTTTAGTTTGTGTTTAATATAATAATCTTTAAATATCTATTCTATTATGTAAAAATTAAATTTCTACACTTAATGATAAAACTGTCGTAACATGTTTCTAATGATATTTTTTGATTTATTTCTTTTAACTCATTAAATTCATTTCATTATAATAAATTAATTATATCAACTAATTGATTTGTTAATTATTTAAATATCATACAATTTATTATAATTTCTATTAATCAATTAATTATAATTCAAATTGTATGATTATTTTGTTACGAAATAATTTTCTAATCTATTTATAGGCAATACATATATTAATTATAATCGTAGGTTAAGCTATTTTACATTAAATGACTTATATAGTGGTCATCTTATTTATTATCATAAATGCTGAATTAAATAAGTCATTATTACTTTTGATTTAGAATTAAATGAGAATAAAACCAGAGATACCATTTTATTTGGTCTTTTGGGTTTAATGGGTGTCACACTCAAGTATAAATAGTGATTTCTGGATTTTAGTCTCCAACACATCAAAGCCATCTCCGTAACTCTTTTTCCATAAAATGAATTTTGATTTAACTCTATCAGGGATACAGAAGGTTTTCAAAGAAAAAAGGAATGGTCTGAATTTACAAGAATTTTAAATGTTCGAACTTATGGCGTTGTTTCAGTTCATTGTCGTTACGAGAATGACTCTAATTTATACGTGTCTAAGGACTAGATAGATTAAATATTATTTTAAGTAATTTATTTCTAATATTGGTATTTAATTAAATTAGTTTTAGAAAAATTTAAACTGTTGACTCAATTTATAAATTATGACTATTCTTTTTTAATGTATTTTTTTTTACATTTTTTAATATAAAATTTCTTTTTTTTTTTTTTGATTTTTAAGTTTTTTTTCTTGGATATATATATCACCTTTTTTTTCTCATTTTATATTTCAGATTAGTGATGTAATTATTAAAAAATATATATTTAAAAAAAAGAAATATTAAAATATCACTATTTAAAAAAATAAAGATATGTGAAAAAAGGAAACGAAAAATTAAAACATCACTATTAGAAAAAAACTGTTAATATGCGTATGAATGGAGGCGGAATTGAGGAATATATATAGATATAAAAAATAAAAAATTATTGCACGATTGTAGAATAAAAAAAATTATATATATAAAACGAAATAATTATAACAAAAAAATAATTACTATATGTGATTTAGATGTTTTTAATAACTGATAACATAGAATTTAATAAAATATAATTCACATATTTTTTATTTATGTATATGTATATATTAAGAAAAACTATCATAATATATATTTAACAAAATTAATATATAAGATTATGAAAATTTCTATCCAAATTTGACAAGAATAAGACGACTTACATAGAAATAGTTCTCATGAAGCTAAGTTGATTATTTTTCATGATTCTTTCAAGTGATGTTAGGTCTATTTTATAAATATTTTTGGTTCATATTTTAATGTTTTTAATAACCGATAACATAAAGTTTAATAAAATATAATTCATATATTTTTTTATTTATGTATATGTATATATATTAAGAAAAACTACCGTAATATATATATATATATATATATATATATATATATAATTATTTAACAAAATTAATATATAAGGTTATAGAAAGTTTCATCCAATTTGACAAGAACAAGACGACTTACATAAAAATGGTTCTTATGTATGATAAAGTAAGTTGATTATTTTTCATTATTCTTTCAAGTGATGGTAGATCCAATTTATAAATATTTTTGGTTCATATTTTAAATTTATTTGATAAGTAAACCTTTGTACGCGAATTAAAGACAGTGCGATTTTATAGATTTATAAGTGCTAATAGCCTTTATATTTAATTTGTTTTATAGTGTGATAATAACCAATATATTTATTGGTGGATTTAACTATTACTATATTATTTATGATCATATTCAGTATATATGTCTGATTTATTGAAGAAAGTAGATTATTAAAATCGATTAATAACTATTTTAGAGTTAATCTAATTAACACTAAATTAAAAAAAACAATACATAACATGTTACTTTTTTATTTTTTATTAATCTAATTACTATTTTTTATTAATCAAATTATTATAATTCAAATTAATTTTTAAAAATAATTTAAAACTATAATTTCAATCTTATCACGTGCATGACACGGGTAATTATACTTATATAAAAGATTAAAGAAAGAACAATTGTCTAAAACCATATATATAATGAAAGTTTTGTGGTGGCATAGAAAGTAGTGGCTAAAAGTGGCCAAGAGTTGACTAGCCTATACGAAGAGGATAAATGATGATACAATGGGTACAACGCTCCACCGAGCTCCATATGCTTCCAAAATTTCCAAAGATGATAATTATACCACTAGACTGAGATACTTCTTATTATTATATATACAAATTATAATATATATATATCAATCTTTTATTTTACTTATATTTAATTTATTTTAATTTTAAAGTCACCCATTTTAAAATTAATTATATTTTATTTAACTATAAATTGTATTAAATATATACAAATTAAAAAGATAAACAAAAAATTTATTAATCACAATTTATTTTTTTATGATTATATGATATCTATTAATATTATTTTTTCAATAAATACTTGTAGTATATAATAATAGGTAAAGACTCACATGCAATTGTCTTCATATAAAATCAATAGTTGAAAAATTTTAGATGATATTTAGTCAAACTTGTCAAATCATCTAACGGTTTTTAAATATCAACTTCACATAAAAATAATTGTATGTAAATTTTCATCTATAATAATATAATAATACAATAAATATAAACTAATTAATAAAGTATTAAAATTTGATAATGATAATTATTTTTATAAAAATAAAATAAAAATTTTTGCACACTACTATTTATATATAAATATAATATTATTTAATTTATTTTTAATATATATTTTATATTTTAATATATATTTTATATTAATAAATGATTTTAGTATACACTTAGTATAATTGTTTAAAATAATATAATTCTAATTTTTCTTTTTATAAATTAGAATTCGAATTTTTATTTCAATAAAATTTTTATGCTTTTGAAAGTGCATCTTCTACAACGTATTCCTCCACTATATAATCTTCTGATTGGTTGTGTATTTTAACACAAAAAAAAAAGAGAATGACTAACTTTGTATCGACAAGCATGATCATCCAAGAGCCCTTCCAATATTATATTGTGTTTCGTGGAAGAGTCCTAATTTAAAAATGAATTTTTATTTATTAGAATTAAATTATAAATTTTTTTCTAAATTGATTTTTTTTTCATAAAAGATAGCTAATTTCAGTAAATGGAGAAGAAGTTTTGTTTCATAAATTTATAACCATTTATATTGAACTAGTATTAGGAAAAGAAAAAATAGAAGGCCAATTCTATGCTGCCTATGATTTGTTACAGAAAAGCATGACATATATATACCTCATAATTATTTGTTCCTTCCACAAATTCTTTTGGCACATTAGCCAGAATATGGCTATGAATAATAATAATAATAATAATCTCATAATTGACCATAGCTAGTCGTTTGAAAATTAAATTTATACCACCATTTATGTTCTATAACATATGATCATTGTGTTTATCTAAGTCGAGGCTTCATTCTACTGATCCATTGTACAATCTGCAGGATAAAAAGAAACCATTTTTTCTTGAAGGTCATACCCTACGTTAAAATTAACTTGTGCTATGTTGCCAAAGATAGAGAACCTATCACTAGGGACTATAGCCAAGCAAATAAGATTGTCCACCTTCAGAATTGTGTTCATTTTCTGCAAATGAACGTCAGCACCAGAAAAATGGAATGTCAAATCAGGGAGGTCCTCAACTGAGATATCCCTATAACACAACCTTAATGGTTCAGGTGGATCCTGTACCGGTTCATGACTGTTATCAACAGCGTCCTTAACCGCGGATTCAAAACCGTCGTAGAAATCTGATTGAAGCATAGTCAATGTAGTCCCGGAATCGATTACAATGTTGTTTGCACTTTGTTCTGTTTGTAGTTTCTTCTCACCTTCGTTTCATGATACGGATACAACTATTAGAAACAATGTCACTATATATGATACAGAGAATTCCTTAGCGATTCCATGAGTACCAAAAGTTTTCTCTCTATTTCATTCATATTGTAACACTTTAAACAATTTTGGAAAGAGAAAATAGTTAGTTAAAAGAAGGTGTTTTTTTTTTGTTTAATTTAAAGAAAAATGACCTATATTAATTGAGCGAAAATTCTTATTCGCTCTTAATAAAAATATGCTAAGACCAACATTTTTAGTAAAAAAATGGAGAGTTGCTTGCTTGGTGTTGACTAAATACAGAGAAAATATTGATCATTTAACATTTATCTTTTAAATTATTTATAAACTTGTCACCAATCATAGAATAGCTTCTAGGATTTTTTATTGTTATTGTTTTCAAACGTATGATTAGTTTGTCAATTTTTTTTAAAGTATTTATTAATATACTATTGGTGCTAAAAAATAATGAAAATATTAATAATAAAAAGTAATGAAAATAAATTATGTATGTCATTGTTAACAAATATGACATATTAATAAAAAAGTTGGAAAATGATAATTATATTTCATAAGTTTAAAAAATGTGACAATTAAAAGATATCAGTATATCAGATTTCCTCACCTATGGAGATGCCTTCCAGAGTAAGGTAGTAATAAGTGGATGGAGATTTAGATATCAAAGGGGTAGAAACAACTCCATTACGAGAAACTGTTGATGATTCACTTCCAAATTTGAGTTTACTTGTAGAGTTTACTGAAAAGGGTAGCAAACAATATGAGAATTTGTGACCGATTGCATCACCCAGTTGTGTAACCAATGACAAAGGTCCACCACCAAGACCAACTAGTCCTGTGCTTGTGCTTCTAAAATTCCCATCGTTGTCATGTCCACAACCCAATGTAGTTTTAGGGTATTTTATCATTGATTTTCCACCATTTGAAGTACTAAAACTAATGGTGTCACTAACCAATTCTCCTACGGTGTAAGATCTGTCTCCATATGAGTAGTAGTACCTGCATATATATGTTCAAATAATGATACGAGTATGAATATTAAACACCAACTACGATACCATACGTAAATACAAATATTAATAATAAAAAAGTTAGACACACAAATACTCTAAATTTAATAAAAGAAATGATAATATAATTAGAGTAAAAAATAATTGAAATAAAAATTTTATTTATTTATTTATTTTAAATTTCATAATAAATAGTACTAAATAGAAGGATACTTTTATCAAAAAATTAAAAGAAAATAATTTTAATATTAACTTTAACTTTAGTGACGATTTAAAAAAAGCATTAAGTACAATTTCGATTTTCCCCCAAAATTATAAGAAACAAAACAACACTACTTATCTATTTTTTAATAAAATGTGGAATAGCAAAATTTTTAAAATATTACAAATTTGTTATGAAATCAACTCTAAATTTTTTGGTTATAAAAGTTTTAATAGAAAGTCTAGGGATTACCACATTTATTAAAATTTGACTAATATTTAACCAATAAAAAAAGTAAATAATCTCATACCATTAATTAAATAAAATTTTATACCATTAAAAATACTAAAGATGACTAATTAATAATTACAAATTAAAAAACTTGCTGGTTCTTTAACATTCTTCATAATTATTAATTATATATGTAATAAAATTAATTAATAAATTATTAATCTATATTCATAAGTATTGATACGTGATACGAGTATTAATATAATATATAGATACGACACAAATTGTGGAGTATCCGTAAATGAAAGAGGTACCTGCATTCTCCTGAACTTCCACAACCATATCTAGATAACGATCTACAAGACTCAGAATCACAAGTTAGTGTCTCAAAAGTAGAAGAATTTTTGGGATCAAAGATTGGAGCGTTTTGTGAGTAACACTGCTCACAAGGCAAGCATTGTATCCAAACAAGATCACTCCCTGTGTCCGCAACAGCGAGTGACTCCATTGGAGGGGTACCAATCAAGATCTTCATGAGGTAGTCTCCTCTGTCTGGAATCAACACGCTCTCCTCCTCCTCTTCCTCGGCTTTGTCCGGGAAGAAGAAGCGGCTGGTTCGAGAAACGGAGCGCTTCACGGCGTTTGTAATGATTTCGGATGGAGTCAGTGAAGGGTTGTAGAGGGGTGATAATGGTGAGTCACGGTGGATAAGATCAATGGTGAAACCATTGTTAAATGTTTTAGCTTCATCAGCTGAAGTTAGAAATGAGAGGGGCCACAGTACCGTGACCAAGAGTATCACAACCTTGTTTATCATGTTGCAAGATAATGTTGTAGGTAGGAACTTTGAAATACATGCGTGTATATATATATATATATATTACAATATCATAATTAGGAAGAAATCAGGAAAATATAAAAAAAATAAAAGAAAAATTAATGTAATTTATTAGGATATTATTCTATATTTAATATATTTATTAGCATATTTTTGTTCTATATATTAATAAGAATTTTGTAATCAAGAAAAAGAAATAAGTATGATATTTTTGTAAATTATTTTTCTTTTTTTTTCCTAAATCCTTTGTACCAACTTAATATGATATCCGAGTAGAGTTAGGTTCTGAAAATTCAGACATATCATCACTGTCTCAGTAATACTACCAAAATCCAACATGTCTATATCTGAAGAAACCAGTAGCACTACCAATTTAAAATCAACCGTTTCTGATGAATTGACATTACAAATTGCAAATATGCTATGCAATAGTTTTAGAATACAATCATCACAAATCAATTCTGACGATTTATCAATTGGTTTCAAATTAAATAGAGATAATTATCCATTATGGGCAACTCTAATAAAAAAAAGCAATTGGTGGAAGAGGGAATGAAGGCTCACCTAACAAGGGTACCTTCAGTACCGGCAGAGACGGAACCAGCATATGATCAATGGGAACAAGCAGATTAAACCGTTTTTACCTGGATTATCCAGAACATCGAAACAAACCTGATGAACAACGTGTCTCAATTTCTAACTGCAAAGGTACTATGGGACGGTCTGGCAACCACTTATAGAAGCGATACCGATTTGATGCCACGACCTATATCGACGAGCCAACACTCAGAAATAAGGACAGGATACCCTAGAGAAATTTTGAAATAAATTGCAAGTCATATGGATGACCATCGACAGAAAACAACCAAATCCCATGAAATTCCCTAAAGATATTCTGATTTTCAACCGATTAAAACAAGAACAAAGGTTGTATCAGTTCCTTACTCGAATTGATGAAAAATTTGAAACAATCAGAAGGGATTTATTGAAGCAAGAGACATCTCATTCAGTCGAATCCGTCTACGTCGCTATCCATAGGAAGGCGGCCTGACTTCAGATCTTGAAGCCTACCATTGATAGCGTAGGCGATGCATCACAAGGAGAAATTGAGATCGAATTAGTTGCAAAAAATAGAGCAAATCGGGACGTACAGGGACATAGCCGCTCAGAAATGGCTTTCAAGCGTTCGTCACCACGGGACAAGGAGGATAAAAGTCATCTCTCCTGTACACACTGTGGAATGAAGAAACACACCAAAGAAATCTCCTTTAGCATTGTGGGTTACCCAGATTGGTAGAAAAACAATCCTAAGTCATAAAAAAATAAAAATCAGAGCAAGGAAGCCACCGATGTGAGCATTCTAGAGGTCACCAGCAGCAGCGGCAGCAAAGCCAGAAGAGAGGAAGCAAGTCGTGATGAGAAGGCAACAGTGGTGGTAAGGGCAGAAACTGTGCCAGAAGGTAAGGAGGAAGAAAGGAAGACCCAAAATCAGAATCCAATTAAAAAAAATAAATGAATGGATTTTCGATTGTGGGGCTATCGATACTATGACTCATGATCTCTATGATTTCAATAGCTTGACTATACCCTCAAAAGTCCATATTGAAACAACGAGTGGAGAATTAACTGATGTTAAAGGCGGAGGCTCCATTACTTTCTCAAAAAATTGAAATTAAAAATTTAGCTCTATGTCCTTGTATTATATTCAAAATTATTGTCTGTTAGTCAAGTAACAAAGAAACTAAATTGTGTGGTACTCATGTACTTTACTTTTTATCTTTTACAGGATATTCTTACAAAGGAGATCATTGGACGTGGTACTGAGCGAGAAGGCCTTTACTACGTTGATGAAGTAGCACACCAGAGTCCTGCCATGCTTGCTCACAAAACGGTTACTAGGCAACTTTGGTTATGGCACAGGCATCTCGGACATCCTTCATTTGAGTACCTCAAGTTTTTATTTCCTAGTCTCCATACAAGTAGCACTGAACCCCTCAAATGTGAAACTTGTATTTGTGCAAAAAATCATAGAGTTTCTTTTCCTCCCACCAACACTAGAGTCAATTCCATTTTTTCTAATACACTCTAATGTGTGGGGCCCTGCTCCTATTTTCCATAATAATTTTTAATATTTTGTGTTATTTGTGGACGATTTCTCTCGCATGACTTGGGTATCTTTTCTAAAACACAAATCTGAAGTACTTGATAAATTCTTTGCTTTCTACCAAATGATTCAAACTCAATTCAACAAGAAAATTCAAGTACTTCGCTCAAATAATGGTGGAGAATTTATAAACCAATCAATGGGCCGATTTTTTTTTATGAAAGATGGCCTTATCCATCAAACTTCCTGCCCAAATATACCCCCAACAAAATGGTGTGGTTGAGCGGCAAAATCGTAAGTTACTTGAGATGACTCGAGCCATGCTTTTTGATTCACAAGTTCCAAAATCTTTTTGGCCTGAAGCTATAGTGACCTCTGCCTACTTATTGAATCGCCTACCTACCTAAGTTCTCCACCACAAAATACCCTTACAAGTCTTGGCTACTCAGACTGCAATCCCGCCTATTCTAACCTTACCACATCGAGCATTTGGATGTTCTGTCTTTATCCATACACCCAAAGTCAATAGAACCAAACTTGATCCTTGTGCAAAAAATGTGTTTTCATTGGGTATGCTACACATCAAAAAGGGTATAGGTGCTACAATCTAATCACTCGTCGTGTTCATGTGACCATGGATTGCGATTTTTTAGAATTCAAATTTTACTTCAGCCACTAACATGGCATTCAGGGGGAAAACAATAATGAACCACCAAATTGGCTAAATAACCTTTTTTCCTAGAAACTGTTCAAACAGAGCAAGTAGATGGAGACACCGAACATACTTCACTTAACGTAGGAAACAACTCAGTACCTACAACAAGTGAAAGTCCTTTTGAGAATGTCATACAAGAGGTAAGTAATTGCCAATCTGGTAATTTACTCTCTATTTTTAATGAGGCCACTAACAATAATAGTATAGCACTAAAACATGAAGAACCAGAGCCCAATACATTTAATCTTCCTCTAAGAAGAAATAGAAGAATGTCTCCTGATCGATACTCACCAGAACATATTTTCCGTAACTCAAGATACCCGATAAGGGTGGCTAGAGAAGGAATAGCAAATGTTGCAAAGACTTTTTCCACCATACTCTTAATAGAAGACATTCTAAGAACTGTTCGAGAAGCTAATGAGAAAGCTGAATGGCGAAAAGCCATGAATACATAAATGGAAGTTATAGAGAAGAACAAAACTTGGGAGAAGTGTATTCTACCGATAGAAAAAAAGGTAGTCGGATGCAAATGGGTTTTTACCATTAAACACAAGGCAGATGGCACCATTGAATGGTACAAGGCAAGGTTGGTGGCCAAAGGTTATACACAGACCTATGGTATCGACTACACTGAAACTTTTTTACCAGTTGCAAAGATTAACACCATTAGGGTGTTATTTTCAATAGCAGCAAATGAAGATTGGCCACTCCATCAATTTGATGTTAAGAATGCTTTCTTGTGTAATACTCTAATTACCCTAAACCTTACCTCATGTCGTAAAGTAAAGGTTAATCAGAGGTCACGACAATTCTAAGGCTTATACATTATATATATATATATATATATATATATATATATATATATATATATAGAAGAAAATAATAATTCTAGAAGCCTGATGAAGAAAAAGTTCAAAAATAGAGTTTCAAAAGCGCAAAACGTTCACACGAAACTAAAAGCATAAGGTACAAGGTATAGATACAAGATAATAGAATATATATAGGTATATGAGTATAATAGTTATAAAGAACTAGCCGTTGCTCACGGAGTTTAAGCCGACTAGCTATATACAGATAATACGGAGTTTTGAAAGTAAAACCAGCATATACAATATATCTCTCTCAAAGTAAGCCTTTAAGACAAATATAAATACAAAGTGAGAGTAGTAAACAAAATATCCAAAAGACTCCAAAATATGATAAGAATCCTCCGCTCTGTCACCATCACGTAACTCGCCAAAGTGGGTTATGACCTGCATATGAAAAATAACAACAGAATATGGTATGAAAACCGGAGGTTCTCAATATGGTAACAGTGCCCAATAATGTAAGATATAAGATCCCGCGACGCCAGAGGCAATCCTAGAACTTCATATCAAGCATAAGATTCAAACTTAAAGCATAACTAAATTTAAAACCATAACTTTAAAACTATAAATGAATTAAGGGAACCTAACTTAGGGGGACTTCTAACTATCAACTCTCTGCTGTCCCACAACCTTCACTAGCCTAACCTCCTTGCGATCCTATTGCCACCGCCTTCTGAACCTCCTCAATCTCAGCAGAAAACACAAGTAATTCATATAAGTAAAGCACAAGTAATTATCATATATAGCAAGTAAAGCAAGAAGCAATAATTAAACATGTTATACAATTAGGCAAACAATGCAAGTCGACAAAGCAAACAAACATATAGAATATGCACATGATGAATGCTTGTCCTAAGTGGCTTGTGATATCACTTGTCGGTCTATAAATGCCAACCCGACACATCCTTCCGGATGTAGCCTTCCTGCCACGCCAGCACACTCATGCAGCAGAAAAATCTGCCACACCGAGGATATAGGCCCTGCACACTCATGTAGCAGAGAAGGTTATGCGAGCGGGATACCACCCCAGCCCTCACATCTCAATGTGAGCAGGATAAACCAACCGTCCTTACGCCGGCGCCACATCCTCGACAAGTGGGAGACGGCCACAGCCCTTGCCCGAGGCATATAGCGACTCAACAGTCTCAGCATAACAATATATCATTGGCTTTCACAAATCATTTTTTGTACTCAGTAAGGTCATCTTTCCACTCCGAGTACTAGACTCATCTCAAACACCATCAATACGTAACTCCACAACCCATCACATTAATCGTCGTTACAGTACTCTACCATGTCACTCAACAAATCCATCCTCAATACTCCAAAAACCTAAGTCCCTATCTTCTAAAATTCATACAGAAATTCAACTATTTAAGTCTCTAACTCATCTTTAGTAGTATTAGGACCTAAGCACTAAATAATATTCTTAAACGGTATGTAAAGAATGTATGGAAAGCTAGAGAAACTTTGAAAATGAAAAAAAAAAAACGATATTTCAGCAAAACAGGACTCTCGCGTATGCAACCCCTGTCTCGCGTACGCGAGTGTCCCAACCCGAATGGATTTCTCGCGTCACGTGTTAAAGTTCGCGTACGCAAGGGTCAAAATTCTGATAGTTCGCGTATGCATGCAATGCTTGCGTATGTGAGATGCCCAACCCGAATGGATTGGCCGCATCGCGTGCACTGTGTCACGTACGCAACCCTCATTAGACTTAGAAAATTTTCAAATATGCAGAATTTCAATTTTATACCCCAAACTTTAAACATTCATAACTTCCTCATATTTTACATAGTTATCATTATTCATTCCAACATCAACAATTATTATCATAATTCATCAAAATCATCACAAGCATCAATAATCACAATCCACTATCAACCATTCAAACATATCCTATGGTCCACTAGTCTAAGTGTCCAAAAATATTATATACTACATAGAAGACAAACAAGCTGAGATTATTAGGAGATATGACAGAGTGCAAATCAAAGAACATGATGAAATCGAAGCTTACAACGCCTATAACACAGAAAGAAATCAACTTCTCATGGAACTCGAAGAACTGTTAGCACCTTATTCTCCACAAGTTTAATGTATTCTCCTGAACAAAACTTCTTTTCCTTTATTTGTACTTCTTTTGTTTTTTTTGTTAAACATCATTTTCCCAACATCGAAATTACTTAAGATATTTACCATTTATTGATTTAACCTCGACACCAGAATCGACATTCTTTATTCGATACGCATTTTCAGAATATAAATCAATTATCTGAAAAGGACCTTCCCAATTATGGGACCACTTTCCATAAAATTTTGACTTTCGTTTCATCAGTAATACTACTTTAAGAACCAATTCACCCACCTGAAAAGATTTTACTTTTACTCACCGATTGTAAGTTCGAGCAATACTCTCTTTTTGATGAATGAGGTGCACAAGCGCCAAAATTCGCTCGTTATCCAACTCGTTTAATTCATCAAATATTACATTCCAATAATCTTCAATTGGCGATTCATCCTGCTTCATTATTCTTAGAGTATTGAGATTAATTTCCAAAGGTAGTACTGCATCATGACCATAAACCAATTTATAAGAAGACGTATTAATTGACCCTCTATGTGAATTTCGATAAGTCTATAACACTTGACTTAAAGTCTCATACCACGTTCGAGGCCTTTGACCAATTTGCTTCTTATTCAATTGATTAAAATCTTATTTGTAGCTTCAACCTGACCATTTGCTTGAGCGTAATACGAAGTTGAGATCACCATAGTAATATTCCTCAATGCTGCAAAATTTTGATACGCTGGCCAGTAAACATTATACCCTGATCAGTGCTCAATGTTTGAGGAATTCCGAATTGATAAATTATGTATTCTTCTATAAAATCGATAATCTCATTCTGACCTGCCTCTACTAAAGGAATACCCTCAACCCATTTTGTAAAGTAGTCAATGGCTTCCAAGATAAACTCATGGTTCTTCGACAATGGATGATGAATTATCAAATCCAAAGTCTAACCACGAAATGGCCAAGGTTTGATATTCGAATGTAACTCAGAAGTTGGGATTTGTTGTATCACCCCATGTCCTTGACACGCTTGACACACTTTTACATAGTCTACGCAGTCTTTAATCATAGACGGCCAATATACTTGATCTCGTCGAAGTACCCATTTCATTCTTTCTCTAGCTTGATGAGCATCGCATATGCCTCGATGAACTTCTCCCAGAGCGATATCTTTCTCTAGCTTGATGAGCATCGCATATGCCTCGAAGTACCCATTTTTATATAACTCATCACCCATCATCACAAAATTTACCTTTATTTTAACTTTTTGATCGACTCGAACACTTAAATCTTTTAGATATTCTGCAATCGATTTTCTCCAATCATCTATTGTTAAAACTTTCCTCTCCTCTATAGGTACTAGAATTTGACGAACCTTTCCCAATATTTCTAAGATTTCAGGAAGTATCCTATACTTGGATGCAATTTGTGCTAAATAATTAGTGATTTCATTTCGAATCCTTGGAATATAAACCAAAGATACTTTTTGAAAAGACACCAACAACTCCCATGCTATCGACGAATAGTTTTGTAACTTCTCATTATTACATTTAAATTCCTTCGATAACTGTTTCAACCCCAATTAGGAGTCTCCAAGAATTTGAATATCTGATGCTCCTTTCTCAATCAAATTTTCTAATCCCAATATCAAAGCTTCATACTCAGCGACATTATTTGAACAAGGATATTTTAACTCAAAAAAAATTCTGGCAGGACATGTTTTGGAGAAATAATCAAAATCCCAACTCCAGAATCATCCTTATGTTTTGAACCATTAAAATATAGCTTCCAACAATCAGAAACTGCATCTGCAGTGACCTGTTCTTTAACATCCTTAGCCGGAATATATTGCAGATCAAACTCTGTCAAAGCTAACATCCATTTGTCCAATTGGCCTCGTAACATTGGAGAGGATAAAATATATTTTATCAAATCCGTTTGAGCGACCACCTTGATAGTCCTTGCAACCATATAATATTTTAGCTTTATACAAGCATAAAAAAGAGGCAAATACATATTTTCGATGGAAGAATACCTCGATTCAATATCAGTTAGCACTCTACTCAAGTAATAAATAACCCTTTCATGCTCTTCCTCATCATCTTGTGCCATCATGCATTCGATAGTATTTGTAGATGTTGTGATATACAATTTTAAAGGCTCATGAGGACGAATAGTTGCCATCACTGGTGCTTTGGACATGTAATTTTTAATCGAATCAAATACTTTTTGATGTTCCTCTATCCATATATACTGTGACTCGTCTTTGAGTTTAACTAAAGATTCAAAGATACGAGTCTGACCAGAAAGATTTGATATGAATCATCAAAGGTAATTGACCTTCCGAAGGAAAGATTGTACTTCCTTCTTCTATCTAGGAGGAGGTAAATCCAGGATTACTTTAGCTTTATTTTGATCAATGACAATCCCTTTCTTATGGACCACGAAACCCAAAAAGTTTCCTGCAGACACACTAAATACACACTTCAAAGGATTCATTTTCAATCCCTTTCTACGCATCGTGCTGAATGCCTACCGTAAATGATCGAGATGTTGGTCCATCAAGTTCGACTTGACCATAACATCATCAATATATAATTCCATAAATTTCCCAATAAATTCATGAAAAATAGTATTTATAGCACGCTGATACATCACACCAATATTTTTTAAACCAAAGGGCATTACCGCCCACTTGTATGTACCTAATGCCCCAGGGCATCGAAAAGCAGTTTTCGATACATCATCTTTAGCTATAAAGATCTGGTTATACCCCGAATAACCATCCATGAAACTTAAAATTTCATTACCTACTATAGAATCAATTAGCATATCTGCTATGGGCATAAAGTACTAATATTTTGGAGTAGCATTATTAATATCTCAAAAATCGATACATACTCACAGATGTCCATTCTTTTTCATCACTAAGACGATGTTCGATATCCAATCAACATAATGGGTAGTTTGAATGAATTTTGCTTTGATCAATCTCTCAATCTCTTCTTTAATTTTTAAATTAATCTTAGGAGCAAAGCGTCAAGGCGCTTGTTTTACTGGCTAAGCGAATGGTTTCAAGGCTAATCGATGTTCTATAAGGGAACGATCGAGACCAGGCATCTCGTGATAATTCCAAGCAAAGCAGTCTTTGTATTCAATCAAAAGACGGAGTAACTTTGCTCGAAACTACTCATCAAGATCTTTACAAACATAAATGAGTCAAAACCCAAAGGTTCCAAATCATAAATGCAATCAAAAGATAAATCAACCAACTCATTGGAAGATAAACAAACTTCATTATTAATTGAATCTGTCATTGAATCTTGTTTAGAACAAAGATCATCAGGTACTTCAACAAAGGACTAATCGGCAATGTTATTCTTAGGAATTAAGAGAGAATTAGAACTAGAACTACTCTCAAATTTGATTTTAGGAATCGAATTGGCATTAAAAATGGAATCAATTGAATAAAAATTCCTAAATGATAAGACTTCTTCAGACAAATTACTACTACCACAAGAAACACCTTCAACAGAAGTAAAACTTTTCAAATAACTTTCTATGTTTCCTAAATAGTTGGAAACATCCTCACTATCAGCCATGACAGGATATTTCCGAAGTTAAGAACCAATTACTCCCACCCAGTTAGAGGAAAGTCAAGCTTCGGCTGTTGAAGCTTCATATTGAGTCCCTCTAAAGTAAGAAAGCATCCTTCACAATTGTAGGAAGTGAGCACCCGGTCAACATTGAGAGGTTTTAGTTTTGCATTATATACCCTAAAATCGACATGCAGCTGTTCCACATATAAGCTCGAATCTGCTTTGATCACTTCATATTTTCCTTTATCATTCCAAAGGAGGATACTTTGATGCATAGTTGAAGGTACAGCTCCCACTCCATGGATCTAATCTCTTCCCAATAGGGCATTATAACTTGCCTTTGAAGACACCACCACAAAAATGGTGTTCCAATTGGATGATTCAACTTGTACTTGAAGAGTTACTAACCCCTTTGGGGGATTTGATAGGCGCTATAATTAGTAACTGAAATATTAGTGGGGACCAAATCATCGATTTTCCTAACTTTTGTCAGCATTCGTTCTGGCAACAAACTTAGAGCTACTCCTTCATTGACCAAGACTTGTTAACGGAAATACCACTCATATAAGCGGTGACATGCAGTGGTCGAAGATGGGACTTCTACCTCTCTGTTGGCCTTTGAAAATACCCCAACTCGTCTTCTAATCGAATGAAAGTGAATGCTTCCTTATCCTCTACATCGTAATCTTCATTTGGATTCCCCTCATACTCACCCAAATACTCAGTTAGAATAATCGAGATAGTACTCACCATTTCTTCATCACCTTCTTCAAAGTATTCTTCGTCAAGATCGACATCTTTTTCTTTACTATCCATAGGGGCCACAATACCAGCTTTGCCTTTCTCAAACTTTGCTGGCGATGGGATTTCATTAGGAATTGATTCTCCATCAGACGAAAAAACCACCCAATATTGAACAGAAGATGTTGCCCCTTTGCCTCTATTAGTTAAAGGTTCTCTCTGTCTCATTTGTTGTACATTCCTCCCTCCTCGATTCCTCTGGCTCGTCCTCGAGGATAAAGATAACGGCCATGGTAGAAACCTCGATGACCCCTCTGAGGATTATGTTTGTATTACGTATCTCGATTACGAAACTTTTGACAATTCTGAATCCATTGTACTCCCAAAGCCTAAGATCGACTTATTGAAGGAACGAAACTTCTCTGAGAAACACTAGAACTCTATCCCTCTTGTCTTCGAGGAGGTTGTCTTTGCCTCACTTAATCTTCTTTATGAGCTAGCTCTTTTTGCATAATTTCTTTTTCAAAAATGGCTGCAGCATCAGTATTGAAAACTACATTACATCAACGACATAAAGATAATTCTCGATCTTTTAATTGTTGCTGCATCGGAAACTCCAACAATCTTTTACTAACACCAGGATACACTGGTCAGAAATTGATTTCGAAATCCCCTAAATCTGTATCAAACTCATAGGAGAAACCAACCGTATTAATCCCAAGAAAGGTCTCTGCAAAATTTGTAGCAGAATCGAAGGGATCAGAATCAACCTTTATATCTTTCTTACTATCATCGAACTTCAGACTTCCTTCCATAATCACTTGTTGAATCAAGTCCGTAAAATAGACACAATTATTAGTTGAATGACTTGTTGCTTGATGAAATTTGCAATAGGGTTTCACCTTTAAATCTTTTGACGAAAGCAATGTTTTGCCTTTGGGTAAAATTAACTGTTTATCTTTAAGCAACACATCAAATATTTGATTAGATTTTGAAATGTCAAAACTATACTTCTTTCCACTCTTATACTTTTTATCATTAGATCGTTCAACATTCGCTATCTTCTTAAGCAAAGAGCACACATAAGGTGGTCCTTTCTTTAATTCAGCCAAATCAACTTCAGGAAATTTGAAATCGGACTCTTCACTCAAAGATTCCATTTCAACATACAAAACTTTTTCTTTTCGATAAAAGACTTTACTTTTTATCTTACTCTCATTCTGAAACTTTGTAACACCCTACCATACAGAGTCTTATGCTTAAGTCATAATTCAGAGATGGCAAGGTATTACGACCTCTAAAATAAAAATTTAGTACGTATAGTAGTATGAATGATTGATTATAACTAGGAGCCTTTGTAGAAAAAGGGGTAAACAAGAAAATCGCAACTCAAAAGCGCAACACTCCGATCGTTAACGTAACAAACAAGAATAAACCAACGCGAGATTATATATATACAAAGAAGTGTCAAAAACAGGAATATCAAGACTCAAGATCCGGCTGCGAAGATAACCGGTCCGAGCATAGCAATATATATACATATGATAAAATAAGGAAAACCCCAAAGGAAACCCAAAGGGACACAAATACATAAAACCTATTCTCCAAAATCTCCCATAAGAGGAGTCATCACAGTTTGTATTATTTAATGGAGATAAAAGCATCTAAGCAAAACATATAAACCAAAACATAGTCCCGAGAACAAAGGATCTTCGCAAATCTAGAAGTCTCCAGCATGCCTCAGCGGGAAACCTCACGTCCTGCATCTGAAAACCACAAAATCCGTATGGGTGAGAACCAGAGGTCCCCAGCATGGTAACAACTTCCACATATATAATACATAATAATAGAGGAAAGCCAAAGGCAATCCTAGAACTTCCTCCAGATAATTCAAAGCTTATAAACAAGCTAAACCATATAAGGGCATCTGACTAAAGATTCTTCAGTCTAACTAATACTTCCCTTTCCAATTCCTTCTCACCTCCCAACCACCAGCAGGAGTATAATGTAGCAAACACAGGTATATCAGACAAGGAATATACAAATAGGAGCAGTTAAGACATTTAGACAATTAGCAAGTAATATGCAGTCAAATAGGCAATCTCAAACAATTCACATAGTATGCATATGATGAATGCCTGTCCCTAGTGGCCGATGATATCATCTTGTCGGTTATAGAGCCAACCCGACAAGTCCTGGTCGCTAACCATTGGACTGTCCCTCTGTCGCGCATCCCCAACTCGAGTTATACTCGTTATAAACTTGATCATAAACATGATCCATATCCATCACCCCCACTGGTGAATATTTCGGGGGCGAGCTCATCCGGGTCTTTCACAGTGCCCGGCCACACTTACGACATAGGGTCAACAGAGTCTCGAGCCTCCACCTGGAGCACGTGGTGGCTAGCCACTGCTTCCTCCCAGGGATCTCGTGCCTCTGATAGTGGAAGTGCAAATCTCAATTATCAATAATTCAGCATAAACATGCATGAATTCTAATCCATGGATCAACATCCATATCAGCCATCCGGCTCACGGTTCAGTCCAGAACCAGCCAATATTCATATCATACACAGCCTTTCCGGCTCACGGTTAAATCCATAACCAGCCATCCGGCTCACGGTTAAATCCATAACCAGCCGTTTCATTAACAATTATAGCCTTTCGGCCCATGGCATAACAAGCACTTCCACCACCATCATCCGCATCTCACATAATCATCCTTGATCCTCATTGATCATTCATTTTTCCCTTGCTTCACTCGCAAGTTACCTCATTCACTAGCCCCTTTTTAATAGCTAGGCATGTCATACTGATTTAAGACATAAATGGTGAGATCGGAGGCTTAGAAGTATGAGATTTGGCTTTTAAAACTCAAAAATCAACTTTGGGATGAAAACAGGGCCACGCGTACGCGCACTCCACGCGCACGCGAGGATGGCCTCAAAAACTCATCGACGCGTAAGCGTCATGCACGCTAACGCGTGGATTAAAAATTTGCCAATCGACGTGCACGCGTCAACCACGCGTACGCGTGGGTACTCTCGTGCCCCAGGCACAAAGCTGGCACGGTTCTGGCACAACTCTCTGGAAAATGGCTGGGCATTGGGTGCAGCACCATCGGCGCGCCCGCGCACACCACGCGCACGCGTGGATGGCATTTTCTGGAAGATCGGTGCGTATGCGCCAAGTGCGCCCACGCGCAAGGGGTCATTCTGCTAAAAATTTTCTAAGTTAAAAGCTGCAGAATTCACAGATTTAAACCCCAATCTTCCAACGGACATAACTTCCTCATTTTAAATCGTTTTTCACCCGTTCCTTGAACGGCATAGACATCCCGGATCCAATTTCATTTCTAAACAGATTTGGTACAAAACGGAGATCCGTAGTCCAAGTTATGTCCCGCCAAAGTGTGCCCAAAAACCATATTTTCATACAAAACCACAAAGTACCAATTTCAAAACAAGCCATTTCCAACTCTTTTCAAAACCAATCAAAACATGCCAAGTTCATCCCTTTTCTTTGAAATCAATCAAAATATATCAAATTCAACATCAAGCCTCCTCAACTCACACATTGACACATTACCACAATTTACAAAATCACTATCCCATCATTTTACCCCACTTCACCCAAGTGGCTCAAACTCAAACACATTGACATATCATATACTATTCCTCATGCCAATTCTCAACAACACCAATTCCAATAAATCATTATTGTACACAATCAACATCATACCCACCATCAACATGGTTCAACCCACAATTCAACCATAACCAATCATCAAGCATATATCATAACATGCATATTTCTCATACATCATACCACCAAGGCATCAATAATCATCATCACATATATGACCACATCATATATCTCAATCATTCAACAACATCAACAATTCAATGCCTATCTTAGGGCCTCTAGCCTAAGTATTTCCTACCACATTACATATTAGATACGGGAAACCGAAACCATACCTTAGCCGATTTTTTCCAAGCTCCCCCGGAGCACTTCCAAACCACTTATCCACAAGCTTTCAAGGCCTCAACACCTCCAAGAACAGATTTTTCACCACCAAACCCTTTCCAAGCTTTTCAAAGTCACCAATCAAGCTCCAATATCCACACATACACAACCTAAGCCACAACCATCATACCCATACACAACATCTCAAAACCCAAACATCATAGAACAATAAAATTACACTAGGGTTGAGAATCTTACCACACCCAAGGTCCAAGGAGACAAGATTAACCTTCTCCTTCAAGAGAGTTGGGTCCTATAACATCAAAGAGCCCAAAATCTCAACATTTTTGCTCATAAAACTCGAAAACAAGGCTGGAATTTCGAAGAGCAAAACGTAGCTTACCTCAAGATTAATTATATGAGTTTTGTAGAGCTCTCCGCGGTGAACGCGTGGCCGCAAACAGAGTGGCAATCGGAGCTCTAGATCAAAAGTTATGGTGGTTTGAAGATCAACCAAGGGAGAGAACTTGAGAGAGTGTTTTTCCCTCCATGGCCTCTCTTTTTCAGCGTGAATTGAGTGTTGTGAGGAGAGAGAATGCTGAAAACTAGGGTTTTGGTTTAGTTATTTTGGGCCAAGGGCCCACTTTGGGTCCGGTTGGCCCGGTTTGGCCTGTTCGGTCCAACCTTGGTCCGAATTCTATAAAATTGGTACCAAAATTCTCGTCTCAGTCTCCTCTATCACATTTAGCCATAAAAATCACATTTTAGGCTTTCTAGAATAAATTCTCATTTATGGGTTAATTAGCCGTTAATTAACCGGGTTTTACAAACTTCTTTGTCTGCTTTTGGAGATTCTCTACCTGACACACTCTCTCTGATAAATGTGCCAAGTCAGGAATATGAACGTTAAGTAGTTTTCGATGCATATAAAAGCCTAAACCCATTATGGCTATTTTGACTATGTCACTTTCAGGAAGAGAAATATAACATCGACTTCGAGTGTTTTTTAAAATGGATCATGAAGTCATCAATCGATTCTCCATCTTGACGTTTTAAAGCCACCAAATCAGTTATAGCTACATTCAATTTTCCTCTGAAGAACTGTGCGTGAAAATTACTCTCAAGTTGTGCCCAAGTTCCAATTGAATTAGGCCTGAGATTAGAAAACCAAGTGAATTCATTCTTTGTTAAAGAAGAATGAAAAAACTTCATCTTTAAGTTTTTATCATTCGCTAAGTTTCCTAACTCGATCATGTATCGAGCAATATGCTTAGTAGTCGATTCACCAACTTCACCTGCAAGCTTCGTGACTATCTTAGGGTTTTATACCCCCTATAGGCACCTTTGCCACTTGTACAGTAATGGGCATATCAGAAACAAAATATGGTTGATTCATAAAACCTACATTAAATCCAACCCTACTTAGCACATCTTCAACAATCCTGGTTACTTGATATCTTTCACCACGTTGATTAATCCTCATTCGAGCCAACACATCATTCGCATTTTAGTCTTAATAAAAACTTCGAAGATTATCTCCCCCCAAAATGCATGTCATTTTCTACATTTCTGGGTCTCCCATCCCCTTGCTTCATTTGCCAATTTTGTTCTCCTTCATCATAATCAATAATTCGAGGAATTCTCTCCACTTGCCTAGCAAGGTGCTTGGTGCGCGAAATTAGAACTCGCACAACTGAACCGGCAAATACACCGGGTCGTCCAAGTAATACCTTAGGTGAGTGAGGATCGATCCCACGAGGATTATCAGATTGAGCAATCTGTGGTTATCCTGCAGATCTTAGTCAGGCGAATTGAAAGTTGATTGTTGTTGTTGTAGGCGCATAAACAAAACAATAATGAAAGCAATAGTAAGAAATCAGTTAAGGCCTCGGAGATGCTTGTTCTTCCGGGTTTGTACTTCTTACTGACTACTTTAATAATGAGTGATTCATTCAATGGTAAGGCTGTAAGTATTAAGCCATGGCTAGTGGTCATTAATCTCCTCTATCCAAACCAAATATCAGGATGCTGATCATTCAATCTGGAAGAGGGTGATGCTCATGTAATTTAATCTCTATTGATCCTACTTAAAACGCCACAGACAAAGTCAGATCTTCTGGATCGGAGAATGACGCTATATGATTCTAGCCTTACCGCCACAAAAACCTCAATTACCCATTACTAACAAGATTTTATGTCACATATCTCAATTAGCCCATATAACTTATTGGGATCTGTGATGCATTCTCAAGCTGTAGCTCAATACTATCCCGCCAAAGACTCGCAAAAACTTATATAGAATAAGGGATCATACGCCAGTTCTACCCCAGATTCATAAGAATGAAGAACGAAAATGCATCGTAGAATGAAATCAAACATATATTAAAGTAGAAAAGTAATCATATTAATCCATAGGAATGAGCAGAGATCGTATCCTTAATTTAGGAGATTAATAGCTCATAATTTACAGAAAATAGTATGAAAAGGTCTGAATGTGCAAAAGTCCTCTAACAAGGGTGATCCTTGTTCTATATATACTAATAACTAGACCTAAAAAGGTATTAATAATAATTAAAAATTACAAAATGAAATAAACTAAGTTAAAGGTGCGAAAATCCACTTCTGGGCCAACTTGGTGAGTGTTTGGGTTAAGCTTGGCATCCAACTTGAAAGAGTGGCATTGAACGCCCACTAGGGGGTAAGTGTGCTGCCTTAAGCCCCCTTGGTGGCGTTGAACGCTAGGTTTGGGCATTCAACGCTGTCTTTAGTTCCTCATGGGCGTTGAATGCCAAAAGGGGGTAAGTTGGGTATTCAACACCCATTTTGGGCCGTCCAATCCAAAGAAAAGTATAAACCATTATGTATTTCTGGAAAGCCCTAGAAGTTATCTTTCCAACGCCATTAAGAGCGCATCAATTGGACCTTTATAGCTCCAAAAATGCTTGTTTGAATACATGGAGGTCAGGTTCTCACAGCATCTACACTCCTTTCTTCGCCTCTAAATCAGACTTTGCAAAACCTTGCCAATTTCACCCAAAAATTCCCTAAAATCATAAGAAAAATATAAAAGCTCAAAGTAGTATCCAAAAAGTTAATTTTTCACTAAAACCTATTAAAACATAATAAAACTTAATAAAATATACTAAAAACACTAAGAAAATAGCATAAAAAAACGTATAAAATATCCGCTCATCAGCTTTCGAATTTTGATTCATGATCAGCCATCATAGGTTTAGAATCGTAGTCATCTGTTGGGTTAATAAATTTTTATTCATGATGACTTTCATCGACCTGTTGTCGAAAAGCCGCCATCGAATTAGAAGCACTCGATGTAGAACCCATCTGATAATCTCGAGAGAACTCAGAATACACTGGAGGCCCTGGGTTAACACCAAAACTCGATGAATTTCCAAATCTTGGGGGAACATAACCAGGTGGGGTGTAACCTGGAAGAAGGCCATATGGAGGCCAACCAGCAGTTACTGACGGTTGTGTTATAGCAATCCATGGACATTGATTTCGTCCACTGTTCCCCACTGGAGGATTAGTAACCGTCACATTCTCCACCACTATACTACTTTCGGCACATGTCACCACCTCCACCGGTGTTTGGGTGACTAGAGCAACATTGTCAGTTGCAGATGATTCAACATTAGCATTAGAAACTTGCTCTGCCATTCGAATAATCTTGCCACTTTTAAGTTGTATGCACTAAATCATTTCAAAATACTTTTCACACACATAATATTTAAACTGTTCCACTGGGCGTGCCAATTTGTTTTATCAATTTTTACCAAATCGAAAGTGGTTTGATATCTAGTGGCCTAGGAGCAAAACCTACTCCTCCCTGAGTACTAGTTTTTTAAAGTGCATTAAAGAATCTTTCTATCGAGCAAAATAAAAGAAAATCTAAAAGATAAACAAAGTAAACTCTGAAAATAAATTGACTGATTTTAAAATGAATTGCATTCAATTTAAATAAAAGCTGTAAATTGCCTTCGACAAGATCGAAGAACTTTGAAATCGAAAAAGTAAAGTGCTAAACTTTTAAAGGAAAATAACAAAAGTGAATGTGCTTAAAAGATAAATTTGTAAAAAAAATAAAGATTACAGGAAATATAAATGAAAAGTAAAGACATGAAAAGAACCCTACAAAAAAATGACTCGAATTCAGACTCAGTAAGTCGCAGGAGATATGAGTGTGCTTGAATATTTTCCTAAAGCAAAGTTCCAACCCTTTCTTCATCGATCTTTCATATATTTATTGAAGTCGTTGACCAATCAAATTCAAGAATAACTCCTACGTACGCTAACTTTTGAATAACCATTTCTGTTCTTTTTGTACTATGTGGATAACTGCCAACAATCGACTCCAAATGATTTTATTCCTCGACTAAGTACTTCAATTGACTTTTTTCCTTCATTTTCCAACAAAATCCTTCTCAATCTAGCCTCCATTCCTCGAAATAAAAATTTATTGTACTTCGACTATGATATCTTCGAGATTAAATATTGTCGATCAACACATACATATAACACAATCTATACAATTTTTCAGGGACTAAAATAACAAGTTTGAATAATAATAATCAGTATTTAATATAAATATTTTTTATAAAAAACAAACATGTTAATATTACATATTTTAGTGTATAACGAATAAAAATGTACTGTCTTTAATTCTATGATTATATTGAGTTGTTAAGTTTTGCTATCCATTGATGAATCATGATGTCTCCCTATTATTTGCGAGAATACAGTTCATGATATTCACGTGTCTAACACACAATACGCCGCATAGATTGTTCCCTTTTGAGCAGGGTGAAAAATATAATGCCATCTTACTAACTTAGAAAATTTAGTTCAACGGTCGTAAGCACAGTATAAGTTACTAAAATCGGTGAAACTATTCAAAACTTTTTCGAGATGATAACAAAAGTTAAATAATATCATATATATATATATATATATATATATATATATATATATATATATATTAAAATTAACTACTAAAATTAATCACTAAAATAAAATATTTATTAAAATATAAAATATATATTAAAAATAAATTATACTAAATATATATTTATAAAAAAATATATAGTGATTGATTTTAATAATTAATTTTAATGTGTAAAAAATATTTTAGATAAGTACAGACTAATAACTTTAAAAAATTGTATTTTAATTGCTTTTAAAAATATTTTTATTTTTTAAAAACTACAAACACAAATATGTGCTCATTTATTAATTTATCAAACATAAAAAAAGGATATGTTATCAAACATAAAAAAAAGGATATGTTACTATAAGGGATTTTTGGGAATAAGTAACTTTTACTTAAATTTGTAAACATTTATTGAGTTTAGAAACATAAATATGGCCATGAAAAATACTATATGGGAACAAAATTTATCATTTTTGTCAATATTTTTCACTAAATACAAAATTCTAGGTACTAAATTATAAATATTAAACTTTTAACCTTAAATTTTAATAAAATAAAAAAAAGCATTGGTCCAAGAGTATTAACTAATATTAATAAAAAATTTATTTATCTTTAACATTTTTTTATGTTGAAATTAAACCACCAAATGTTTTGTTAAAAAACAAAAGAAATGAAAGCAAATATGAGTAACTGAAAAATTGGAATTTACCAGCTGATAATCATAATGAAGTATGGGATCGATGGGGACAACCTGACCGTTAGTTATAACGGTTTGTGATGTTTTAAAGTGGTTCCTGATGATAGATCACCTGCTTCTCGTGAGAGAGTTCATAGAAGTCATGGGGCTGACTTAACGGAGCATCAATTTTATTGACATATATATAAATACTGATGGTTCTGTTTTTTTCTTAATTTGCGGTGAAGGATAGTTTAAGGTGCACCAACTATCGTGATTTTAATTTTTCTGCAATTCTTTCTACAACATTATTACATAAGCTTAGTGTTAAAATAATATCTTTATGTTGTTAATTTAATTTTATTGACATACAAATGTTGATAAGCGTTAGAATATTTAATTTTATAAAATATCTAATCATTAGACTGTTTTTTAAACTAAATTTGTATTTAGTCAACAAAAAAACTAAATTTGTATTTTATAATTGTTCTTTCTAAAATTTATAAAAAAGGAAATAACACTCTTTTCCTTTATAAGATATCTTAACAATAAATAAAAGAATTTCGCTAGGAACCAATGAGAAATTTTAATAATATGTATAATGGGATGATTATTTAACTCAATATAGATAAATAATAAATTTAAAAATTCTCATTCAATTATTTCACATCAAATTTTAAATTTTAAAATTTTCAATTTCAAATTTCAAATTTTAAAAAAAAATCCAGTTAGTTATTTCAAAAGAATAACAATCTAAAATCCTAATTTGCTAAAATATTTCATTCCAATACTCTCTTCTTTTTCAATTAGCGCCCACCTTATCTTCATCAATAATCATCCCATTTCACTGTCGCTACTTGGTTTGCCACACGTCACTCTCCCTTAGTAAAAATAACCATCTACTTAAAGATAAAATAATCATCCGCATACTTAATGAATTGAACATCTAACGTATTTTAATTATATATAACTAAATCCAATCCAATCAAAATAATCATTTACATAAAAATTAAAATAACCATCTGTATACCTACTAAAATGACCATCCTAAATTCACCATTAAAATAGAAGAAGATGAATAAATAGAAGAAACAATTATGATCATTCAACAATTTAATTTTTATTAAAAAAATGTTTAATTTGACATATGAGTCTTATGATTTGATGTAACCATAAAATTGGAAAAACAAAAAATAAAAAAAAGCTTGAACAGGTGAGGAGACATGAGTGAGAATGCAATTGAGTGTTTGATTTGATATTATCTTCAAGCACGTGTATGTTACATCTACCATATTCACACGGTTAATTCAAACAGCGATGTCATTGAGCTCTTGGCAGCGTATGTGGGAACCCATGACGGCATCGGCTGGAGTCTGCGGCAGCGTCGGCGGCATGGATACATGAGGGAGAGGAAATGGTTATATTCGCGGTGAAGCTCCGATGGCAGAGGGGGCAGCGTGACGTTGCTCTGGAAGGGCGAGACATCGCTGACCGTGAAGGAGAGATGGCGCTACTTTGGGAGGGAGATGACAGTACTTAGGTTTGGGTTACCTGCTATCACCGGATGGTTGCCGCCGACTATGAGAAGAGAAGGGGACCATGAGGCGTAGATTGGGTATAAGTAGCAGATGGATGGTGACGGCTCTACTAAGATTTGGGTGTAGGAACTATATGTAGTGTGAATGAATTTAACTATTAATCCTAATTTTTTAAATTTCAAAATTTGAATTTAAATAATTATTAAATAATTAATTAAAAATCTAATTTTTAATTTTTAAAATATCTTTCTTTTTAAACCCATGCTAAAACCATTAGCTCTCCATATTTTCTCTAAATAAAATGAATTTATAATTTTTTCGTAAAATTCACACTTGTAATAATTTAATTAAGGATAAAGTAAATTTTTTATCCACGAAGTTTGACAAAAATTTCAAAAATACTCCTAAGTTTTATTTTGTTTTAATTTTGTTCCAAAAATTTTTTATTTGCATCAAATATATCCCTTACGGCTAATTTTTCAAAAAATTTATGACTAATTCAACAACAATTTCATAAGAACAACCTTCAACACAAGCAAATCAAACATAATTTTCATACATTATTGTTAGATTGATCTTAAATTTTTTGAAAAGTTAGCCGTCGAGAATATATTTAATGAAAATAAAAAACTTTTGGAATAAAATTAAAACAAAATAAAACTTAAAAATATTTATAAAATTTTTACTAAACTTCAGGAACAAAAAGTATACTTTATTTTTTAATTAATAAAAATGATCTAACCTCGTTAACAAGTAAATCCGGAACATGGGTTTTATAATTCTTTTTCATAAAACTTTACTTTTTGCAAACAATATAAGAGTAGAGGATTATGTCATCATGTGTTGCATGCATGTGTAAGTTTCGTGTCTATGCCTTTGTTTTGATGATTGAAGCATCTATTGATAAAACTAAAATTGGACGCCATGAAAAGGAACTTGTATTAAAGCTTAGAGGAAGTGAGAGTAACGGAGGGTTACAATTCAAGTTCCTAGATGAGAGAGAGCCTGAAACATAGGATTTTCGGATCTCTTACGCGCTGCCGAGAATAGAAAGAAGCAATATTATATACTACTTGTTAGAGAATCGCTAGAGAATCATTAAAATCATTTTAGATCAATTAGTATTGTTTATATTTATATGGCATATCTGTATATTAATGGTAGAATTCTATACTTTTATTATTTTGATTCTTCTGGCACCTATATATACCCCTTGTACATTGTATTTTCCACCAATCTGAATAATACACAGAAACACTTTTCTCAGATTTCTCTCTTGTTTCTAACATGGTATCAAGAGCTTAGGTTATTTTTTTAGAAACAATTCGTTTCTACCTCCTTTATCTTGTCTCACCGGCAGTACTTTGTCTTCCGTTTTCAATTTCTTCCTGACGCCTTGGTTCGTCACCGCCGCCACCTTTGTCTTCTACTCGTTGCAAGCTTTCCTACGCCGCCGACTTCGCCGCCTGCCGCCATCGGACGCGCTGTCACGCGCAGCCAGAAGTCCGGTCACCGCTTCAGGTTCTCTTTCCCCAGACGCCATCCAGAACCGTTGGATCCACGCCCAGGATCAACGGTCCCAAACAGCGCCACGTGTCGTCACAGCACCCATTCGGATCTGCCCAAACCGCGTCCGACCTGACCCGGCCCGACCCATGTTCTCCGACCCACTGCCAGCTCCATGCTCGCGTCAGCGCTAACGCGTCTCCTTCCTCCTGTTGCGTGTTGCCACGTGTCTTGCTTTGCTGACGTGGCATCTGACGTGGCCGCTGACGTGTCAGACAGTGGGACCCTCCCTAAGGTTTTTTGGTGAGCTCTTTCCGATTTTGCCATCCGTTTCCTCATTTTCTGCTCCAAAATTGCAGTTTTCTCTCCTCTCCTTGATCTCTGTGACTACTATTATGGAAAAGTCAGATGTTTTTGCCGCCACAAACAGAAAGGGTACTTTCTGTCGCAACTCTAACCATTTCGGGCACCCGTTCTCCAGCTGTCCCTCTGTTGAATGTCGCACATGCCACCAAAAAGGTCATATTAGCTACCATTGTGCACAACTATTTTGCCATTATTGCAAGCTCTCAGGACATTTGATTACTACCTGTCCTACTCGCCCACCACGTCCTGCGCCTACTTCTACTGTTGATACTACTCTTGAATCTACCACCACTACTCCTCTCAACTCGTCTCCTGTCTCTCTATCTGATATTGCATCTCTTCTTCAACGTCTTCTCTCCCTTTCTGGTAATACCCCTGCTGCTCTTTCGACCCCTCCAGGTAATTTTAAATGGTATTTTGACTCGGGATGCTTTAATCACATGTCTCCATTGCGTAATCTCTTCTCGTCTCTGTCTACCACTACAAATGGACCTTCTGTCAATACTGCAAATGGTTCCCTCTTGCACGTAACACACAAGGGTTCTATATCCCAGTCAACTCTTAATCTTCTTAATACTTATTATATTCCCAAATTAAACTTTAATCTTATTTCTGTTGGTCAACTTGTTGATCTGGATTTTGAAGTCACTTTTTTCGTTTCTGGTTGTCGTGTACAGGATCCTCAGACGGGACAAATCATCGGGACTGGACGTAAGGTCGGAAGGTTGTTTGAATTCGAGAATCTTCATATTCCTCCTGTACTAAATCTCTGTGCTGCTTCTTCTCCCTTTACCCTTCACTTATGGCATCAACGTCTTGCCCACACCTCCTTAAGAAAATTGCGTCCTCTTGTGTCTCAGGGTGTTTTAGGTCAGGTTCCAGATGAATCTTTTGATTGCATTTCTTGCCAAACTGCCAAACAACCTACTTTATCTTTTCACAATAATTCATCTCTTGCTTGCTCTCCTTTTGATCTCATTCACTCTGATGTTTGGGGCCCCACTCTCACTGCCTCTATGGGCGGAGCTCGATACTTTGTCATTTTCATTGATGATTATTCCCGTTTCACTTGGGTTTATTTGATGACTAATCGCCATGAGTTACCTCAGATCTATATCAACTTTGCTACTTTGATTAAAACTAAAGTTTTCCAAGGTCATTAAGGATTTTAGGAGTGATAATGCTATGGAATACCGTGATTTCAAACTCTTAACCTTTCTTGTAAAACAGGGTACTTTGTCTGAGTTTTCTTGTCCTGGTACATCTCAACAAAATGGTAGAGCTGAATGCAAATACCGTCACATTCTTGACTCCGTCCGTGTAATGCTCCTTTCTTCTTCGTGTCCTGAGCGTACTTGGGGTGAAGCTGTTCTTACTACTGTTCATGTTATCAATAGACTCCCTTCTTCTGTTCTTGGTAATGTTACTCCCTTTGAGCGTCTTTATCATACCTCCCCAGATTATAGTTCTCTTCGAGTTTTCGGTTGTATATATTTTGTTCTTCTTCAGCCTCATGAACATAGTAAACTTGAACCTCGGGCTCGTATGTGTTGTTTTCTTGGTTATAGCACTGAACACAAGGGTTATCGTTGTTGGGATCCTCTCTCTAAACATGTCCGTATATCTCGTCATGTTGTCTTCTGGGAGCATCACATGTTTTCTCGGTTCTCACCCTTTGAGTCAATTCCTACTACTCAGTCACCTTTGTTTACTAACTCCAATGTTGATCTTTTTCCTAGTGATGATTCTACAGATTTTATCTCGAGTGACCCTCCACAGCCTCCTGTTTTTCCGCCTTCTCCATCTCCCGATGATTCCAGACCGGACGATGATCCTGCTCCTACTGTCATGCCTCCTCCTCCCGCTCGTTCTTCTAGGGTAAGGAATCCACCTTCTCATCTTCTTGATTATCATTATTTTTGTACTATCCATCATCAATATGAACCTAAGACATTCAGAGAAGCCTCCACAAATCTAAATTGGCAACAAATAATGCAGGAAGAAATCCAAGCACTTGAAAAGGCACACACTTGGGAGTTGGTTGATCCTCCTTCTACTCAGGAGGTTGTGGGCAACAGATGGGTATACAAGATTAAGACTCGCTCTGATGGTTCTATTGACCGTTATAAGGCACGATTGGTTGCTCAGGGTTGTACGCAAGAGTATGTTATTGACTATGAAGAGACTTTTGCTCCTGGTACTCGTCTCACATCTGTTCGAGCTCTTCTTGCCATTGCTGCGGTCAAAAAATGGTCTCTCAGTCAAATGAATGTGAAGAATGCATTTTTTAATGGAGATTTAAAACAACAGGTCTATATGAAACCCCCCTCCGGGTTATCCTTGTCCCTCTGGCAAAGTTTGTCTCCTTCGCAAGGCACTCTATGGGTTTAAGCAAGCTCCTCGTGAATGGTTTGATAAGTTCAGCACTACCATATGCAATCTTGGTTTCACTTGCAGTCCTCATGAGCATGCTCTCTTTATTCGTAAAAGTGAACGTGAAGTCGTTCTTCTACTTCTATATGTTGATGACATGATCATTACTGGAGATGATGCTGATGGTATCTCTGATCTCAAGGCATCCCTTCAGCATACTTTTGAGATGAAAGATCTTGGTTATCTCAACTATTTTCTTGGTCTAGAAGTCATATCCACCGATGATGGCATCTATCTCTCTCAGGCTAAATATGCTTCAGATCTCCTTGCTCGAGCCAGAATTACGGATAGTTGCACTGAGTCTACTCCTCTTGTGCCTAATGTGCGATTTACTCCTATGGATGGCACTGTTTTGGATAATCCTACTCTCTATCGACAGCTAGTTGGAGGACTCGTCTACTTAACTGTCACCCGGCCCGACCAGACATCGCCTATCCAGTTCTTGTCATCTCCTCGGACTACTCACTATGCAGCAGTTCTTCGCATTCTTCGCTACATCAAAGGCACTCTATTTCATGGCTTTTATTTTCTGCCCATTCCTCTTTGTGCCTTCAGGCATACTCCGATGCTGATTGGCCTGGTGATCCCACTGATCGTCGTTCTACTACTGGTTACTGTTTGTTTCTTGGCGACGCTCTCATTTCTTGGCGTGCTAAGAAGCAAACGTTCACTGCTCGATCAAGTACAGAAGCTGAGTACCGTGCCCTCACTGACACCACTGCTGAGGTTATCTCCATTTGTTGGCTTCTCGAAGTTTTGGGTGCTCCTCTGTCGTTCCCTACTGATATTTTTTGTGACAACCGCAGTGCTATTCAGATTGCCCATAATAATGTCTTTCATGAATGCACCAAACACATTGTAATTGATTGTTACTTTGTTCGGCAATGTATCCTTATTGATGTTGTTCGTCTTATTGCTGTTGGTACACTAGATCAGACTGTTGATATCTTCACAAAAGCTCATTACCCGACTCGTTTCCAGACTTTGTTATCCAAACTCAAGATGGTATCCTTAGCTCCCACTTGAGTTTGAGGGGGGATGTTAGAGAATCATTAGAGAATCATTAGAATTATTTTAGATCGGTTAGTATCGTTTATATTTATATGGCATATCTGTATATTAATTGTAGGATTCTATACTTTTATTACTTTGATTCTTCTGGCACCTATATATACCTCTTGTACATTGTATTTTCCACCAATCTGAATAATACACAGAAACAATTTTCTCAGATTTCTCTCTTGTTTCTAACACTACTAAAGCAGAGGAGATGTGTGACAAACTCCACATGCCCTCCACATAATTTACCTCTTGAATGTAACAACTAACTAACTAAAATACTCTACTAACATTTCTCCCGAAGTTGTCAGTTCTGGAAGAGTGGGCAATTTATAATAATTATCTTAAAATCACACACATGAAACAAAGAGAAGAAAAAAAAACTACTCATACATTTTTCCTCAAATTGGGATCAAAGATATTGAGTATTCCCAATTTGGCATAGCTTGCTTTGAAGGGACCAAGAGCTAATGCCTTGTCAAGATTTCTGCATTCTGATCCTCACTTCGATATGCTTGGTCTTCTCATGAAACATTAAACTTGCAGTTATGTGTTGTGCAGATTGACTATCAAAATAGAGTAGGATTGGCCTGGCAATATATAGGGAGCGATAGGCTGAAATGTCTTGGAGAAAGGAGATGTTAATTAAATCCTTGGCAGGTTTGGAGGCATAGTCCATAGGATTGAGGCTGGCTTGCATTCGAGCATCTTATATTTTGTTAGCAAACTCATTATATATTTACGTTGGTGCACTGTAATGTCATGGTTGTTTCTAGCTATCTAAAAGCCTAAGAATTACTTTTTAAGTTTTCAATGTCCTTTATCTTAAGTGCTTCATGAACTTTCTGCTTGGTAAGAGAAATTTGAGAGGGATCATTACTTATAAGGATGAGCTCATCGACATAGACAAGCACGGCCGTGAATCTATTATTGGTCGACGTCATGAATAAAGAGTAATCATGTTGCGATTGATAGTACCCGGTGCATAGAAGCATGGTGGTGAATTTTGCATTCCATTAGCGACTAGTTTGTTTGAGGCCATAAAGGGATTTGGTATAAGTTTGCACACCGCATTAGGAGTGTCCACATTGAGACCTTGGGGAGGACTCAGGTACCCTTTTTCATGAAGATATTCATGTAGGAAAGATGTATTAACAAGAATCTGTTGTAGGTGCCACCCTTTTTGTTCTAACATCTAGTTTTGTTCTTTGAGCTGTCAATGTGGATATAAATGTTAAGTATCTAAAAACTTTGAATGTTGTAAAATCAGGTGTCTTTTGATAAAGAATTTCAAAAGGGTATTTGAAGAGTGAAATAGAAGAGCTCTAGTGACCTAATATAGGTCTTGATGTTTTTTTACAAAATTTTATTTTGCTGAGAATTTTAGACACAAAAAAGTTGATGTAAAATATCTTTTAAATTATAGAAATCATTTAGCTGAAATTTCTTTCGATTATTCAATCTGATACATTTGATAATTGATGACCAGAATTCACTACCCACATATAATAAATCCGTTCTTTGGCAAGCGCACCAAATTGTCGTCAAGTAATAACCCACAATGGAGTGGGATCGTATCCACATAGATTAATTGGATTAAGCAAGCAATAGTTGATTAATTATCCTAGTTAGACGATTCAATTTTGAGTGATAAGCAACAAGAAAAGTAAATGATATGAAAGCAAAGGAAAGCAATAAAGTGCAAGAAAGTAAATGGCAAGGAAGGTAAAGTACAAGAAAGTAAAGTACTGGAAATGTAAAGTGCAAAAAATGTAAATAAACATAAAGTAAATAAAAGAAAAAAAGATAAAATAAACATTGGGATCAAGAGATATTGCATTCTCCGGATTAATTGATTTCATCTCATCTTTAATCATGCAACTCATTGACCTCTTGGCAATCATGATTGATTGAGCCCTAATTCCTTGGTGACCCAATCTCTCAAATCTTGATCAATAGCCAATTCCTTGGTCTAATTGCTCATGAGAAGAGATGAAGAATGGTCCCTGATTATACCACACATCATCATAGATCCAAGTAGAGGGAGGATTATATGTCACCATATCCAAATACCAAAACCCAAATCCTACTCAAGTGTGAGAAAGAATTTCAAGCATGGTTTTATGTTTCCTCTTCCAAGGTTCCCATAAAACCCAATTGCATTCAATCTCTTTTCCAAGATAATTGAATGCTAGAATGAAGAACAAAATCCTTTCTAGTAAATCAAAGAGAGATGAATAGAAGAAGAAGAATAAAAATAATCAATCCATTAAAAAACAATAGAGCTCTCTTTCCCAATGGAATGAGTTAGTAATTCATAACTAAAATATTTACAAGTAAGAAAATGGAAGAGGAGAAGAGAATGGTGGGAAGGAGGGTCCGAAGACTCACTCCTCTAAATGTGTCCAGCCTCATAGATTGCTCTCTAATTCTATGAAACTAAGGCCTTTATATAGGCTCTCATAAATTACAAACTTAAATAAAATTAAAAGCAAATTACAATGAAATGAAAATAAACTACTCTAGATGCTTCTTGTGGCCTTGATTAGTTGACAATTGTAGCTTTAATGAGAGTTGGAGTGGGCTTGGTTGAAGGTTGGGGGCTGCAGGAAGAAGTTTAAGTGCCACCCCTACTTGAATTTGCCCTTTGGAGTATGACCCAATTGATACGCTGAAAATATGGAGTTTTTTGGGCCTCAAAATGAATGTCCACTATAAAGTATTATATATGGTTGAAAAGTCCTGGATGTCAGCTTTCCAACGCCTTTAGAATCAACTCATTTGGACCTCTGTAGCTCAAGTCATGTCCATTTGAAGGTGACTAGGTCAGTCTGTCAGGTAGCCCGGCGTGCCACGCGCACTTCTGGCGTGCCACGCCTTCAATGATATACCAAAATCTCCTCTCTGGCCATTTGAACTGGCGTGCCACGCCCAAGACTCCAAGTGGCACGCCCATTATGAAAATAAAGCTGGCGTGCCACGCCTTCGATATCAAGTGGCACGCCCAGCTTCTGCATCGCTGAAATAATAGCCTTTTTCACCTCTAGTTTTAACGTCCACCCTAAAGTGTTATATATCGTTGGAAAGCTCTTGATGTCAGCTTTCCAACGCCACCAAGATCACCTCATTTGGATCTCTAAAACTCAAGTTATGTTCCTTTAAAAATGAAGAGGTCAGGCTGGTAACTCTGCAGTGACGTGTTTTTCTCCTTGTGATTTTGGGGTCAATATCTTCCTCAATTTTAGTGTCCATTATAAAGTTTTATATATGGTTAGAAAGCCCTGAATGTCTACTTTCTAATGGCATTGAAATTCTTCCATTTGGAGTTGTGTAGCTCAAGATATTTTTATTTGAATGTGAGAAGGTTAGGCTGGCATATGCCCTGGCGTGCCACGCCAATGCTTGGCGTGTCACGCCCATAGTGGGGCTCAAAATCACTCCTCTAAAAGTTAAGCCTGGCATGCCACGCCCAAGACACCAAGTGGCACACCCTCTTTGAGATCTTGGCTTCACAAACATGGCGTGCCATGCCCATAGCACTAAGTGGCACGCCCTCTTTGAGACTTGGCTTCACAACTTGGCGTGCCACGCCTAGAGCTCCAAGTGGCATGCCCATTGTGTTGTGTTAAGAAAATCTTCTCTGTTTTATTGGCCTGGCGTGCCACGCCCAGAGCTCCAAGTGGCACGCCAGCTTTCTTTGCTTCTTTTGGTGCTTTTTTTTGCTTCTTTTTCCCTGAAATTCAACACAACCCCATTTCAAAGTAATGTACCATAATATATATCATTTGGTTCATGAAATTGCATTGATTCAATGAGATTATACTCTTTTTATGGTCCTTTTAGATAAGAAAAAGGGTACGTGATGCGCAGTCATCATGATTCCAGCAGCAATCTATGGTATTTTGGTTCTGTCCCATCAGTATTTTACCAATAATTTCTTTGATTTTCAGGTAAAATTTGAAACTTATGCTATAAAATATTTGAAGTGCACATTACTAGGCAAACACATTCTCATTTACATTAATATATATCGTTCATTTCAACTTGTGCCAGTCATATTTGGGATGTTTGTGTACAAGGCTATAGTTCTAGTTCAAGTTTATAGAGACAATGAAGACTTGCAATTAGTATTTCTAGAAAATGACTTACTCAATTAAATGATATTTTATTTGAAGAGAAATGAAGAGAGTTATGATGAATCCATATTTTACGATAATTTTTTGTTAGAAATGAGAGGATTTCATCATGCAAACCTACACTTATTCCCTTAAATAGCATGCTTTTGAGCTTTCCTCCTAAATTATGCTTTGTTGTGAAAACATGCTCTTTTATGCTTAATTTAATCTATTTTATTCCATTTGCCTTCCATTCGATACCTTGATGTCGTTTTTGAGTGATTTCAGATGTATAAGGTAGGAATGGCTTGGTGAGAATGGAAGAGGAGCATGGAAGGAGGAGGAAGCATGAAGAAACAAAGGAGAAGAGCACCGCGATTTGTGCGTGCGCACAGCATCTTGTGCATACACACAGGTTGCAAAGCAAAGAGAACTGTGTGAGCACACAGCATCTTGCGCGTCCACACGATCATCCAAAGTATCATGAAGTGTGCGTGTGCACAGCCTCTTGTGCGTACGCACAACCTAAGATTTCGGCCAAGTGTGCGTGTGCACACGTCTGTGCGTACGCACAAGTACTCGCACATGTCTTCATTAAAAACGCACGTGACTTGCGTTTTTATGGCTTGGAGGCCCAATTCTGATAGCTAGAGCTCATATTGCAAGGGGCAAACATTGGAAAAAGGGAGGATATCATTAGGAGTTGTTTTAGATAGTAGTATAAGGCTTTAGGTTTAGTTTTTCTTTAAGTTTTCTCTCAACACCACTAGGGTTTCTATTAGTGTTTACATTTCAAGTGCCATTTTTCATTTTTGATCTTGAATTTTTGCTTGCCTCCATTGTAAGTGTTTCTTAATTACTCCTTTTTATAGTTACAATTTTGATACTCTTTCTTGTAGTTAAAGTCATAGTGTTAATATATATACTTTTTGCAATTTTGATCTCTTGTTGATGATTTTGATGATTGATGATTGTTATATGCTTGGTTGAGTTAGTATTGTTGATTTGGATCATTTTTTGCTCATAGTTTCAAGCATTTTCTCAAATTTCCCATGTTTAATGTTTATGCCCACCAAGTGTTTGTGAAAATGTCAATTTTGATTATGGGTTAAATTTCCACCTCTTGGCTTGGGGAAAATGGGTATATGGGTTCCTAGAGTTGGAATGTCCAACATTTAGTAATAATTCTTGGATTGTTAATTGTTCTTGTTTCCACTAACGCTAACTTGTTGCTAAGGCAATTAGCAAGTGAGTTAGGATTTGTGGATTAAGAACAACTATGCTCACTTGAATTACTCTTCGATGTAAGGGTTAACTAAGTGAGATTAATCCATTACAATTATCATACTTGTGGTTGCAACAAGGAAAGGAATCCCTAGCTCATCCCAAGTCAAGATTCCATTTATGTTTTGAATCACACACACACATACATACATTAATCACTTTTTATATCTTACTTGTTCATATTACATAGCTAGTTCTTTAATTCCTTTAATTGTTTATCTCTTCATTGAAAATCTCTTTTGCCCTCACAACCGAAATTGTGCACTCATTGAGCACTAGTCCTTGGGGGACGACCCGGGAATTAAAACTCCCGGAGTTATATTTGTTTTGAATAGTGACATCTTTTGAATCTAAACCTTGATTGTGAGAGTTCATTGTTGGTTTGCACTATGCTATTAACGAAGTGATTCTTATTTTGATTAATTCTAAATCGGCAATTCTCTTCACACCAAGTTTTTGGCGCCGTTACCGGGGACACTAAGTGCAATGAGTGCTATAGTTTTGGTTGTTGTGAATATGTGAATAGTGTGAATACTTGATATTCGTTTGTTACTTGACACAAATTGCTAGATGGTGCCTCTATCTAACTAGTAGTAGTAACTAACACTTTTATTTGTCTAGACTTAGGTAAATGGTGCACGAAATTACAATTGCACTTACAATTCCACACAACTAACCAGCAAGTGCACTGGGTCGTCCAAGTAATACCTTACGTGAGTAAGGGTCGATTCCACGGAGATTGTTGGCTTGAAGCAAGCTATGGTTACCTTGTAACTCTTAGTCAGGAGATTGATAATAAAAAGGGTTTTTGTTTGCAATGTAATAAAAGAGCATGAAATAAAAGGTACTTGTGATTCAATAATGGAGAATAGGTTGGAGTTTTGGAGATGCTCTGTCATCTGAATCTCTACTTTCATACTGTCTTCTTTTTCACGCACGCAAGGCTCCTTCCATGGCAAGCTGTGTATAGGGTGTCACCGTTGTCAATGGCTACTTCCCATCCTCTCAGTGAAAATGGTCCATGAGCGCTGTCACCACACGACTAATCATCTGTCGGTTCTCGATCATGTTGGAATAGAATCCAGTGATCTTTTTGTGTCTGCCACTATGCCCAACACTCGCGAGTTTGAAGCTCGTCACAGTCATCCCTTCCCAGATCCTACTCGGAATACCACAGACAAGGTTTAGACTTTCTGGATCTGAGGAATGGCCACCAATAATCCTAGCTTATACCACGAAGACTCCGGTCTTTCGGAATGGAGGCTAAGAGATACGCATTCAATCTAAGATAGAACGGAGGTGGTTGTCAGGCACGCGTTCATAAGTTGAGAATGGTGATGAGTGTCACAGATAATCACATTCATCATGTTTAAGTGTGAATGAATATCTTAGAATGGAAACAAGCGTGATTGAATAGAAAACAGTGGTAATTGCATTAATCCATCGAGACACAGCAGAGCTCCTCACCCCCAACAATGGAGTTTAGAGACTCACGCCATAGAGATACAATGTAAAACATGAAAATGTCATGAGGTACAAAATAAATCTCTAAATGTAGCTTTTATACCCAACTAGTAACCTAGGTTTACAGAAAATGAGTAAACTAAGATAGGTAGTGCAGAAATCCACTTCTGGGGCCCACTTGGTGTGTGCTTGGGCTGAGCATTGGAGCTTTCACGTGCATAGGCCTTTCCTGGAGTTAAACGCTAGCTTTGGTGCCAGTTTGGGTGTTTAATTCCAACTTTTAAGCCAGTTCTGGCGTTTTGACACCAGAAAATGGCAGAGAGCTGGCGTTTTGACGCCAATTTACGTCGTCAAAAATCGCTCAAAGTATAGACTATTATATATTGCGGGAAAGCCCTGGATGTCTACTTTCCAACGCAATTAGAGGCGCACCATTTGGAGTTCTGTAGCTCCAGAAAATCCACTTCAAGTGCAGGGAGGTCAGAATCCAACAGTATCTGCAGTCCTTTTTCAGCCTCTGAATCAGAATTTTGCTCAGGTCCCTCAATTTCAGCCAGAAAATACCTGAAATCACAGAAAAACACACAAACTCATAGTAAAGTCCAGAAATATGATTTTTGCATGAAAACTAATAAAAATATACTAAAAAGTGGCTAAATCCTACTAAAAACTATATGAAAATACCCTCAAAAAGCGTATAAAATATCCGCTCATCAGTAAATACAGATAGTTAGGACATATATTCATTTGTTCATTACGTTTGTTAATACCATTGAATCTTATCTTTTCTTTTCACCATGAGCTATCACCCTTTTTTGCTTGGAGTTTGGTTGTTATCATGTTGTAAGGGATGACAATACCAATATCGGGTCACATCAAAGTGTGGAAGGCCAAATTGAGAGAGGGTCGCAAACAAGCAATTCTTGGCAACAAGGATCTTTGCATGGATCCTATGATCCTAATGCCTATCAAACTCTCATACCTAGTGGGACACCCAATCATTATAACCTTTCCCCTCTACATGCTGATGCTCCATATCCTCTACATGAGCCACAACCACTATGCTCTCAAGTTCCTTTGCCATTTCAACCACCACAACCTTACTACACACCATATCAACCACAAAGTCCACCTCATGCCCAACCCAATCAACAACCACATTCTCAACATCAAGAAAGATATCAACCACCACACATAAGGCCAAACCTCACTCAAAACAGTCAACCCCCCTCTCCAAATCAACCTCATATGAATGATACACTTTAAAGTTTTATGCAAGAGCAAAGGGAGTTTCATAACCTCGCATGTTTTATATTTTCTTCCTAATTTTGTGCTTTGATTGAAAATATGCTTCTTGGGCCTTAAATTTGCTAATTTTGATCCTCTCTTATTACCATTCGATACCGTGATATGTTTGCTGAGTGTTTTCAACGTTTATAGGGGCAGGAATGGCTTAGAGGATGGAAAAGAAGTATGCAAAAGTGGAAGGAACACAAGAAAATTAAGTTTTGAGAAGCTGGCAGCGACGCGCACACGTGGACGACGCGTACGCGTGACTAGCGCAGAAGACGAGCGACGCGTACGTGTGACATGACGCATACACGTGGCCAGGATTTTTGTCAAGTGATGCGTACGCGTGGGCGACGCATACGCATGACAAAGCGTTACGTGCTACAGATATCAAAAAATGCTGGGGCAATTTCTGGGCTCTTTTTGACCCAATCCGAAGCTCAAAAACACAGATTAGAGGCTGTAGAGTGGGGGAATTAGGAGACACTTCTCATTATTCATAATTTTAGGTTTTTGATGTAGTTTTCTAGAGAGAGAGAGGCTCTCTCCTCTCTCTAGGTTTTAGGGTTTTTAGGTTTAGTCTTTCTCAATTTCAGATTTCTATTATGCTTTAATTTGATTTTTCTTCTACTTTTATTTATTCTAGTACTTTAGTTCATCTATTCCTCTTATTAATTTCTCTATTTTTTCAATTTAGTTTATGAATTCTCTATGTTAAATTCAATTTCTTATTAATGCAAGTTGAGGTATTTTATGTTTATTTCTTCTTCCTTCATTTGTTTTCATTGATGTTTGAAATTGGATGTTTAGATTTTTCATTCTCTTATTACTTTTTTATGTTTTTATTTTATGCCTTCCAAGTGTTTGATAAAATATTTGGGAGGATTTTAATTTAGATTTTTATGTTTCTTAACTTGGATTGATTATTTAGAGACTCTTGAGTTATCAAAATTCTTTGGTTGATTGGTAATTGAGACTGGCTAGTTGGCTTAGGCTTCACTAAAACTAGTCTTTGATTAGGACTTGTGAACCTAAGTTGATTTTGCTCACTTGACTTTCCTTCATTGTTAGAGGTTAACTAAGTGAAAGCAAAAGGTAATTACCATCACAATTGATAATGATAATTAGGATAGGACTTCCAATTCTCAATCATTGCTAAGAGCTTATTTAATTATTAATTTATCTTCTTTCTATTTTACTTTCTTGTTCCTTATTTCAAAAACTAAAAAATATACTTTATCATAACCAATAATAAACACTTCTCTGCAATTCCTTGAGAGACGACCCGAGGTTTAATACTTCGGTTAATTTTATTGGGTTTGCTTAAGTGACAAACAATCTAAATTTGACTTAGGTTTAATTGTTGGTTTAGAACTATATTTACAACACGATTATTTTTTTGTGAAAATCTTTACCGACGATTTTTCTCCCATTAATTTTTGGCGTCGTTGCCGGGGAATTGCAAACGTGTGCCTTATTATTGGTTATTGTAAATATCTACTTTTTGCTTGTTTGTTAGTTTTTGTTAGTTTTAGGACTTTGTTGCCTATTTTTGTTAGTTTTTGTTTTTATTTGCTACTATGAATTCTCACCCCTTTGGCTATGAGTTTGGTTCAAATTATGTTGTAGGGAATGGAAGCTACAATGGGAACATACATCAAGGATGGGACAATCAAAGGTGGGAGGAGCCTCAAGCTTATGATCAACCATTTTGGCAACAACCTCCACCAACGTACTACGAGCAAGAGCCATTCCGTGGTGCATATGAAGACAATACCTATGGTGGACCTCCTTGTAGTTACCAACAAGCTCCACCATATGCCTATGAACCCTCTTCTCAACATAATTTTGAATCACCGTACTCACAAGCCCCATGCTACCAAATACCCCCATATGACCCCAATTTTTACCCACCATACCAAGAACCTTATGAGCCATATGAGCCATACATAGAACCACCCCAATTTCAACCCGATTACTCCCAAGAACCAGCACCTCCAATGTATGCAAATTTTCAACCACAAGAGCCATATGATCCTAATCATGTTATCCAAGCGGAACAAGAGTCAAGGGATCACCTTAAGGAAACACTGGATCAACTTCAAGCAACCATCCATCAAATGGAGCGAGAGGAAAGCCGAAAAGCACACGAAGCTCTCATGACTAGCATATCTCAACTTGAGAACAAGGGATTGAAGTGTGTTGTGCAACAAGTGGAAAAGATGGAAAGTGTTGACACTCTAAAAGTTCTTCTTCAAGAGCAAAGAGAGATGCAAAGGACGACACAAGAGTTCATAGCTACCTTGACTGAGGTAGTAGGTAATTTAGCCTATATGCACGTCAACACTCAGAGCACTCCCATGGCTACATGTGGAGAACCAATAGAAGAGCGTAGCATGAAGGAGACACTAGAAATTCCAGTGGCCAATGAGAAACGTGACTTTGTATTGGTGGAGGAAGCCGTACTTGTTAAAGAGGAAGAAGTAGTTGAAGACTTAGGAGATGCTGAACCTCCATGGGAATCTAGAGTTGTAGAGTATTTCTCCAAGAAGATTGAATTTGATGTTGAGGAGGCTAGTGCACAACCTCCAAGGCATGTTCCCTATAAAGAATTGGATGGAATAGATCAAGAAGCGAGTTGCTTTGGTGATGATCATGAATCAAGCCATCCTAGTGATGAATATACACTCGCAAATAAACTTCTTGAGTTTGAAGAACCTTCTCCAATTGGGTTGAAGAATGATGTGGAGATGGAAGCCTTTCGAAGGCAATGGATGGGAGTTGAATATGCCTTGTCAAGAACGTTAGAGACTTCTCTACCTAGGTTGCCATCTACTTCTTCATTTGAGTGGGTAAAACTTATCTCTATTAGCTTCATTGTCCCACTTGAGTATGGTATACTTGAAATGGATAGCCAACTTAGGAGGCTTTGAGAAATGAAGCGGAAGAGAAGGATGTTTAGTGGTTGGAGTTGCAAATCAAGACTCATCAAGGTTGGAATTTCAAGAGCTAGATGCAAGTGTTGGACTAGTGACAACTTACTTGAATCTAAGAGAAGAGTTTGGTACTTCATTGAGAATTCGGATTGCTTGCCACCCGGTTGGAACAATGATGATTCACTTCAAGACGGGTGTATAAACAAGATTTGGGATCCCGGTATAGAAGCGGATCAACTTTGGGAACTCAAAGCTTGTGAAGAACTTCATCAAGGCTTGGTGAATTCACTTGAAAATATTGTAGCTTATTGGAAGTCCAAGCATTGGTAGAAGTTTCAAGACGAGTTCAAACACAAGCCACCATGACAAGGAGCTCACCACATGTCCAACTTAAGGACTTTAACGAAAAGTGCTAGGTGAGAGACACCCCACCATGGTAAATTCTTCCTATTTTTTCTTTTATTTCTATTGGTAATAAGTTAAATTTACATTTGTTTTAGTAATGTTTATTTAGTTTAAATTCTGGTTTTACTGGTTTAATCATGTTTGGCATTAGTTTAATAGCTGGTATGTTAAAAAAAGGGGCAATCCATGCGTGCGCGTCCCTGACGCGTATGCATCGATGCCAATTTTGCATTTTTGCAAAAATGAACAAAGAGTTGGGCTAAAACTGCGCTGGTAGGGTGCTAGATGCACAACGCAGCCCACGCGTACACGTCATAATAAAATCCCACCCTAATGCAAAAGTTACAGAGAGTTGCACAAAAATGGCGCTGGAATTGTGCGTTTAGCACAATTTCACCTGACGCGTACGCGTGCTTCACGCATACGCGTCATGGTCATTTCTCTCCACCCACGCGCATGCGTCAGTGATGCTTACGCGTGGATTTGAATCAACTTACACCCCTTATTCGTGAACCCTACCCACTCGCGTCACTCACTCGCCGTCAACCTCCAACGTTTCTTTTCTCTTCTCCCCCTCTGTTTCTCACCACCACCGACCTTTGTCTGGTGACCCCGAGTCGCCGCCAACCAACCCCCTCTCTTCCCTTTTCTCTTATCTTCCTTCTTCTTCTCTCTCTCTCCCGTCGTCGCCTCTTCAACCCACCAAACCGCCATCAATCAAGCGACACCGCAGCCACTTTGACGCCATCAATCTCTGCTTTCCACCACAGCCACTCGTTCTCCTTTCTTCTTGCTGCATTTCACGCATTCTTCCTGTCTCTGCACCAGAACGGAACCTAGTGTTTTCCCCTATTTTCTCCTCTCAGTTCTGCCGCCACTGGACCGCCGTAGCAGCGCCGCCGTGAGTCGTCTCGGCACTGCCATCTTCCCAGTCTCTATTCCCATCTCCATTTTGTCCCTATTTCTGTTTCTGTTTCCCTTCCAGGTTCCAGTTTCCACTATTCCCATTCATGTTTCTGTTTTTGTTTTTCTCATCATTAATTTCTATGTTAGTATTAGTTGATTAGGTTGCTGTTTGATTAGGTTAGTTTAGTTAAATTAGGTGGTTAGGTAGTTAAATGATTCTGTAGTGGATTTAGGTTTGAACTCTGATGTTTGTTCTATCTGAAATTCATTTTCTTGTGCTGGTGATGACTTGCCCTATGCTAAATTCGTTTGCTTGATGCTGTTGATTAGGTTTAAATTGTTATTGATGCTGTGTTTCTATTTCATTGATTTACTTTTGTGCTAAACTGGTTTATTCGATGTTGCTGCATAGTATTATTGCTGCCTTATTCTTGTTGATTGGCTGCTACGGGAATGAACAAATTCTGAATTCTTTATGTAGTAGTGATAACACCTTGATGAATTTCTGAGTCTAAGCTTTCACTACTGCTGCATTCTTGCAATAGCTGCTGTTTGAAGTGAATGATTTCTGAACACTGCTTGTGCAGTGATGATTTTTTATCAATGTTTGACCATGAGTGCTACTACTGCTGTATGCTGGCTTGTTTGCTTATTTCATATAAATTCACCTGTGACTTTTGTGTGTTTAGTTGTTGATACCTTCATATGAAACTTGGCTTAATGGATTGAAATTGGCTGCTCTGTTTGAGTATGCATATCAGCTCATATGAAATTATAGTTGCTAACTTTTCTGAATTGTTTTGAACTCATATGAGCTGCATATTGCTGCTCTTCTACTTTAGCTTTATGTTATCTGAATAGTATAAATTTACTGTTCGCTGTATCTGTTTTAATTTCTATAAATTCAAATGAGTTGTTGTTTGCTGCTGTTTTATTTCGGGAACGCTCAATTTACTGCCGGAATGTTGTCGAATTTTTTTCTAAAATCTTTATGCTATCAATTTCCAATTGTAAACTGAATTTGGCACATTTTGACTTTATACCTACTTGATTACTACCAAATTCAATTCATGAATTGGTTGGCTAGCATTTCCATCCCTTCTTTGCTTCCCTTTATCTGAATTACTTGTTTGATGGAAACAAAGAACTATTTGACGAAATTATGTGTCAAATAGAATCTTGATTGACCAAGTAATTTTGAACATCTTTTTTGTTTTTAATTTTGTTTCAAGTTCGGTCAGTACCCTTCTATTTCTGGCTTTTTGTCTGTTTACCTATTTACCTGATTTTCTTTCCTCTGCTTTATTTAAAAATCTGTATCCTATAATTTCTGTTTTTAGGATGTCTGACCAACGGAAAGGCAAAGCCAAGGCCACCTCCAATAAGAGGAAAAGGTTGCATCCATCCACTAAGTCGGCAACCTTAGGCTTATCTGAGAGGCACTTTAATGAGAAAGACAAGGCTGACCGAGCTACGCCTTCCAACAATCCATATAAGTTTGCCAACCTCTATTGTGAGCTCAGATTTCCGTACTTTGATCAGCAAAACCTCATTGTAGAAAAGAAACTAGCTGTACCCTCCGATTTGAGGTAGTTTTTTTAGCCTCAGATTAGGGATCGGGGTTGGGTATTTATGGACAGAGAGCTAGTGCGAGTGAACGAGTCTTAGGTTCGGGAGTTCTATTGCAATTACTACCGAGCGACCCTTGATGTCGTTCATCTCAGAGGCAGGCAGATACTGATTACAGAGGAGGCCATTGAGGACATCCTCCACTCTCAGCCAAGGTCAGTGATAAGGATCCCTTCCATCAGGCTGAGGAGGGTATTAAATGCATGAGCTTTGATTGGGATGCAGTGCATCGTACGGTTGCCCTTCCTGATGCCCCTTGGGAGCAAGGATCCAAGAAAGAGACTCCAAGAGGCATTAAGTTCGATTATCTGACAAAGGAGGCCAAGCTCTGACAGCAGATCCTATGCACCTATGTTATGCCTAGTACCCACGCTACTGAGGTCCCGGTGAATATGATAGTTCTGATCTGGTGTGTCTTAGAGGGGAATGAGTTGTACCTTCTGCGACTCATCAGGAGACACATGTACCGGGCCACTGTCAGAGGCAACCTGCCATTCCCTTGTTTGGTCGCACAACTAGCTCACCGGGCTGAGGTACCCTGGGAGCAGGACGATGAGGCACCAACCGCTCACGTTAAGGAGAATGTTAACCCTTGGGGTGATTGGTTTGGTGACTGCCCAGTAGCCCGACGTAGAGACCGAGCAGCCATAGCAGCAGCCACTGAGCCGACTACTTCTTCAGTTGTAGTAGGACCATCTGCACCATCTCGATCAGCACCTTCATCTGCAACACAGCCAGTCTACCGCCTTGTGCAGTGCCTCTTTGAGCGCATTGATCGGATGGGGCGGCGCTTGTTGCAACGTTATGAGTAGTCTAAACGTCGCAACAAGCAACGTTATGCACACTTGAGGCTGATTGTGACTTCGGGGCACACTAACATCCCCTCTAAGCCTAATATACCCTCAGAGCGCTCTGAGGAGGAGGAGGATGAGCAGGAGGACGATGAGCAGCAGGAGGCCCAGTAGGAGGAGACTCAGCATGGGACCCCTACAGAGCCACAGGCAACTGCACAGCCACAGCCACAACCGACAGAGCCAGAGGCACCCACATCGACAGGCGCCGATAGAGATGCAGACGTTGACCCCGCTCACCTAACTTGATTTGAGGAGCATCGAAGACGATGCTGTGATTTAAGTGTGGGGAGGTCGCCGTCTCCGGTGGACTATATTTTGGGGAACCATTTCAGACTTTTGTCTTATTTTGCTTTATTTTGTTTTAATTTTAGTACTTGCACATTTTTATTTTATTGTACTTTTGTTTATTTTTATTTTGTTGCATTTTGCACTTTGGGCTTGTATATATCTTAGATATTTAGCTTGAATTTCACTTTTAGTTTATTAGTTGTGGTTTGGAAAAATGTGAATTATTGAGCTTAGTTTACCCTTTTACATATGAGAATTTTGTTTGATTGAAAATAGGGAGTAAACTAAAAACTTTTAGCTTTTCATACTCACAACATTTCATTTAGTATATATATAATAATAAATGTTGGCCAATTTGTTGAAAATTTCAAGAATTTCATTTTTCTTAGAAAGGGCATTTAAGATTCACACTGATTTGAGTTAAAACTCTTTAAAACTTGCATGATACATATAAATAGTTTGGAATATGGTTTTTGAGCTAAGAACACACAACCCGAGTTTTTTAGTTTAATTTCATGGTTACATTATTTAACCATGATTCTTATTCTTGTGTGTTTTCTTCTCTATGATTGCAATTTGTGGTTTGTTCCATTCTATATGTCCGTTATTTAGTGTATCTTACTGCAATTAGGTGATTGAGGCCATCATTTGATTATAGCTCACTTATCCCAAATAGACTACCATTTCATTTACCTTTGTTTGCCACATTGAGCCTTTTTAACCCCCCCCCTTTTATTCTTTATATTACCACATCACTAGCCTTAAGCGGAAAAACAAATAATTGTCCTACTTGAATCTTTGGTTAGCTTAAGATAGTGAGTGTGTGTCAAATAAGTGTGGGGAAATCTGAGAACTTTGGTTGATGAGAATGTCTTTGGTTTTTATTGACAAATATTGAGAATTTGGGTGTATACTCGTGTGAAATTGTAGAAACCATATGCATTGATGTATTATGCTTTCATATATATAGATATATATAACAAGAGAAAAAAAAGAAAATTGTTAATTTCAAATAAGAAAATCAATGCATATGTGATGGAATTAAAATTGATACATGAGTATGTGAAAATATGTAAAAGTGAGATTTTGGGTGGCTAGGCTTGATTTTAGAATTGTATAGAGTGTGTGCATGTGTTAGGTGAGAACTTAGGCTAGTCAAAGATTCATGTGATAGCTCACTTGGTCATACATATATCCTCACCCTTACCTTAGCCCCATTACAACCTTAAAAAATCCCTCATGATATTTGCATTTGTACACTAGATAATTATTGATTGGTTAGATGAAGAACAAAATTTTTGAAAGCATGATTATAGGACATTTGAGTGGTTTAAACCCAAACACTTGAGTGATTAGAGTATATATACATATCCAGTGAGGGTTCAATTGCTCATTTCCATATGTCCATACTTGATCATTGCTTGTCTTGCAAGTTTGTGAATTCTTTTAATTAACTCAATTCAACTGTGAATGTGTTTGATGTGATTTATTTAACCCTCGATTGTGCATATATGATTTCTTAGAAATTTGACTTACTTTGACCACATATATGCTTATATATACAGATAGATAATAATTAGAATAACATGATGCATGTAAGTAGCTTGCATTTAGATAAGTTACATTTCATACATCCTACCATTCCTCTTCACTTTTTTGGTTCTCTTGAGTTTAGCATGAGGACATGCTAATGTTTAAGTGTGGGGAGATTGATAAACCCCATTTTAAGGGTTTATCTTGTGCTTAATTTAGTAGATTTTATCCATTATTCTCACACTTATTCATTGAATTCGCATGTTTTATATTTTTCTTCCTAATTTTGTACTTTGATTGAAAACATGCTTCTTTGGCCTTAAATTTGCTAATTTTAATCCTCTCTTATTACCATTCGATGCCGTGATATGTTTGCTGAGTGTTTTCAAGGTTTATAGGGGTAGGAATGGCTTAGAGGATGGAAAAGAAGCATGCAAAAGTGGAAGAAACACAAGAAAATGAAGTTTTGAGAAGCTGGCAGCGACGCGCACGTGTGGACGACGCGTACGCGTGACCAGAATTTTTGTCAAGCGATGCGTACGCGTGGGCGACGCGTACGCGTGACAAAGCGTCACCTGCTGCAGATATTAGAAAACGTTGAGGGCAATTTCTGGGCTCTTTTTGGCCCAGTTCCAAGCCCGAAAATACAGATTAGAGGCTGCAGAGTGGGGGAAATAGGAGATACTTCTCATTATTCATAATTTTAGGTTTTAGATGTAGTTTTCTAGAGAGAGATGCTCTCTCCTCTCTCTAGGTTTTAGGGTTTTTAGGTTTAGTCTTTTTCAATTTCAGGTTTCTATTATGATTTAATTTGGTTTTACTTTTACTTTTATTTATTCTAGTACTTTATTTCATCTATTCCTTTTATTGATTTCTCTATTTTTCTAATTTAGTTTATGAATTCTCTATGTTAGATTCAATTTCTTATTAATGCAAGTTGAGGTATTTTATGTTTATTTCTTCTTCCTTCATTTGTTTTCATTAATGTTTGAAATTGGTTGTTTAGATTTTTCATTCTCTTATTACTTTTCTATATTTTTATTTTATGCCTTCCAATTGTTTGATAAAATGCTTGGGAGGATTTTAATTTAGATTTTTATGCTTCTTAACTTGGATTGATTCTTTAGAGACTCTTGAGTTATCAAAAGTCTTTTGTTGATTGGTAATTGAAACTTGCTAGTTGGCTTAGGCTTCACTAAATCTAGTCTTTGATTAGGACTTGTGAATCTAAGTTGATTTTGCCCACTTGACTTTCCTTCATTGTTAGAGGTTAACTAAGTGAAAGCAAAAGGTAATTATCATCACAATTGATAATGATAATTAATATGGGACTTCCAATTCTCAATCCTTGCTAAGAGCTTATTTAATTATTAATTTATCTTCTTGCCATTTTACTTTCTTGTTCCTTATTTCAAAAACTCAAAAATATACTTTATCATAACTAGTAGTAAACACTTCCATGCAATTCCTTGAGAGATGATCCGAGGTTTAATACTTCGGTTAATTTTATTGGGTTTGCTTAAGTGACAAACAATTTAAATTTGATTGGGGTTTAATTTTCGGTTTAGAACTATATTTACAACGCGATTATTTTTTTGTGAAAATCTTTACCGACAATTTTTCTCCCATCAGACTCGCAAATTGAAAATCTACTTATAATCTAAAGTTGGCATTTTCACAAATATCTTGTGGGAATAAAAGCAAAACATAAGAAATTGTAAAGGAAAATGAAAACTATAACCAAACTATTCACAAAATCAACAATAAACATTCAAACAAACATATATAAAGCATAAAACATTAAATTCATCAATCAAAATTTCAAGAAACCAAAATTGCATATATTAACAAAGTGACTTGAACCAAAAGAAAATAAGTGTAAAGATAATGTAATTAAAGAGAAATTAAAGAGTACTTACAAAAGAGTTGAGCAAAATCCAAGATGAAAACTTGAAACTATAAAATGCTACAATGAAATTAAAGTAAACCCTAAGAGAATTTACTATCTACACTACTCCTACTCATAATACATGTAATGAGGCCTCTTAAACTAATCCTAAGCTCTCCCTTTGATATGTGATGTTGTCCCCTTCATATAGCCTTGAAATTCAGCTTCAACACACTCAAAACTGGGCCAGGAGGCTTCCAAAATTGCGAGCCACGTGCTTCGTTAATGAAGTCACGCGCTGGTACCTGTGCGTATGCACAGATGTGTGCATAGGCACACTTGCTAATTTTCATCTTGTGCGTACGTGGTGCGGTATTTTATAACCCACAAACTAACCGGCAAGTACACCGGGTCATACCAAGTAATACCTTACGTGAGTAAGGGTCGATCACACGAGGATTGATGGATCAAGCAACAATAATTGATTGATTGGCTTAGTTAGGCAAGCAGAAAAGAGTGTTTTAGTATTCAAAGAGCATTAAACAGTAAAATTAAGAGTTTCAGAAAGCAAGCAGCAATGAGTTGAGAATAAAATATGGAGAAAACAGTTAAGGCTTTAGAGTTATCTATTTTTTGGATTGATTTTTCTTACTAACTATTTTAATCATGCAAGATTTAATTCATGGCAAACTATATGTGACTAGACCCTAATTCCTTAGACCTTCCTAGTCTCCTCTAAAATTCATTAACTGCCAATTCCTTGGTCAATCAATTCCAATTAGAAGGTGAAGTTCAAATTCCAGTTTATATACCACAAAAATTCTAATTACCCAAAAATAAGAGGATTATATGTCACGTATTCTGTTAAATCCAAATAATTAAAATTTAGGAGAAATTGTTTTCAAGCTGTTGTTCAAGTAAAGAGCTTTTCCAAGTTTTACAAGAACTCAAGTAGAAAGAGGGTCACACTTCCGTTCCACCCAATTTCATAAGATAAAAACGAAAACAATTCTTAAATTGTAAATCCATACATGAATTAAAATAGAAAAAGTAATAAAATCAATCCATACAGATAGACAGAGCTCCTAACCTTAACAATGAAGGATTAGTTGCTCATGGTTCAAAGAAGAAAACTAGGATTGTAAATTGGAATGGAATGGGATAATGTTCCCTAATGGAATCCCCTTTTTATAACTAATCCTAATTAATTTTAAAATCTAATTATCTAAAATTAAAAATAATATCTTTTCCTAAAAATATATTTGAATTTAAATTTGAATTTAAATTTGAATTTAATTGACAAGTCTTTAGCTGATGGATGGGGACCACATGTTTTATCCATTCTGTAGCTTCTAATCTGTGTTTTCTAGGCTAAAAACTGAGTTAAAACAGCCCAGAAATCGCCCCCAGTGTTATTATGCATTTTCTACACGTGGCGCATGTCACGCGTACACGTCAGTCATACGTACGCGTCGATGGTCTTTTCGCAAGTCACGCGGATGCGTCGGTCACACGTACGCGTCGCCATGGAAAGCTCTAAATCACGCGCACGCGTCAGTCACGCGTGCACGTCGCTCCTCGCTGCCATCTCCTTTGATTCTTGTGCTATAGAAACTCCATCAAATCCCACCGAATGCTACCTAAAATAAACAAATTGCAAAAGACTCAAAGTAGCATCCATATTGGCTAAAATATAATTAATTCTTTTTTAAACTCAACAAATTAGATGCAAATTCACTAGGAAAAGATAGGAAAGATGCTCACGCATCACAACACCAAACTTAAATTGTTGCTTGTCCTTAAGAAACCAAAATTAATATAGGCTTAGGATGTGAATTTGCATGAGAATGAGAGTTCGATTAAGCCCATGTCTCTTCTTATAGTGGAGTTTACAACTGCAATCCTGAATAGTTTTGGCATCTCACTCTCCTTTGAATCAGAAGAATGTTACTGTCATCTGGAATTAGAATCCTGATAATATTATGAATTCTCTGATCTTTTGTAGCTCAAGTTAATCCTTGAACGCAGTAATTTTTCTTTGGTGCTTTGCACCTTGAACCTAGCCGTGACTTTAAATGTTTTGTCTCAAGGATTACTTGACAGAAGAACACCACAAGCATGTGACTAGGGAAACAACTCTTTGAGCTTTTAATCATGTCTGACCTCCCTAGTCATTGATGCTCAGAGCCTTGGACCTTGCTTTTATTTTTCTTTTCCTTCAAGGATTAAACTTTCATTTATTTCAGAGAAGTCATAATAATTCTCTAAATTCATGTTCCTTATACATCAATATCCCTTGATTCAAATTCAAATATGCATTGTTCATATCATGCATTCAAAAATCACAGAAAATATCACCACCTTAAAGTAAATAAGATTATTCTTAAAATTAAACTCAATTTATCATGCAATACATCATTTAAATTTTTTTCTTTTTAGATTCAAGCTCAGTGAGTGATACATGAGACAATTTATTATAATTAAATCTAAATCTAAGAACTAAACGTACTAAAAATCATGCATGCAATCAAAGCAACAGAAATAGAGGACAATAAAATAGGAATGGAAGAGAAATAGAATGAAAGGAACTTAACGACCTTAGTTATGTTGGTGGCCATCTCATTCCTCCATGAAGAACGTTCATCTCCCTTTGGTGCTAAATAGAAAAGCTTTAAGCGAAGCGTCAATACCAAACTTAAATGTTTGCTTGTCCTCAAGCAAAGAAAATCTGAAAACAAAAACAAATAATAAGATAAAAGAAGAATAAAAGGATAAAGGAACAAGAGAGAATTAAGATTGGGAGAGAGAAAGACAATTAAAACTGGGCGGCGAACTAGTGTAATTGTGCGGCGCAGGCGACGCGTACACGTACGCGTGGGTCGCGAATTTTTCATAATGACGCGTAAGCGTCAGGCACGCGGAGGTTTTGTGCAATTCGCGTAAAGCCAACGGCGCGCACGCGTAACTCTCTGTTCATTTTTATATTTTTTTAACGCACACCCATCTAATGCGTGCGCGTCAGCGACGCTTGCGCATCGTGTACCTTTTTTTAGGTAGCTTGAGGTGTTCGGTTCCTGTGATAAAATAGCTGCATGATTAAAAAATTAGTAAGAACTCAATAAAAATAAAATAAGTAAGAAAACTACTACTACGAAAAATAAAAATAGCTAAGGATACGAAATTATTGGGTTGCCTCCCACAAGCGCTTCTTTATCGTCACTAGCTTGACGGTTAGCTCCTCTAAGGAGGAGGATCATAGGGGCTCAGCTCTTCACCCCTTACTTTGAACGTCTTTTCTGTGTCTCCATGACATAGCTCAATATGCTCCAGAGAGAGGATTCTGGTTACTGTATAAATCCACTTTGGATTGCTAGTCAACACCACCTTCATTCCTGGGGAGAAACCTTCAGTGGGGATCTTTTTGTTTTTTCATTCTCTGTGTACTTTCTTCTTTTTGGGAACATCTTCCTTGGTAGATAATGCATTCCCAACACCAAACTTAGGTTTGATGTTAGGAGGAATTTTATTGAATGTTACCAAGGGAGGTTTGAGCTGCAGATTCTGCTATGTATCATCAAGGGGTTTTTGAAGGGTTGGATCAATAAGCTCAGTCTGCATGCACCTCTCTTCTTCACCTGCTGAATGTACATCTTTGAAAACATGGAAGACTAGTTGCTCATGATGCACTCTAAGTACTAATTCACCTATTTCTACATCAATCAGAGCTCTTCCAGTGGCTAGAAATGGTCTTCCTAGAATTATAGAGGCATTCTCATCCTCCCCTTTGTCAAGAATCACAAAGTTTGCTGGGAGGAAAAACTTACCCACTTTGACCAAGATATTCTCCACTAATCCGTATGCAGGCTTCATAGATTTGTCTACCATCTGTAATGCTATCTTTGTGGGTTATGCCTCTTGGATTTGCAGCTTCTTCATCACAGATAAGGGCATTAGATTTATGCTTGCCCCCATATCACATAAGGCTTTCTCAAAGGTTGTGCTCCCAATGGTGCATAGAATTTGAAAGCCCCCTGGATTTGGCATCTTCCTTGGCAAGTTATTCTTAATTACAGCACTACATTCCTTAGTCAGGACTACTGTCTCATCTCCCTTTAAACGTTTTTTCTTTGACAATAGCTCCTTCATGAACTTGGCATAGATAGGCATTTGCTCCAAAACCTCAGCAAAAGGAATATTAATTTGTAACTTTCTGAAGACTTCCAAGAACTTTGAAAACTGCTTGTCCTTAGTCTCCTTTTGAAGTCTCTGAGGATACAGCATCTTAGGCTTGTACTCAGGAGCCTTTGGCATTGTAGGATAAGTGTCAAGAGAGTCTGGGAATGGGTTGTCCGCACGCTTTGGAGGGGCGTGCTCTACTTCTTCCTTCTTCTCCTCTGGAGCTTCTTTTTCAACTAACTCTTCATTGACCTTGGTCTCAGAGCCAGCTGCTTTACCGCTTCTCAGTTGAATAACCTTACAATCTTTTTCAACTAGCTCCTCAGCAACTTGTGCTTCCATGCTTGCCACTTGTTCACTTATCAAGGTGATAGCCTTGCATTCCTCTCTTGGAGTCACCACTGTATTACTAGGAAGGCTATTAGTGGTCCTCTGATCAATTTCATTAACTCTGGTGGCTATTTGACCCATTTGAATCTCCAAATTCTTGATCGATGCTCTGGTTTCCTGCACAAAACTCTTCATCATTTCCCAATTAGAATCTTCTTGGGATTTAAAATTTTCCTGTGGAGGTGGTTGTTGTTGATGAGATTGAAATTGGCGGTTATTGTAATTGTTCTGTTGGAAACCGCCCTGAGAATTATCGTTGAAGTTCTGAGGTCTCTGAGGTTGGTCTCTCCACCCAAATTTTGGGTGATTTCTCCACCTTTGGTTGTAGGTCTGAGAATAGGGATCATTATTGGGATTTCTAGGAACACTCCCTATGTAATTGACCTGTTCAGAAGAGGGTTGAGCATAATCATAATTATCATTTTGCACAAAGTTACCTGTCATGTCATAAGAGACCTCTTGAGGTGGATTTTGGGTGTTGATAGCTGAGACTTGCAGGCCACCTATATGCTGAGTAAGTTGACTTATTTGCAGAGACATAAGCTTGTTCTAAGCAAGAATAGTATTAAGAGCTTCTACTTCCATGACACCATTCTTCTGAGGAGCCTCAGAGTTCACAGGATTCCTGTTAGATGAGTATAAAAATTGGTTGCTAGCAACCAATTTAATAAGCTCAAGAGTCTCCTCCGGTGTCTTCTTCTTGTGCAATGAACCTCCTGCAGAATTGTCTAAGCACATCTTGGACATTTCACCCAAGCCTTCATAAAAGATGTCTAGTTGAGTCCATTTGGAAAACATGTCCAGAGGGCATTGCCTAGTCAGTAGCTTGTATCTCTCCCAAGCTTCATACAGAGTTTCATCCTCCTTCTGTCTGAAGGTCTGAACCTCCACCTCAAGTCACGCAGACGCGTCGGTCACGCGTACACGTCACTGAGCAAATCTTCAAATCACGCGTACGCGTCCCCATGGAAAGCTCCAAATCACGCGCACGCGTCAGTCACGCATACGCGTCGCTCCTCGCTGCCATCTCCTTTGATTCTTGTGCTACAGAAACTCCATCAAATCCCGTCGAATGCTACCTAAAATAAACAAAATTGCAAAAGACTCAAAGTAGCATCCATATTGGCTAAAATATAATTAATTCTTTATTAAACTCAACAAATTAGATGCAAATTCACTAGGAAAAGATAGGAAAGATGCTCACGTATCAGTATGCACAGAGGTTGTGCATGGGCACACTTGCTGATTTCAACCCTTGTGCGTAGGCACAAAAAGTGTGCGTGGGCACACTCTGAAATACTTTTCTCTTTTGTTTTCTTCATGTGTTCTCCCTTTTTGCATGCTTTCTTCCACTTCTACCAAACCATTCTTGCCACTAGGACCTGAAATCACTCAACAAACATATCACGGCATAGAATGGAATAAAAGTGGAATTAAATTGCTCAATTTAAGCACAAAAATATATGTTTTCACATTTAGGTTTAATTTAGGGATCAAACACAAAAGTATGTTATTTTAAGGTATAAGTGTGAGTATATATGATGAAATCCGTCTAATTCAAGGCAAAAATTATCATCAAATATGGACTCATCAATGACCCATATTTGTGGAGATGTGGTACCGACCAAATAATTAGGAGGTGTGTTCCACAATCCGAATTCAGTCTATCTTGGAGGCGTGCCACTCTTCTGAATGTGGTGGCTACTTTGGCCCTCAAAGAACTGCAAGAAAAATCTTATACTGCAGATTTTGGTGGCCCACACTCTTTAAGGAAGTAAATCTTTTCTGTAACTTTTACCATCAATACCAAAGGTTTGGAAACATATCCAAGAAGGATGAGATGCCCCAACAACTCATGTTGTTTTGCGAAATTTTTTATGTTTAGGGTATTGAATTCATGGGTCCCTTTCCAAACTTGAATGGTTTCTTATATATTCTGTTAGCGGTTGATTATAGGATTGGTGAAAACAAACAATCAAATTCTCAAGCAAGTATATGAACATATAGGGCTAAGCAAAGAAGTAATTCAATGCAATCAAAGTCTAAAGAATTGATTAAACTCATCAAAATGAAGCAACTTGCAAGAATGCACGACAAGAGGTGTGGAAACGTAGAATTGAGTTATTGAACCCTCACTAGGTGTATATACACTCTCAACGCTCGGTGTCTAGGGTTTAATCACTCAAATCTCATCTAATAATGCTTTAAAGGATTTGCTTTTCATCTAACAATCAAAAAACATATGATGAATGAATACCAATATCATGAGGTCTTTTTAAGGTTGAAATGGGATTAGGGTGAAGGTAGGATTAATATGGTCAAGTGGACTAAGGAATTGGATCTTTGATTAGCTCAAGTGTCTCACTCAACCTATATCAACCAAATCACTAATATATGCAACCTAACTTCCCATAGTCACACTTTTTATACATATTCATGCATCTTTTTCATCCAAATCCACATATGCATTTCTTATTCATTTTTTTCTCTTTTTCTTTGAGGTAACTTTTGTCCCATCTTTTTTTTCATTTCTTTTTTTTTTTCTTTTTCTATGACAAATGCATATGGCTAAAGCAAATTAACACATGAATGTGTACCCATTTTTCAAAATTTTTTAATGAATATCCAAAACACTTTTATGTCTCTACCAATATTTCCCAAAAAATTTTCCACACTTAAATGACACACACACCTTAACCTAAGCTAATCAATAAGATGCAATTCAAAGTGATTCATGGTTTTACGCTTAAGATTTTGATGTGGTTACAATTAGAACAAAGGCGATTAAAAAGCTCAAAATTGGCTTACAAAGGTAGATGTAAGGGTTAGGCTATATGGGTGAGTAAGCTTAGCTTCAAAAATGGCCTCAATCATGCTAAATGCATTCAAAATATCAAACATCAGAAATAAATAATTAAGCAAATCTAAGATCACAATCATAGAAGGAACATAGCACACAAGAACAAAATAATAGTTAAAATATACAACCACACAATATGGCTCAACAACTCACAAGGTTTTTTGTTCTATCTCTCTTCTATGTTTCCCAAAAACCATTCAAGCAAGTTTAAAAATGATTTTCCAAATCAATTCAATAGAACGCCCTAAAATCAAAATTCTTGGAAATCTTTGTAGTTTTTCACCAAAATTATTTCCTATATGTATGCATGATATGATGGATACAAGTTCAAAAATTTTTCTAGTTCTATTCCTAATTTTCAATATGCAAAAACCATTATGAACAATTAGGACAAAATTGAACTAGGTACTATGCTATTCACATTATCCAATCACAACTTCTATCTATAAACTATATACCATGCAAAAATGCAAATGCAATATATACATATATCAACTAAAGTAAAGGTGCAATAGTAAAAAATACTAACAAAAATCTACAAGAAACATAGTAAAAGAAAACAAAAATAAAATACAAAGTGTTCGGAAAGAAATTTTACACCCCAAAAATGGTGAATCCTCCCCCACACTAAAGTGTTGCACGGTCCTCCGTGTACGAACACAATTCGGGGAGATGGAAGCTAAGGCACTCCACCTTCAGCTGGCGGATACGAGGGCTCGGGTTGCATGGAAATCTCCAAGTCCAATGCAGGGTCGGCCTCTCTATACTCGATGTCTTCCTCCTCTACCGGCTCTTTGCCTTTATGTCTCATCCTCAAAAAGAATGAATAGAGTATAATTAAGAATCATAGGGCAAGTAGCACAAAAAGGTAAAGTAAGAAACAAATAAGCAGCTAATTGAGGAAGTTTGCATAGTGGTGTGGTATGATGAAAATGAGCCATGTGTGTATTCCAATTATACGCGCGGTTAGAACACACACAACGGCCGGTTAAAATGGCATCCTCACAATCAAAAAGTAAGCATGGGTTCCTCAATTAAATGGCCTAAGTTGCACGCAATGAATAAGCGTTAATTAGACTCAAGCAAGCTTAGACAATTACAACAACAGTGAACTGAATTTAGGAAATATCAGATATTGAAATTGTGCAAGTGAAAGCGCAAGATTAATAAAATAGCACAACAAGCAATAACCAACTCAATGATGAAGAGAAACTACTTATGCATCCTTAGGAATAATGAAATAATCATATGTACAAGGTGCTTGTTACAAAAAGTGACAAGTCTTGATAAGAATGAAGTCAAGTCAACTCAAAAAAAATGCAAAGCATTAACAAGGAACAAATACCTTGTTATGTGATTATATTGACTTAAAAAACTATGATGAACAAGCAATTCAATTCAATTCACTAAATTCAATATGCACTTGTTCAAAATTGCACCAAATAAGAGACAAAAAGTCCATTTTTAAATTAATTTGGTGCTAGCAACTCAAGGTAATAAGTACATTATTAAAATTTCAATAAAAAATAACATGATAATCATTTAAAGGTGCACAATTCATGTTTAGAATGCCAAACAAGGATATAGTCTAACACATAAGTAGCTACAACACATGCATTAACAAAAAGTTCGTCCAGACATTATATAAAACACATGGTATGCGGTGCACAAATTCATCAACTTCAAGCCAAAATTTAAGCATCAACAACCTACAAATAAAAAATTGAACACTTGCAATGCAACAAACAAACAATTAAACAAAACTTAACCTACATTACCAAAGTTAATTAACGAAAATAAAAATTAAGCAAGCAATAAACAAAACAAGGAAGAGTAAAAAGAGAAGAAGAAGAAGAAGAAGAAGAAAGAAGAAAAAAAATGAAGAAATAGGGAGAGAGAGAGAGAGGGGCAGGGCGGCGGTGGTGGCTCTGGCGGCAGCAGGGTCACCGGAAACATGGAGGGGTGGGTCTGGGCTGCTGGGTTGGGGTAGGATGAAGAATGAAGAAAGAAGGAAAGAGTTGTGGTGGGTTGGTACAACAGAACATCCTTCGTGATTAAAGCCCAAAGCGCAACCTATGCGTAAGAACGTATGCGCACACATTAATTTAAAGACTAATTTATCCAGATCGCACATGTGAAATTAGATAATTACATGTATTATCTAATAAAAATAAACATTAAAAATTATTTTGTATATTTTATAATATGAAAGACTAAAATGTCCAATGATAAAAATCTTAGCAACTGAATTAGGTAATAACTGAAAAAGTTATATACAAAAATTTTATATTAGATTTCAGCGCATTCCGCAGGTCTAAATCCGGTTCAATTAAAAATTTGTACATTTGTTGCCTCTTTTAGTTCCAACACGTTACGATTAAAACATGATTTCACATCACAGAAACACTAGAGAAATTGGCATACATAAGTGTACTAATAAAAGGTCAACAAGAATAGAATACACGCTGGTTTTTTTATATTTTTTATTTTTTTCCAATTTACAGATCTTCACATTACCAAAACTCATAGCAGCATCATTACAGATAAGCCTTAGCACCATTCAAAGCTACCATATGTAGCGAATCTTGTGCCAATCTATTTTGAATTCCATCTCAGGAACTTTCAGTTTTTTGAGCCTGGCAGGATATTTCTTGCGACCTGCTTGCTGTTGAAGGACATGACAAGGTTGTGGCAACATGTCATACGCCATCACAACAGCGACAGCTAGCACGAGAATCGACAAAACCACGCAGAACAGAAACTTGGTATCGACCTGCAAGTACAATATCTTATAACAAACTCGTTATATGCAAATGCAAAAGCAAAAGCAAAAGCAATACCAAATTCTGATCAGTGCATTCGTGTATTATGAAATCTTTGTCAATTTTAAGGGGCTTGTATGGAAATTACTTCGATTGGAAATTTTAATTATGAAAAATTTTTTTACCCTCCCTTCCTCACATTCGCATACGTTATTGTATTCGTATTTATACTCCTCTTTGTATATCTTGATGTGCAACACAACTTACACATTCATAATTCAAATCAATCCTTTTCATATTTGATTCCAAAAGAGAACACTTTGATATATAATTCCACTCAATTCAAATCAATTCGACTCCAAATCTCTTATGTTTCAAACACACTCTTAATAAACTTAAGAGATTCTTTTGGAAAAGAAATACGGTAAGCTAATTAAAATCAGAAGTTCGCAAATTTGTTGCCAGCTTACTTTTATAGCATAAACTTCAGGAAACAGTGCATACCTTTCCAAGAACTTTGCTTTGCCGGGGAAAATTTCTTTCCGCATGCTCAAGGCTATATCGTAGCATCTCAATGATGGTAGACTCAGTAGCTAGATCATCACAATCTGCAGGATAATTAAGAAAATATTAGATTTTCATGAACACAGGAACATGAATGGAAGGACAAGTTAAAAAATTGGAATGCTACCAGGGATATCAAAAATTTGTATTGTTGGTGGAATTCCTAGTAATTCTCCCAAATAAGCACGGACACGGACACGGTCAGGCAGGGAAAGGAGATCCCCATGAGTGAAAACAAGAACAGGTTTGTCATCTGCAAGTAAGGACAAGCAGAATACTGAAAAAACTTGAATTTTGGTCCAACATATATTTTCAATGATATTCTCATAATTTTCAATATGATCAACAGCAGAATGTACACTATTTCAAGTATGCCTAAAAAATAAGGTGTGCAGGCCTCAATTTACTCAAGCATTGTGAAAAAGCTTCGCAACTGTATGTCAACAAACATTTCAGAGAACTAGGAAGTAGGAACAACCCAAATTGACTTTTAGTCTTTCATAAATGTGCATCCATTACTCTGCAAAATTTAAAATGAGTCCTCTGTGCGGTTGAATATCTATTGTAATTGATTATCTAAGTTTACCCTGTTTTGGTTGAAGGAAAGAAACAAAAGTATTGGAATTCTTCCAACAGTCATTTACATTGTTATTGAGGTTACCTGCAATCTAATCATGATAGATATGAAATCGTGCATGTTTCATACCAAATTCCCACATCCATCAAGCACAGGATTAAGTTGCACTATACAGATCAATGCGATTTACTGTCAAGTATATCATCATAATTATCTCAAACATAAAATAAACCTTAAAAAATTATAAGAAACCCACACTATCACAGTGATTATAAAGACATTCACTACGAGTTCACTTGGAACTGGAAAATGTCAGAAATATCCTAGTGATAATAATTAGGAGAGCCCGACTTCTGTTCAAGTGTAAGATTCCACAGATTCAAAGAAAGAAAAGAAAAAGAGGCAGCCGGTGCATCACATCCCACGTTACGCAAGACAAGGGAAAGACCACATCCAAAAGAGTTGTAGGTACCCTAACCTGATGGACATATCAATGGCTGATTCTATTATATCTTAAACCTGTGACATCAATACGTAGACAACACACTAAAGAAACTAAAAAAAATAAAAGTCATGCATTTTTGTGCAGAAAACCATCAAACTATGTATTGTTGAGCAGCATTATGTTTCACTAGGACGTTCCACTTGTCTAGTTGAAATTTCATAGTGCAAGTTGAAGTTCAATTTTCCTCCACCTTGAATGATTCATCTTTCCGAGTTCACAACTTAACACTAAGATCCAAGGTTCAGTCAGATCTATAAAACGTTCTGAGTCATGAAGAATAAACATGTGCAATCATTATTCATTTGACTTCATTGCTGCTAATAATTGATAAAATTCTTAAGAAATGGGCAAAGGTGCAAGGTGCTGCTACAAATGCTACAACTAATCACATATAAAATCTCTCTTAGGTCATAACAGTGTGGCCTATACGGTAGATTAGAAAAGCCAATAGTTTTCTCGAACAAGAAATATTCATCATTCAGGTATAGATACCAAACAGTTTTTATGCTGTAATGCTAGAAGGGAAGAATGTAGGCCATAGCCCATAGGTGATATGAGCCCACATGTTCTCAAAAGTGGGGAGGACTAGAATCAATAGAAAAGTAGTCAGGTGGATAGGAGTATGAGTATGAAAAAAAAAAAAAAAAAAAAAAGAGCTTTGGTTCATCAAATGTGTTCAATACTCAACACTATCTAGTGCATTCTCTTTCAATTTCCATTATTTACTATTGTTTATCCTTATATACTTCTCGTACCAACTACATTGCTTCAGAAAGATTTCCTAATAGAACAAAGACACCTAACTAGGACAAAATGAATTGGGGGAAAACAATCAACTTTTTGGTACATTGGTGGCAACAAGATTTAACCAAATGACTCGTGCTAACTACCTAAGCCCATTACAACTAGCCTTCTCCCATAGTATCATAGAAATAGAAAACACACATTACTATATATATACATAAGATTAATGGATGAGACTGAGAGTAAGTTCTCAACACATACATTGGTGATAATGGATCTCAATTCATATATATATGCAGATGGTAGGAAAAGAATAATAGAAAAGCATATAATTGTCTTGAAAATACCTTTAAATGACAAGAATGGGCTGTTGAAAGTTTGAACAATTGTTTCAATATACTGTCTCTCCCGTGCACCAGTATCCTTCATTGATTTCAGAACCGAAAGACCATTTACAACATATATTACAAAATTAACCTTTCTGATCTTACTGGAAATGAAACCATTCTTGCGAGCTTTACACATCAAACTTTTCTTTAATATTCGACTATCTGTCTTCCTGAGATATATATGTCAATATCAGCATGAGTGAATTTTGAATCTAATAATGTTTCTTTTATATTTTTATGTATAGACCTTACAACAAGCTCTCCATGACGAACACCTTTTGTCATCCAACTCTTCAGCACTCTATCATTCTCATTTTCATTCGAGTTGTCAGACAAACTACGTGTATCACATAGACAGATCGAGGTTGAGTGCCTTGGAATCATATACTCCTGGAGGAAGTATGTCCCATCTCCTGTAAGCAAATTATCTGGCATCAAAAGATAAACAAAGACATGTCATAAAATGAAATTACATATTCATTATTCAAATTGACATTAAAGGTAAAATGAGAAATTGTACATGATACTTGTGCTCTTGCTGGTGCAAATTTATCATCCTCAAGCACCTTAGAGATTCTATTTATCATACTACTTTTCCCAGATCCTCCTGGACCAACCAATAGGAGGCATGTTGTCTTTGGTACATCATAATCACATGTCTGTAAGCCACCCACATTCTCAATCCATGCTCCAGGCTTGTAGCTGAGGCAATAAAATCACCAGATATGACATAATCAAATATGAAAGATAAAAGTAACGTTTCAGATCACACAAAACTAAACTTCAAGTTGGTTGGTAGCATGCACAACAGTGTAAAAGTGATTCAAGATGAAACCACAGAAAAATTTCATGCTAGAAGTGATGCAATCAAATTGCCAATAGATCAATCATGGAAGATAAGGGTATGAAATAAGAGAAGTAGATATCTGCATTTAACATTGTGAGAAGCACCAAGTGCTTCAAGGCTTTGCATGCGAACACATAACAGGAATACCTAGGGCCTTTACATTTGAATCTGTTTTCCACTTGTTTATTTTGTCAAAAATATTGTCTTCACTGTTTATAAATCATAAAAATTTCAGCAACGTGGAGTTGGCCATCATTAGGAACCAAAACACTTTCAAGATTGCACAACCAAATGTTCCAATTTGAATACAATAATGGTTGCTCAGGAATCAGGATATTTAGACAGGATGAATAATGACCCAAAGTTTATGACTGATGTCCTGCAATCTTTGTTAAGGAGCTCAAAACAAGTGTAAGGGGAAATTTATTATTATTATTATTCCGATCTCCATGGCTTGGTAATTTTTATTCTTTTCTTCAGTTAACTGATCAGATACAAATTTCCAAGGATGATACTAAAAGAATTCAATGTTTCAATGTGGAATCACAAAATAACCAAAAAAAAAAAAAAATTGGGCGCTTTTGTTAATAGAAAACTTAAATGAGACGAGAGTTGAAATAAGAACCTCAGGATTTTTTCTTTCACATGCTTCAAATTCTTGCTATCAATCGCGAATCGATCATAGCTTTGCGAGATTTCTTCATAGGCACTAAGCGTTTTCCTTTCATTGACTTCAAAATCAAACCTAGAAGAACACCATTCTTCGCTAGTTTCTCCAACATCTGACCCGTTCTCCACATTCACTCTATTGTCTCTGTCAGAAAACCATTGTCAAACGAATGATGACAAAGGAGCAAGGAAATCAACTATAAAAAAGAAAAAAGAAAGCAAAAGTATGAACTCTGATCACCTACCAAACTATGATCCAGTAAACTTTGCAATATACTCCTAAAATGTCACAATAACATGTATAGTATGATCCATATAACTCTTCTTAGCTGCTTATTTCAATACATACGATCTTTATATTTTCCTCAAAAAAGAAAATACTTCAAAAAAATAAAACCGAGGTTCTACCTTAAAATATGTTTAAAATGTCATTTTGTACAATATTTATTTGTTTTGTACATTTTACAATATGTTTTGTACAATATGACAAAAACAAGGTGAAAATATTGAAGTTTAAATATGCGCATGTTAGTAAGTTACAAAAATAATGGATTTCTCCAATAAGTAATTTTTGCACTGTACCAAATCAGCAGCACCTGAATTACATTTCAGGAAAAAACAAAGGGTCTTAAACAACAACAGTATCAAAATCCACCGATGATAATAAAAAAAATTACCTGAGTGCAGCTGGGGAGTGAGAAGAAAGCAAGGTAAAATCCTCTTCCAACAAAGAGTCTTGATCTGCACATAAGAGGCATTAGCATGTTGGTAATCTGGTCGGACAAAAAAAATTGAAGCTTTTTTATTCTAAGAAAAGAAAAGAGGTTTTCATGCAGAGAAATCCGAAGGGGAAAGAAAAAGACACATAAAGAAGAAAGATACCATTAGAAACAACGGAGTCACCCCCCATAGTGATCGTTGACGTCTCTTCTTCTTCTTCCACTTTATTCTTTTCTTCTTCTTGATGGGTACGCAAATGAAGTTTCGGTGGACTGGGACTCGGGGAGTGTTGGTAAGACCATTTTAGTACGGACCTCATCCCTGTTTCTACTTATGGCCACCTGTTATAAAAAATAATTCCACCTCAATTTTTGTTATATAAATAATAAATAAAAACTCAAAATATCTCTCTCTCTTTTATTAGACGGAACTAACTTTAGTCTCTATTATGATTCCACTTAATTAATTAATTAAAATATTTAAAATTAATGTAATTAATTTTTTTAATAATATAATTTAAATTTATAAATTTATTATGATTTAATTATTAATTAAATAAAAATATAATTATTTACTATAATTAATTATTATAATTATTACTAAATTAATTATTATTTAATTATTTAATATAATTATTTAACTTATTAATATTTTTATAATTATTTATTTTTAAAAATTAAATTTATTTTTTGATGTAAGTAAAATTAATTAATTATAATTTAATATAATAATATAAATAATATTTAATATTAATTATGATATAAATAATTAATATAAATTATAATTAAATAAAAAATTAATTATTTAATATAATTAATTATTATTTAATTATTTAATATAATTAATTATTATTTAATTCATTAACATTTTTATAATTATTTATCTTTTAAATAATAAGTCATTTGGCAAGTTATTATTAGATGTATGGATTGGAGTCCCTATTTAGAAGGATTCCTCCTTCTTGATCCAAGAGAAGGAATTTTTTTTTGCTTTACTCCACTTTTCTTACATGCACAGTAAAGGAAACTCTAAAAAAATAACCATTGGAGTTGCTCTAAAAGCGACCCACTGCCACGTATCTGGTCAAATATTTTTTTAGGTCTCCTCTTATTGTCAGATTGAGATTAATTACATCCATAAAGATAATAAAAAAAAAAATTTTTGTTTAAATATTTATATATGTTATGATGTTATTGAATATTTTTATTAAATTAATTAATAAGTTGATGGAGGAATATGTGCTAATTATTGAGTTGCGTTGAATTTTCACACCAAAAAGAGAAATAGTAATAATAACTGTAGGAATAAAATGAAATTTATGATTGGTGGTGATTCAAATCGATTGGAACGGATAAAGGAGAACGGAGAAAAAAATAGTCTTGATTGCATCTTATGGTGCTTTTAACTTTGTTATGAAGGAAATGAAATTAAATATAAAATTACAAGGTGCATGGAATTGTTTGCAAGAAATTTCAGCTTGGTTTAGTTCTGTACTTCCTATGCACTTGCATCTAGCTTTTCTAAATTTGCTACTTTGAAGAAATAAAGCTGATTAATATTTTTGGTGATGATATGTGTGCCTGTTGCCTGTTGGTTTTAAACAATCCTACATTAATAAAAAACTAATAAAACTTCAAAAGCTTCTTTCTTAATAGCTAACCTCTTATCAAACATTTAGCAACATGTAGTTTTCTGCTAGGTTTTCATGTGTCTGTCATGTATTCATGTATGCTTGCATTTGTGTTTAATTGTTTGTTGTCTATATTTACTGAGTAGAACCAGATTTCTGACATTATTTTTCTGATGGATACAAAAGATGACTGACAATGAGAATGTAGAGAAAAAGACTTCCCGTGGGGCTGATTGGGAGGTTGTATCCCTCACGGCATCAACATATGCAGCTGCTTCTGGTCCTGACGAAGTTAAGTTGAAGGAAGATGTGTATGCCCAGGATGAAGGAGAAATGTCACATGCATTGTTCATGTCTGGCCACTTTGTCTTTCCACCAAGTCAACATGAGAACTTGCTGGTGGAGCCTGACTATAGCGAGATTCTTGATGAATCTGGAAGCAAAGATGTTCCTGTTGGAAAGGATTAAGGAAACTTGACATTCACAGGATTGAATGCTTCAGAGGAGTTTGAGGGTATGCCGTATTTTGATGAGACAATCAGCAGGTTGTCTGTTCATGGGAAACAATTTGAGGAAGGTGCAACTCTACACGGTTTTGGTTTGACTGGAGAAGAAGAAACTATGTATGACTCTCCAAAGTACACTTCTTTCCACAGTGGAACTGATATTGGTTGTGTAGTAGCATGCGGAGAAAGCATAATTGAGGCCCAAACAACTGAACTAGTAGAGCAAGGGTCAAATGTCGGTCCCGATTTATGGCTGTCAACCACAACACCTACCAAAGATAATAGATACAGCCCTTTAGATCTTCCATGTGGAGCTTGGTGGAAAAGAAGAGCATTTCGTTCTGTATGTGTTGCAGCTACGGTGATGGGCGTTGTGATGGTTGGACACCACTGGCAGCAAGAAAGATTTTTGCAACTCAAGTGACTGAATGTAAATGGCGAGGTATTTCCATTTTCATTCAATTGGTACAAAGATTGTATTTTAGTTTATTCAGTAAAAGATTTAGTTTTCATCAATTATTCATGTAAAAGTATCTTTTACACAGTCGTCTAAAAGATATAACTGCTAGACCAATAAATGTGTTTGGTTTTTATCTTAACCATTTTATAAGTCACATATAGAAGTTCATATTCTATGATAATTCAAAAACTTTTCTACACTGACTATGTATAAATAAATTCTTATTTGATAGATAGTGTGATGTTGAAAATGAATTTCTAGAAATGGAGAAGTTTATAGCATTGAATTTACATGTTATATAGAAGTATGCCTGATTTTGTCACACTTTTTCGGACTAGTATCTTCAACTGTAATTGTACATAGCATATTTATTTTTTATTTAGCATTGCAGTATATGCACTTATTATGTTGTTTCCACAGGCAAGAAGCAGGGTACTTGTTACCATATATCGACTCAAAGATATGATTGTCGGCAGCCACCGTCCAGTTTCCTTGATCAGAGGAGGCTCCTCTGGTGAAAGTTAAGATAAAGGCTGCTGTGAAAAGCTAAAGATAATAACAAAAACTGCTTCTACATGAAGCTGAGAGAGAAGTGCTACAGGTTTCCAAAATACTAGGATTGGTCGTTTGAAATTTATGAACAACGTTGCGCTGGCTTCGTATTAGGATTGGTTGAGCTTCCTATTTGTGATTGTTGTTGAAATATTTATCTGGTGAGTTCTTTATCTTTGCCTTGATTTGCATTGTATATAGCTCTGAAATGTTCTTCAACTTAGTAAATTTGTATTTCATTCTATTTTTTGTGGAATTCACAGTTTAGACACCAAAGATAAGATGTAAATGAAGTGGCTATTTGCCTATGAGTTGTAGCTCAAACGCATTTGTCTCCCTCTCCAAATGGGGGAGTTCAGGTTCAAATCTCTCTTTAATGTAACTTGACCCAAAAAAAAATGAAGTGACCATTTGAATTGTGGTAGATTCTTCTATTACTTTTCATCTAACCACTATGGATTCTGGTCAAAACTATGATCATATATAAGATAGAAGCAATAATACTATTTGAAAATGCATTAGTAAAATGTGGTCTATTCTCCCTAATCAATGTATATTCTGAAATGGTACTGGAGAATGAGATCTTTTCTCTCTATTAAATCTTTTTACTCTCTACTATCTCTACTAAGAAACCGTTTGGTTCCTTAAGCACAGAAGCAAACTGAACCAACATCAATTCGTGTAATTCAGTTATGTTTTTTTGCTCCTGTTTCAAAGATTTAATAATAACGTGCTCTAACCAAAAAATATATATATTTAATAGTGTGATTAACATGTGAGGACAATATATAACTATTTAAGAGTAAAGTGACAAATAAGTTTTTGAAAATTTACATTTCGAACATATTAGTTCCCAAAAAATAATTGCTAATAAAATTTTTTCAGAATAACAAATATGAATAAATTAGTTCAAATTAAAAATTTTTACCTTAATTATAGGGGCAAATTTGAAGGTAATATATCTACATCTACTATTCTAAAGAACTTTATTCGTACTTTTTTTTAGAGATTAATTTATCCGAAATATTTAGGATTTATTTATCGCTTTACTCGCAATTTAATAACAAATGATTAACTAATAGTGACCAAACCAAAAAAAGGTCAACATGAAACAGGTCAGAACAAGCCATGCTTTACTCTTAAGTTTGGTCTGTAGTCTGAAATAGGCTTTTTGATGAGTATTGAGTCTGACTTGTTGTCAAATCTGACCTGACTTAAAGTTTGTCAATAGGCATTTTTTTAATAAATAATTAAAGGGTTAAGTATTTTTTTTTCTCTAAGGTCTTGGTGAAAATCAAATTCGTCCCAACCTTTTTTATTGTTATTAAAATCATCCTTAACGTTACAAAACGTTATAAAATCATCCTTTTGTGCATAAACAACATTTTTCCGAACAATTTTATCCTTAAACAAAAATAAAAAATATTAAAAAAGAAAAACCACCCCACCCTACCCTCCCATCTAAATTAGAAAAAAAAGAAAACAAAAGATACCGAACAAAAGAAGAGAGAAACAGAGAGGAAGAAGAAAGAAAAGGAAAGGAAAGGAAGAAGAGGAAGGTGATGGCGAAAAAGAGTGCGGCCGCCACCGTCGCTTTCACCGTTGTGTCGTGACTATAGAGAAAGAAAGACAAAACGAGGAGAAGAGAGAGAGAATGAGAGAATAGAGGAAGGTGGAGAGGTTGGGAAGGTGGAGAGCGGAGAGTGGTTAGATCGATAGAAGCGTCTTTGAGTTCGTCATCTTCAGCTTCGAATTCCCCGATATGGTGGCGCTGTGACATGTTCTGGGAAGGGAGAGGCGGCGCTTGTAGTGGTTGTTGGCTTTTGACAGACAGCGACGGTGGGTGGCAGTTGGAAGGAAGAGGAAGAAGAATGGGAAGAAGAAGGAGGGGCGTACTGAGGGCGGCGACGGCCAGAGGTTGATGGCAGTAGGTTCCCACACCGCACCGTTATTTCCTTCCTCCTCTTTCTATTCTTTCTTTTTTTTTTTTTTTTTGAAGAATATGAACGTCTTTTTTTTAATTTTTTTTAATTTTTATTATTGCTGATTTTGGATCTGAAGTTACGGTGATGATTGTTAAATTGTTGTTAAATCTAAAATTTCTGTTAATTTATTTTGTGGATGTTGTTGTTGCTGTTGATTCACTTTGATTTTAGTGTTGCTGAAAATGTGTTACTATTGCTGAATTTGTTGAATTTGTTATTGAATTTGTTGTTGCTGAATTTGGTTGTTGCTGTTGCTTAATTTGTTTGTTAACTTGAACGAAAGCTTGTTGTTAATAGAGTTTGAGAAGAGAGAAAATGGGAGTTGGTGTAGAGAGAGAAAGGTAGGTAAGGGAAGAAGCTTAGGTTGGGAGTTTGAGTTTATTGGGTTGTTGGGGGAGAGAACAAAGTTTAGGTCTTTAGTTGGAGGAAGAAATGGGTTGGGAGGATGATGGAGAAAGAAAGGGATAATGAAGCCACTGCAAATGGGTTGGGAGGATGATGAACAAAGTTAATTTATTTTATAATTTATTTTTTACAAGGGTAAATTTGTCTTTTTAGAGTGAAAAGGATAATTTTAAAGCGTTTTTAAACGTTGAGGATGATTTTAATAAGAAAAAAAGGTCGATGACGATTTTGATTTTGACCCTATACCTTAAGAACGAAAACAATATTTAACCCATATTTAAATTTAAGGTATAATTTAATTTTCAAAATTATAAAATATAATTTAATTAACAAAAATACACATATATAATTAAAAAGAGAAATGACTTAGTGAAAAAAAGTATTTAAATATTATAGAAGACCTAAGTTTTTTTTTGTCTTATACATTACACAACACACACCCACTCACACACGCTGTTACTACTAACATGAGTTCTATATTCCTCAATGAAGATTCCAACTTGGATGCAGCTCCCAATGAGGCAGGTGATGCTGCCATTGATCCAAGGCCTCGGCTGCGAACACCCAAGTTTAAACCCTTCTTATTACATTTTTTCTAGCATAATAAAATTCTATATATATCTTTGTAGGCCCAAGCTGGATCTGGGGTTTGGGTATTTTTTGGTTAAATTTGATATTGATGCGGATCGTGAGAAAATCATTCTTGGTGGCCCGTGGTTGATAGACGGTCACTATGTTGCAGTAAAGCCATGGGACGTGGATTTTAGGCCATGCGAACAATCCTTTGAATCAACGCTAGTATGGATTCGAGTCTCGGAACTTCCAATTTGGTGCTACCAAGAACAAGCAATGCTGCGAATTGCTTCTGCAATAGGGGGTTCCAGAAAGTAGACTTGGTCACTAAGCTTGCAGAAAGAGGAAAACATGCCCAAACTTGTGTTCAAATTAATCTTGGGTTGCTTGTAATCAAACATATTGTAGTGGAGGGTATGACTCATAAAATGGAGTACGAGAGTTTACAGCTGATTTGTTCTACTTGTGCACGGTATGGGCATGATAAATCGTTGTGCATGGAGAAGGAGTCCTCAGCAGGAAATGGTGATTCTTTTGGTGATGGAAAAAATAATGAAGCCCCAACATTAGTGCCACACAACAATCATGAAATTCAAAAAGAGGTTGAATCGGAAGCTCGTGATTTGGGTGAGAATTCTCGTAATTTGGGCGAGAAGTTAGGAGTTGTTAAAGGGAAGGATGCAGTTACAGAATCATTGGCTCCTCACGTGCTTGATGGTCATGTTAATGAGGCATGCATGGATGATGGAGAACAAGTGTTGCGTAAGGAAAAATTCACAATGGACCATCCATCAAGTTTGAAGGACCAAGATGGAAAGCAGCACAAGTATGGTTCGAGAAGGGTTCCAAGGCCCAATTTGCATGGTGATGGAGGCAAATCAATTGGCATTAGGATGGGGCAGCGAGAAAAACATGAAATTGCGCCATCTCCATCGTGTAGAACTCCTGCACGTCATGGAATTTCTCTCCGGAAGCGTCCGCGGCCTTCTTCCCTGCAGAACTTGCCAGTTGATAAAAATGGTGGCGCAACGGAGCAAATCTTAGCAGATGAAAGCATGGCGGGTGCAGCGGTGGGGGGTCCGAGGGTGGCAATTATTGAGGATCAGAGTGTGCCAGTATCGCAGGACAAACCACCTATTGAGGTTGGTGATTCTATTTAGAGTTTATGTTCTTATTTATTATGTCCCTATTATTTATGGATATTTTAAATATGATTGTTTGGAATATTAGGGGTGCTTCTAATAAGTTAGTCCGGTGCATTGTAAGGAACTTGTTAGAAAATTTAGACCTATTTTCTTTATTGTGGTTGAAATTTACTCCCCTTTCAGCATTTAAAATTGTTTTGGGAAAGGTTGGGGTATCACTCTATTGGTATAGTGGAAGCAGAGGGGCATAAGGGAGAATTCGGTTTCTATCCTCTATGAAGGGTGTTTGTTGTAAGTTCATTGATGCTTTTGGTCAGGGTGTTACTGTTGAGGTTCAATCTGATAATTTAATTTGGAGGTGTAGTGGTATTTATGGTAGCCCTCAATTTAATAAAAGGATTCTCCTTTGGGATTATCTTGTGGCACAATCCATGGTATTTCAAGGACCTTTGATTGTTCTTGGTAATTTTAATGAAGTCATATTTTCTCATGAATCTAAGGGCTGTCAATTTTTCATCAAAGAGCAGACAGGTTTGCTACTTCATTAGGGGATAGTGGTTTGTTTAATCTGAAGACTATTGGGAGACAGTTTTCTTGGTACAGCATGGTGAAAAATTATGTTGACGTGGCAAAAAAGCTTGACCGAGTCTGTATAAATAATAGTTGGTTATCTATCTTTCCAGATGCTTATGTAGAAGTTTTAAATAGGCTTTAGTCTGATCATTGCCCTATTTTGGTGCGTTGTAAAGGTTGTCCCCATCCTAAAGGGAATGGATCTTTTCGATTTGTTACTGCTTGAGCTACTCATCCCGGGTATGAGGATATTGTGAATCAGTCATGGTGGTATGGTAATAGAAGGATTCATGGCAAGCTTTCGGAAGTGCAGAAGAATTCATTAGATTTTAACTTGAAGGTGTTTGGTAACATTTTTGTTAAGAAATGTGAATTAGAGTAGCAGATTAATTATTTATAAAAGTGTTTGGAAGTGGTGGATAGCATTTATTTGCGTCAAAAAGAGCAACGGTTGCTTGATGATTATAATAATAGTCTAGTGCAAGAAGAGCTCCTATGGTTCCAAAAGTCCAAAGAGCAGTGGGTAAGGTTTGGAGATAGGAATACAAGATTCTTTCATATTCAAACTCTTGTGCAAAGGAAGCATAATAAGATTCATGGCCTTTTTCTCAAGGATGGAGTGTGGAAAACTGATTCAGAGGTTCTGAGTCGAGAGGCAGAGTCTTTTTACAAAAACTTATTCTGTCGTTTGGATGATGTTGATTTAGGTTGCCTTGGTGATAAGCCTCTTCCTTCTTTGAATAAAGAAGCTTGCAATGATCTTACGATACCAGTTACTGTGGAGGAAGTCAGAACAACTATTTTTCACATGAACTCCTTTAAAGCTTCGGGTCCTGATGGGTTTCAAGCTTTCTTCTTCAAGGAATATTAGAAGATCATTTGTCTTAATGTTTGAAAGATGATTAAGCAGGCGTTCTCCGGTGTTACTCTTGATCCAAGAATGATGGAGACTTTACTGGTTCTTATTCTAAAGGTTGAATCACCGGTATCTATGAAAGATTTCAGGCCGATTAGTCTCTGTAGTAGTTTACAAGATCATCACGAAGGTCCTTGTTAATAGGCTCCGTCCTCATCTTGCGGAGATTTTTGGCCTGCTTTAAGGAGGATTTATTCCTGGATGAGGAACTCCTGACAACATCATTATTGCTCAAGAAGTCTTCTATTTTATGAAGAAGACTAAATCAAAGAAAGACACACTGGCCTTTAAGATTGATCTGGAGAAAACCCATGACAAAGTTGACTGGAGGTTTTTAGGCCATACCCTTAAGAGCTTTAGTTTTCCCAGCCCTACAATTAATTTGATTAAGAATTGTGTCACTACTTCCTCCTTATCTATTCTTTAGAATGGAAATCGTCTGAATGACTTTACTCATAGCTGGAGTCTTAGACAAGGAGATCCTATGTCACCCTATCTTTTTGTGTTGTATATGGAGAGATTGGCATGCTTTATTAGTCATCAGGTTGATTTGGGCTTGTGGGAGCTAGTTGCTATTTCTAGAGGAGGACCAAGAATATCCCACTTAATATTTGCGGATGACTTGCTTCTATTCTGTAAAACTACAAAGAGACAAGTGCAAAATGTGATGTTAGTTTTTAAGACCTTTTGCAAAGCATTTGGGATGAAGATGTATTATATTCCCAAACACCCCCTTTGCCAACTCCCGTTACAATCTCTGGATACTTTTTATTCTCCTTTATCTCAAAATATGAAAGGTAATACTCTTTCTTACAATCCAGATGTGCAAACAGGTCCGGAAGTGGGTTGGTATTGGTTTAGGTCTACTGCCAAAGTCTATGACTCACACAATGGTTACTTGTGGTTGTGTAAGCAGCTGTTTGGTTGGGATGAGCAGGAGAATTGACTTTGGCTTTGGCGCCATCTTGTTCCGGAAAAGTACAAGTTTTTGGCTTGGCTATGTCTAAGGAGGCTCTTCCTACTGCAAGTTTTCGCTTCAGAAGAGGGATGTCATCATTGGATAGGTGCCCAAGAAGTCTTTCTAGCCAGGAATCGGTTTTACATTATATTCGGGATTGTTCAAAAGATCAGCTTGTATGGCATAGGTTGGATATTTCTTGTCATCCTTTGGATTTGAAGAACTGATTTTTGTATCATAGTAGAGAGCATCTGTTCATATTCTTTTCGGGACTTTGGTAGATATGGCGAGTAAGGAATAATGACATCTTTAATCCTCATGAAACTTGACTTCCGAAAAAAGTGATTTGTCTGGCATTAACTTCAAAAAATGAGCTTAGGAATATTTTTGAATTACAACGAATGTCATTTCCCTCTCTTCTAAATGATTTTTGGAATCCCCCATCAATTAATACTTTTAAGATTAATTGTGATGCTAGTTATCCTGATTTGGGTGATAGTGTTGGTTTTGCTTGTGTTATTAGAGATTTTAACGAGAGTTGGCAAAGGGGGTGTTTGGGAATAATTGAGAGTAATAGTATTCTTCAAGGAGAATTGTTTGCTATTTGAAGAGGATATCTCTTAGCCTGAGATGTGGGTCAACGAGATGTTATTTGTGAGACGGATTGTGTGGAAGCGTTTAATCTTGTTACTAATCACCAAGATAGTTTTGGGTTTATTGATCTATTAGTGCTCAAAATAAGAGATATCATGCATTGAAATTGGCGTGTTAACTTTCATTTGATTATGAAAGATGCAAACACGGTGGCAGACACTATGACAAAGATGGCGATGAAGTTACAACTTTCTCATGTAGAATTTCTTTCACATTGGGAGGAGTTTAAGTATAATCTTAAATGGAACTGTCCTCTATTTAAACAGTTCATTTATTTTATTTGTTTTGTTTTTTTTTTAGTTTATTTAAATTACCAAAAAAAGTTAGGTTAACAGACCCAACAGATTATTTCAAAACCCTAGATTTGACATTTTAAAAAATTTAAACTTTTTAAATATAATTTGAATTTGAATATATTTTCTATTAGATTAGGCCAAACACATGTAAAGCTACATGTGCTGTAGACCGTGTAGTCTTTTTCCATCCCTAAATCTCAAGTTTGATTTTTTTTATTATTTATATAATTTAGCTACTATTAACGCTAAAAATAAAAATTTAAGTTATCAATTAAGAACTTTTTTTATATTGAAAATGATACAAAGTTTACTTTTTAAAGTATTTATTATGTATTTATTAGATAAAAGGTTTAAAAATTTGTTAGTACTTAGTAGGAATCTTAACATGTGTCCTATGCTAAATCCTTATTTATAAATGGAAAATACAATTTTCATATTCATTTTTTTATGAAGAAATTTTGATGGTGGCTGCACAGTTGGACCGAACAGACCGGCGTGTGCAATCAGTTTTGGGGGCATCCGTTCCACCTGCACAAAATCAACAAGTCATATATATATATAGAACATTAAAAACCTTTGATTCTCCGAATTTTAATAAGTATGCATATTCATCAACCTAGAAGCTTTTGATTATTCTAGCTGATTACATTAGAAGTCATATGCATGATTTATTTTCAAAAATATTATTTGTATACTAAAATCAGTTATGTGTATAAATATATATATTATTTAATTTATTTTTAATATATATTTTATATTTTATTATATATTTTATACTAGTAATTAGTTTTAATAATTAATTTTAGTATATACATAACACAGTTGATAATTTTATTCATTGAGAGTGTAACAGAATATCAAAATCATTTTCATTAAAATCTTTGTAAACAAAATTCAACTGAGGTTTTAAAAAGAAAATTAAAAATGAAATTTTCAACGAAGACTATTAATAATCTAGAAGCAGAGACAATGTTTACGGGATATTTCAATTTTAGTACCTGGGAATGGACACAATAATAAAAAAATAAAAAACTCCAAAAATGAGTGGAAAAACAAAGTTGAAGTAAAAAATAGACGTATATGTTGCATCATATACTAAATCGACTCTCCTATATTGTCATATACGGGAATTCAAATTATACTTGTATTCAATAATGATAAAAATTTGAGTTAGCATTATAGAGCTATAAAATGCATTATTAAAACATTATTAATTTACACTTGCGTGCAGAGACTAACTAACTAAACACGTTGTGTGACACTGACATTACGAAAGCAAGGAGAGAAAAAAGAAAGAGGGAAAAAAAAAGGAAAGAAGAAAGAAGAAAGACTTATTAAAAGACATTAATTGGGGAATTTGCACATCTTCTTCTTCTCTACCTAAAACGCGCTTTAGCTTATCCTATTTATTTATTTATATACATGTAAATGTAAATAACCTATCATTGCTTCTCAAAGAAAAAAATAATACCAATAGCAACAACTTCTTTATCCTAAGTTCATAACTAACCATGAGTCTCAGTATCAATCACCAACAAGCTCCTGGTAAATTGTTTAGTCCACTATTATATTCTTTTATGTTTTTTTTTCTGTTGAAGATTGATGGTAAAATTATTAGTCATTCATCAAAATTGACCTCCCAACCTTGAGAAAAAAGCTTTTGATCTCTCTGTCTTTCTGAATTATTGAACAAAATAGGCACGTCTCTTGTCTGAAGCCATCAAATTCTTGAGTCTACAAATTTAGATCCAAAAAACCGAGTTTATAGTCGAGGTTTACAATTTAAATATACCTAAAGCTGTGCTGATTGAAACGAAATATATATTGAGGTGCTTGAGTAAAAACAAAAAGTACATGTCTTATATTCTGGTGACATATAGATAGTGATGTTTGATTATTGTTTTTATTGAGCAGTGACTGCATATCCAGCAGTAAGTAATGAGGGGAAGCATGCACCACCACCACCAGTGGGTTATCCAACCAAGGATGGCCCTGCAACCCAACAACAAACTCTTCCTGTGGTAACCACTGCCAGGGGTGACGGCTTCTGGAAGGGATGGTATTACTTCATTCCCTTTCTTTCTATCATCTATTTAATTTTTAATTACTTTAGTCTTTTTTGGATTTAATTACTTTATTTCTCAATAAGTTTTTTTGTTTTATTATAAAATAATGATAATATTTATATTAGAGCAATACTCTAAATCAGTCTTTAATCAATTTTTAGTCGAGCATTTTAGGTCTTAACAAATTTTAATCACTAAATCAATTCTAAACTTTTACTTCATGAGATAAATCAGTCTATATATCATAGTCTTTATTTTCGTAGAAAGATTGATGTAAAAATTGTTATATTTTTATTAAATGATGAGACTAAAATTTAGTGATTAAATATTTTTTAGACTAATCTGATTTAATAATTAAAATTTGTTAATAATTAAATTATCCAACTAAAAGTTCTTTACGAAGCAATTTGGTATATTACTCTATATTATTATCATACTTTAAAGTGTTGATATATAAAAGTAAAGATATAATATCTCTCTTAATCAGGTCACAGATGATAGTGTCTATTTTAAGAGAGAACATTCTGAATACAATAGAACATAGATTAGTCTCTATTCTTGATGATTGAAAAACAATATACTACTGAGAAATAAGAAAAAATAAACTGACTAAACTATGTATATATTCTTAATAATAGTGAGAAATAAATACTCTGAAGAAATATAGAAGTAATACTATATGTATTACATATGATATGATTTTTTGTGGATAATTTAAGTTTGACTGAAAAAGTTAAGATAAGGATAAAATTAAAATTTATCAAAAACATTAAGAATAATATTGAAGCAAATTAAATATTAGGAGTATTTTTAAAATTTTTTAAATAAATTAGATATTAAGAATATTTTTAAATTTTTTTAAAAATATTAAAAATAAAAAATATACTTTAACTTTAATTTCACAATGATAGAATTAAACTCAAATCTCATGTTTTCATTCTAACATATTGATCTCTCAAAGTAAATTTTATTTTATTTTTCACTCTGTTGTATTTTTCTGCAGTTGTGCTGGATTATGTTGCTGCTGTGCCCTGGACTGTTGCCTCTGATGATTGAAATTTCACTGCACTATTGCAGATATAGAAGATTTATGTTTCTGTTTTCTTTTTTATGTGATTTTCGGCTCTTTGCCAAACGATTCTTGTGCCTTGTCTAACAGGGATCTATTATATATATAAATGGGTAGCACCTGTAATTTGTTGATCATTTGCTTTATGCTTCTAAAGAAATATCATTAACAGCATAACAACACATGAAAAAAGAAAGAAAATGAATACAATAATAACGACAATGGTCTTCTCAATTATAGCAATTAAACTAGCTAGTAAGGATAAATGGAAAGAAAAAAAACTGCGCGAGTCAATCATATATAAGATCCGTCTATAATAAGTTCAAGTTTTTTGAGCTTTTCAACGTACACAAAATATAATTTATAAATATACCTCACATGGGTTAATAATAATAATTATTCTTTTATATTTACCCTAATCTTTTTTAAATTCATAAAGTAGAATTTTAATTTCTTTTTTTGTAAAGTGTAAGTTCATGCATCTTTCAATTCATTTAGAACTATCACCACCTACTCCACTCTTTTTTTGTTTTTTGCTCTCGCCGTGGCCATCCAGCCAGCACTCGTTGTCGGTCTCATCTCATCTCTCAGTGTCGTTCCTAGGCTCACTCTCCCTGTCTTCTCTTTTCTCTTCTCTCTTCTCTCTTCTCTCTTCTCTCTTCGAGTCGTCGTCAGCACTGTGGTGCTCTGTCTTCTTTTTTATGCTCCACTTCCAAAATTCTAATGGAACCTCGGTCTTAGGTATGAATTTGCTTAATTGATTTCATTTTTTTTTGTTCCAATACAAATTAAGAATGCTTGTGTATATTCATGAAGCATGCCAAATTATTTTTCAATAACACAGTGAGTACCTATTAGTCTTCTTCGGTTCTTCCTCTCTCGTTCCGTTCCTTCCATTTCCTCTCTCCAAATCCACGATTTTTCACTTTTTTTTTGTTAAATTATGATTACGATGGAATCTGTATTCTAGAACAGCGAATAATTTAAGATTATGAACTGGAAAGAGGCCCCTATTCATGATACATGATTTTTAATTTTCAAACATTTTTCGAATGCCTTATCCTTTTTTTTTTGTGCTGTACGATTGGAAATCAAATGGTTAAGTCATATTCAAACATGAAATCCCAAAATCTCCATCAGGTACATCACAAAGTATGTGGGAATTGAAAAATGTTATTTTTTTCTGTTGCTTATTTGGAGATTTTGTAGATATAAGATAAATGTATTTTTTAAATTAGTAGTTCATGAATGATGACAACTAAAATAAAATGGTCTCATTTATTTTGCTTATTTGATTCTGGAGTTTAACTATATGGAGTTCATGTCTTTAATTTAACAAGTTTTGAGAATTTTTTATACAGGAAAAAAATAGGACCTATCAATTTATTTATATGTTATACTCTGAATTTAGAAATATGTAATATTGAGTTCTTCCAGCAATCTTTTTCATTATTTCAAGCCAATGTGGACTTAATATGAAATGTCATCATATAATATCTCAAATACTTTGTTAAAGTTTATCATCATTATTTGACATCTCCCATAATTAGATGATTTTAATTTACCTCTGCAATTAACAGTTTGAACTACTCTAATGCTCACTGCCAGACTATAAACAAAAATTGGATTCATATGCTCACTTATAATCTGTATGCCATGCATAGGCTTTTATTGTTTACTTGTGTTTCTCCAAATTGGGAAATCAACTCCAAATTGGAAGGCTTTTGGAGTTCCTATTGTATCTAAACATTGCAATGTTACAAAAAGATCCGATCTCCATGATCTCTATCTAAAGTTGCTAAATTCACTTCAAATTCCAACTGAAGAATCCTTAAAAAAATTAAATTTGAATAACAAACCGAAAAGAATGGCAGAAACGGAGGGGACGGAATCACCTCATTTAAGTTCAAGTATGAATAGGGAAGATTCTTCTTCAGATGGAGGACTGGAGTTTTACATAATAGATAAAAAAGGAATTGTCAAGGATTCCAAGATATCAATGAATGAGCCACTGGAAATAAAGAGATGCTTAGCTAAAATAATATACATGACAGTAGTTCATGAAGTTTTATCTTTGCAGGGGGAAGAAAATCAAAGCAATTACTAGCAACCATAGTTTCTTTTTCTTTTCTATTTTTAATGTGTATTTTGCTGAGGAATTAGGGAGAATAAAGTGAAAAAAAATACTGTATAGTTTGCCATTCTTAAAGAAGAAGAGGATTTGAGTAGTACTGTAATGTTTGCCATTTGTCAGTTCTCAGAAGTATGGACCATGTTTTCAATTTGGGGTTAAGATGTGCCAGAACTCCTCTTTGATTGTTGTACTAAACTACTAATAGTAGTTAATGAAGCCTTAATCTATCACATCCCTATTTTCTGATGTCATTTGAATATTAGAATACAAAATAAATAAATAAATAAATAATACCACGAAACTGTACAGGAAAAGACTATACTAGCTAAGAGAAAACAATATATGTTAGGGAGATAATAAAAAATAACCCAAACACCTAAAAAAAACTGATCTCCCATATCATGTAGCATATCTTGTATGTACAATACAATCTATCATTCACAGTAGTCATTATAGAGGATTATATGATCACTGATATTGATAATTTAGAATGGTAATAATAATACACACGACAAGTAATACATTTTACTGCGCTGACAGTAGGTTATTTTGGGCATCCCTAATCCTTCTTCTTAGCATGCAGTAGTCCACTCTGCAGATCTATGGCACTTTGCTATGCCGGCGGCACATAAATAGCATTTGCAGCTATTCTTGCTGCTGTGAGTGCATCTTTTGCTTTTGGAAGGTTCCTTAATGAGAAGTGTAGCTTGCTTTCTAGCAAGTCTATGTCTACAAGTAGAAGCTTGTCATCTAATCTTCTAACCTCTTTGATCAAGCTGGAGAGTAAAGTCAAAACTTCTGAAAACTCTTTATTTTCCATTAGAAGTACTGCAAATCTTGCCTCAACTCTTTGCCTCAAGAGCATACGCTTCTCAACACGAGTCTATTGTACCATTTCTTTGCAGAGTGCAATTTGAAGAGCAGATGTTCCTGAAATTTTAGCAACGGGACATGAGCTGCAAAACACATATACATAGTGTCTTTCATATTAAAAACCACCAAAATGGTAAGATTGAAAATCCAATATCAGTAATGTCACTATCTCAAATTACAAGCTCAGATCCATTTCCAAAAGCTAAAGGAAACAATAACATACACAATTAGTATTATTGCAACTATTGAAAATCTAACATGTTCCACAACCTATGATGCCGAAACACTTTATTTTTGTTCAACTATGCATATCGAATATGCATATGCATCAAATACTAACATTTTAAACTTCTTACATTGTCAATAACTTTTTCATAAATTTCAGAATACACATATGCAACATAGTATACCACTAGTTTAAAGCAAAAAATGGAAACAAAACACAATAAAAAGTCTTTAGGTATTTTCATAAATTTTTTTATTTTTACAAAGTTTGAATTTATTTTACTCACTGTTGATGTTGATAGCTCATGAACATTCAATAATCAATTAGATATAAATCTAATCACCAATTTTCACATCACCATAACAGAGTCAATAAAAGGTTGATCTTCTGTACCAATTTTCACAACTGGATACTGGAATGACAAACTCAAGAAGCTGCAACAAGTAATATAAAGTTATAGAGATAAGATTGAAAAATCTCAACTTTAATTCAGTTCCTGTTCCTTTCAACTCAACAATTATAGCCCCCAATACTGAAATTCCCAACAATAGTGAACATCACTTACTACAAAAGAATCTCCATTTTTCAAACATTAAATCAAAATATATAACAAAAGAAACTTTATTAAAAAAAATTGGAAAAGGGGGGTAAGTACCTGTTTGCGTTCCCTAGACCTAGCAGCAGACTCTTGATCATGTGTCTCGGCTTATGAAGAGTGGCCTTGTCCATTGGTTCCTCCCCCGCCCTTCTCTTTCCCTTTGCCACCGCAGCTGTCCCTCCTGATTATTACTATTTCTTTTTCAAAATTAACACAGGTAAATCAGAGTACTCACAAGCTTGATTGCAACCTCTTTATTTGTCTGAATATTGGTACCCACACAAAAATTATTAAAATAAATTAATATAATAAACCCTAAAATGAAAAAACTCACCGAGATAGATCTCTCCAAAGGATGCGCTACAGATTTTTCGACCGATACAAAACTTGTTCTCAACTAGAGGCTCCATTAAAGGTCATCCTCTTTTGACCAAAATCCTAAAAAGGTTTAAAACTTCAATGGATTATTAATTCCCAATGCCCTTAAGACAGCTTCTATCTCAGTAATTAGTCAAAAGAAACAACACAATTTGTTTTATCAGTTCACAAATTATTTTATCAAGTTATGAATAAAAGAGTTTGAGAGGATCAATCTTCACCAAATATTATTCCTGTTCACTTATTTAGTTTTATAATATTTACAAAACATTGTGACAATTCATCAAATTACATGATTCCAATATGAAATTGATACTAGTGACTATTAACAACAATCTGGGCATGCGTCTGTTTTATGCAATCGGTGGTTTTGCAAAGGTTCAAGAGGTCTGTGTAATACAAAGATTCTTTTATGTGAGGTTTTGGAACCAAAAATTGTTGCACTCTATGGGATACGCCATGCATTTCTTTGCTATGTCATCAAAAGAGAATAATATATATATATATATATGCTACAGCATTTGGTAAAAGTAAGAGTTTCCAAAAGTGATCGTTAATGAAATTTCCAATAAGATCAAGCTATGAAAATAAGAATTTTAGTATTAGAATACAAATGGAATATTTAAATAAAGATAGAGATTGGTCATAATTATTTTCAATTGATATTTTAAAAAAATATTAATTAATTATGTTGATAACTAGTTTTTTTCAATTTTTTTTCTATTTAAAAGTTAAGACACCCTTTGATCTGATGTGCAGCAAGTGCTATTGAGTAACCAAAAGTAATGAACCTTGTGAAAATTTCTATTCACATGACGAGCATTGCAGAATATATAATGCTCATAGACATGGCATTCTCTTAAAATCACATAAAAATGCTCTTATATTTCAAGGAGCAACATTACATCTTTTTAAATTTTGGAGAGAAAAAAATTACATTTAAATTAGTGTATTATGATAATTTGTACCAGCAAATTATCTTATTATCCTATAAAAGTTAACTTGATGGATTGTTGAGATGGTTGACCTGAAACTGATTTAGAAGCAGCAATGATGGATGATAAAGATTAAGATTTTATTAGAAACTATGCCATCAAGCTATACCTCTAACCAAACTAAGCTTCTAATTGTACCTGCAAAATTTGAGAAAGCAATATCTATTATGACATTAAATAAAGCACAAATCTATATTTAGATCAACTTACTATAACAGAAATACCCCAGAGAAACTACAAATTACAGCACATATTAATAGAGAAAACAACTTAATTTCAATTTTTAAGATAAACAAGAAAAAAAATCTATTGAATATAGAAAAATATCACAGTTTCTTTCCACCATTTTTTTAATTGCTTTAAGTTCTTAATTGAAAAATCTTATGCAATTGACAAATCCAGGAATTCATTGATCAAACCCTAAATCAACCCAAACAAAAATTCATTGAAACTCTTGACGTGTAGCGATGGCAATGGGTGGGGATTATTGTTGATGGCTGATGCGTGAGCATCTTTCTTATCTTTTCCTAGTGAATGTGCAATTAAATTGTTGAGTTTAATCAAGAATTAATTATCTTTTAGCCACTATAGATGCTACTTTGAGTTTCGTGCAATTCTGTTTATTTTAGGTAGCATTTGGCTGGATTTGATGGAGAGGAAGTGGTACATGAAATCATGATACACAACTTCGTGCAGCTGACCAGCAAGTGAACTGGGTCGTCCAAGTAATACCTTACATGAGTAAGGGTCAATCCTACGGAGATTGTCGGCTTGAAGCAAGCTATGCCAGTAAGCTCCTCCTCTAGGGTGTGCTGTTTTTAATGCTGTTTTCGAGTTTGCTTTGATTTTTGCAATTGTTTTTGTGACTCCACATGATCATCAACCTAAAGAAAACATAAAATAACAATGGAAAATGGAAATTTAACATAGATAAATAAAAATTGGGTTGCCTCCCAACAAGCGCTTCTTTAATGTCAATAGCTTGACAGTGAGCTCTCATGGAGCTTCACAGATATTCAGAGCATGGTTGGGGCCTCCCAACACCAAACTTAGAGTTTGAATGTGGGGGCTCTATTTGACTCTGTATTGAGAGAAGCTTTTCATGCTTCTTCTCCATGTGTACAGAAGGAGATCCTTGAGCCTTAAACACAAGGTAGTCTTCATCCACTTGAAGGACCAACTCTCCTCTGTCAACATCAATCACAGCTTTTGCTGTGGCTAGGAAGGGTCTGCCAAGGATTATGGATTCATCCTCATCCTTCCCAGTGTCTAGGATTATGAAGTCAGCAGGGATGTAAAGGCCTTCAACCTTTACCAAGACATCCTCTACAAGTCCATAAGTCTGTTTCTTTGATTTGTCTGCCATCTCTAGTGAGATTCTTGCAGCTTGTACCTCAAAGATTTCCAGTTTCTCCATTACAGAGAGTGGCAAGAGGTTTATGCCTGACCCCAGGTCACACAGAGCCTTCTCAAAGGTCATGGTGCCAATGGTGCAAGGTATTAAGAACCTTCCAGAGTCCGGTTTCTTTTGAGGTATCTTTAGCTGAGCCAAGGTATTTAGTTCATTAATGAGCAATGGAGGTTCATTCTCCCAAGTCTCATTACCAAATAACTTGGCATTCAGCTTCATGATTGCTCCAAGGTACTTAGCAACTTGCTCTTTTGTAATATCTTCATCCTCTTCAGAGGAAGAATACTCATCAGAGCTCATGAATGGCAGAAGTAGGTTCAATAGAATCTCTATGGTCTCTGTATGAGCCTCAAATTCCCTTGGATCCTCAAAGGGGAACTCCCTAGTGGTCAGTGGACGTCCCATGAGCTCTTTCTCACTAAGAATCACTGCCTTTTCCTCCTCCACAGGTTCGGCCATGTTGGACGTGGTTATGGCCTTGCACTCTCTCTTGGGATTTTCTTCTGTATTGCTTGGGAGAGTGCTAGGAGGAGTTTCAGTAACTCTCTTACTCAGCTGACCTACTTGTGCCTCCAAATTTCTAATGGAGGATGTAAAACCCGGTTAATTAACGGCTAATTAACCCATAAATGAGAATTTATTCTAGAAAGCCTAAAATGTGATTTTTATGGCTAAATGTGATAGAGGAGACTGAGACGAGAATTTCGGTACCAATTTTATAGAATTCGGACCAAGATTGGACCAAACGGGCCAAACCGGACCCAAAGTGGGCCCTTGGCCCAACTAAACTTAACCAAAACCCTAGTTTTCAGCACTCTCTCTCCTCACAACACTCAAACTCACGCTGAAATTGAAGAGAGGGGAGGAAGAACACTCTCTCAAGTTCTTTCTCTCACTTGATCTTCAAACCACCATAACTTTTGATCTAGAGCTCCGATTGCCGCTCCGTTTGCGGCCACGCGTTCACCGCAGAGAGCTCTACAAAACCCATACAATTAATCTTGAGGTAAGCTACGTTTTGCTCTTCGAAATTCCAGCCCTTATTTTCGAGTTTCATGGGTAAAATGTTGAGATTTTGGGTTCTTTGATGTTATAGGACCCAACTCTCTTGAAGGAGAAGGTTAATCTTGTCTCCTTGGACCTTGGGTGTGGTAAGATTCTCAACCCTAGTGTGATTTGTGGTTTTATGATGTTTGGGTATTGAGATGTTGTGTATGGGTATGATGGTTGTGGCTTAGGTTGTGTATGTGTGGATATTGGAGCTTGATTGGTGACTTTGAAAAGCTTGGAAAGGGTTTGGTGGTGAAAAATCTGTTCTTGGAGGTGTTGAGGCCTTGAGAGCTTGTGGATAAGTGGTTTGGAAGTGCTCCGGTGGAGCCTGGGAAAATCGGCTAAGGTATGGTTTCGGTTTCCCGTATCTAATATGTAATGTGGTAGGAAATACTTAGGCTAGAGGCCCTAAGATAGGCATTGAATTGTTGATGTTGTTGAATGATTGAGATATATGATGTGGTCATATATGTGATGATGATTATTGATGCCTTGGTGGTATGATGTATGAGAAATATGCATGTTGTGATATATGCTTGATGATTGGTTATGGTTGAATTGTGGGTTGAACCATGTTGATGGTGAGTATGATATTGATTATGTACAATGATGGTTTATTGGAATTGATGTTGTTGAGAATTGGCATGAGGAATAGTATATGATATGTCAATATGTTTGAGTTTGAGCCACTTGGGTGAAGTGGGCTAAAATGATGAGATAGTGATTTTGGTAAATTGTGGGAATGTGTCAATGTGTGAGTTGAGGAGGCTTGATGTTGAATTTGATACATTTTGATTGATTTCAAAGAAAAGGGATAAAAATGGCATGTTTTGATTGATTTTGAAAAGAGTTGAAAATGGCTTGTTTTGAAAATGGCATATTGTGGTTTTGTATGAAAATATGGTTTTTGGGCACACTTTGGCGGGACATAACTTGGACTACGGATCTCCGTTTTGTACCAAATCTGTTTAGAAATGAAATTGGATCCGGGATGTCCATGCCGTTCGAAGAACGGGTGAAAAACGATTTAAAATGAGGAAGTTATGTCCATTGGAAGATTGGGGTGTAAATCTGTGAATTCTGCAGCTTTTAACTTAGAAAATTTTTAGCAGAATGACCCCTTGCGCTTGGGCGCACCTGGCGCGTACGCGCCGATCTTCCAGAAAGCGCCATCCACGCGTGCGCGTGATGTGCGCGGGCGCGCCGATTGTGCTGCACCCAATGCCCAGCCATTTTCCAGAGAGTTATGCCAGCACTGTGCCAGTGTTGTGCCTGGGGCACGAGAACACCCGCGCGTACGCGTGGTTGACGCGTGCGCGTCGATTGGCAAATTTGTAATACACGCGTTAGCGTGCATGACGCTTGCGCGTCGATGAGTTTTTGAGGCCATCCACGCGTGCGCGTGGAGTGCGCGTACGCGTGGCCCTGTTTTCATCCCAAAGTTTATTTTTGAGTTTTAAAAGCCAAATCTCATACTTCTAAGCCTCCGATCTCACCGTTTATGTCTTAAATCATTATGACATGCCTAGCTATTAGAAAGGGGCTAGTGAATGAGGTAACTTGCGAGTGAAGCAAGGGGAAAATGAATGATCAATGAGGATCAAGATGATTATGTGAGATGCGGAGGATGGTGGTGGAAGTGCTTGTTATGCCATGGGCCGAAAGGCTATAATTGTTGATGAAATGGCTGGTTATGGATTTAACCGTGAGTCGGAATAGCTGTGTATGCTATGAATATTGGCTGGTTATGGATTTAACCATGAGCCGGAATAGCTGTGAATGCTATGAATATTGGCTGGTTCTGGACTGAACCGTGAGCCGGATGGCTGATATGGATGTTGATCCATGGATGAGAATTCATGCATGTTGATGCTGAATTATTGATAATTGTGAATTGCACTTCCACTATCAGAGATACGAGTTTCCCTGGGTAGTAGCAGTGGCTAGCCACCACGTGCTCCAGGTTGAGACTTGATACTCTGGTGACCCTATGTCGTAAGTGTGGCCGGGCACTGTGAAAGACCCGGATGAGCTCGCCCCCGAAATATTCACTAGTGAGGGTGATGGATATGGATCATGTTTATGATCAAGTTTATAACGAGTATAGCTCGAGTTGGGGATGCGCGACAGAGGGACAGTCCAATGGTTAGCGACCAGGACTTGTCGGGTTGGCTCTATAACCGACAAGATGATATCATCGGCCACTAGGGACAGGCATTCATCATATGCATACTATGTGAATTATTTGAGATTGCCTATTTGACTGCATATTACTTGCTAATTGTCTAAATGTCTTAACTGCTCCTATTTGAATATTCTTTGACTGATATAACTGTGTTTGCTATAATATACTCCTGCTGGTGGTTGGGAGGTTTGAAGGAATTGGAAAGGGAAGTATTAGTTAGACTGAAGAATCTTTAGTCAGATGCCCTTATACGGTTTAGCTTGTCTATAAGCTTGATATTATCTGGAGGAAGTTCTAGGATTGCCTTTGGCTTTCCTCTATTATTATGTATTATATATGTGGAAGCTGTTACCATGCTGGGGAGCTCTGGTTCTCACCCATGCGGATTTTGTGGTTTTCAGATGCAGGACGTGAGGTTTTCCGCTGAGGCATGCTGGAGACTTCTAGATTTGCGAAGATCCTTGTTCTCGGGACTAAGTTTTGGTTTATATGTTTTGCTTAGATACTTTTATCTCCATTAAATAATACAAACTGTGATGACTCCTCTTATGGGAGATTTTTGGAGAATAGGTTTTATGTATTTGTGTCCCTTTGGGTTTCCTTTAGGGTTTTCCTTATTTTATCATATGTATATATTGTTATGCTCGGACCGGTTATCTTCGCAGCCGAATCTTGAGTCTTGATATTCATGTTTTTGACACTCCTTTGTATATATATAATCTCGCGTTGGTTTACCCTTGTTCGTTACGTTATCGATCGGAGTGTTGCGCTTTTGAGTTGCGATTTTTATTTACCCCTTTTTCTACAAAGGCTCCTAGTTATAATCAATCATTCATACTACTATACGTACTAAATTTTTATTTTAGAGGTCGTAATGCCTTGCCATCTCTGAATTATGACTTAAGCATAAGACTCTGTATGGTAGGGTGTTACATTATGGTATCAGAGCAGTTCGTTCCTGTAGAGCCTGAGGGATGGACTGATTATGCTTCTGTGCATTCTCTATGTGTGTGTTATGTGCTATTAGTATATCTGCTTGATATAATTGGCATAAACGTTCATGAGCATGCATTTGGGACTTTGAAGCACTGGACTTCCGATATTGAGACTAATCAACTTAATATCGATTGTTGGGTGTGTATAGGAACCAGATGGCACCTCGTGGACGCGGTAGAGGTAGTGTGAGAGGTCGTACGAATGCTCGTGCACCGGAGAATAACTTGAATAACCCGGTAGACCTTATGGCGGCATTGGGGAACATGGCTGCGGCTATGTGGGCCACTGTAGAGGCTCTTGGACAACAGATGAGCAACCATGGCAACGACGGAAATGGAGCTCAGGGACCAATAGAGATCAGAACTTCCGTTGTATTGGTGAACAAGTGTGGGGTTGCTGAAGAGTATGTGAAGAAGGCAGCTGCTGAGAGAGGGAGTCACAAGGGATCATTCCCACGGAACCGAGGGAAGAGCTTTGCACCTAGAGGTCCGCCTTTCAAGCGGGGAGGCTCTTTTAGGAGGCCCAACAACAACAACTCCCAAGGAAAAAGGTTTGGAAAGCAGCCACAAAATGAGCAAGCTTGCGTTAGGTGTGGAAGTCACCATCCGGGAGTCCCGCGCATGGCCGGATGGGGTTTGTGCTACTTCTGTGGTAAGGCGGGACATAAGGTCCCAAACTGCCCGGAGAAAAAAAAAACAAGGTGCTGGAAAAGCACAACAGACTGGTCGAGTGTTCACCACTTCAGCTATAGGTGCTGAGGGATCTGAGACACTCATTCGAGGTAACTGTGAAATAGCTAGTCAGACTTTAAATGCTTTATTTGATTCGGGAGCATCGCATTTATTTATTGCATTTGAGAAAGCCCATGAGTTAGGATTGAAGATCGTAACCTTAGATTATGATCTAAGAGTGTACAATGCTACCCATGAAGCCACGGTAACTAGGCTAGGATGCCCGGAAGTTTCCTTTAGGTTCAAGCAGCGTGATTTTGTTCATAATTTAATCTGCTTACCGATGATCGGTCTTGACCTTATCTTGAGATTGGATTGGTTATCTAAGAACCATGTTCTGCTTGATTGTTCTACAAAGTCGGTGTACTTTATGCCGGAAGATACAGAAGGGCCGGTCGTGGTGAATAATTATTACTTGAATTCGATGATGGTGAACTGTTCTGGAATCGAATGTCAGGGTATCATGTTGTTAACCGCGGGCGTTTCGGGTGATGATCAAAGGTTGGAACAGATTCCGGTTGTGTGTGAGTTTTCGGAAGTGTTTCCCGATGATATTGATGAGTTTTCACCTAACCGAGAGGTTGAGTTTGCTATTGAGTTGGTGCCCGGGGCGGGACCAATCTCAAGTGCTCCTTATAGGATGTCACCGTTAGAGATGAACGAGCTAAAGCCTCAGTTAGAGGATTTGTTGGGAAAGAATTTTATACGACCAAGTGTTTCTCCGTGGGGTGCTCCAGTGTTACTGGTGAAGAAGAAGGATGGGAGTATGCGGCTCTGTGTGGATTACAGGCAGTTGAACAAGGTTACAATAAAGAATAAGTACCCATTGCCGAGAATTGATGATCTCATGGATCAGTTACAAGGAGCTGGAGTTTTCTCCAAGATCGATTTGCGATCCGGTTATCACCAGATAAGGGTGAGGGGTGAGGATATCCCTAAGACCGCTTTCAGGACTCGTTATGGTCATTACGAGTACACTGTGATGTCCTTTGGGTTGACGAACGCTCCTGCGGTATTCATGGATTACATGAATATAGTTTTCCGTCCGTTTCTGGATAAATTCGTTGTTGTCTTCATCGATGACATACTAATTTATTCCAAGACTGAAGAAGAACATGTGAAACACTTGAGAACCGTGTTGCAGATTCTAAAGAAGAAGAAACTTTATGCAAAACTGTCTAAGTGTGAGTTTTGGAAGAATGAGGTGAAGTTTTTGGGGCATGTGGTGAGTAAGAAGGGAATAACCGTAGATCCAACTAAGGTGGAGGCTGTGATGGATTGGAAACAACCAACCACCGTAACAGAGATAAGGAGTTTTCTGGGTTTAGCTGGCTATTACCGAAGGTTTATCAAGGGCTTTTCACAGATAGCTTTGCCAATGACAAAGTTAACCCGCAAAGATACTCCGTTTGTTTGGACTCCTGAATGCGAGGAGAGCTTTCAGACATTGAAGAAAAAGTTGACTACTGCGCCTGTGTTAGTGTTACCCGAGCCGAATGAGCCATTTGAGGTGTATTGTGATGCCTCATTGTAAGGTCTAGGGTGCGTGCTGATGCAGCACCATAATGTGGTGGCGTATGCCTCACGACAGTTGAGACCTCATGAAGTTAGTTACCCTACGCACGATTTGGAACTCGCTGCGGTTGTGTTTGCCTTGAAGGTGTGGAGGCATTATCTCTATGGGGTTAAGTTCCAAGTTTTCTCTGATCATAAGAGCTTGAAGTATCTCTTTGATTAGAAAGAGCTTAATATGAGGCAGAGAAGGTGGATGGAATTGTTGAAGGACTACGACTTCGAGTTGCATTACCATCCGGGAAAGGCAAACGTAGTGGCGGATGCGTTGAGTCGGAAGTCATTATATGCGGCTTGGATGATGCTTCAAGAGGAGAAGTTGCTCAAAGGATTCGAGAGTCTTAAAATTGGTGCTCGAGAAGTATCCGGAACTTTGTGTTTGAGCCGACTAGAAATCTCAAGTGACTTTAGGTCCGAACTCCTAAAGGCTCATCAAAATGATGAAGCGTTATGGAAAGTGTTACCGGCCATTGAGCAAGGAAAACAGTAGAGAGTGTTGGAAGAGAAAGATGGGTTATGGAGATTTAAGGGTAGGATCATTGTGCCGGATGTTGGCACTTTGAGGCAAGATATTTTAAAGGAGGCACACAAAAGTGGATTCTCCATTCACCCGGGAAGTACTAAGATGTACCATGATTTAAAGACGATGTTTTGGTGGCCGGGTATGAAGAATGATGTGGCAGAATATGTATCAAAGTGCTTAACTTGTCAAAAGGTAAAGATTGAACATCAAAAGCCTGCAGGTATGTTGCAACCTTTAGAGATTCCACAATGGAAGTGGGAAGGTATTGTAATGGACTTTGTGTCAGGGTTGCCAAGGACTAGGGCTGGTTTTGATGCTATTTGGGTGATTGTGGACCGACTGACGAAGTCAGCTCACTTTTTGCCCATTCGTATGGCTTACACCCTTGAGGAGCTAGCACGGTTATACATAAAGGAGATTGTGAGACTCCATGGTGTACCTGCTACTATAATCTCTGATAGAGATCCTCGTTTCACTTCAAGGTTTTGGGGTGCATTTCAGAAGGCTTTTGGAACCCGATTAAGCTTGAGCACGGCTTACCATCCTCAAACAGATGGTCAATCTGAGAGGACGATCCAAACACAAGAGGATATGTTGAGAGCTTGTGTTTTGGACCAACCGGCGAGTTGGGATCGGTATATGCCATTAGTGGAGTCTGCATACAATAATAGTTATCATGCGAGCATTGGAATGGCTCCGTATGAGGCCTTGTATGGGAGGAAATGTCAATCTCCGCTATGTTGGTATGAAGCTGGAGAGAAAAGCTTGTTGGGGCCAGAAATGATAGCTGAGACTACTGAACAAGTCAAGAAAATCCGTGATAGGATGCTTACGACGCAGAGTCGTCAAAAGAGTTACGCCGATCAGAGGCGAAAGCCCTTAGAATTTGAGGAAGGAGACCATGTTTTCCTTAAGGTCACTCCGACTACAGGAGTAGGTAGGGCGATTAAGGCAAAGAAGTTGAATCCTCGATACATTGGTCCATTTTAGATCCTAGAGAGGATTGGACCGGTGGCGTATCGGATGGCTCTACCACCTCATCTTTCGAACCTGCACGACGTGTTTCACGTGTCGCAGCTTCGGAAGTACACTCCTGATGCTAGCCATGTGTTAGAATCTGAATCGGTTCAGTTAAGGGAAGATTTGACGCTTCCAGTGGCTCCAGTCAGAATTGATGATACTAGTATTAAACGGTTGCGTGGAAAAGATGTTTCATTAGTCAAAGTGGCATGGAGTCGAGGCGGTGTTGAGGAACACACTTGGGAACTTGAGTCGGAGATGCGAACGGATTATCCGCATTTATTCTCAGGTAATTGCATTTGAATTTTGTGGGCAAAATTCCCAATTAGGTGGGTAGAATGTAAAACCCGATTAATTAACGGCTAATTAACCCATAAATGAGAATTTATTCTAGAAAGCCTAAAATGTGATTTTTATGGCTAAATGTGATAGAGGAGACTGAGACGAGAATTTCGGTACCAATTTTATAGAATTCGAACCAAGATTGGACCGAACGGGCCAAACCGGGCCAACCGGACCCAAAGTGGGCCCTTGGCCCAACTAAACTTAACCAAAACCCTAGTTTTCAGCACTCTCTCTCCTCACAACACTCAAACTCACGCTGAAATTGAAGAGAGGGGAGGAAGAACACTCTCTCAAGTTCTTTCTCTCACTTGATCTTCAAACCACCATAACTTTTGATCTAGAGCTCCGATTGCCGCTCCGTTTGCGGCCACGCGTTCACCGCGGAGAGCTCTACAAAACCCATACAATTAATCTTGAGGCAAGCCACGTTTTGCTCTTCGAAATTCCAGCCCTTATTTTCGAGTTTCATGGGTAAAATGTTGAGATTTTGGGTTCTTTGATGTTATAGGACCCAACTCTCTTGAAGGAGAAGGTTAATCTTGTCTCCTTGGACCTTGGGTGTGGTAAGATTCTCAACCCTAGTGTGATTTGTGGTTTTATGATGTTTGGGTATTGAGATGTTGTGTATGGGTATGATGGTTGTGGCTTAGGTTGTGTATGTGTGGATATTGGAGCTTGATTGGTGACTTTGAAAAGCTTGGAAAGGGTTTGGTGGTGAAAAATCTGTTCTTGGAGGTGTTGAGGCCTTGAGAGCTTGTGGATAAGTGGTTTGGAAGTGCTCCGGTGGAGCCTGGGAAAATCGGCTAAGGTATGGTTTCGGTTTCCCGTATCTAATATGTAATGTGGTAGGAAATACTTAGGCTAGAGGCCCTAAGATAGGCATTGAATTGTTGATGTTGTTGAATGATTGAGATATATGATGTGGTCATATATGTGATGATGATTATTGATGCCTTGGTGGTATGATGTATGAGAAATATGCATGTTGTGATATATGCTTGATGATTGGTTATGGTTGAATTGTGGGTTGAACCATGTTGATGGTGAGTATGATATTGATTATGTACAATGATGGTTTATTGGAATTGATGTTGTGAGAATTGGCATGAGGAATAGTATATGATATGTCAATATGTTTGAGTTTGAGCCACTTGGGTGAAGTGGGCTAAAATGATGAGATAGTGATTTTGGTAAATTGTGGGAATGTGTCAATGTGTGAGTTGAGGAGGCTTGATGTTGAATTTGATACATTTTGATTGATTTCAAAGAAAAGGGATAAAAATGGCATGTTTTGATTGATTTTGAAAAGAGTTGAAAATGGCTTGTTTTGAAAATGGCATATTGTGGTTTTGTATGAAAATATGGTTTTTGGGCACACTTTGGCGGGACATAACTTGGACTACGGATCTCCGTTTTGTACCAAATCTGTTTAGAAATGAAATTGGATCCGGGATGTCCATGCCGTTCGAAGAACGGGTGAAAAACGATTTAAAATGAGGAAGTTATGTCCATTGGAAGATTGGGGTGTAAATCTGTGAATTCTGCAGCTTTTAACTTAGAAAATTTTTAGCAGAATGACCCCTTGCGCTTGGGCGCACCTGGCGCGTACGCGCCGATCTTCCAGAAAGCGCCATCCACGCGTGCGCGTGATGTGCGCGGGCGCGCCGATTGTGCTGCACCCAATGCCCAGCCATTTTCCAGAGAGTTATGCCAGCACTGTGCCAGTGTTGTGCCTGGGGCACGAGAACACCCGCGCGTACGCGTGGTTGACGCGTGCGCGTCGATTGGCAAATTTGTAATACACGCGTTAGCGTGCATGACGCTTGCGCGTCGATGAGTTTTTGAGGCCATCCACGCGTGCGCGTGGAGTGCGTGTACGCGTGGCCCTGTTTTCATCCCAAAGTTGATTTTTGAGTTTTAAAAGCCAAATCTCATACTTCTAAGCCTCCGATCTCACCGTTTATGTCTTAAATCATTATGACATGCCTAGCTATTAGAAAGGGGCTAGTGAATGAGGTAACTTGCGAGTGAAGCAAGGGGAAAATGAATGATCAATGAGGATCAAGATGATTATGTGAGATGCGGAGGATGGTGGTGGAAGTGCTTGTTATGCCATGGGCCGAAAGGCTATAATTGTTGATGAAATGGCTGGTTATGGATTTAACCGTGAGCCGGAATAGCTGTGTATGCTATGAATATTGGCTGGTTATGGATTTAACCGTGAGCCGGAATAGCTGTGAATGCTATGAATATTGGCTGGTTCTGGACTGAACCGTGAGCCAGATGGCTGATATGGATGTTGATCCATGGATGAGAATTCATGCATGTTGATGCTGAATTATTGATAATTGTGAATTGCACTTCCACTATCAGAGATACGAGTTTCCCTGGGTAGTAGCAGTGGCTAGCCACCACGTGCTCCAGGTTGAGACTTGATACTCTGGTGACCCTATGTCGTAAGTGTGGCCGGGCACTGTGAAAGACCCGGATGAGCTCGCCCCCGAAATATTCACCAGTGAGGGTGATGGATATGGATCATGTTTATGATCAAGTTTATAACAGGTATAACTCGAGTTGGGGATGCGTGACAGAGGGACAGTCCAATGGTTAGCGACCAGGACTTGTCGGGTTGGCTCTATAACCGACAAGATGATATCATCGGCCACTAGGGACAGGCATTCATCATATGCATACTATGTGAATTGTTTGAGATTGCCTATTTGACTGCATATTACTTGCTAATTGTCTAAATGTCTTAACTGCTCCTATTTGAATATTCTTTGACTGATATAACTGTGTTTGCTATAATATACTCCTGCTGGTGGTTGGGAGGTTTGAAGGAATTGGAAAGGGAAGTATTAGTTAGACTGAAGAATCTTTAGTCAGATGCCCTTATACGGTTTAGCTTGTCTATAAGCTTGATATTATATGGAGGAAGTTCTAGGATTGCCTTTGGCTTTCCTCTATTATTATGTATTATATATGTGGAAGCTGTTACCATGCTAGGGACCTCTGGTTCTCACCCATGCGGATTTTGTGGTTTTCAGATGCAGGACGTGAGGTTTCCCGCTGAGGCATGCTGGAGACTTCTAGATTTGTGAAGATCCTTGTTCTCGGGACTAAGTTTTGGTTTATATGTTTTGCTTAGATACTTTTATCTCCATTAAATAATACAAACTGTGATGACTCCTCTTATGGGAGATTTTTGGAGAATAGGTTTTATGTATTTGTGTCCCTTTGGGTTTCCTTTGGGGTTTTCCTTATTTTATCATATGTATATATTGTTATGCTCGGACCGGTTATCTTCGCAGCCGAATCTTGAGTCTTGATATTCATGTTTTTGACACTCCTTTGTATATATATAATCTCGCGTTGGTTTACCCTTGTTCGTTACGTTATCGATCGGAGTGTTGCGCTTTTGAGTTGCGATTTTTATTTACCCCTTTTTCTACAAAGGCTCCTAGTTATAATCAATCATTCATACTACTATACGTACTAAATTTTTATTTTAGAGGTCGTAATGCCTTGCCATCTCTGAATTATGACTTAAGCATAAGACTCTGTATGGTAGGGTGTTACAGAGGATCTTGTTTCATTCATGAAACTTAGTGTGATCTTAAATATATCAGAGACTATGGTCGCTAAGCCAGAGCGATTCTGTTCAGAGTTCTCTGTCTGTTGCTGAGAAGATGATGGAAAAGACTTGCTATTGCTAAACCTATTTCTTCCACCATTATTGTTGTTGAAGCCTTGTTGAGGCTTCTGTTGATCCTTCCATGAGAAATTTGGGTGATTTCTCCATGAAGAATTGTAGGTGTTTCCATAGGGTTCTCCCATGTAATTCACCTCTTCCGTTGCAGGATTCTCAGGGTCATAAGCTTCTCCTTCAAAGGAGGCTTCTTTAGCACTGCCAGATGCAGCTTGCAATACAGTCAGATTCTGAGAAATTATGTTGATTTGCTGAGTCAATAATTTGTTCTGAGCCAATATGGCATTCAGAGTATCAATCTCAAGAACTCCTTTCTTCTGGGTTGTCCCATTATTCACAGAATTTCTTTCAGAAGTGTACATGAACTGGTTATTTACAACCATTTCAATGAGTTCCTGGGCTTCTGCAGGCATTTTCTTTAGATGAATAGATCTACCTGCAGAATGGTCCAATGACATCTTGGATAACTCAGACAGACCATCATAGAAGATACCTATGATGCTTCATTCTGAAAGCATGTCAGAAGGACACCTTCTAATCAATTGCTTGTATCTTTCCCAAGCTTCATAGAGGGATTCACCTTCGTTCTGTTTAAAGGTTTGAACTTCCACTCTAAGCTTACTCATCTTTTGATGTGGAAAGAATTTAGCTAAGAAGGCATTGACTAGCTTTTCCCAAGAGTTCAGGCTGTCTCTGGGTTGTGAGTTCAACCATATACTAGCTCTGTCTCTTACAGCAAAAGGGAAAAGCATAAATCTGTAGACCTCAGAATCAACTCCATTAGTCTTAACAGTATCACAGATTTGTAAAAATTCAGCCAAGAACTGATGAGGATCTTCCAATGAAAGTCCATGAAACTTGCAATTCTATTGCATCAGAGAAACTAATTGAGGCTTAAACTTAAAGTTGTTTGCTCCAATGACAGGAATAGAGATGCTTCTCCCATAGAAGTCGGGAGTTGGTGCAGTAAAGTCACCAAGCACCTTCCTTGCATTGTTGGCATTGTTATTATTTTCGGCTGTCATGTCTTCTTCTTTTTCGAAGATTTCTGTCAGGTCCTCTCCAGAGAGTTGTGCTTTAGCTTCTCTTAGCTTCCTCTTCAGAGTCCTTTCAGGTTCAGGATCAGCTTCAACAAGAATGCCTTTATCTTTGTTCCTACTCATGTGAAAGAGAAGAAAACAAAGAAATTTTGGAATCCTCTATATCACAGTATAGAGATTCCTTGATGTGTCAAAGGAAAAGAAGGATAGAAGGATGAGGTAGAGAATTCGAACTTATTAAGAGGGAGAGAGTCCGAATTGCTAATAAAGGAGAAGTGTTAGTCTTTAAATATAAAGAGATGAGACAGGGAGTTTTCGAAAATTAAAAAGATTTTAGAAAAAGAGGTTAGTGATTTTCGAAAAAGATAAGAAATAGTGATTAGTTGAAAAAGATTTGAAAATAATTTTAAAAAAATAAGTTAAAAAAAAAGTTTGAAATCAAATTAAAAGAGATATGATTGAAAAAAATTTGATTTTAAAAAGATATGATTTTGAAAAGATGTGATTGAAAAGATATGATTGAAAAAGATTTAAAAAAAAAGATATGATTTTTAAAATTGATGACTTGACTAACAAGAAATTAAAATATATGATTCTAAAATTCAAATATTGAACCTTTCTTAACAAGAAAGTAACAAACTTGAAATTTTTGAATCACAACATTAATTGTTAGCAAGGATTTTTGAAAAAAAAATAAAAGAAAAATGAAAAAGATTTGATTTTGAAAAAGAAATGATTGATATGAGAAGATATGAAAAAGATAAAATTTTGAAAATCAGTTTCAAAACTTGAAAATTTGAAAAAGATATGATTTGAAAATAAAATTTCCTCTTTGGTGCTATCCTGGCGTTAAACGCCCACTTGTCTACCTTTTTGGGCATTAAACGCCCAGCCAGGTTGGCGTTTAAACACCAGAATTTCTTCTTTACTGGGCGTTTTGAACGCCCAACTTTTTCTGTGTGATTCCTCTGCTGTATGTTTTGAATCTTCAATTATCTGTATTATTGACTCAAAAAAGACATAATTTTTTTTCAAAATTTTTAAGAAAAGAAAAACATGCAAGACACCAAATTTAGAAATTTTCATACTAGAGACACTAACAATCTGAGAATGCATATGAAAAACAACAAAAGACACAAAACAGGAGAATTTAAAGATCAGAATAAGGAAGATCATCAAGAACAACTTGAAGATCAATGAAGAACACAATGCATGAGTTTTTGAAAAATGCATGCAATTGACACCAAACTTAAAAATTGACACTAGATTCAAACAAAAAATATTTTTGATTTTATGATTTTAAAATTTTTTTGTAATTTTTCGAAAAAATATTTTTTGAAAAAGAAAATAAGAAACTCAAAATTTTTAATAAGAATTCCAGGAATGATGCAATGTTAGTCTAAAGTTTCAGTCTAAAAAGATTAGACATGGTCAACCAACCTTCAGCAAGACATTGCATACAACAACCAAATTGATGGGAATCAACTAGCTCCTGTGATGATAAGAGCATCATCTGAAACTCTAGAATTTATTCTCAAAAAATTCTAAAGAAGAAAATAAAAAGAAAAATACCTAATCTAAGCAACAAGATGAACTGTCAGTTGTCCAAACTCGAACAATCCTCGGCAACAGCGCCAAAAACTTGATACACGAAATCGTGATACACAACTTCGTGCAGCTGACCCGCAAGTGCACTGGGTCATCCAAGTAATACCTTACGTGAGTAAGGATCGATCTCACGGAGATTGTCGGCTTGAAGCAAGCTATGGTCACCTTGTAAATCTCAGTCAGGCAGATTCAAATGGTTATGGGGTTTTAATAATTAAAAGCTGAATAAAACATAAAATAGGATAGAAATACTTATGCAATTTATTGGTGGGAATTTCAGATAAGCATATAAAGATGCTTTGTTCCCTCTGAGCCTCTGCTTTCCTATTGCCTTCATCCAATCATTCATACTCCTTTCCATGGCAAGCTGTATGTAGGTGGATCACCGTTGTCAATGGCTACCATCCATCCTCTCAGTGAAAAAGGTCCTCCACCATATAAAGTTGCATTATTATTGTTGTAGTTGGTAGGGAATAACTTATGCTCCATTATGTGGTTGAAAATAGGGCTTGTTTGGGTGTGAAAGAAAATGGAGAAGCTGGGCACTTGCTTATACTCATTAGCATGAAGATGGGTTTGAGGTTGTTGTTGTTGGTCAAAGTTGATGTAAGAATCATTAATGCTGGAAGAGATGAAGAAGTATGATAGAGACTTTATCCTAAGAGTGTAGAAGTGTAACAAAGAGACGATATCCGGGTTAACTACCAGATGTGTCAGGTTCTGCCAGTTTAACCGATACATGAGCTCATATCCAGTAGGACAGAAATGTATCATGCGCATTTATATGAAATTGTTTGGGTGTATATTTTATATTTGGTTTGCCTAACTGAATATATCTGTTTATCTGCTATTTGCTATACATGTTATCATTGCTCTTGATTGTGTTTGAACTTCATTATTTGTGATTGTGACTGTTTGGTTTGGATCGTAGTAGTTTGAATGTGATTTGATTATATGTTGAGTCAGAGGCCGTGATTTGATTTCATTTTGGGTCGGAAGCCGTAATTGGTTGAATTATTCCTGGTTAGAATGATTCGTTGGCATGTGGTGAAGTCTTTTGGATATTATGTTTGATTGAGTCTTTTTATAAATTAAAATATGAATTTGAATTTAGATAATTGTTGATTTTCAAAAAGATTCATAGGACAAGTGATAATCATTTAATTTACATTTGAAATCCCTTCATTTTTTTATATGTATCCTCTTATAACAATTCTAAACTTCTTAGTGAGACCATGTGGTTAGGTTCTCATCCCCCATAAAGACTTTTTTAGGACGGATGAGAAAATTTATGAAATTTTTGCTAAGTTCTTAGCTATATTGTTTCTGTTTGTGTATATATATTAGTTATAGTTTTCTCTCGTCTTTAATATTATATTTTTGTAAAGAGGGATATAAGTCTTGATTGTAATGTTTATAAGTTATTTGTATAAAAAAACTCTTATATATATAAGTGTTTTGATTGGTTTATATTTATGTATGTACATTTTTAGGAAAAAGTATTTTCGGTTTTTCAAAAAAAAAATAGTAATACGATTTCAAATTAAAGGTTTCTATTTTATTATTAAGTATATAAAAGTTGTCGTAATATCTACACTATCAGAGTAACACAGCTGGAAAAGTGAGATTTTGAAGGTAAAGATGTTACAAAAAGTAAAATTCTAACACTAATATAATAGCTTTTTGCCTGTACTCCCTCATCCATTCACACAGCCCTTACTAATATAGAAACTCCTTTACCTCCTCTTGACAATATTCACCAATCTATTACCAATCAACCTTCTAAGATAGAAAATACACACACTATGATAACTAGGTCCAAGACCAATTCAACAAAATCTAAAGTCCTAACCTCTACTATCAATGATCTAGAATATACGAAACAACCACCAAAAACACCTAAGATAGCCCTTAGCATTTCTCATTGGTATAAATCTATGTAAGAAGAATATCAAATCCTGATGGAGACTAACATATGGACTATTTGTCCCAAACCACAGAATGCTAAGATAATTAGAAGTAAATGGATATAGGCAGTTAAAAGGCACCCTGATAGAACTGTCCATAAATACAAGGCCAAATTAGTGGTCCAAGGCTTTTCATCAACAAAAGATATTTGACTTTGAACAAGTCTTTAGTCTTGTGATTAGGCCAACAAAAATCATATTGGTTTTGATCATTGATTTATCTAGAAACTGGATTCTTAGACAGTTTGATTACAGTAATGTATTCCGCAATGGAGAATTGCATCAAAGTATCAAACCGTTTACATGTCTCAATCCTTTGGCTTTGAACAAGGCACTGTTGAGCATGTTTGCAAGATTATTAACAAAGCTTTATATAGCTTGAAGCATGCACCAAGAGAGTAGTCTATCAAGTTTAGTATAACTATACTCTTTTGGTTTTAAAAACACAGTCAGATTCTTTTTTGTTTGTCAAAAATGATTTAAATTCTGTAATATATTCTTTTATTATGTGAATAATATTATAATAACTGGTGGCAGTGATCCTCATTCCATTCAAGTTATGATACAAAGCCTAGATAAGATATTTTCATTAAAAGATCTTGGAGAACTTAATTACTTTTTACGCATTGAAATTTAGAAAACAGAATCAGACAATTTACATTTATCTCAAACCAAATATGTTAATGATATCTCCATTTCAACTTCTCTCAACAGGTTCGGAAAGGTTTAAAGATCCTAAACTCTATAGGACAGATGTGGGATCACTTCAGTATTTAACAATCACCGAACCTGACTTTCCTATGCAGTGTACAAGATCAGCCAATTTATGCACTCTCCTCTCCTTGCCCATTGAAAAGTAGCTAAGAGAGTCTTGAGATACTTTCAAGGCACAAAGAACTAATTATAGGTTTTATGGTTTCTCTGACTTTGACTAGATTGCTGACCTTGAAGATCGAAGGCCAGTATCTGATTTTTGCATTTATTTAAGGACTAATTTGATCTCTTGGTGTTGTGAAAAATACGGGACAATTAGTATATCCTCCTACGAAGCTAAATTTCAAAGTCTAGCATCTTGTGAATCTGAACTTGTTTTCCTATGAAACCTACTGCAAGAGTTGGATATTAACCTAAGCACTGCACCTACTATATACTATGACAATATGAGTACAATGCTATTATCTGTCAATCCTGTATTGCATGATCTCACTAAGAACTTCCAGTTAGATGTCCAAATTATTCGTGATAAGATGCAGCAAAAAGCTCTTCATATTGTGTATATCCCAATCATTGATTAGGTGGCAGACATTTTAACAAAATCTTTTTGTAGCGGTTTCCTTTGAATGGTTGAAAGACAAACTTCGAGTGTGTCCAAGACCCTACTCAAGTTTGAGAGAGGCGGTATTAAGGCATTAAGGAATCAAGAAAGTGAAGGAGAGTTTAAAATAGATTCTGTTAGGATTAATTAGCTGTTAGTTAAGTTTGTTGCTGTGTATCGAGTTATAGCTAGTGTGCTAGCATTATGTATAGATAGCCTTATTATTTGTAATAGAGTAATTCATGTATTTCAATTTTTTTTAGTGTAGTTCAAAATACTTCTTTCACTTTTTTCTACGTCATTTATGTTTTTGCATTTTCTATAGAACAAGTTCCTTAGGTTTTTCATTTTCCCTTTAGTGAGGAAGATAAATTTCAATCAAGCAAAAGTGCATAAATAAAAAATGAATTATACACTCAAGTGGTCCTGGATTTTTTTAAATAAATGTTTTAATTACTGAAATAGATAATTTTAAGTATAGACATATCTCGTTTACAGTGTAAACAAGATAAGGCACAAACTCGAGTCTACGTATCACGTGTGCACACGTGTTATGACACGGAGATACGCCTATTCTTATCTTCTTTACACTGTAAATGAGATAAAGATGGGACGCACCTATAAATACAACTCGTTTACACCACCTCCTGGCTCACTTTCCATCCCCCTTAACCTTTATTTTTCCCTTTCTCATACGTTTTCTTGATATTTTTGAGTTATCTAGATGTTATAGTACGCGCTGATGCACGGGACCCCGACATTAACCGCTTGAATGATAGTTGGCATATTGCAGGAGCGATCGACTTTGAAGTTAGTGTTGTTTTTATCTTTTAAATTAATAAGCGCATAGTTAGGGTACTTGTATAGATTTAGTATTTTTATACGTGAGTAGAATGGATTATCTTTAAGATAACATAGAGTAAGTTAATTGACAAGTTATTAATATTTGTTAGGTGTAAAATTTACTTATAGTAAAAGTTAATTTACTAATTAACTTAATTTGATTTATTCATTAATTGTTTATTAGGTTTTTTAAATAAATAAAAGAAATGTATTAATTACTGTTTATCCTAACTATTAAGTTATATTATTTCTCTAAGTCAAATTTTATATTTTTAATTTTAAATTTGAATATACTAAAGAACTTAGTTTAAAATCCAATTTTTTAAAAGATTTTATTTTTAAATGTAGGCCTCGCCTTCTACTACCTAGGGAGGTGAGTCACACTCTTGTACCACCAGACGCCATTATACCTTATCTGAGGGAGGTTAGGTTTGGCGACATGGTACAGCTCAGAAACTTTATGTTTGACAACTCTCTGATCACTGCATTCGTGGAGTGCTGGAGTCCGAAAACCCACACTTTTCATTTGTCTTAACTCCTTTACAATATAAACAAGATACGCCTATATTTATCTCGTTTACACTGTAAACGAGATAAGCCATATTACAATGGGTAAAAACTTTCTAAATTACTTATTTCAATAATTAAAATATTTATTTTATTTATTTAAAAAAATGCAGTGGTCCTTTCATATTTTTTGTCAAACAAATTAGTGTATACTTAATAAATTTTTTTATGTATTGTACAAAAATAATTAAAGAAATATGATTTGATGGGTACAAAATATCTAATAAAGTGATCATATTAATAATAAATATATATTGCAATAGCCAAAACATTAAGATGAGAAGAAAATATTTTTAGATTAATATAATTGTAAAATAAATTCTGCTTATGTTACACTTATGGTAGATAATCGGTTCCAAGTGTAACATTTTACTACATGAAATTTTACACTTAGAATGAAAAATAAAGGTGACGATGCGCTAGGATTTCTAAAAATAAAATATAAATATACATATTATAGTTGAAAAGAAGGTTTATCTAGTAGTCTTTGAAAGAAAGTTTTAAAGCAAAGCGTTAAACAGAAAAGTGCATCACTCATGTAAGCGATAAACGTAATGAAACCGAATAAGAGTAAAATAAGCATGAAAGTATATATACAAAAGAGTTCCAAGATACAGATAGCAAAGTTTTTGACCTGGCTCGCGAAGTTAAAACCGGACAGAGTATACATATATACATATATATACATCAGAATCCCAAAAGACCCAAAAGATAGTCTACAGAACCTGTTTTTCCAAATTCAACCTCTAAGAAGGATAAAACATAACATACATATGTAGTGGAGATATATATATATATATATATATATATATATACACATCATAACCAAACTAGAGTCCCAAAAATACAAAAGAATCTTTACTTTCGGAAGCTCCCTGAGTGCTTCAGCGAGGTGCCGCCTGACATGCATCTGAAAATTACAAATATTGTATGGGATGAGAACCAGTGGTTCTCAGTATGATAATGGTACCGCATACATAAGATATAAGGAAATAAGAAAGCCAGAGACAATCCTAGAACTCCGACACTTAGATTATAAGACTTAAAGAATTAGAACGGAAACTATAAACAGGGGTGATTTTCTAAGGTTCTTAAACTTAACCATATTCTTACTAAAACCCTCAACTATCCCCTTCCTCCACCTTCCTCCAAGACACCATTAGAACAACACAAACAAACAAAGCAGACAAAGCAAACACAAGTAGATTATAGATACAACAGGTAGCAAATATAGCAGCAAGTAAGCATAATAATTACAAATATGCATATGATGAATATCTATCCTACTGGCCGTGAGCTCACGTGTCGGTTACTTTGCCAAAACCCAATATATCTGGTAGCTAACCTAGACATTTGTCTCTAGGTTGCGCATCCCTAGGAGGAACTTTAACGAAAGAGAGTGCCTTTCCACATTCTCCTGGAGGTTTCATGAAGGAGAGTGCCTTTCCATATCGAAGGAGAGTGCCTTTCCACCTTGCAACCAAAGAAGAATGTGAGGGAAACAATACGAAAGAGAGTACCTTTCCACCTTTTCCACATCTCCATCACGACAAGAGAGGGAATCCTCCATCCTCAACTTGCCATCCAAACACATTTTCAAGTTAATACGCAAGCGGGTTTGCACCCAAACCTTGCCATCTCGACCATTTCAGCCATACCCAATCATTACTAGTCTCAACATTCACCCCTCAATTCAGTCACATCTTCGCACTTTTCATTCATAATTCGTCATTTTTCAAGCTTACTTCACCCCCAAGTTATCATCCTTTCCTAGCTTCACCTCATCACTAGGCATACCCCTAAGGTTTAGGGGCTAAAGGAGTAAAAATAGAGGTTTAGAGGTTCAAAATTAGATTTTAAAACACAAATATTCATTTGCTGAAAACAGGGGCATCGCGTACACAAGCATCTTGTTCGCGTACGCAAGGGCTTGTTTTAACCTTACTCGCATACGCATCATCTTGCTCTCAAGTGGTCGCGTATGCAACCCCTAAAAATCCTTTGCTGAGCGTACGCGAGACACCAAACCCGAATGGAATGGCTGCGTCGCATGTGGTGGTCGCGTACATGAGTTATGCAGAATCGGCAAAAATCTTTAAGTTATAGAATTTCACTTTTCGCACTAAACTTTCGACGGGCATAACTCTTTTATTTTAAAGCATTTTTTTACCCGCTCTTTGAACGGCATAAACTTCATGGACCCAATTTTCATATGAAGTAAATTTGGAATAATTTGAAGGTTCGAAAGCCGAGTTATGGCTTGCTGAAGTTTGGCCAAAAATAAGTTTTTTACAAAAGTTCATAACCCTCTATTTTCACCAAAACAAGTTTAATTCCAACATTCCACTTATATAAATAGCACCACAACATACCATTTACAGCATTAAAACCTCCACATCCTACTAGAATCAACCACACCTCAATTTTGCACAATCTCATACACAATTCCTCAATTAACCAACAAAATCATCATCATTCATCACATATACATATTCACTCTTAACACCTCACGAATCATCTCTAATTCACCATATAGCATTCTATCTTTATTACCAACATCAATCACTACCTATCTCATAAATATCATCAAGGCACTAAACAATTATCATATTCATACATTTCCATTTATCTTATGGTCATCTAGCCTAAGTTTTCACAGGACATTATATATTAAATACGAGAAACCAAAACCATACCTTGGCCGATTTCTTCCCTAAATCAAAAACACCCAAATTGATGAGGTTACAAGCTTCCAACACCAAAACCTCAGCACTCCAGGATTAAACAGGCTTCCAATCTATTCAATTGAGTTCCAAACTCACATATACACTACCTAACATATATGATCACATTCACATGCACCAACTTAATACTTATTCACAATTAACCAAGGGATTCATAGAGGTTTGAGGATCTTTACCTTAAATGTGCCTTAATCAACAAGAGTCCGCTAATTCTCCAAGTTAGATTGACCCTAGAACATCAAATTAACCAAAACCTCAATCTCCAAGCTACTAAATTTTGAAATTTAAGGGAAGAATAAATGAAAGTGAGATGAAGAGTTTCTCACCTTATAAGACACTGGGCTTTGTAGAGCTCAACACCACAGACGCGTAGCCACAAACGGTACGGCGATCGAAGCTTGAAGTGAGAAGTTATGGCAAATTGATTTGGGGGCAAGGGTTTGAAACTCAAGGTTCTTCCCCCAAGTGTGTTGGCAGCGTGTGTTTCATATGGGGAAGAGAAGAAGCTGAGTTCTCTTAATTAGGTGGGTTGGATTGGGCTTTTAGGCCTATTTTGGACCCGGTTCGTTCGGTTCGGCCCAATCTTAGGCCAAATTCTTTAAAGTTGGATCAAAATTCTTATTTTAATTAGCTCTATCTTATTAAACTATCAAATTCATATTTTTAATTTCTTTAAATAATAATTAATTTATGAATTAATTATCTATTAATTTTGTGGGTTTTACACCAATCCCGGATAAAAGGAGAGGGTTGTGTTAGGCCTTCCACAGCCAACATGAAAATTTAATCGAATCTTTGTGACATAGATCAAAGACGTTATTGCGCTAAAGTTAGGTCGTTACCCGAATGCAACGGTTTCGCGTACAGTGTCAAATGAGCAAGAGTCGCTGCATCGATGCCTGGGTGTAGTGTTAACTGAGCAAGAGTTCCCATGTTTTCATGGACGGACGAGGGTAAATAAGCTAGTTCACAAAGAAAAAGGTAAAAATCAGAGCGACAGAAGGATGAGATTTGAGACATGGAACATAGGCACTCTAATAGGAAAATCTATGAAGGTGGTGGATAACATGACAATGAGGAAGATTAACATCATATGCCTACAAGAAATAAAATGGGTCGGCGCAAAGACTGGGGAGTTAGATGCCTCTGGGTTCAAACTTTGGTATACAGAAAAGGTGAAGAATAGGAATGTTGTCGGTATTATTGCGGATAAACAGTGAAAGAAGTACGTAGTAGATATCAAGAGGGTGGGTGATCGAATCATCTCTATCAAACTTATGGTGGAAGGAAGTACTTTTCATGTGATTAGCGCCTATGCATCGCAAATGGGTTCGAACGAGTAATTCAAGATAAGGTTTTGGGAGGATCTAGAGAGTTTGGTCCAAGATATACCTTCGAGAGATCAGATTTTCTTAGGAGGAGATTTAATTGGCCATGTTGGAAGAGAAGTGACTGGGTATGGAAATATTCATAGAGGCCATGGTTTCAGGGTGGTCAATACCGAGGGTAAAACTATTTTGGATTTTTTCTCAACCTTTGACCTTCTCATCGTAAATATATATTTTAAAAAGAGAGACGAACATCTTATAACCTATAGAAGTGGCATGACAAGCTCTCAAATTGACTTCTTCTTGTTGAGGATAGTCGATCGAAAATTTTGCATTAATTGTAAAATTATTTCAGGAGAGAGTTTAACAACACAACATAAGATGCTCATCATGGATTTTTGCGTTGAGCAAAGTTGAGGAAAAGACATCATACGACAAACCAAAGACTAGGTGGTAGTGGATGAAAGGTGAGGAACAAAGAAGCATCCTAAGACAAGTAGGAGAAAAGGCAAAGTGGTAAGGGATGGAAGTGCGAAGGAGATGGCAGAAATTATTAAAAGAACAGTAAAATAAATTTTTGGTGAATCTAGAGGGATAGGACCAAGAGATAAGGAGACTTGGTGGTGGAATGCGAGTATACAAGAAAAAGATAAAGGTACAAAGGGAGTGCTTTAAATAGTGGTCTTTTTGCCACAATGCAAATAATTGGAAAAAATATAAGGCGGCTAAGAAAGAGACAAAAGTGGCTGTAAGTGAAGTAAGAACAATAGCATATGAGGGTGATAAACCACTATTTTATGATTTATATTGTGTTTAATTGAGTGGTTTTCATCAGCTTTTCACCAACTTATTCATATAATTTGCATGTATTTACAATTCCCTCTCAAATTTATTCTATGACTAAAAACTTGCTTCCTCAAGCTTTAAATTGTGTATTTTAATTTCTCTTTTATACCATTCGATGCCTTGATATGTGTGTTAACTGTTTCAGGCTTCAAAAGGCAGGAATGGCTTAGAGAATGGAGAGGAAGTTTGCAAAAAGGGAAGGAGCACAAGAAATAAAGGAGACAATCAGCGGACAGCGACGCGTACGCGTGCTTGACGCGGCCACATGGATTGGAGTTTGCACGAATGACGCGAGCGCGTGCCTGACACGCACGCGTGGAGAGGAAAATCGCTGAATGACGCGTACGCCGACGCGTACGCGTGACATGCACGATTTGCAGAAATTACAGAATACGCTGAAGATGATTTTGGGCCGCATTTTGACCCAGATTTCGGCCCAGAAACACAGATTAAAGTCAGGAAACATGCAGAGACTCAGGACATCACTTCGGAATAAATCATAACACACTTTTCATAATTTAGATGTATTTTTTAGAGAGAGAGGTTCTCTCCTCTCTCTTAGGATTAGGATTATGATTTTTATTAGGATTAGGAATATTTCATCTTCGTCTCAGGTTCAATGTTCTTCTTATCTATTTTCTCTTTTATTTGTTTAATGACCATTCATGTTATGATTTTCTTAATTAATACAATTTGAGGTATTTCAGACTCATGATTGCTTTTTCCCTATTTATAATTTAGATTATTTACTATTGGCTTTGGTTGATTAATTGGTAACTCTTGAGTTGTCAAACTCATCGTGATTGATAATTATTATCTTTGCTGATTAATTTAGATTCCTATAACTCTAGTATTTCTTTAAGGAGTTGACTAGGACTTTAGGTGTTAAATTAATTTGTCCACTTAACTGACTTTCATAGTTAGAGGTTGACTTTGTGGGAGCGAAAGTATAATTCTCATCACCATTGATAAGGATGACTAGCATAGGACTTCCATTTTTCATACCTTGCCAAAAGATTTCTTTGTTATTTATTTATTAATTTCTGTAACCCATTTCTCTTGCTCAAAACCCTTTTCAAAACCCAAAACACTATTTTCCATAACCAATAATAAAACACACCTCCCTGCAATTTTTTGAGAAGACGACCCGAGGTTTGAATACTTCGGTTTATAAATTTTATTGGGTTTGTTACTTGTGACAACCAAACATTTGTACGAAAGGATTTTCTGTTGGTTTAGAAGCTATACTTACAACGTGACTATTTTTATAAAATTCTTCACTAGCAAAAAATCTGATCATCAAAATGGCGCCGTTGCCGGGGAATTGCAAACGTGTGCCTTATTATTGGTTATTGTAAATATTTTTCTTTTACTTGTTTATTTGTTTTTGTTTTCCCTTCTTATTTCTGATAACTACTATAAATTCTCACTCCTCTCGCTTTGAGTTTGGTTCTACTTTTGTTGAAAGGAATGGAAGCTATAACAGGACTACGCATCAAGGTCTAAGCAATCAAAGATGGATGGAGCCAAGAGGATCTGATCACCCTTTTAGGCAACAATACCCTCATAGACATCATGGACAAAGACCATTCTACAATGCATACCAAGCTGATAGATATGGTGGATCCCCTTGTAGCTATCAACAAGCCCCACCCTATGCTCAGAGACTATCCTCTCAACATAACTTCGAACTACCACACTCACGAGCCTCTTTTCACCATTCGCCACCGTATGATCCTTATCCGTCCCAACGCCAATCCAATTACTCCCAAGAACCACCACTCCCCTATGCACCATGTCCATACCCATCAAGCCAAGAATCACAGGTTCGCTTCGAAGAATCAGTAGACCAATTTAATGCAACCCTTCATCAACTAGAGCAAGCAATAAATCAATTATCTTCCAAACGTTCGGACACTCAACAAACCCCCATGGCTTCATGTGGAGAATCTAATGAAGAACATAGCATGAAGGAAATGCTAGAAACTCCAGTGGACAGTATAAAGCATAACTTCGTACTAGAACAAGTAGAGGAAACTGTCACTATAGAAGAAGAAGAGTTGGTTGAAGATTTAGGAGATGCCGAACCTCCGCCAGAATCCAGAGTTGTGAAGAACTCCGTCGAAGACGTTATAATTGATGCTAAGGAGGATAGTACACAACCCCCAAAGCAGGCATCCTATGAGGAATTGGACGGAATAACCCAAGACGCAAGTTTCCTTGATGATGATAATCACAAGTCAAGTCCTCTTAGTAATGAACTTGCATCCGTAAGTGAAGTCTTTGAGATAGAAGAATCTTTTCCAAGCGAATACGAGGATGATGCAGAGGTAGACTTTTCTCAACCTCCCAATTATGACTCAAGTGATGAGGAAGATATCGATGACTTTGATCAATACATGGTTGAAATGGAAGAAATTTGCAAAGAAGTGGAGGAACTCACAGAAGACCACAAGGGAGTAAAGCTTGCAGAACCACTGGAAACACCTATCCCAAAGCCATCACCACCCAATACAGACTTCAAGTGGGTAAAATCCTTGACTTTCATCTTTATTTTTCCACTTGAATATGGTTTACTTGAGACAGATGGCCAGCTTAGAGCTCTCTGCTGCTTTAAGAGTAAAAGGAAAATGACTCGCACTCAGCACTGGTATGCAAGATTCAATGAGGTTTCACACTTCAATTTGAGGTGAAAGAATTGGTGTCAAGCTCAATTGAAAGGATCTCGGAAGCTGTTTGGTCACTGCAGTGAGAATTCAGATTACTTACCACCCGGCTGGAAAAACGCAGATCAAGATAAAAATGGGTGTAAAAGTAAAGTTTGGGATCCTGGAATCCATTCTGACATTCAACACCCCGGGAGCCTGGAAACCTGTTTGAAACTGCTCAAAGGCTTTGCATGCCTTGTTTGGGACCCCGGAGGATGCTGGTATTCTAAACACTGGTGGAGATTTCTGGATGAATTTAAGCACAACCCACCATAACAAGAAGCTCATCAAATGTCCAACCTAAGGACTTTAACTAAAAGTGCTAGGTGGGAGACAACTCACCATGGTATGATCGTTCTTTTTCCATTTTAGTCTGTTTTTGAATTCTAATTGAACCTGGAATTATGCATAACATTCATTGTATTCTGCATTCTATATACTGCATGAAAAAAATAAGAGAGCACGTGACGCGATAGCGTCGATGACGCGTCCGCGTCATATGTGCGTTGGGAAGAAAAGAAAAGTAAACAGAGAGTCACGCGAGAGCGTGGCTGGAGGCGTGCCTTTGGCACAATTTGACCCACGCGACCGCGTCACTGACACGCCGCGTCATGTGGGAAAAACGCCTCCCACGCGTCCGCGTCACCCACGCGAACGCGTGCCTCAAAATCGACGTAAAAAAGGTGTATGGCCGAAAGTTGAGCTAGAATTGGGCTGGACTCGTGCTAGAAGCACAAGCCCTGCCACGCATACGCGTGCCCCACGTGTCCGCGTCGTTTTCAAATTTAGGTCATTCACGCGATCGCGTCCACCACGCGAACGCGTCACCCAAAGTTTTGGCAAAATAAGTTTTTCACCAGAGAGTTGCGCGAGTGCGAGGCTGCCCTCGCGCCACTAGCATGAATCATGTCACGCATCCGCGTGACCGACGCATCCGCGTTACCTCATTTAAGCGCTATCCACACGAACGCGTGACCCACGCGTCCGTGTCGAATGCGCCGCACAACTTATCTTAATCTGCCAAAATATCTTATCTTTTTCTTCCCCAAATCCTACTTTTTCTTTTCCTTTCTTATTTCTTTCTTCCCCCTTCCTCCTTCTTCCTTCTTTCTTCTTCCTTCTTTCTCCTTTCTTTTTTATTTTCATGCATTTTTATGTTGGTGTTGGAGCTTTATTTGGATTTTACTTTATTATAACTGAGCTTGTGGATATTATAAGGATTGGTTTGACAATTGATATTTTAAATTTGGCTCTCATATATATTTGGATTTATTACTTTCATTCCTCTTTTAACTCACAATACTTGTAATCCACCTGTATTTGAGATTATCATTCACAATTGTCATCATACAAGTGCTCTTTAATCCAGCTTATTTTAACAATTGATGCTTGACCGATGCTTCTCATGCTTTTGCCTGCATGCTTCTACACATCTTGCATCTAATTGATTTAATATGCCTTGCTATATTTCCATTGATGTCCTAGTTGCATGTAGTCGCGACCATGTATTTAAGACATTATCCCTTACCTTGGTATTGATTATCACTTGAACCTTCCTCCTCCAGGTTCTAGCTATTTGAATTACATGTCCCTTTTCTTTCTCCCTTTTTCAGGATGGCCACCAAAAAGGATAACGAGAAAGCCTCTAACAAGCCACCGGCGAAGAGCGGAACGAAAGGAGCACCGGCTGAGGAACCACAACTCCCATCCACTTGTACATCTTAGCATGCACCAAGGACAGTGCAATCTTTAAGTGTGGGGAGGTCGATACCAATCTCCGTGGGTTAGTTACTTTTTTTTTAACACCAATGTTAATTTGTTAATTGTTGCATTTGCATGTTTGTTTGATTTTGTGCATATATTACCATTACTTGGTTGAAGTAATATTTTCTTTTTCAAGAAACTTTTTATAGTATTTCACTAGTTTAAATTAAAAACTTTTTTGAAAAACTTGTTTGAAGAAATATTATTTTGAAACATGATTTAGAGCTTGAACACACAAAACCAGTGAGATTTTGAGCCTACTTGATTGGTTGCATTTTACCAACCAATATTTTATTTTTGGTGTGTATTTTTCTCTCTAAAATTGTGATCTTTGTCTTGCTTAATTCTATATTTCCATTATTTGATGTATGTATACACTTATATGATTGAGGCCTTGTTTCACTGAGATTACATACCCATATGGCCTTACCTTTCATTATCCTTTGCAAACCAATGTTGAGCCATTTTACCCTTTGTTCTTTACTTTAGCACATCATTAACTCTAAGCGAAAAATAATAATGTCCTTAATTTGAATCCTTGATTAGCTTAGAAAGTGGGTTTGGAAACGTTTGGTTTGAGAATTGAGTATGTTAGACTTTGTGTGAAAATGTGAAAAATGTTAACAACATGTTTATACATTCAAAACCTTAATCATATGCATTAAAAAAATTATTAAGAAAAAAAAATAAATAAATAAAAGAGCAGAAAAATAAAAAGGGGATAAAATGGCCCAAAGTAAATGGCAATAGCAATGCATATGTACTGTACTCAAAACTTGGAATGCATAAATATGTAGTAAACGCAGTTAATGGGTAGTTATTGATTTTATATTACATGGATTGTCCTAAGTTAGGTGGAAAGTTTATGTTAATTAAGGATTCAGATTTTAGTCCACTTGGCCAAATACAATCCTACCTTGACCCTAACCCCGTTACAACCCTTAAAAGACCTCTTGATTTGTGTATTGGTGCATTAAATTTTTGTTGATTGTTAGATGAAGAGCAAGCTATAGAAAGCAAGATTGGTAGAGAATTGAGAGAATTGACCCTAGACACTTGAGAGTTAGAGTGATATACACTACCAGTAAGGGTTCAGTGCTTAATTCTATGTTCTCTGCTTTCATGAGCTATTTTCTTTTGTAAGTTTACTTGTACTTTATTTTGTGATTTAATTTAGTAAAACCCAGTTCATATATGCTCTTGAAAGATTTATTTACTTTTTTCACCAAGTAGGTAGAATCATTTTAGCATATAGTTGCATTATATATATATATATATATATATATATATATATATATATATATATATATATATATATATATATAGGTTGCATTGGATTGCTTGAGTCTTACATGTCCCTATTCATTCATATTTATCTCCTTCAACTTAGCATGATGACATGCTAATGTTTAAGTGTGGGGAGGTTAATAAACCACTATTTTATTATTTATATTGTGTTTAATTGAGTGGTTTTCATAAGCTTTTCACCCACTTATTCATATAATTTGCATGTATTTACAATTTCTTCCCAAATTTATTCTATGACTGAAAACTTGCTTCCTCAAGCTTTAAATTGTGTATTTTAATTTCTCTTTTATACCATTCGATGTCTTGATTTGTGTGTTAAGTGTTTCAGGCTTCATAAGGCAGGAATGGCTTAGAGAATAGAGAGGAAGTTTGCAAAAAGGGAAGGAGCACAAGAAATAAAGGAGACAACCAGCGGACAGCGACGCGTACGCGTGCTTGACGCGTCCGCGTGGATTGGAGTTCGCGCGAACGACGCGAGCACGAACGACGCGAGCGCGTGCCTGACGCGCACGCGTGGAGAGGAAAATCACTGAAAGACGCGTACGCGTGACCGACGCGTACGCGTGACCGACGCGTACGCGTGACCGACGCGTACGCGTGACATGCGTGATCTGCAGAAATTACAGAATAATCTGAAGATGATTTTGGGTCGCGTTTTGACCCAGATTTCGGCCCAGAAACACAGATTAAAGTCAGGGAACATGCAGAGACTTAGGACATCACTTCGAAACAGATTATAACACACTTTTCATAATTTAGATGTAGTTTTTAGAGAGAGAGGTTCTCTCCTCTCTCTTAGGATTAGGATTAGGATTTTTATTAGGATTAGGAATATTTCATCTTCATCTCAGGTTCAATGTTCTTCTTATCTATTTTCTCTTTTATTTGTTTAATGACCATTCATGTTATGATTTTCTTAATTAATACAATTTGAGGTATTTCAGACTCATGATTGCTTTTTCCCTATTTATAATTTAGATTATTTACTATTGGCTTTGGTTGATTAATTGGTAACTCTTGAGTTGTCAAACTCATCGTGATTGATAATTATTATCTTTGCTGATTAATTTAGATTCCTATAACTCTAGTCTTTCCTTAAGGAGTTGACTAGGACTTTCGGTGTTAAATTAATTTGTCCACTTAACTGACCTCTATAGTTAGAAGTTGACTTAGTGGGAGCAAAAGTATAATTCTCATCACCATTGATAAGGATGACTAGGATAGGACTTCCAGTTTTCATACCTTGCCAAAAGATTTCTTCGTTATTAATTTATTAATTTCTGCAACCGTTTCTCTTGCTCAAAACCCTTTTCAAAACCCAAAATACTATTTTTCATAACCAATAATAAAACACACCTCCCTGCAATTCCTTGAGAAGACGACCCGAGGTTTGAATACTTCAATTTATAAATTTTATTGGGTTTGTTACTTGTGACAACCAAACGTTTGTACGAAAGGATTTTCTGTTGGTTTAGAAGCTATACTTACAACGCGACTATTTTTATAAAATTCTTCACTAACAAAAATTCCAATCGTCAAAGGGTCTGTACCAGTATTTAGGTATGAAGGAAGGAGAAAAAAGGTATATATAGAATCACAAAGAGTCGTGAAAGAAGAACGAGAGACTTGGATCAGGTTAAGTGCATAAAGGATAAAGATGAATGAAAGGTAGAAAAGCTACTTCTACGAGTTATTTATTGAAGCACAGAAGACTCTTCTGAACCTTGGTCGGTTACGCACGAGGGAAGAAAATCAAAATTTTGACTACTATAAAAGAATTTAAGACTTCGAGGTAAAAACAACTCTAAAACGAATGAAAAATGGCAGAGATTTAACGTGTCTTTATGGGATGGATAGCCCAATCCCCATCCCATTTCTGTTATTTATGGGGACGGATTCCATCTCTGTAGAGACTTAACAGATATCTATTTTCTTTTCTGTCACAGATAATTCCAACAAATACTTGCAGGTTTAGGTTGTTTTGTCATTTTTTTATGACAGGCATGTTGGAATATTTGTGATAATAAGATTATTTAAAACTGTTTAATAGATGCTCAAAATTATATCTTAGTTTATATCAAATTTGTTTTAAAAAAATTAACTAAACCTTCCAATAGCTTCTAGTGACTTAGTCCCCTATATTATCAAAGTAACAAAACTAAACTATTCAATTCAAGCAGAATCATTTATTAAGAAAATGCATCGTGCACACTGATAACAAATAAAAATAAAAAAAATCACAGAACATAATTATAAAACCCATAAAATATGCGATTTTTTTCATTTATAAAATAAAAAAATAATTATTTCTCCCAAATTTCCGGCTTTATTTTTGGAAATACGATTTTTTTTTTGGAATTTACAGCAAGTTTGCCCCCTCCCCCAGCAAACTATATGCTGAGTTTGGCAGAGTATATATATGAGTGGGACCATTTTGGTTTGTCGCTTTCTTCCTCCATTCTCTCCTCTGAATTTTCTCTATTTCTTTTTTCTGCCTTTTCGACATCCGTGAAGTTTAGTATGGACGATTGTCTAAGTTCCAGGTTAGTAAATAATAGTCTGTGTTTTTATGTTAACTTGGTTTACTGTTTACATGTTAGATAAAGTTGTTACGTATAGATCGTTTGTTAGTTAGAATAACAGATTTATTGTTTACATGTTAGTAAGGTATACGTACTTTTTAATGTTGTTATGCTAGGTATATTAATTTATGTCACCGTTTTTTATTATAGTGGCTATCTATCATCATATTAAAGAAAATAGGAAAGTATGTTATTAGATAATTTAGTTAGAGGTATAACATTGTGTTGTGAGTTAGAAGGTAATGACGTGAGCAATAAAATTTAAGGTTGAGTTAGTTATAAATTAATTACTTACATGATGACGTCAGTTAAGTAGGGTAAGCTTAAAATGAGTAGGTTTATAAGCCATTTTTCATTTAGTTTATTTTATAATAATCTAGTATGTGATTTTATTTTAGTAGATTATGTTTCGATGGAGCAGCAGTTATTGGGTTATGAGCATGAGATGTATAGATTGGATTAGGCTGAGCACATCGCTGGGAGGCTTGATCGAGTGGTATAATTTTTTAACCTTTTTTATTTTATTATATTAAAAAAAAAGTGAACTTGCTATTGTATTTATTCAAGTTACCGTTCTTTATTAAATTTTTCTTTTTCCGTTTGGTAGGCACCTCGGATCTTGTGCACCAAACGAAACTTGATAACACGGCCGCCGGAGCAAATTAGGCCATATCTGAGACAAGCCGGATTCGGGTATGTCGCATACATGATGGAGTTTAATCATGATTGGTCGCTCGCCTCGGCATTAATAGAGAGGTGGAGGCCTGAGTCCCATACCTTTCATTTACCGTGTAGGGAGATGACCATCACCCAGCAGGACGTAGCATATCAGTTGGAACTTAGGATTGATGGTGATCCTGTGAGTGGATGCATTAATGGGTGGGAGCAGCACCACCAGGGACGGACCATTGAGGAGTTATGTGAGCAGATACTGGGTGTTGTTCCTGGCCCAGAGGACAGACAGTCACAGACGAAGTGGACTGTCAAGCTCACTTGGTTCCACAACACGGTTTGTGGAGAGTTAGAGCATGATGCCACAGAGGAGCGGCTGATGAGGTATACGAGAGGATACATAATGCAGTTGATAGGCGGTATCCTTTTCCCTGATGCATCTGACTCTCGGGTGCATATCAGGTGGCTTCCCTTGCTGGAGGACCTTGATGCATGTGGCCGGTTGTCGTGGGGTTCAGTTGTGCTGGCATGGCTTTATCGCCAGATGTGCCAGGCCACAGAGCATGATCAGCGCAACTTGGAAGGATGCATCAGCTTGATGCTTTCTTGGGTCTACCACCGTATTCCGTTAGTACGGCCTGATGGGTTTGATGCTCGTCGCTTTCCCCTGGTCGAGAGGTATCAAAAACACTAACCAAAGTTATTCAACTTATTATTAAGTTGTTTATTAATAATAAAGAGTTTTCTATTATGGTTGTTGGTTGTGTAGGTGGGTTCAGTACAGGTCGGACAATGCCACGGGCGAGCGCAAGTTGAGGCAGTACAAGCATACGATGAATGGGATTGGGATGATGAATGTAAGTTATTAACGTTTAATTTTTAGAAATTAATGTTTAGTTTGTTGTACCTATTGCATATGATTATCTGAATTTTGTTGTGCATATGTGTTCTGTGACTAGGGTGAGTGGACGCCATATGCTGACCCGCAGCTATTTGGCCTTGTTCCACCAAGGATAGCAGAGGCGGATGCCTCGGCGGCAGTTGTTTGTCCATTGCTGTACTTCGCTATCATCAAGTGGCATCAGCTGGACCGGGTGGTACGTCAGTTTGGTGGCCTTCAGCACATTCCAACTAAGCCACTAAACATTGACGAGATGCACAGGCTGGATTGGAGATTCGGTTGCGACGAGTGGTTCCCGCATCTGCTTGGTTCCTGACATGAAATTTGGGATGCTCGTGCCGACCATTGTCTGCCGATATATCATCATACAAACCTGCGTTCGTCCCTCCCGTATATGACATGGTACCTGCAGTGGGCGCACACAGAGTTATTCGGTCTGGGTGACCAGCGCTTAGTGCCTGCTGAGGTGGTGCCTGAAGACTTGCCCATACATCATCCAGTTGCTCCAAAGCTGCATCAGCCAAAGGACAGTCACCTGCTGGAGGAGGGAGAAGTAGGGGACGGGGGCGAGGCAGGGGGAGAGTCAAATGCGGCGGAGGCCATGGGAGGCAGGATCCCGAGGAGGTACCCCACCACAGAGACCCTGTCAGCCCGCCATCTCACCGTGCCGACGATGCAAGCCAGATGGTTGGATCATTGTTAAGCCCGTGCCAGGTGACTACTTGTCTTTGAGGCCGCCTGGGTCACATCATTCGGAGGCCGGGACTAATCACTAGGGGATGCAGCCAAATGCGAGGGAGGGGTTTGACATCGGCACGCAGTTTTAGATACCTTTCAGCCCATCAGAGCTCGGCACACAGCTCGACTACCAGCCCATTTTGGACACCCAGAATATGCTTGATGTCACGATGATGGTGCCGGAATGGATGACGGGCGCCCTTCAGGGAGGTGAGAGCGGATTCGGAGACATGTTGACGATCTCATAGGATACCCAGCCATTCTCACAGATGTACACGACACCACCTCAGTCTGCATACTTGCCACGCCACATCGACACTGATCAGTCTAGCAGGTCATCCTCCACTGCGGATTATCCGAAGTCATTGCATCGAGATTCAACCTAGTGAAATGATCCAGCCAGTCATATGGTTGAGAAATGACAGGCTGTGTCAGAGCAATCTGTGTGTCACCGTAGTAGTTCATCTCCTCTTCCTCCTCACCATCATCAGGGATTTCGGGTAGTTCTTCGTCAGCATCCTCTGCATCATCGTGGTTGACTTCATACTGCTCCATCATTGGATATCTGATAGCAGAACCGTCATGACTTTCAAGACTGTCATCCATTAAGTCAACATTACGAACCTCAACATTAGACCCCTCTTGACTACCCTCAAGTGGCATATTCAGATCCACCATCGTCCTTCTGATAGTTCGTCTAACAACGCCACCCGTCGGACTCTCATCGACAGTATCTGTAGATGATCCTTGGCCACCAAATTTAACAAGAAAAACGTATAACTCCAACAGATGAATATTGGTCCATCGGTTGTGCCATGACCTTATAAGTCGTACGTCCTCGTCATCGCACAACCGGTACCTAATTCAAAACAATAGAATATCGATCACAACGACGGTCTGATAAATATATTAGTAACAGAGACAAAGACTACACAACTATAACATACCTTTTATAAAACAAATTGCCATCTAACTCGGTCGGAAATCTGTAGTAAATTTTTTTCACCCTTTTAGATTCCTGTTGTCCGAGGTCATGCAATATCAAACTCTTCAAAGCTGTTAAATTGTTGACTTCCGCTGTCATATACGTAATTATCAGCTGGCCCGATCTAAAGACAATTGAACCTTCCTCATCATAGACTATTTCCCCATCCTAATGAATGGATAACAATAGATTTCCAGACATCGCAGTAATAATGTTAACATTGACGAAGAAGAAATTAGAGAAGTTGTGACTGCTTGATTTTCCATAGGCTTACTTTTATCTCCAAACTCAGCAGAGTTCGCCAGGAAAGACAGTAAACTTACTGTAAATTCCAAAAAAAAATCGTATTTTCGAAAATAAAGTTGAAAAATCGTTTTGGGAGAAATAATTATTTTTTTATTTTATAAATAAAAAAATCCTAAAATATGCCCATCAAAATAAAGACGAATTTACGTGTGTGAATCTGCCCTTATATTTTACAAAGATAGCATTTCAAACCAAAAGAATAAAAAAAAGTTGTAAATTGACTCTTCCGACAAAACTAACTGACCAAAGCTTAAAATTCAGCATGCTGATCAATAACTCTATTTTTCCAAGTCTCGAGTACAAAATTGACCATTAGATTTATGCTTGTGAAGAATTTAGTGATTCAAATTGAATGTGACCACCGGTGCGCATAAATCAATCTAGAGGGGCACACAAAACAAAAGCTGTGTAACGAATCCTTCCCCTTCTATGTTCCTTCTAGATGTTTTCTTAGCACTAAATGTTTCCTTGACAATTGATATGGTTCTGAAAACCGATTAGTTACTGTTTATTAGTTTAATGATTCAACTAATTTGACCGTGTTTCAATAATTATTTTATAATAAAATGATAAAAAAAATATAAATAAACATAATAAAATATAATTATAATTTAATATAAATTTTAAAATATTATTTAAATTAAAAATTTTAATAAATATTTTCATCAAATATTTACGTTATATTATAAATAATTATATTATATTCTCATCAAATATATAGATATAAATATTTTATAACTATTTTATTCTATCTAATTATTATTTTTTAACAAAAAAAAGTTTAAATTAATAATATTATAAAATTTATTTATTCTATTGAGTTTAAATTAAATCCATTAAAGACATTATATAACCCGTAAGTTATTATTATTAGAAAGAAAAATACAATAAATTTAAATAAAAACAAAAATAAGATAAGGTATTAATTATAAATAGATAAAAGTATACACATCAAAAGAATATATATATTAATAGATAGATAAAAAAAGAGATAAATATACCAAATACTTAAACTTATCAAGTCCAAACACTTTAACTTTATTCTCATGATAAAAAAAAAAAAACACTCTTACATGCCACTTTTCAATTTCAATTTTTTTTTATAAAATTTTCAAATTATCATCATCAGTCACAATGCCACAGTTTTATGTTCTAGTTTCATCAGTGATCTTGCATAGTTTTTTATTATGTGAAGTCTTGCTTTCTTCATTTTTTTATTCTTCTGTATCTTTCTTTCATTGCCCAAAACAAACTCAACTATTGTTGATGCCTTAAAAAAGAATCAATACAACTGAATCAAGAAGAACCTCTTCACCAAGCTCAAGAGAACCTTTTCGTTGGTTTGACATTCCTTGAGCTTGTTGCGCTTCTCAAACTTCTTTTGGCGCTTGAATGGCGGGACGGTAAAAAGAACAGTGGGACGATCGTGGTGAGAAGAGCGGTGACATCAATGAATGAATGGAGGCTAGGGTTTCTGTTTGTCACTTCTTTTCTTTGAGAGGGAGTTTGGTTCTGCAGGTGAGAGGAGTGAAGGAGACAGAGATGGTATATATTTTTCAATTTTTTCCTTTAAAAATTCAAAACGATGACGTTTAAGGAGAACAAGTTGGGTCTTGGTTCGGTCCAACCAACCGATTTCCATTCAGTTTAGTAGATTTTGTCGGTTTTTAAATTTGACATTTTTTTTACAAACCAAATTGCTATTGTTACCAGTTTAGTTGAATTGGGTCGACCGCTCAATCCAATCCGATTTTAGAACATTGATATCAACAACGAAACTGAAATTATTTACCATAATCCCATTTTGGAACCACTATTGGAATAAAGGAAATTTTATAATAATTTTGAGAAACTTTAAAAATAGAATAAAGTGCTATTTTAATTCTTAATATTTAGATCAAAATTTAATTTGATTCTTAATATTTCAAACGTCCTATTTTAATTTTAAAAAATTTTAAATAGGTTCAATTTTGGTTTTACGGTTAAAATTGACACTAATAATTAACAAAATTAAAATATAAAACGTATGAAATGTTATAAACCAAATTACCAAAGGTTGAAAACTAAAATAATAGTTTACCTTTAAAAATATTATTTGGGAAAAGTAGTGTGCCGAAGTAGACCCTCCATTTGACCACGATGGAAGCAAAAGATAAAGAGAAGAATCAATGTTGTTGTTGGCCATCGGTTATACCGCGGAATGAGAGACGTCAAAGGCTGCGCCACCTTCCCCAGTTCGGTTCTCTTTGTTTCTTTCATCCAAAACGCGCTTCCCTTACCCTCCCTTCGTCCCTCTTCTATTTATTTATACACATGAATTTTACAATCTTCCCACACCACTCGATCATCGCTTCTTCACTTATAGTAATTAGAAATATATCAACACCAACTTTATCATAACCATGAGTACCTATACCAATCAACAACAATCTCCAGGTAATTAATTTACTTTTTGGTATGTTCGTTTAATCTTTTTTAAAAGAAACTGATTTTGTTTTAAAATCTTATGTGTATATAATTGAAATAGTTAGCCACAAAAAAAAAAGGACACAAAAATTGACATGGCTAATAAATGAGATACTATTACTATTTTTCAAGTTCTATAAAAAACCTGAAATTAAAGCTGCTTTTTTTCTTTCAAATTTTGACTATATATGATTTTTTTTTTAATTTTAAAGATAATGTTCCGAGAAAATAAATTTAAACATCACCCTCATCAAAATATGTATTCTTTCTTGTCTTGATGTATTGAACAAAACAGGGTTCCCACATATATAATAACCTAGAGTGATCAGATTGATTAATCTTATTTAGATGCTAAACTAGTGAATGCATATATGCTTATCCATCAGTATAATAAGCATATAATAATTAGTGTATTTTTGTGTCTCTGAATAATGTTAATAATAATATTATGTTGCAACAGTGACTGCATACCCAGCAGTGGGAGAGAGCAAAAGTAGTGCTCCACCACCACCAATGGGTTACCCCACCAAGGATGCTCCACAGCAATCTGTTCCAGTTAAAACCACCACCAGGGGTGATGGCTTCTGGGAAGGATGGTAAGTCCACACCCAAAATTTTAAATCATATTGGATTGAAGTTCCTTGTAGGAATCAAACAATATATCGGATCTTATTATAAATTATGATATTAAATTTTAGAATAACTGTCATTTTGAGAATTTGGTGAAAAATGGAGAGAATTTTGTAATTAATTATTATATTTAATTATATACTGAATTCTTTTTTTAAGAAGAAGTATAGTGAAATGGAGAGAATATTATCTTATCCCTTTTATTTTCTGACTTTCTTGTTAATTTTGGCTCTCGTCTTTCCTTGCAGTTGTGCTGCATTATGTTGCTGCTGTGTCTTGGATTGTTGCCTCTAATTGAACTTCGTTTCATACATAAGATTTGGGCTTGTTCCCATGTTCTCCTTTCTTATTTATTTTTATTTTTATTTTATTTTTTAGTTTACCAAATTACTTTTTTACCTTGTCTAATAAGGAACTCTGTATTGGCTGGGACAGAAATTATGAATCCATGTTAAGGATCTTGTTGATCTTTTGTATTCGTGTTGTAAAATATCTGATGCTTGATGCTTGATGCTTGATGCCTTATATATTGGAATATAAAACTATAACCTACAATAATATAACTGTTATTTTCAACCAAATTTTCAACTAACAATTCGGTTTCTTTATTATTTGCTAAACATGTAATAGTTACTAACTACAATTTATTAAAATATCTGCATTTAAATGCCAACCATTGACAAGTGTATAATATAAAAGAAGGTCTATATAAAAAATTACATAATCTAAAATGCATTATAAAAATATAATGATAATTTAAAATATATTTTTTAATGGTAATTTTTTGTACGATTAAGTGATACATGACTTTTTTATAACATAAAATTCATCGATAATAGAATTTATGTCAAATTTTTCTACAATTTTCTTCTCAATATAAATAAAAAGATAATTAGTGATAAATTTAGTTTCCATTTTGTTTTTGGGTTTATATTCACAATATTCATAGTTAAAAAAGATCTTTCGGTTGTAGTTCTTGAAACAAGAAGAGTTAACACCAAGCAAATCAAACGGTCAATCAAAAAATATATTAAAGATTTTTCTGTCTTCATTAATCCTTGATATAACTAAGAGATTATGCACAAGTTACTGAATTCAACATGATTAGGATGAAATTCAACATGATTAGGAACAACAAATTCATATTGTTGAGCTTGCATTCTAATAGAAAATTTTTCTAGTCATTGAAGTCATCTAGATAAAATTATTCTACTAATGGGAAAGTATGAGGAGCCAATGAAATATTTATACAATATGTACAATGGAGGTTTATGAAGTATTAGAGATATAATCATTAGTGTTATATTTTTCTATTAGCTAAAACTTTTGGAATGAGTGGTATCATGACGTAGTATTAGAGTGCTAGATCTGAAAGGTCAAGAGTTCAATCCTTGGTGAACCCCAAAATTAGTTTAATTTTTCGAAAAGATGTTTATTATCCCTAATACTCGGATGGTTATTCTAGATAGTATAGGAGATGTTCATTTTATAACTCAATAGCCCATTGTACACATTGTACAAATAGTCCATTGTCTCCCTAGCGGGATCTCCCTACTAATTCACATATTCCGTCAATATTAAAGAATTTATAATTATTTCTAGGATCTAAAGTTGAATTTGAAGTAAGCAATTCTACCTTATTATCATTGAATCTTCCATTAAACTCTTGCAATTACGTGTCAATTGTAGCAAGAAATAAATTAATACGATAAAGATGACCCAGTGAAATCTAGTCAATAATTTTGCAAGTTCGACCTCTTCTAGAAATATATAATGCATTCATATTAGGAACTTCAACTTTATGATTCTGACAAAATAATATAGCTTCTTTTATAAGAAGATAAAATCTTAATTAGCTTAATAAAATTTCTCTAATTCAAAGATTCAAGATTTTCATTGTGGCCTCTAAATGCAGATGCTTAAAATGTAAGCCACTGAGTAATATCAATAATTATTTTCAACTTTAAACGGTTATTTGTAATAGTTTCATTACTATACCTTTCAAGAACTTTATATATATGATTAGATTAAACCGGATGAAATTATTGCGGGATGGTGGTTTTATCCCACTCGCAGTGAGGATGGAGGTTCCATCCTGCTAACATGTTAATAAAATTGGCAAATCGATAAATGATTGAGGGTTTATTGGATTCAAATTGATGATATTGATAACTAATTGTGAGGGAATGAGTTAAATAACCTATGAATTACTAAAAGATACTGATAATGATTGAGTATGGCTTGATTGGGGCTGGATTGGCAAGGTCTGGGTGATATCGCACTTGTGTATTGATTGAATATCTGTTTATAGTGAGGTCTGGCTGTTATGCCGCTTGCGTATTGATTTGTTATTACTTTGGCACCTGCACCAGACAAGGACAAAGGTTTCATCCTGCTTATTCCATGGTTGCAGTGTAGGTATGAGGATGGAAATTTTATCCTGCTCACGGTGAGAACGGTGGTTTCATCCTACTCACGAGTTAATAGAATTGAAATAATTGGTAAGGAGTTGGGGTTAACAAATCTAATAACTTATGAATTTGAATAAAGACTACGAATATGATTGATTGTCTGGGTGAGATGAAAGAGTTGTGGCTTTGTCCCACCTGCTCTGGGTTAAGATTTATAAACACCCGCTTGAGTAAGACGCAAGGGTTATGGCTTTGTCCCACTTGTTTCGAGTTAAGCAGTTGAACACCTGCTTGAGTAAGACGTAAGGGTGGTAGTTTGCCCCACTTGCTCTGGTAAAGATTTGAGACACTTGGGTAAGATACAAGGGTTGAGGGTTGTCCCACTTGTTTCGCGTTGAGACTTGAGACCCCTGGATAAGATACAAGGGTTGTGGCTTGTCCCACTTACTCCAGGTTGCTATTTGTAAACACCCGCTTGGGTAAGATGCAAGGGTTGAAGTTTGTCTCACTTGCTCCGGGTCAAGTGGGTAAGAGGCAAGAGTGCAGTTTAGTCCCACTTGCTCCGGGTTGTGGTGTTCCATATCAAGGTTAGCTACCGGATGTATCAGGTTCTGGCAGTTTAACTGACACATGAGCTCATGGCTAGTAGGATAGACATGCATCATCTGCATCTATGTGATATCGTTTGAGTGTGAACATTTTATTTGGTTTGCTTATATGATTATTTCTGTTTAGATGTTATTTTCCCTACTTGCTATAATTGCTTTTGATAGTGCTTGAATCTCATTACGTATGTTTATCTTTACTGAATATTTACTAAATTTTGATACTGAAAATCTGTAGTATTAAATTGAAAAGAGAAAGGTTGAGAGGAGCGAGAATATTGAACACTAAATTACTGAGATTGAACCATTGTGACATAGAGAGAACTAATGATGACTTGCATGGAGTAAAGTTAAGAATCTGATATTTCTATATTGCTGAGACTTAGTATGATTTTTTCTATTTGGTTTAGCAAAACCCTAGGCTTGAACCTTGTGCTGATTAGAGTTTAGGATTGCCTAGCGGGTTCATATATTTTTACATAGTCTCTATTTGGAATTATTACCCTATTGGAAACCTTCGGGTTCTTATCCGTTGTCGGATTTTGTTATTTTCATATGTAGAACATGACGCACCTCGCTGAGTGTGTTGGACTCTTGATGAAGCGAAGACTTTACTTTTGGGTTTATTTTGATCTATGTAGTACTTTTCTCTACTTTTGATATATGTATTTGTATATCCCTCTTAGAGATTCATTTATGGAGAAACATTTTGTATTTTGTGTACTTCTGAATTGTATTATACATTCCAGTCGGTCTTGTCTTTGCAGGTCGAGACTAGTATTGTTATGTATCACTTTTTGAATCCTGTGTGTGTTGTCTTGTGTGTGTGTGTGTGTGTGTGTGTGTGTGTGTCTTCGTTTCTATTTACCGATGCTTGTTAGCTTTAACATTTTGAGTGTGATGCGATTTCTGTTTGTTATCTTTCTTTACAAGCTCCTAGTTATATTTCTATCTTTCAAATATATGTATGTATTTTTCTTTTAGATGTTATAATACCTCATTGATGCAAGAATTTATGTCGGTTCGGAATTTCACAAGATAATCGCGTTGATAGTATAGTTCTGAACCAACAATGAACTCTCCATCATAGTTTAATTTATTTGTCACGAGTACAAACCAATAAAAACTGAGAGTATTCAAACCACGGGTCATCTCTCAAAGGAATAGTAGTGAGGTATGCGTGTTATCGGTTATGAATATAAAAAAAGGGGGTTGCGGATAAAGATGCAAAAAACTAAATGACCAGACAGTAAAACTAACAACTAAAGAAGTATAAATACTAAAAAAATACTCCTAGAAAGGATTAAGAATCAAAACTTCCTTTCCAAGTCATTGACCATGAACATGGTGATTATCTAGAGTTATTCACATTTAGTCATCTCCGACATTGGGAGAAAGTCAAATAGGCATAGTCAGCCTTATAACAAGAATAACTAACAATCCTCAATCACCAATCAATATCGGACATCAAAGACATCAAGGTCACCTTCATTACTCAATTCTAAGCCAAGAGTGTAGAAATCTACTCTAAATTTAAAAGAGACATTTCTACAAACACTTGGAAGGCATAGAATGAAAGCATGATAAAATTGCAATAGTAGTAAAATCTAAAGCTACTAATGCAAGATAACAATAAAAATAACTCAATTAAACATCAATAACATAAAGGCATCAATTGCATTAAATGGAATCAAAGTAGCAAGAGTTCATAAAACTAAAAGTATCACAATTGAGAAATTAACATGAGAATTAAGAGAATCAAGGTAATTAAACAAGGAAAAGTAAGTAAAAATAAATCAAAATAAGTATCAAAACGTAAATCTAAGACGAAATTAACTAATTCTATCCTAACTCTAGAGAGAAGAGAGAGATTCTCTCTCTAGAATATAAACTAAAACATGTTACTAAATTAAACCTAATTGCTCTCCTCTTTGATCCTTCTTGAGAATTGCATCAAATACTTCAGAAATGAGTTAGATTTGGGCCAAAATTGGCCTGAAATAACGTGCTGATAGTCATATGTATGCATGAGGCATGTGTACGCACAAATTGGCGAAATTTTAGGTCATGCATACGCATGAGGAATGCATACGCGTAACTGGGCAGATTTTCAAAACTTCATTTATTCATGAATTCTCCACTTTTACCCACTTTTTCTTCACTTCTTCAAGCCATCCTTGCCTTCTAAGCCTGAAATCACTCAACAAATATATCAAGACATTGAATAGAATTAAAGTAAATTAAATTTAGCAATTTTAGGGCCTAAAAAGCATGTTTTTAATCATTAAGCACAATTTAGGAGAAATTCACAAAACCATGCTATTTTAGTGAATAAATGTAGAAAAAGTTGATAAAATCCACTCATTTCAATACAAGATAGACCATAAAATTGTGGTTTATCACTCACCACCTCTGATTTATGACTATAGTGTAGGGCTTTATGTGGTAGGGTGTAACATTATGGTATCAAAGCAGTTCGTTCCCATAGAGTATGAGGGACGAATTGTCTATGCTTCTGAGTATACTCTGATTTATGTGTATATGTTATTTAGGATATATGCTTGATAAATGTAGCACATGAGCATACTTTTGGGACTTTGAAGCACTAGACTTGAGATATTGAGACTGATTACCTTGATATATATATATATATATATATATATATATATATATATATATATATATACTGCAGTGGTGAATGACGATCTTGTTGATGTACTTTGGAAACTGGTGCTTGGGAGTGTTAAGATTGAGGAATGGTAGGATGTGAAGGTTGTTGTGGTGATAGAAAGGATATATTGTGTTGATGATTTTGGTATATAGTATATTGAGTTTGAGTTGGGTTTTAAAGAAAATTGAGGTTTTGAGGTTTTGAAAAATATTGATTTTTGGCTGAAGTTCAGCGAGTCATAACTCGACTTCTGGATCCCTAGATGATTTCAATCTTATTTCATAAGAAAATTGGGTCCGTAAAGTTTACACCGTTCGAAGAACGGATGAAAAATATTTTAAAACGGAAAAGTTATGCGCGTCGAAAGTTTAGTACAAAAAATTGAAATTCTGCAACTTAAGCATTTTTCTGGTTCTGCATAACTTGCACACGCGACCGCCACATGCGACGCGGCCATTCCATTCTGGTTGGGCATTTTGTGTACAGTGGTGGTGCATGTGTACGCGAGCAAAAGATTTTAAGGGGGTTGCGTGTAAGAATCGCAAATAATCAAACTGGTTAATTAGGTGGTTATATTGCCCAATTTTGATTCCAAAAAGTTAGAGTGAGAATTTGAGGTTTTAAACATCATTTTTGGACTCAGTGGGTCTTTCCGAGTCAGAAAATGTATTCTCTGCAAAAAACTGTGAAAAACTGCGAACCGGTAGTTGAACCGATTGAACCGGTTCAAGTCTGCCTGGTAGTGCACGAGAAAAAGTAGAAACCCTCAAAAACCTTAGAAAAACATTAGAAATGAAAAATCGGGCGTTAATTTTAAAGGTTTAGCCTGAAGTTGGGTCAAACGGGCTAAAAATGCTAACGGGTTGGACCAGGCCCAAGTTGGGTCCAAGCCCAACATATAAAAGGCTCATTTAATGAACCAAACCAGCCACAACACCAATTAAACACAACACACACCGCAGAAAAGAAAGGGAAAGAGAGGAAGAAGATACACTATTCTTCTTCTCTAGCTCATATCTTGAGCTACAAAGCTCCAATCGCCGCACCGTTTGTGGTTACGCGTTCCTCGTGAAGAGTTCTACAAAGCCTATACAAGAAACTGGAAAGGTAACCACGAAATCTTTTCTATTCTTCTCTCCAAAAATTTTGGTTCTTAGGGTTTGTGATTAAGTGAGTTTTTGTGATTTTGGATGTTTAGGTTTGCTCTAATCCTTGCTTAGCCTTGGGTTTTGACATCCAAATCTGTTGGAAAAGGTAAGAGCCATTAAACCCTTGTGAGTTTATATTTAATTGGAACCCTAGGTTGATTTGAGGTGATTTATATGTATATAGTTTGATTATTATGGCTTTGGGAGCTATTGGAACTTAATTGTGCTTATTGGAGTGGAATTGAAAGCTTGGATTGTGGTTGAAAGCTTGTTTGTGCTAATTTGGAGATTCGATGCATTTAGAGAATCGGCCAAAGTATAGTTTTGGTTTCCTCTATGTAGTATATAATATTCATGGACACTTAGGCTAGTGACCCATAGGATAGGTTTGAATTTAAATGGTTGTTGAGTTGTTAAATGATTATATGTGGTGGTTTATGATGAATTGGTTGGGTTTGAGTATGATGAATGATGGTAATATGATAATGATGATTGATTGTGTAACTTGAAAAGGCATAATGACGATATAAGTGATGTTGAATTGGATGATTTGACATTATGGTTGTAAAAGCGTGATATATTGGTGTTGATGTTGAAGACGACAAAATGTGAAGGGAAATGTGGTAATGTTGGTGTATTAGGGCGCAACAGGTTAATTTTGATGAAAGATGAAGTTTTTGAATGGTTTGGTATGCCTTGGAATGTGTATGGTAAGAAATTTGTGTAAATGGTAAAGTTTGGTAAAATTGGATTTTTGGTGAACTTTATTCGATCATAACTTTTGCCTTGATTTTTGAAACTGATTGAAAATTGTTTAAAATTAAAGATCTTTGAAAACCCTTTAAATCGATACAAAGTTTGTAAAAATTAGAATTTTGTAGAGGAATTTATGATCATTCAAAGTTGGTGCTAAAAACCTAAAATTCTGCAAAGTTGCAGAATTTTGTGATTTCTGATATGTGTGCATGCACAGCCTCGTGCGGACGCACAACCTGTGAAAATTTTGATCTGTGCAGATGCACAAACCTGTGCGCACGCACAGGCAGGGAAGTGCGTTCTATTTGCAGCACTAGCACAGCTTGTGCGCGCACATATCTAAGGAAGAACTTCAACCTGTGCGGACGCACAGGCCCGTACAGATGCACAAGTTGGGAAGGCCAATCTGTTAGGGGCGCTGGCACAGGTTGTGCGAGTGAACAGATTCTGTAAAGTTTTACCACCTGTGCGTACGCACACATTTTAAAATTTCCTGGGCGTGCGCACGCACAGACCCCTGTGCAGCCGCACACGTCCTGTTTCTCAAATTTACTTGTTTTCAACTATTCTACCTTCCCAACAAGGTTGTAAGCTTCTATAACACCATTTTAAGACTTTTGGGCCTAGTTTGAGTATTACAACATGGGATATAACTTAAGGGTTCGAGTATATGATTTTATGATAAATTAGAAAACGGAGGCTTAGGTTTCTGGCGTGCTGAAAATAGTTTGACGTTAGGTGAAGGACGCTTGATATATGAGATGAGGAATGATGAACTTTTGATATTTGGAAACTGAGTTATGAATGGACAGTGGTTGAGATGAGTCGAGGACTCGGATTGAGATGATGGATCTCTGTATATTGAAAATACTTTTTGAAAACCACTGAAATAATGTTTTTACTGAGATTGTGAGACGCTATGCGCTCGGCAAGGACAGTGGTTAATCCCGCCTGTCGAGGTAGCAGCGGTGGCGTAAGGATTGTGGTTAACTTTGCTTACGTTGAGATGTAAGGTCTGAGGCAAGAGTATCCCGCTCGCATCCCTTCGGAACTATAGAGCGTGCAGGCGCTGGTTCCTGGACAGTGATCCGAGCACTATATCTCGGGGGTTCCCATATGAGAATTCCGAAGGGAGACGTTTCCATGGAGATGTATCGGGTTGGTAGTTGAACCGACAATGTGATATCACAGCCAGTAGGGCAGGCATTCATCATATGCATTTTCTATCTATTTGTATGCTTTGTTTACTTGTAATGGCTTGCCTAATTGAATAACATGCTTACTTGCTATCTGAATTATTTGCCTTATATGCTTCTACTTGTGCTTTACTTGCATTGTATATTACCTGTGTTTTCTACTGGGGTGGAGGAGGTTCGGAAGGCGGTGACGATGGGATCGCATGGAGGATCGGTTGGTGAAGGCTGTGGGACAGCGGTGTTTGGTTAGAGTAGAAATCCCCTAAGATAGATAACCTGGTTTATTTAAGTTAATGTTGGTATATTATGCTTATCTATTTTAGAATGCTTAAGTTTGAAATCTTGTTATGGATATGGAGCTTAGGATTGCATTTGGCGTCTCGGGGTCTTATATCCTACATCACTGGGTATTGTTACCATACTGAGAACCTCCGGTTCGCATACCATATTTTTGTTGTATTTTTCAGATGCAGGTTGCAACCCACCTCAGTGAGGTGCTTTGGATGGTGACAGAAGCGGAGGATCTTGAAATTTTTTGGAGTCTTTTTGGTTTATTTTGTTTATACATCTCCCTTTTTGTATTCTGTTTTGCCTAGAGACATGTATAAGAGAGAACAAAACTTGTATAAAATGTTTTCACTATATGGTTCTGTAGACCTGTATATGGCTAGCCGGCTTAAACTCTGCGAGCCGTGACTAGTTTCCTATGATATTATATACTTATCTTTTGTTATATTGTATCTGTTTCTTGTGCCTTAAACTAGTAGCTTTGTTAGTACATTTTGCGCTTTTAAAATCCTGTTTTTGAGTTAAAATGCTAAATGCTGCAAAATTTTCAGTTTGCACTCCGAACTTCTGACGTGCATAACTTTTTCGTTTTAAATCATTTTTCTTCTGTTCTTCAAACAGCGTAAACCTTACGAACCCAATTTTTATTTGAAACAAGTTTGAAATAATTTTGGAGTTTGGAAACCTAGTTATGACTCGCCGAAGGTCGGCCAAAAATTGATTTTACACAAAAGACTTCAAACCTCAATCTTCTTTGAAACCAAACTCAAACCCACATTTTTAAACCTGTATTCATCCCAATAACATGTCATAGCATACCAATATAGCACCACTACCCACTCATCATATCACAATCAATCATGCTTCAATATTATCCAATTTCACACCCTAAGTTTTTTACTTCTATCAACAAAATTAACAATATTCCATCATATATATAGCACCGTATATATATTCCAACACCATATAGCACTATTTTTTCCACCATAACCATGATCTCCAACACACACTCAACTTATACCATCAATAAATATCACAAATACTAAACATTCAACATACTTAATTGTTCCAACATATCCTAAGGTCTTCTAACTTAAGTTTTCACGTATTATCCAAGGCAATTCACCAAAGCCAACACAACCCCTCAATCCCAAAATCACCAAAGCACAAGCACCCAACCTCCACTAAGATCCAAGACTCACAATTCAAGCTCCAACATATACATATATACACCTAATTTCACATATGTCACACATATATACCCAAATTCAATACCTAATACACCAATTCAAGAGATTAGCTAGGGTTCTAGTATCCTCACCTTACCCAAGCGTCGTATAACTAAGAGTGAATATTTTTCTCAAGCTAATCGAATCCTAATACATCAAAGAGGCAAAAACTCTACACCACTTACATCATTTATGTAAAATTGGGGGAAGGAGGGACTGTGAGTGATCGAGTGGCTTACCTATGAAATTATTCTGATGGATTCGTAGAGCTCGACACGCTAGACGCGTGGCCATAAACAGTGCGGCGATCGGAGTTCGGAGTGAGAAGTTATGGAAGTTTGATTTGGGAACAAGGGTTCGTCTCTCTTCTCCCTCACCTTTCAATGCTTCAGCGTGTTTATGCTGAATGTATAACACCCTGAATTTTTGAAAAATTAAATAATTAATTATTCATAATTTATTATTGTATTTAAAAAAATTATTTTTTACAATAATTAAATAAATTTTATAATACTTTAAATTTAAAATTTTTTAATAGTTTTAAGTTATTTTTATTATTATAATAAGATATTTCAAATATATATATATATATATATATATAAGAATTTTCATTATTATTATTATTATTACTATTATTATTATTATATAATCACTTAATTTCACTCGAATATTATCATTATTATATTATATTATTTATTTTCCTTTTGGCCGAAGCCTTAAAGGAACTAAAAAGAAAGAAAACTAAAGCATAACTTATATATACATTTACATATATATATGAAATTGAAACTGAAACGTGGCATATATGCATGTATATGTATATAATACAAATGACACCTAATGAAGCTTTGATAACCACAAAGCTTCAGTTAATATTATCAATCCATACTCATCTTCCTTTTCCCTTCATTAATCACCAATTGAACTAAAAAGAAAAAGAGAGAGTAAGCCGTGAGTGAGAAGAACGAAAACATTGTAACCTCAACTCTTTTGAGCCCGATTTCTTGTGATTTGTAACTTCAGTCAAAAATTTAACCTGGTAAAAGTGTTCGTATCCTCCTCTTCTATGTATTGGCGTCACTTTTGATCGGTGAAAGTTGACAGTGACATAACTCCTCTTTCTCTTGAGTTCGGTCGATTGGAGTTTTAGGAGGCACAGACAATTCTTAACATTTTCTTCTTCAACAGTTCGGTCAGAAAACTTCTCCGGAGGTCCCGTTAGTTTGATTTCGTATGGAGGTAGGGTTTGGTAACTTTATAATAATTAAATGTGAGTTTGATAAGTGAATGTTGATTTAGCTGATTATTGCGTGAATTTGAATGAGTTTATGTTAAATTATTGCTGAATTATTGTTGTTTGCTTGAGATTTTGATTCAGTTATGTATGAACAACTAGCTGGGATGCTTTGATTATTTTGGGAATAAGAAATGGAATTTTCAAAAGCTTTAAGAAATATATTAACTGATTTTGAATTATTAAAGAAATATTTTTGCTGCTGGAGTTGGTTGGATTATTAATTGTTTTAAAGATTTTGGAGAATGGCATAAAGATGTGGTTTTAGTTTTAAAAGAAAAAGAGAAGATAAATCGGCACGTGTACTTACGAGAATGATTGAAAGGTCACGAGAGGGTGACGGAAAGTAAATAGTTATGGTGCTGATGTGAAAGTGTTAAGCCGTGGGCTTTGTTTTTGAATGATTGTGCGGGGACGCCCGTGTGTATGGAACGGCTTCCAGGAGAAAGTGGCACATGCTTCAGCTGGAGAATCAGCGCCTGCAAGTACTTGCAGAGGTCATGTTCGGCATACTTCAGCTGGAGAATCAGCGCCTGCAAGAAGTGGAAACTTGCAGAGGTTATGCCGCTGGAATGCCTTATCTGACTTGCGGGTCGGATTGCGTCGGGTGCGGGTCGAAACCGAAAAATGAGCTCATTACCTGCGATAGGAATAGACATGCATCATGCTTGTTTGCGCATATCTCTGTGCTGTGTAACTCTGTGATTGTTTGTGTGTGCTGCGTGACTGATTGACTTCTGAGTTCTTTTATTATTCATGCTTATAAGTGTTTTGTTGTTAGTTGCGGTTGGTTAATAATGGCAAAATGAACTTAACTTCTAACCCCGACCCTACTAAGAACTTCCTGGTTCTTACCCCCTATCTCCACCCCTTTTAGCTACAGGTGCAAAGGCTCATTGTCAAGTTACGGGAGCACAGAGGAATATGTTTATAAGTTGAGTTGTTAGGATTTGTTTTCCCATCGCCCTGTTAGTTAGAATTTTTAGAGGGGTAGGATTTGTTTTTGGGAATCTTGAAATAAGTTTATGTATTTAATACTATGTGAATATATATACTTTTGTGATTTAGTGGCATAAAATAAAGTCTCTTTTCGTTTTATTAATTGAAGTTTCGGTTCGTATTCGCGAAGGCTCAATATTAAATAAAGATAGTATATAACAAAAAGGTTTAGAGGTAAGTAGCACTCAGACTTTTAGTACGATCATGAGGTACTAAAAGTTAGGGTGTTACAGAATGAGGGGAAGAAGAATGCTTCTTCTTAAGTTGTGTTGGGCTGATTTGTTGGGCTTTGGCCCATTTTGGGTCCGATTCAATCGTTTCGGCCCGTTCGACTCAATCTTGGATCAAAGTTTTTGAAATTGGTGTTAAAATTCTCGTTTTAATTAGCTCTACCATATTTTAATATAAAATTCACATTTTTATTTTTTTTATTAAAAATTAATTTATTGACTAATTATTCACTAATTATTTACTAATCTCTCGGGTTTTACAGTTCGATCCGTTTTTTCCAAATTTTGGACCGAATTCTTTAAAATTAGTGTCAAATTTTATATTTTAATTATTTCTTTCTTTTTAAACTATAAAATTTAATTTTTAATTTTTTTAAAGAAAATTTTTTTATTGGCTAATTATTTTTAAATTTGCAAATTTTACAAGGGGCTTTTTGAATGAGACAGGCCTTGAAATGTCTAATGTTTATATATGTGTATATCTAATTATCTATTATGTAGTTAAAATAAGGGTACTCTAAATGGGTTTGTAAACTGATATAGCTGATAACGTACACTTGATATATGTGTGACTTGTATGACTATTTTGTAGTTTACATTTGTGCCTCTGCTTTGTGAATTTATTATTTCCTTATGTATAATGGGTGTCGCTTATTATATGTTTTGAAAACAAAATTACTCCAAAAAGCGATTACGATTCTAACAGCATAACAGGCTCATAAACTATATTTAATATAGAGTTTAGCATTTATAAGAAAAATAAATTAGTGACATCTTGGTTTTAGTATGATCATGACATACTAGAAATTTAGTTATTATACTATGGGTCTTGAAAAGTCTTTTAAAGTCTTAGATTTGTGAGAATTGTTAAATTCATCAAATTATATTGGATGGATTTCTATAATTTGGTCAATGGATTGATATGCATGCTTACTTTTAGTTATGATACCTATTACGGTGGGTAACCGGAGATTAATAGACTGGACTGTATTTGGCCGGCCCAATCGTCTGCGGATGGTAGTCTCCGAGCAGTGTTCGCACGCTGGAACCTCCTTCCGACTTGTGTACGTGAGTGAATGGGGAGTGGTATCTACAAAGACACTCCGATGCTTAAATTAGCAAGGGTGTGAGCAAGTTTAGAATGTATTGGGCTTAGAGATACCTGAGGGGTGTCAGTGTATTTATAGTGTGAGCCAATAACCACCGTTGGAGTAGTGCATATTTTTAGGGTGTTAACCGTCCCATTATCTTAGGGAGGTTAAGATATGACTCGATGAAGTGGTTAGAGAGATTTTAGGGGCAGTTACTTATTTGAATGAGTGTTTGTCTGCCAGCTATGCTCCGTCCCGACTTCTTTAGAGCAAATCGTGGTCAAGACCGACTTCTTAGTACGAAGGTCGGTGCTCAGCAAGGCTTAATCATCTGGACTAGGCCTTTCGTTTGGACCTGGGCCTTTATTATTGGGCCAGGGTATGAACAGTGCCCCTACTTGAGCCCAAGACCTTTTTAAGACTTGGGTACGAGTATTTTACTCGGGTTTGTAGCCGACTTTCTTGGAGGAGACGTGGGTTTTTAAACCGACGTGATTTTCGCGACTTTTTGTTTCTGACAGTTACGTCTATTCAAGCGTCGTGTCCGTTAGGGATGCATCTAGGGATTGATGGCTTTGGTAACGGTGCACTCTTTATTAATGACTGCCCCGTTTTTACCATTATGCCCCTAGAGTATTTATAAATACTTTTCCCTCTCTTTCATTATCTTCTTTCTGCGATTTTTCTAATTCTTTCCTCGTTCGTTCTTCATTCGTTCGTGCTGCATTCTTGTGTTTCGGAGACTTCTGCTTCTTCCAACCTTCATTTTCAGAGAGAGGTTAGTTTCTTTTTCTCTTTCATATCTTTCGTATGCCTTTACTTTGTAGATAAGTAGGTTTGTAGACTTTTGCTTGGTTCCTTTTTCTCCCCTCTAGAGACCTTTGTTTTTGATTTTTTCTTTTCTTTTTTCCTTTGTAGGTTTCCTCATCTTCTTTAGGGAAAGAAAATGGCCTCCGTAGATTGAGTTGATGTTACTGTCCTAGGGGAGGAGCCGTTGGTTGATGTTGAATTTATTACTAATCTTCGTACTCACCACCGGCTCTGTACCTCGGATGAGGATGAGCCTAAGTATGAATTTCTTATCCCAAGTTCAGAGGACCGAGTTTGCCATGGGAGGGCCAACGAAACGGCCCCTCATTTCTTCTTTATGTATGAGTGCATGATCACCCGTCTGGGCGTTTTTCTACCTTTTTCAGATTTTGAGATGTCTGTTTTGCAGCACTGTCGGGTTGCCCCTACCCAGCTTCACCCCAACTCTTGGGTTTTTTGAAAATTTATCAATTTATTAGCCATGCTCTGGAGTTCCTGACCTCTCTGAAAATCTTTTTCCATCTTTTCCATATGACCAAGCCCTTCAGTGGGCTAAACAATAAACAACAATGGGTTTCCTTCCGAGCCATACAAGGTCGGAGAATCTTCACCCTTTTTGACGAATCATTCCATGACTTTAAAAATTATTTTTTCAAAGTGCAAGCTGTAGAGGGTCACCACCCCTTTTTCCTGGATAATGATTCTTCTCCTCGCTTCCCTTTATACTGGCTGGAGGCCTCTCCTTGTGAGAAATATGGTCTGGATGACCTGGATGAAGTGGAGGCCGCCATTGTGGGGTTCCTCCGAGAAGTTTGGGGGAGGGCCCCATATTTGGACACTAAAAAGTTTTTCCAAGGGTCTCCGACCTTTATCCAAGCACAGCTAGGTAGCTTTCATTTGTTTGTTAGATTCCTGACTTGTTAACTGATCTTTCCGACTTGTTTAATTCCTTAGCTATTGTTTTCTTTTTCAGAAATGGCGAAGACGAATGCTCAGGAATCTTACCAGAGAGTTCAGGAGGCCAAAGCAAAGTCTCGCGCCAGGACTGGTGGTGCCAGGATTATCTCTCCTCCTCCTCCTCCTCGGAATGTTGTGACTCTTTTCAAGCCCATTGTGATTTCTTCTTCAGCTCCCTCTCAGCCGCCCCCCGTCGTCCGACCCTCCCCTGATCCAAAGAAGCGCAAGACCTTAGAGTCTGGCTCTTCTGGTGAGGTTAAAGCGGATGCTCTTGCGTTCGTCTGAAAGAATATCTATCCCCATGCTCGTATAAGCATGGATGATATGTCCGTTCGGAGCCACCTTACCACTATGATTGAGGAGAGTCTCAAGGCGGCGGGGGTCTGCGGCAAACTCTTGGATATTTTTGAGAAGGCTCCTCTCAGCTCTTTAGGGATGACCTCGAGGGTCGAGGAGCTGGAAGGAAGGCTTCGTTCATATCAAGAGCATGAGGGAGAGTTGAAGAAGGAAGTCGCCAAGCTGAAGGAGGAGAGAGATGCCCTCCGGGAGAGGGGGAAGGTTTTGCAAGCCCAATGTAACATGGAGATGGATTTGAGGAAAACAGCGCAGGCTAGCTATCAAAGTTTATTCAATGATCTTGTGTCTGTGAAGAATGATCTGCTGAATTCTCGGAAGGCATATGATGAGTTGGAGGACTCTATTGCTGATGGCGCCGAGGAGTCTTGGAGGATCTTCCTGGAGCAAGTCAGAGTTATTGCTCCCGACTTGGATCTTTCTCCTTTACATCCTGACAAAGTTGTTATTGACGGGGCCATAGTTGATCCTCCTGTCCCTGTGATCGTTTCTGAATCAGAGTTGAAGACTCGAGGGCAGAGGATCATTGAGTCTCCTCCTCATGGGAAGGATGCTCCGAGTTCTTCAGCAGTTCCTCCTATTTCCTCTTCATCTCCCATGGATGCCTCTGGTGGTGCTCCTCCTGACTCTGGTGGTGGTGATCCGTCTACTCTTCTTCCTAAAAAATGATTTATGGGCTATTTGGGGGCCCGGCCTGTGGGTCCCCCATTTTTAAACTCTTTTATTTATTTTTGGTTGGTGGTGTTTGTTGAACAATTTCCTTTGGCCTTTCAAGGCCGTAAACAAAATATTAAAAAATACCCTTTTTAATAAGGGTTTTTAAATTAACAAAATAAATACCCTTTTTTTGGATAAGGGTTTAAGTTACCTTATGCGTGTATGCTTTTTTGATTTTTCGAAGTCCCCTTGATCTTTTTCTGAAAACCTTTCCCTTTGGCTTGTTTGTTTTTCTGAGCCTTTTGTTTAAGGACTGTAGGACAGCCTTTAAACTTTTTCCTAGGTTTTTTAATCTCTTTTTTATTATTCCTTATACTCAACTTTGCTTTAGTGAGTTCTTATGACTTAGGTTATTTTTGCGATGCGTTTTTCTTCTACTCGGTTCTTCACTCCGATTTATGGGTCGAAGTATTTCCGAGCTTTTCTACTCGGGTTTTCATTTCGACTTATGAGTCGGATTGTTCCCGAGTTTTTTTTACGATCAACTCATATAACCTCTTTACACCGACTTGTACCTCGTCGTTTTATCCTGACGACCATCCAGATCGATTCATGGGATTTTCACGTTTTGTCGAGCTTAAGTCGGCGCGTTTCGTAGAAAGACTTAGAAAAATAGAAAGGAGTTTATAAGAGATATTGTGAATGAAAAAAGATCTTTTATTGATTGGGGAGATACCTTCTTGCTACTAAGGGCTTTTAATGGCCTATTTTCCCTTAGCCTCTACTATGATGCCTCGTTAAAAACCCTTCTCCAGAAAAAACCCTTTGATTTTGGGAAAAAATCATGAAGTTGGGAAAAAAGTACATCAGGGAGTAGAGTTCGCTTTTAACTGTAGTACCTTTTCAGATTACAAGCATGCCACGACCTTGGGAACTCAGCGTCGTTCAGGTCGGTTACTTTATAATAACCTTTTCCTAAAACTTCCTTGACTTTGTATGGTCCCTTCCAATTAGCAGCAAGTTTTCCTTCTCCTGATTTGTTGACTCCAATGTCGTTTCTGATTAAGACCAAGTCATTCGGAGCAAATGTTCTTCGAATGACTTTTTTGTTGTACCTTGTAGTCATCCTTTGCTTCAACGCTGCTTCTCTTATATGGGCATCTTCTCGGACTTCGGGGAGCAAGTCGAGCTCCTCTTTGTGCCCCTGTATGTTTCCGATCTCATCATGGAGAATTACCCTTGGGCTTTGTTCATTGATTTATATTGGTATCATTGCCTCTACACCATAGACTAGTCGGAAGGGTGTTTCTCCAGTGGCGGATTGGGGTGTTGTCCTGTAAACCCATAGCACATGGGGAAGATCTTCAGCCCGAGCTCCTTTTGCTTCCTGTAACCTTTTCTTTAGCCCTACCAGTATGATTTTGTTGGCTGCCTCGGCTTGCCCATTGGCTTGCGGGTGTTCTACCGAGGTAAACTGGTGTTTGATTCTCATACTGGCTACTAAGCTTCTGAATGTAGAGTCGGTGAATTGGGTTCCATTATCTGTAGTGATGGAATAAGGTATCCCATATCTTGTGATGATGTTCTTGTAGAGGAACTTCCGACTTCTTTGGGCGGTGATAGTGGCCAATGGTTCTGCTTCTATCCACTTTGTGAAGTAATCTATTCCCACGATCAGGTATTTGACTTGTCCTGGCGCTTGGGGAAAAGGACCTAACAAATCCATTCCCCATTTTGCAAAGGGCCATGGAGAAGTGATACTGATGAGCTCTTCTGGTGGAGCCACGTGGAAATTTGCATGCATCTGACATGGTTGACACTTTTTCACAAATTCTGTGGCATCTTTCTGCAAGGTCGGCCAGTAGAGTCCAGCTCGGATTACTTTCCTGGCTAGTGACCTTGCTCCGAGATGGTTTCCGCAGATCCCACTATGTACTTCCTCTAATACCTCAGCGGTTCTTGAGGTCGGTACACACTTTAATAGTGGTGTTGATATCCTCCTTCTGTAGAGAATATTTCTCACCAAGGTGTAGTGTTGTGCTTCCCTTCGGATCTTTTTAGCCTCTTTCTCCTCTTTAGGGAGGATGTCGAATTTCATGTATTCGACCAAGGGGTTCATCCATCCGAGGTTTAAACCGACTACCTCAAGTACTTCTTGTTTGTCTTCTATTTTTACCACTGAGGGTTCCTGGAGGTTTTCTTGGATCAGGCTTCTGTTGTTTCCTCCTGGCTTGGTACTTGCTAACTTGGATAGGGCGTTCGCTCTGCTGTTTAGATCCTGAGTTATGTGTTTAACCTCGGTTTCTGCAAAGCGCCCAAGGTGCTCCAGAGTTTTCTCCAAGTACCTCTTCATATTTGGGTCCTTTGCCTGATACTCTCCGCTTATTTGGGAGGTCACCACTTGTGAGTCGCTGTATATCGTCACCTTTGTAGCGCCGACTTCTTCTGCCAGCTTCAGTCCAGCAATCAAGGCTTCATATTCTGCCTGATTATTTGAAGCTGGGAATTCAAATTTTAGGGAAACCTCTATCTGGGTTCCTCTTTCATCTACCAATATTATGCCTGCACCACTTCCTGTTTTGTTGGAGGATCCATCTACATAGAGTTCCCATGTAGTTGGTTTTTTCTCCTGATCCCCTGCGTATTCTGCAACGAAGTCGGCGAGGCATTGGGCTTTAATAGCCGTCCGAGTTTCATATCTTAAGTCAAACTCGGAGAGCTCTATTGCCCATTAAACCATTCTCCCTGCAACATCCGTCTTTTGGAGGATTTGCTTCATGGGTTGGTTCGTACGGACTCTTATTGTGTGAGCTTGAAAGTAAGGTCGTAGCCTTCGTGAGGCTATTACTAAGGAGTAGGCAAACTTCTCTAGTTTGTGGTACCTTAGCTCAGGGCCTTGTAGAACTTTGCTGATGAAATATACTGGATGTTGTCCGACCTCATCTTCTCTTATCAGGGCTGATGAGACAGCCTTGTCTGCTACAGATAAGTATAGGATGATGTCTTTTTCAGATACGGGTCGGGTCAGAATAGGAGGTTGGCTTAAAAACTTTTTGAACTCCTGGAACGCCTCCTCGCATTCAGGGGTCCATTCAAACTGGCATCCCTTTCTTAATAAGGAGAATAGTGGAAGGAATTTTAGTGCTGATCCTGCCAAAAATCTGGAGAGGGCTGCAAGTCGGCCATTCAGCTGCTGGACTTCTCTCAAACAAGTCGGACTTTTCATTTCTAGGATTGCTCTACACTTATCGGGATTGGCTTCGATCCCTCTTTGTGTTAGCATAAATCCTAGAAATTTCCCTGCCTCCACCGCGAAGGCGCACTTTGCGGGATTTAGTCTCATCCCGTGCAGCCTTATGGTGTCAAAGACTTGTGAGAGGTCTGACAAGAGGTCGACTTCTTTCTTGGTCTTTACCAGCATATCGTCGACGTATACTTCCATTAGACTCCCCAGATGAGGGGAAAACACTTTATTCATCAACCTTTGATATGTGGCTCCTGCATTCTTTAATCCGAATGGCATGACCACGTAGCAGAAATTAGCTCTGGGTGTGATGAATGATGTTTTCACCTGGTCTGGCTCATACATTGGGATTTGATTATATCCCGAGTAGGCGTCCATAAATGATAAGTATTGATACCCCGAGCTGGAGTCCACTAGGGTGTCAATACTTGGCAGTAGATAAGGGTCTTTGGGACATGCCTTATTTAAGTCGGTGTAGTCGACACACATTCTCCATTTGCCATTCTGTTTTTTGACTAGCACTACATTGGCTAGCCATGTTGGGTACTTGACTTCTCTGATGAAGCCAGCTTCCAGGAGTGCCTGCACTTGTTCTTCTACTATTAGGGCTCGTTCTGGGCCGAGCTTGCGTCTTCTTTGTTGTACCGGTCGGGATCCCGGATAAACCGAGAGCTTGTGGGACATGAGCTCGGGGTCTATCCCAGGCATGTCAGAGGCTTTCCAGGCGAAGAGGTCGGAGTTATCTCTTAGGAGCTTAGTCAATTCTTGTTTTAGGGTCTCTCCTAGGTTGGCTCCTATGTGAGTATTCTTCCCTTCCTCTTTGCCGACCTGTATCTCCTCGATTTTTCCTCCCGGTTGTGGTCGCAGCTCTTCTCTGGCCCTTGCACCACCGAGCTCTATTGTGTGAACTTCTCTGCCCTTCCCTCTCAGATTTAGGCTTTCATTGTAGCATTTCCTCGCTAATTTTTGGTCTCCCCTTACCGTTGCTATTCCCGCTGAGGTCGGGAATTTCATGCAGAGGTGGGGAGTGGATACCACTGCTCCGAGTCGATTAAAGGTAGTTCTGCCGATTAAAGCATTATATGCTGACCCGATATCAATGACTATGAAGTCTATACTTAGAGTCTTAGATTTTTCCCCTTTTCCAAAAGTGGTGTGGAGGGGCAAAAATCCCAGTGGTTTTATTGGCGTGTCCCCTAATCCGTATAGGGTGTCGGGGTAGGCTCTTAATTCTTTCTCATCCAACCCTAGCTTGTCAAAAGCGGGCTTAAAAAGGATGTCCGCTGAGCTTCCTTGGTCTACTAGGGTTCTGTGGAGATGGGCATTGGCTAGGATCATAGTTATTACTACTGGATCATCGTGTCCAGGGATTATTCCTTGCCCATCTTCTTTAGTGAATGAGATGGTGGGGAGATCGGATGACTCTCCTCCGACTTGGTAGACTCTCTTGAGGTGCCTTTTGCGAGAGGATTTTGTGAGTCCCCCTCCCGCGAACCCTCCTGAGATCATATGGATATGTCTCTCAGGAGTCGACGGTGGTTGGTCTCTTCTGTCGATATCATCTCGCTTCCTCTTCCCATGACCGTCCGACCTTTCTATGAGATATCTGTCAAGTCGACCTTCTCTAGCCAACTTTTTTATCACATTTTTAAGGTCGTAACAATCGTTCGTGGAGTGACCATATATTTTATGGTACTCACAGTAGTCGCTGCGGCTTCCCCCCTTTTTATTTTTGATGGGTCTGGGGGGTGGCAGCCTTTCAGTGTTGCAAATTTCTCTGTACACATCCACTATTGAAACTTTTAGGGGAGTATAAGAGTGGTACTTCCTTGGTCTGTCGAGACCGAGTTCTTCTTTCTTCTTGGGCTCCCTCTCCCTCTCTTTTATTGAGGGAGGGTGCCCAGGTCGCCAACTTAGGTCTCTCAGCTTGGCATTTTCCTCCATGTTGATGTACTTTTCAGCTCTTTCCTGTACATCACTCAAGGAGATGGGGTGTCTTTTGGATATGGACTGCGAGAAGGGACCTTCTCTAAGTCCATTGACTAACCCCATTATTACTGCCTCGGTGGACAGGTCTTGAATCTCCAAACATGCCTTGTTGAACCTTTCCATATAGGCTCGTAAGGATTCTCCGATCTCCTGTTTTATTCCCAGGAGGCTCGATGCATGTTTCACTTTGTCTTTCTGGATAGAGAACCTCATTAAAAACTTCCTTGAGAGGTCTTCAAAGCTGGTAACCGACCTCGGGGGGAGGCTATCGAACCACTTCATCGCTGCTTTCGATAGAGTGGTCGGGAAGGCTTTGCATCGCGTAGCGTCGGAAGCATCAGCTAGGTACATCCGACTTTTGAAGTTGCTCAGGTGATGCTTTGGATCCGTGGTTCCGTCATAGAGGTCCATATCAGGACTTTTGAAGTTCCTCGGAACTTTTGCCCTCATTATGTCTTCGCTGAAGGGATCCTCCCCACCTAAGGGCGGCTCTTCCTTTTCGTCACGAGAGTTGCGACCTTTGAGGGAGGATTCTAACTTTAAGAGTTTTCTCTCTAACTCTTTTCGTCGTTCCATCTCCTCTTTTAGGCTCTTTTCGGTTTCTTTTTGTCGCTCCCGTTCTTGTTCTAACTGTTCCAGGCGACTGTGGACTAATCCCATGAGTTCGGTTACATGGGACGGTCCCTCTTTTTCTGATTCGCGCCCTTCTGAGGAGTTTACCTTCGGGTTTTTTACTCCGGAGGTACCTTCCCTGTGTTGATTATCAATTTCCTGGTGGAGGGTGAAGTCCGTATCGTTATTGCCTGTGTCCAGATTCTCTTGCTCAGAATCTGTCTCCACATGACCTTCTTCGTGGGATCTGTCCGCCATCGGTGGCTGATCTCTCGGGTCCCCGGCAACGGCGCCAATGTTACGGTGGGTAACCGGAGATTAATAGACTGGACTATATTTGGCCGGCCCAATCGTCTGCGGATGGTAGCCTCCGAGCAGTGTTCGCACGCTGGAACCTCCTTCCGACTTGTGTACGTGAGTGAATGGGGGGTGGTACCTGCAAAGACACTCCGATGCTTAAATTAGCAAGGGTGTGAGTAAGTTTAGAATGTATTGGGTTTAGAGATACCTGAGGGGTGTCAGTGTATTTATAGTGTGAGCCAATAACCACCGTTGGAGTAGTGCCATATTCTTAGGGTGTTAACCGTCCCATTATCTTAGGGAGGTTAAGATATGGCTCGATGAAGTGGTTAGAGAGATTTTAGGGGCAGTTACTTATTTGAATGAGTGTTTGTCTGTCAGCTATGCTCCGTCCCGACTTCTTTAGAGCAAATCGTAGTCAAGACCGACTTCTTAGTACGAAGGTCGGTGCTCAGCAAGGCTTAATCATCTGGACTAAACCTTTCGTTTGGACCTGGGCCTTTATTATTGGGTCAGGGTATGAACAATACCATTTCAATTTCTCAATATGGGTGTTTTCTTGAAAAAACACTGATATTTCATAAGAAACATGTGATTTTCTTATGAAAAATTGGTTGTCTTTTGACAAGATACAATAACTATCAATGAATACACAATAGCTTTAAAAGATCACTATGAATACTCATGTCATTATAATGCTATATTGTGTATGTACTACACCTTGCATACTCGGTTAATTATTGTTGCAAAGTTATTGGTTTTATAATTGTGGGGGAGCTAGACGCTTTACGGTCTAGAATTCGCCTATGGATCTTAACTAATAGTTTTATTAACTAGAGTAATCTGTTTTATAGTGAATTATTTTCAGATTGCAATTTATGGCTATAGTTATTCAATTTGAGAGTCACTTTTAAAGTATTTTTTTAATTAAATAAAATCCAATCAATATTGTCCAACTAGGAGAACGTTAGAATTTTTTGTGGTGGACATCTATTGATTGTTGGCTTTTGTCTTTGTGAAGATGGACTGAATGTTAAAGCTTGACATTCCTGTAAGCCCATGAAATAATTAACTCACTTTAGATTCTGGATGTTTTCATTTATTATTGGGCCTTGGGCCTAATTATTAGTATACATGATAATATAAGATAATAATATAAAACTGATAAATCACAATTTTATGGTTTATCTTGTAAATTCTTCCTAAACTGTGTTTAAAATTAAAAACATGTTTTTTTTCTCTTAATTTGCTAAATTTAGTTCACTTTAATTCCAATCGATGCCTTAATGTGTTTGTTAAGTGATTTCAGGTTTAGAAGGTAAATATAGATTGAAAAAGTAAGGAAAAAACATGCAAAAGTGAAGAATTTATGAAAAATTAGAGTTTGGAACTCTTCAGGGTTGTGCGTACGCATGTTTGTGCATGTGTATGCACATTTTGAAGTTCGTGCAACCATGCGTACACATGGTCAGTCGTGTGAACAACTACTGCAAGGACGTGAGTTCACTTAAGTGAACATGTGGGTCGCGATTCTAGGGCTTTCCAGACCCAATTCAACTCATTTCTAAAATTATTTGAAACCAAATTCAAGAAGGATGAAAGGGGGAAGCAATTAGGATAGCTTAGGAACGTGTTTTAGGATAGTTTTTTAGAGAGAGAAGCTTTCTCTTTTAGAATTTAGGGTTTTAGATTTAGTTTTCTCCATAAATTTAGGTTTTGAATTTGCTTTGATTTAGTTTTAATTACACTTTCTTGTTTTAGCATCTTAATTCTCTTATTGTTAATTATTTATTTCTCTAATTTTTTACTTTTATGTTTCATGAATTCTTGTTAAATTTTGATTTTCTTTAATACAATTTAGTATTTTTAATGTTTATTGTTGCTTAATTGAGTTGTTATTATTATTTTTTTTTGCAATTAATAGTTGTAGATTTTGTTAATTCTTGTTATTTTACTATGTTTTTATTTTATGCTTTTCAAATGTTTGTGAAAATTCCTCTTTTAGTTTTAGTGTAGTTTTTCACACTCTTGACTTGGAATTGAGGAATTAGGTGACCTTGAGTCATTGATGTCCAATATTAATTGGTGACTTAGAGTTGTTAGTTGATTTGGTTTCCACTAATCAGGGACAGACCAGCTTAGAAGAGGGGGGACAGTTGCCCCCACTAAGTATAAGAAAAAAAAATCTTATATAAATCAATATATTTATTCTAATATAATCATATTTTTGCCCCACAAAAATCTACAAAATTTTATTTTAAAATTTATGTTAAAAATAATTTTTTATTAAATTTAACGTGTAACAATATTAATTTTGTTAAATTTGATTTAATATCAAAATTAAAAATAAGTAAATACAATTAATAAAAAATTAATAAACAGTGATAATATAATTTTTAAAATTTAATTAACTAATTAATTATAAACTAAATCTCAATTTTTTAAATATAAATAAAATTATCAGTATTTTTTTTGTCTTCAAAAATTAGTTAAGATAAGATAAAATAGTATTTATCTATTAATTAACATTTTTTATTTTAAAATTATATAATATTTTTTAATTTTATCTCTTAAATAATTTTGCTGATAATAACTATTTTGGATTAAAAAATATTTTATGTCATAAATATTTTAATAAATAAACTTCCTAATTGAATGTGAGGCAATTAATATTTGAAAATTATAGGAAGTAGTAGAATAATTATTTAAAACTTAAAAGCATAGAAATTAATTTTAATATATTAAAATATATTTTTTTTACATAATTATTTGATTATATTTATTATTTTAGATAATTAATTATGTGATGAATGTAAAAAATATTTTATTTTTTATTTATAACATATAATTAAATAGATGCATAAATTCTTTAATCTAACAGTATATTAAAATTAATTTAAAAAATGTATAAAAAATTAATTATTTAAAAAAAAGAGAAAAAATGTAAATTAAATTTTTATTATTTGATATAAACATATTTTTCATATATCAATTTATTTTTTTATGGTATTTATATACAATTATAGTTTCAAATTATAAATGCTAGTGTATTAATAGGTGCTAACATGTCAATTGATTCAATCTTTTATTATTAAATATATATAAAAATAAATAAAAATAAAATTAGTTAGAATGGCAAATTATGTATAATTTAATTAAAATATTTTAAATTTAAATTTAAAAATAAAAAATATTCTTTTTATAAATTATATATAATAAATAGTAGTTTAAGAATGAAAATATTCACTAACTCTTTTTAAATTTTGTATCTCTATTATATTTTTAATATAATTAGTAATTTTTAACAAAATTTATTTTAAAATATATATTTTTACTCCAACTCTTAAAACTTTTTGGGTCTGTCACTGCCATTAATGTTAGTCTTTCACTAAGTTAATTAGTGAGTTGGCTAAGATTTGTGAATTGAAATTACTTACGCCTATTTGACTTATCCTCGATGTTAGAATTGACTAAATGGGATTAACTTTTCATAATTACCATATTTGTGGTCAATAATTAGGATAAGAACCCTTAACTCTCAACCCTTACTAAAAGTGTCATTTTAGCATTTAAATTTCTTTACTTGATTAGTTGGTTGTTTTACTTTCTTGTTATTTAAATTCTTGTTAATTGCTATTTTCACTCTTTAATTCTCATAACTGATAATATACATACCTCACTGCGACTCTTTTTAAAGATGATCGGAGATCTAATATTTTCGATTTTTATTAGTTTATGCTATGACAAATAAAATTAAACTTTAATTAAGAATTAATTATTGATTTAAACTATACTTACAATAAAATTTTATTAAAAAATTTTAAACCGACATTAACCCTCACATCAAAGCCCCTTTGATCTAAGTATTTAATGATTAACTTGATCACTATGTACACATATTATAAAAAAAAAAAATCTATACTTTCATCTAATTCTCCTAACGGTTAATAAATCCATTACGTGCCATATCTGAGGAGATTAAATAGAAAGCCAAGTCTCTGGTGGCTATGTCTATGGTAATTAGTGGTGGCTAGAGCCACACTTTTAACTTAAAAGTGTAACTCTTCACAAAGAAAAGCGTCACCTAATGGAAAAAAGTAAATTAAAAGATTTAAGAGAAGAAATAATTACGTTATCAAAATTAATAGATCAAAAATTAATGATTTTAACTAATGTTAACTGTAATGACACCGAATTCTTAAAATCAATACAAAATGATTTTTCTCAAAATCTTTATTTTACTATAAGTTTTATTGAAGGACTTCAAAAACCTGAAAAAACTTATTTTTCACACGGAATTTCTAAAAAATGTTATCATAGAAATGATTCCCCACATCTATATCATACTTTTAACCCACAATTAAATTCTATAGTAGATATGCTTGAAGAAATATTAACATCCATAAAATTTCAAAGAAATAAGGAAAAAGAGAATCCCAAGGAAGAAAAATTTCAAAACATAATTAACATAACAGATTTAAAAGTAAAACCACCACTAAAATTATGAATATTGAAGAAAAATTAGAAGAAGTTACAATGCTTTTTAAACAATTAAAAATGGCTCAAGAAAATAATATTATGGAACAGGAATTTCAAATAGAAGAGGAATTAGTAAATTCCGAAAATATAGAAAATGAAGAACACATTCTAGATTATTCAAGTGACGAAGAACCAGCAATTCCAATACAAGTAAAAAATGAAGCTGGAACATCTAAGGATAATCAATCTCAATTTAAATGGGAAACAGGTTTTGATAATTATGCTTTTAAAAAAAGGGTTTATAAATAAAGATTCAAAATATACAAAAATACCATCAAAATACGTTCCTAAAATCCAGGAAATGGAAGGAGAAAGAATGCTCGATTTAGACTGCAAAAAGAACGAAAAAGAAATTTTCGAAAACTGGTTAAATTCCTTCTTATTAGAAGCCTTTACTAATCCAAAACTTAGTGAATTATCTGGAAGAGACATTTGGAATTACATAGGGTTTCATACTAAAGGAACTATAAGAGATTATATGACATCAATAGAAAACCAAATAATAGAAGAATTAGAAACAAAAAAACAACAGCTTATGATAAGATATTATATATAATGATGATTCTATATAAAGAATTTTTTGGAAAAAATATTATAGATCATAGACAAGAAGTCTATAATAAAGAATATCAAGAAGCAAAAAACCATTTAGCTAATATCCAGATATATGATTTATGTAATGTGGAATCTTATATATGTGAATATAGAATACATTATTACAAATTAAAAGAAGAAGATAAAAATCATTATCTTAGTATGTACATAACAAAACTTCCATATCCTGCTAATGAATTTATAATGGGAAGATTTATAAGAGAAATAAATAGAGAAACAATTGAAAATAATTTTGGTGGAGCAACCTCTGCAATAAGAGAGGAAATAAAAGAACGTTGTATGCAAGAAGCAACTCAAAAAAGATTTGCAAATATAATTAGAATTTGCTGTCAGGATAATGAAGAGATACCCCAAAAATATGATCTTAATAAAAATTTTCAAAGAAAAAGAAAATATCAATTTAGAAAAAGAAAATACTATCCAAACTGGAGAAAAAAGAGATATTTTAGGAAAGAAAATAACAATAAAAACAAAAGACAAAGAAATAACTATTGCCCGAATAAAAAAGAAAATTGTAAATGTTGGTATTGCCAAGAAGAAGGACACTACGCAAATGAATGCCCGAAAAAGAAGGATAAAAAGGATCTTACTAAACAAATAGAAATTGCTAAGTCTTGTTTCATGGAACCATTAGAAGAATCTGATGATAACTTAGACTATATTTTTGAATATGTCTCGGAAACAGACTCAGAGACTGAGTAATAATGCTACATTTATTACTATAAAAATAACAGAAAAGTTTATAAATGCTTTCATAGATTCTGGGGCAACACAATGCTTTGCTAGTTCAAATATAAACTTGATTGGAAAAAATTAAAGAAACCATTAAGAGTTAGAATAGCTGACAAATCAATACATAAAATTGACCAAAAAGCAGAGATGGTTGAAATTTTATTCAAAATTATAGGTTCATTGTTCCATCTATATATGTTAGATTCTGGAATGGATTTTATCATAGGAAATAACTTTTTAAAGTTATATCATCCATTCATTCAAGAATTAACATATATAGTTCTAAAAGCCCCACACGATTCTTCAATAAATCAAAAATCAAACGTATAAAATACCAACTACTACTATAGATAAGATCTTAAAATTTAAAATATTTTCTATATTAGAAACATGTTATTTAAATTTATACTTTCATATAAATATTCCAAAAAATAATCTTGAAATAAAGATAGAAGAACTTTTGGATGAAATTTGTGCTGAAAATCCTTTAGATATTAAAAATACAAATAACGAATTAGTAAGCATTAAATTAAAAGATCCCACAAAAGAGATAAATGTTCCAAATAAAATTCCTTATTCCGCAAGAGATAGAGAAGAGTTCTCATTAGAATGTAAAGATCTTTTGGAAAAAGGAATTATAAGATTAAGTAAAAGTCCTCATGCGGCTCCAGCTTTTTACGTTGAAAACAATAATGAAATTAAAAGGGGAAAACGAAGAATGGTAATAAACTATAAAAAATGAATGAAGCAACTATTGGTGATGCTCATAAACTTCCAAGAAAAGATTCTATTTTAGAAAAAATCAAGGGAGCAACTTGGTTTTCATCTCTTGATGCAAAATCAGGATATTGGCAACTTCGTTTAGACGAAGAAACAAAGAAATTAACTGCTTTTACTTGCCCAACAAAAGAATCAACAAGTGTGTTGCTTTATGAATGGAATGTATTACCATTCGGATTAAAGCAAGCCCCAGGTATTTATCAAAGATTTATGGAAGAAAATCTAAAAGAATTAAATGAATTTGTTTTAGTATACATTGATGATATATTAATTTTTACAAAACAGGATAAAGAAGATTATCTTCAAAAATTATTAATAGTTTTAGAAAGATGTAAGCAGAAAGGATTAGTTCTTAGCAAAAAGAAAGCAAGAATAGCAAAACAAGAAATAGAGTTTCTTGGATTAATTCTATCTACTCAAGGTAAGCTAAAACTTCAACCAAATATTCTAGAAAAGGTAAATTTATTTCCTAATAAAATAGAAGATAGAAAACATTACAAAGATTTTTAGGGTGTATAATTATATTTCTGATCAAGGATTTTTAAAGAATATAACAGAATACACTAAAAGCTTATTTCCAAAATAAGTACTAAAAAGAATGGAAATGGGATGAAAAAGATAGTATGCAAATTCAAAGAATTAAAGAACTTTGTGAAAAACTTCCAGAACTTTATATTCCAGAAGAAAATGACTACTTAATAGTAGAAACAGATGCTTCAGACATAACCTGGTCAGGATGTCTAAAAGCTAAGAAAGCTATAAAAAGTTTGGAACAAGAAAAAGAATCACTAGATTCAAAATATTCCCCAAAGGAATTACTTTGCAGGTATATTTCAGGGACTTTTACTCCAACAGAACAGAGATATACCACTCATGAAAAGGAAACTCTAGCAGCAATTAAATCTCTTAAAAAATGGAAAATTGATTTACTACCCAGAGACTTTACATTAAGGACAGATTCAAGTTACCTAACAGGTTTCATACGATATAATTTAAAAGTTGATTATAATCATGGACGATTGGTAAGATGGCAATTATTTTTGTTACAATATCCAATAAAAATTGAATATATTAAGGGTGACAAAAATGTTATTGCAGATACATTAACAAGAGAATGGAGTTCGTCTACAACGCATTAGATCAAGAAATCCAGAAATACGAACAAGAACTCGAAAAATGCAAGCATTGTCAGCAAATAAGGACACAGATCCAATCCCTCAAGAAGGCCATCGAAGCAATGAAATCAACACAACAACCAAAACCATCAGAGTTCAGCCAGCTAAGCGTGGTGGACAAATCAGGTGAAGAAAAAATTCCAGAAAATAAAACAATTGCCGAAATTATCAAAAAATCCACCCAAGATAAAAAATATTATGTAATTTATAATGGCCCTATGAAAGGAATATATGATGTAATACCCGGTCTAACCGAAATTAATTGAATAATAAGTTAAATAGGAGAGAATATGCTTAGGAGATTTGGCCATTGGAATTTGATGATTTAAATATGATATTTGGATTCAGTGAATTTTTCCGAGTCGGAAGACATAGTTTTCTGCGTAAAAGTGCGCAGTGAAATTTTGACCGGCAGTACCAGCTGAGACCTGTCTGGTACTGCAGCTGAGAAAGTTGATTATGAGTAAATAAGATTAAGAAATGAGGAATTATAATTAGGGGAGGTAGAAATATTTGAAGTGCAATTTAGAGCGCTAATGTTAAAGGTTTTGGTCCAAAATTGGGCCAACGGACAAAAATAAGTGAATTGGGCCTAAGTGGGCCCAAGACCCAACATATATAAACATTAGTTATGAGCATTTCAGCTCATTTTTACCCTAAAAGAGGAGTGTGGGGCGCTGAATTGAGAAGAGAGAAGAGAAGAGAGAAAACCTAACTCTCTTTGATCTTCAAACCACCATAACTTGAGCTACGGAGCTCCAATTGACGAGCCGTTTACGGTCACGCATCGCTCTTCTCATCCTCTACAATTCTATCTAAGTTTTGTGGTGAGTATTCCATTCATCTCTGCCCAGTTTTCGAATTTCCCCACTGTTACACGTTTTTGGGAAGTTAGTGTTGAAATCTTGTGATTTTGGGTGTTTAGGGATACTCCGACATGGATTCCAAGTGGGTTCTATCCCTACTTCATATGGGCTGAGGTAAGAAGTGCTCAAACCCTTGTGATTTGTGATTTTTATGAGCCCTAGGTTGATGTATGTATGTGATATTGGTTATGTTAGTGTATTTGATGATCTTGGTGCACAATTGGGAGATTGGTGTTGCTTGAGGAGCTTTGGTGAGGCTTGGGGCTAAGGTTGGTGGAGACTTCCAAAGAAGAGACTCAATTGATTTGGCTACAAGAGGTACGGTTTAAGTTTCATTTAAGTACCGTGTGGTGTGATGAGAATTCCTAGGCTAGATGCCCCTAGGATTAAGTTTGGATTGTGTAAATGGTTGATGCTAATATGCATAGTTGGTATGTAATGTGAATTGATGATTGGGTTGAGAATTGTGTGGCCTTGTATGCTTGGTGTATTAAAAATTTGATGTATTGGGTAATGAGTATTAATTTGTGGTTTATGTATTTAAATTGTGAAATTGGGCCGGAGGCCGTAAATTTTGGGCCGGAGGCCGGAAAGAGGTAAGGGAGGTAAGTTGATGTGTGCATTGTATGATGACACAAGTGATTTGATGAATTTCATATAATGAATATATGAATGATTGGGTTGGTTATTGAATAATGAGGTTTGAGGAGTTGAAGTGTGAAAATCGGTAATTTTGGGTGAAATTGTATAGATGAAGTATGTTTGATTTTGGTTGATATATATTATGTGGTCATATATGTGAGTATGATTATTGATGCCTTGATGGTATGATAATGCATGAGAGATATGTATGTTGTGACATATGCTTGTGGAATGATTAAGGTTGATTTGGGGGTGAAACCACGTGATAGTGAGTATGATATTGGTTATGTATAATGATGGTTGATTGGAAATAGTATTGTTGGAAATTGGGATGAGAAAGGATGTATGACATGTTGATATGTTTGTAATTTAGCCATTTGTTTGCAATGGGTAGAGATGGTTATATGGCAGTTTTGTGAATTGTGGTAAGGTGTTAATGTATGAGTTGAGGAGGCTTGATGTTGATTTTGGTATATTTTGATTGGTTTCAAAAAGGGTTGAAATTGGCATGTTTTGGTTGATTTTGAAAAGAGTTGAAAATGGCTTGTTTTGAAAATGGCACTTTGTGGTTTTATATGAAAACATGGTTTTGGGCATACTTTGACGGGACATAACTTGGACTACGGATCTTTGTTTTGTACCAAATCTATTTAGAAATGAAATTGGATCCGGGAAGTCCATGTCGTTCGAAGAACGGGTGAAAAACGATTTAAAATGAGGAACTTATGTCCGTCGGAAGATTGGGGGTTGAATCTGTGAATTCTGCAGTTTTTAACTTAGAAAATTTTTTAGCAGAATGACCCTCCACGCGTAGGCGCACTTGGTGCGTACGCGTCGTTCTTCGAGAAGGCACCAACCACGCGAGCGCGTGGTGTGCGCGTGCGCGTCGATGCGCTGCACCCAATGCCCAGCCATTTTCCCGAGAGTTGTGCCAGAGTTATGCCAGTTTTGTGCCTGGGGCGCAAATGCACCCACGCGTACGCGTGGCTGACGCTTACGCGTCGTCTGGCTGTGTTTCAATCCGCGCGTCCGCGTGTATGACGCATACGCGTCGATGAGCTTTGTGGGCATCCACGCGTGCGCGTGGAGTACGCGTACGCGTGGCCCTGTTTTCATGCCAAAGTTGATTTTTGAGTTTTAAAAGCTAACTCTCATACTTCTAAGCCTCCGATCTTACCCCCTTATGTATTAAATCATTATGATATGCCTAGTAATGAGAAAGGAGCTAGGGAATGTGGTAACTTGCGAGTGAAGCAAGGGGAAGAGTTATGATCAATGGTGATCAACGATGATTATATGAGATATGGAGGATGACGGTAGGAGTACCGTGTATGCCATGAGCCGAAGGGCTATATCTATTGATAAATGGTTAGTTCTTGATTGAACCATGAGCCGGATGGCTGAGTTATTGCCGGGTCACGGCAAAGCCATTATTGATTATGGCTGAGTATAAATGCATATATGATTAATGAATGAATGTGTTAAATGGATAATAATGGAAAATGTTGAAATGTGATGTGTAACCCCGGGTAGTAGGCAGTGGCATTGCCCACTTGCTCCGGGTATGAGACGGAAAAGGATGTTTATGATAAATGAGTTAATTATGGAGTTTTGAATGAATGTAACTCTGATACCTAGGTAGTAGTAAGGGTTGGGGTTCGTCCCACTTGCTCCAGGTTAATGTTTGAGATTTGATAACAATGAGGATTGATAATTTGAATTGAGATTGAATGAATATATGCTTAAGATACCTGGGCAGTAGCAAGGGTTGTGGTTCGTCCCGCTTGCTCCGGGTCAATGATTAAGATACCTGGGCAGTAGCAAGGGTTGTGGTTCGTTCCGCTTGCTCCGGGTTAATGCTTGAGATACCTGGGCAGTAGCAAGGGTTGTGGTTCGTCCCACTTGCTCCAGGTCAGAGATTGTGACGCCTGGGTAGTAGCGGTAGTAGTGGTGAATCCACTCGCTCCAGGTTGAGCTGTTAAACACCTGCCTGGGTAGTAGCCACAGTAGTGGTTGTTCTACTGGCTCTGGGCTGAGCGGGTAGTAGCAAGGGGGTTGTAGCTCAAACCTACTTGCTCCGCAAGGGGTGTTTCTGTCCATGGTTAGCTACCAGGACGTGTCGGGTTGGCTATATAACCGACAGATGATATCATCAGCCATAGGGCAGGCATACATCATTTGCATATGTTTGAATTGTTTGGGTTTGCCTATTTGTTTTGGATTTCTATATCATATATGCTATGTTACCTGATTACATGCTACTTGTTCTACTTGTACCTTATTTGGGTATTACTTGTCTGTATTGCTTGTGTTTGTACAATTGAGAGATCCCTCATGATGGTGTTGGTGGATGTTGGGGGCTGTTCTTGATGAGATGAATTGATAATGCGATTGCATAATGATGATGATTTTTGAATGAGATCATTTGAGCCCCCTGGGTAGACGCAGTGATGTGATTTCACTAGCTCCAGGCGAGGGTATGATGTATTGATATAGAGTTGCTGAGGCAGAACAACTGGTAATGGTTTTGCTTATGATTCTGAGTCTGATTCGTGAAAGAATCAGCGAATTGGGAAATATGTGTAATATGAACTAGATTTAGTATCCCCTTACGTCAGATGCCTATTTATGGATTAGTGAGAATCTAGGCTGGATATTTGGTGAAAAGGAGTTTAGGATGCTTAGCGAGTTTTTATTGCAGTGCATTGTATTTATTTGGCACTTTTACCGTACTGGGAACCCATGGGCCCGGGGTTCTCATTCCGTATATATCTCTTGTTTTTCAGATACAGGTCCAAGTGCTCAGAAGTGAGCTGTGGTACGTCTGAGAGACGGCGAAGATCTTTATTTTCTCTACTTTGTGTTTTGCTTAGAATCTCTCCATCTTCGTTTTGAAAAGATTATATTATGTATTGAACTCTTTTGGAACTTGCCTATAGAGGCTCTTATGTTTCCTTTGGGAGAGATTAGGATATATTGTTGTCAACTACTTTCATACTGTACCCTAGCCGGCCTAAACTTCGCGGGTCGCGACTAGTGGCTATTTACTTATGTTATATATATATCTATCCATTACCTATCTCTTAATCTCCTTTATGCCTTGTCCGTATATCGCTTTCGGCTTCACGCTTTATCTTTTCATTGTCGAAACGTGAGTGATACGTCTTCGCGATTTTATTTCTACTCTTTTCAGGCTTCTCGATTAATATTCCTTTCGAAATTACCTATATTTATATATAAAAAAAATCCACCTGAGAGTCGTACCACCGTAATATCATTGACTTATGACTCGAGCATAAGGATTTGAATATTAGGGTGTTACATATGATGCCTGGGAAAAAGCAGCACCATTTACACATCAATCAAGGATAATTCATAAAGGGGGATTTTTAACACTGGAAGAAGCAAAGGAATCTTTCAGGGAATATGAAGCTCTTCATCCAGAGCAAACCCTAAAAAGAGCAGATAAAGCTCCAATTCAAATCCAGAGAACAGGAATAATAAGAAACATTCCTACAAGGGCTGAAATCAAGGAAAAGAAAAGGGTCTGTAGATCAAATCTCAGAGAAACCCTTAACATAGTCCTGAATTGGACTGAAGAAAAAAGGGCAATCTTGGGATATTATCCTATTGCCAAAGAACAGCTAACAAAGCTGGTTATATTTCCAGATGCTTCCCCATCTGACACCTATCAGTTTTTCCAGTATGGATTAATTGATACAATTTTAATTTTTAATGATTTGAAAATTATTAGTGAGTTTCCTGCAGGATTCATTGATGCAGTAAAGAGATTTAAAAATATGATTGACAACGTAAATCCAAGGGATATATCCCTAAAATTTACGAATAGTCAACCTATTTTTAATGAAGAAGAAGAATGCTTGGTTCCAGCACATCAAGTAATCTTTATGTCCGTCTTCCCAGGAAATTTTCAACCAATTGATCAAGTTCAAGATTTAACAATCTACAGTCATGAAGGAAGACTAGCCAGCACATTAGCAAGGGTCTTCGAAAGAACTCAAAAGATAACAAGGGAATCTCACACAAGAATCAATTATAAAAGCAGAAATACTTTGCTTGTATCCAGTAAAAGGAATGAAATTGAAGAAAGAGAGATGAGACTCTTAGTGGAATTTGAATCAGCATTCTACAACTTATCTGGACTCTTAGAAAAGCTCTCCGAAGGGATAAAGAGGAATCTCTGCTATTTGATAAAAGACAGAGAAGACCACAAGTGCCAGCTATGTGTCTCAGAGTCATCTGAAGAAAGCAATAATAAAACGGAATCAACCCACATGATAAAGGAAGAAGACAACGCATCTGAAGGTCACATAATGAAAGAGGAGGACAGCACATCTGAAGCATCTCTCAACATTATTGCATAGTGACGTAAGCGCTTAGGTCATAGAGCACCAACAATGTTGCTGGTGCAAGATAATAAACAATGACGTAAGCAATGACGTCATAAGAAGGGTAAGGATGGGAATTGTCCATCAGAGCCAACCATTATAAATAGGTTGCTTAGGCAATTGTAGAAGGCATCAAACCATAGAAAGCAGGAGGCTACAAGTACTCATATGCTAGGAGAGCAAGGAGGAAGCTGCCGAGGCGATTCTATAGTTTGAAGAAGAATTCCTTTAGGAAAAACCAATTCTAAACTCCCAGGGGAGTTAGTATCTACAATCTCCCCTCTGGAGATAAAAACATCCTATGTAAAATATACTAAATAAAGGAAGTTTTTCTCTAGAAAGGTACGCCTTTATCCTAATTTCTTAGTTATGAATTATTTAGAAAGCCTAGAATTAACAGAAGAATCTGATTATTATAGATTAACTGCTTTATTAGATAATGAAAAACAGGCTGTTCTAAAAACAGAATTAAATCTCAAATCAAATGAAAATTTCAATAAACAAAATCTTTTAAAAGAAGTTTTTAATAGAAAAAAATATAATATACTATGGAAAAATTCAACTTGAAGCCCCTATAAAGATAAAATCTGCCAATGGAGAACTTGAAATAGCTCTGATAAATGATGAAGAATTGAGTAAACAGATTGAGAAAATTAAGGATCAACAAAAAAGATCTAAAATTGGATGGATTCATATTAGTACTATACAAGTCTTAATCAAATCTACATATATGAAAGGAATTAATTCACCAATAAGCTTAGCAATCTGTGATAAAAGAATTACTGATGACCCAATAGATCAAATCATTGGAATTGTTCATGGAAACTTGGCAAACGTAAATGTTAAATTCAAATGCCCATCTTGGATATGATATACCTTTATCAACTGAAAACCTTGGAAGATCTATAAGTTTGGCTTATAAATTTCATAGAAAGAATCTAATGGAACAAGACCATGAACCTTTTTCAATTACATATGCAATAAATTATGCTTTAACAAACAGCCATCATAGTATAATATTTAAAAACAGAGAAAGGATTTATGTTGATGAATTATTTCAGAAAATTGTAAAAACAGAAATACCAAAATATAAAGCTATTGAAAACCCAGTTCTATTACTAAAAGAACCATCAGGAAAATTAGTTTCATCGAATTTTCAAATAAGAGAATCTAAAATTAATAGCCCTTTAAGTTTATCTAAGTTAAAAATTAAAGAAGAAAGTTCTGAAATAAAAGAACTAACAAAAAAGGTCGAAAAATTAAATGAGACCCTAAACACTAAACTATGACAATAAATAAAGAAGAAATATATGTAACTTATCAAGACAAAAAATAAGAGCTCTTTGAAAGAGAAAATCGTTTGAATTATTTACAGTTTTCTGAAATAAACCAAAGAGCATTTGAAGCCCTAAAAATAATTTATGACAAGTTAAAAAGAGAAGTTGAAGAACTAGAAAAACTAATAGAATCTCTAGAAAATAGTGATGAATCGATGATAGAGTTTGCGGAAATTTTAAATAATGAAGCATAAAAAGATTGAAAAACCAGAAAATAAAATAAGAAGAAATAGGACGAGAAAATTAAAAAGTAAAATAAAGGAGTATAAAAGGGAATTAAATAATCTTCAGATTGAAATTGAAGATCTTATAATAAAAAGGATAGAAATAAGAATAACTATAAACAAGTTGGAATTAAACTTAAAAAATTTATAAATGCCTGGAAAACCATATTACGACTTAAAAGAATTAAAGCTGCTGAAAGAAAAAATGGAGAATGAAATTGAAAAATTAAACAGATATTTAGAAACAAGAGAAAGTGTAGAAATAAAAGAAGTAATTAAGGATTTGAGAAATTATATTAAAGAAAAAGACAAACAGATAAAAGATTTTATATACAGTAATCCATGCAAAAAAGAATATTATAAACTAAAACAAGATTAAAAAATTATAAATATACATCAAAGTAGTAGAAATGGTCAATACTATAGAATTTACAAATTATTTTTATTCAAAGTTCAAAATTTGGTATCAGAACCAAATTAACGATTAAGGGTAACACTTTCTCTTTAAGCAACATTTTTAGTGATACGATTTAAAAAAAAAAAAAAAAAAAAAGAAGACCAAATGTCCACAATTAATTGAAAAATTTTTTTGTAGTCACCATAGGTACAATAAAACAATAGGTACCATAGAAGGCACCTAAATAGAACGTGTGTTTTCGAGTTTCAAACGCTCACATAAATATAATCCTTCAACTTCTTAACTTATACGGTAATCATAAACTATAGAGATAAGTATATAGTTCTTTTTTATTTGGTATTTTAATTCTTCGATATAGATCCAATAAAAATCTAACAACTGTTTGGAATTTAAAAACTACCTTCGAACTTCACATCAAGAGGTAAAAGCTCGAGCATGTGTTGGTTTTAAGGTGACCCATCAAACAAGTTTTTTAGACATTTGGATTGAAGGAGATAATTTAAAAGTAATTCAATCTTTGAATACTTCATAATAACTATGATAATTATTTTGGAACCATCATCTGAAATTATAAAGTTCTTTTGCATCAGTTTAGAACTACTCAGATATCTCATGTAAAGAGGCAAGGAAATTCAGTTGAACACACTAACACATTTAACATTTGCCATTCCGACTACAGCGTAGATAGAAGAGGCAGAATATATTTGTACTTTGGCCCATTTAGATATTTTGGCTCCTGCGTCTTAATACTAAATTCTCCCTTTAAAAAGGTTTATTGAGAAACTAACTAGAAGAGTTAGCTATTTAAATCTAGTTATGTAGACCTGGCAGAGGGAGGAGAAAGAGCACAAATAAATGAAGAATAACAAACAAATAAAGAGAGAGTAAAGAAACGTGAAACTAAAAATTTTGTTTTAAGACGACTCTGTCTAGAAAGGCCGAAATGTTAGGATACTTACGCCGTTACGCTGTTGAATTTGAATCTCCTAATAATTTAAGAAAAATAATAATGTCATTTAATTATTTAAATATCTTTCTTTAGGCAATCTATTTAGTGTTTACATATCTTATCAACTAAAATATTTCATAATAGTTTTTAATTTCCTTTTATATAACAACGAATATACAAAATATATAAACATTAAAGATACTTATACATATCCAATTATCACTAAGCTTAAATATTTTTAATTTATTATATGCTGTTATAAATAAATTATGTTTTAAATTAACTACGTGTACACAAAAAATAAATATCAAATTAATTATTTATATAAAATATATATTACAAATAAATCAAACAATATATATACTTATATAAAATTAAGATATTGCTATATATATGTAATATAAATATTGTTTTATTTTTAAAAAGGTTATATATTAAATTTAGTATATATTACATATTTATAACCTTTTTAAAAATAAAACTATTTAAAAAAAACTATCAAATCTTTTAGTAACGTAAAATTAGATCAAATTTAACGAAATAATTTAATTAGAATGTGTCCTTAGATCGAGCATATTATAAATTATTATTACTGACAAAAGGTTTTAAAATTTTTTATTTAAATAAATAAAACAAATATATTAACAACTTAAAATTTTTTAATACTTTTTTATAAAAAAATTTTAATTTATAATTTTAACATGTATTATTAAATGGGCTATGCTACATATCTAAGTATTTTTTTCATTCAAATTTTATCCAAGTAGGTCCAACACCAACAAAAACCACTCTCATTAAAAGGGCGTTATTACACGCGCTTTATCTTCTTCTCCTCCCCGACGCTTCTTCTTCTTTTTTTTTCTCCCCTACGCAACTTCTTTCAAATACACACTTCTTCTTCTTCTTCTTTCAAATACACGCATACATTATCTTCTTCTTCTTTCAAATTCATGTATACCTCCTTCTCCTCCTCCTCCTTCTTCGCGCACGCAGATTCTTCTTCTCGTCCTCCTCCTCCTTTTCTTCTTCTTCTTCTCTTATTTCGTTATCGTCATCACCAACAACACCAGCATTTTGCTAATGGATTATTTTTTCAATATCATATTGAATGGAATGCAATAGCTAAATTGAATTGAATTGAATTGAATTGACGTAGATGTTCTGAATCTGAATTGAATTGAATTGATAATCTCTAAATTGTAGACAGAGGTGTTTCGAATTTGATTTTATATAATGGATTATGTTTCGTTTATTCAGTACTGATCCGTCACCTTATAACTCAATCTTTATTATGCATTATGAGTTATAACTCGGTGTTAACTATCATTCATTCTTTTGCTTGTAACTGACACCTTCATTACCGACTTAATGACCATCATTTCTATCTTAATGACCAAACGGTCATAACATCAATTCTATTCATCAATTTTATACCTATAAAAAGAACCTTCTATATCTAATCTCAATAATACATTCTATATTCATAGAATTATTATAAACACAATATAACACATGATAACTTTCATTTCATGTCTTACATTCTATATTCATAGAATTATTATATACCTCTTAAATACTTACTGACTTGAGCGTCGGAGTGTCTTTTGCAGGTACCCACCCCTTGTTCTCTTCTTGCCGACGTATAACTCATCCCGACGAGAAGCTTGAAGACATTCATCGACGGACGAGCTATACACCGGCCAAACTCAGCAAGAACAATTGGTGCCGTCTGTGGGGATGAGTAAAATAATTCTCACTCCCCTTAGGTTCATAAAACTTGATTTACATTCAAATTTTTGAACCAATCTTAACAATCTTTTTTAAGATTTTATTTAATACCTCTTATCAAATTTTAATCTATCGTAACTTTTTATAAAGTATTTACTTTATACATTCAAATTGCTTCATTTTTACGTATTATAATATTTCACATCTCATAATCGATTAATGAACCAATCCGAGAATAAACTCGGCTTTCAATCAATCCGAAACGAACTCAGTTTTCAATCAATCCGAGCACAAATTCACTTATCAAATTTGCTTTTTTTTTTTTAAAGTTCTCTATTTACACAAGTAAAATTATATATTTTATTTAACATACTTTTACATTTATATTTTGAGTAACTAATACTTACTGATTTATTAGTTATATTCAAAACTCAATATATGTTCTATACAATAATGACATATAACAACCATATCAATTGCATTTTTATTTCTTATGTATTATATTCTTACTGCTTAATGATTTCATTTATACAATTAAATGACAGTAATGATGAGTTTAAATATTAAAATTGGATTCCATCAAAAATTAATTATATATCAATTGTATATAACTGTTACACTATTTATTTTATACTATTAAATTTTATGTTATTATTTGTTTAATGTAGAAAATTAAACAGGCAATTTACTATTATTACACGAGGAATATCCCTCGTCATACTGTAACTGCTAGAAACATTATACTAAATGTATAATTCATCAGTAACTGTTATTTTACTGCTTTATTATCAAATTAAAGCATGTCCTACAAAACAAAATTCAGATATTCACATTTAGCATGTATGACATTCATATATATCGTCTTCTTCTCTATAATTATCAACTTTTAAGGTATATTTTTTTTACTTTGAACTATTTTACTTTTACAATATATATTACTCAATATATGTTACGACTTTATACCTATTCATTTTCTCAATTTATGTTATTTATGTCAGACCTTCACTGTAAATTGTAAATATTCAATAACTAATTGCTTTGAGAGAGAAATTTATCAATAAGTTGTTGTGGGTCGGAAAAATTTCCAAGACAATTAACCATTATATCCTCGGATCATATAATCGATTCCGTCAATGGATATCTATCTCTGAACTTTTCAGTTCATATACAATCAAATGCTAAAATTGTTCTTAAGCGGAAAAGTATCCCCCACACAACTATCTTGATTGAATGACTCTTATCACTCAATTATTTTTTGAATAAGTGCCGACATAATAACCCGACTAAGCTTGAGGGCTCACTATATCATTATTCACTCATCTTTTAATCGAGTTATAACTCATTTTATTTTCTAAGCTTAGCCTGGATCATATGATCGGCGGACAAAGCTTGGGGGCTGTGATCCGTCACCTTATAACTCAGTCTTTATTATGCATTATGAGTTATAACTCGGTGTTAACTATCATTCATTCTTTTGCTTGTAACTGACACCTTCATTACCGACTTAATGACCATCATTTCTATCTTAATGACCAAACGGTCATAACATCAATTCTATTCATCAATTTTATGCCTATAAAAAGAACCTTCTATATCTAATCTCAATAATACATTCTATATTCATAGAATTATTATAAACACAATATAACACATGATAGCTTTCATTTCATGTCTTACATTCTATATTCATAGAATTATTATATACCTCTTAAACACTTACTGACTTGAACGTCGGAGTGTCTTTTGCAGGTACCCACCCCTTGTTCTCTCCTTGCCGACGTATAACTCATCCCGACGAGAAGCTTGAAGACATTCATCGACGGACGAGCTATACACCGGCCAAACTCAGCAAGAACAAGTACTATACAATTGTTTCACCATGAATACGTATTCGGTTCGTTATGTAGAAAACTGTTAGAATTTGATTTTATATAATGGATTATGTTTCGTTCGTTCAGTACTATATAATTGTTTCATTATGGGTACGTGTTCGGTTCATTATGCAGAAAACTATTTGAATTTGATTTTATATAATGGATTATGTTTCATTCATTTAGTACTATATAATTATTTCACCATGAGTACGTGTTCTGTTCATTATGCAGAAACCTGTTTAAATTTGATTTTATTATAATGGATTATGTTTTGTTCATTCAGTACTATACAATTGTTTTACCATGAGTACGTGTTTGGTTCATTATGCAAAAAGCTGTTCGAATTTGAATTTATATAATGGATAGTGTTACATTCATTTAGTACTATACAATTGTTTCACCATAATAACATGTTCGGTTCATTTCTCTCATGCACAATTCAAAACTCTTCCTCCTTACCTTCTACTGCTTCTTCACCAGGAAGAGAAGGAAAAAAAGACAAAAAAAAGTAGTAACAACAACAAAAGAATGATGATAAAGAGAAAATACGTGAAGAAAAAGGAATGTGAAAAAGAAGGAAGAGAATAAGGAGGAGGAGGAACGTGAGGAAGAAGGCAAAAAAGAAGAAAGCGCTCCGTACGCTAAACGAGAGTGAAGAAGCGCGGGAGAAGAAGAAGAAGCGAGATAGAGAAGAGAAGAAGAAGAAGAGAAGAAGAAAGTAGAAAAAATGTGTGACCTAAAATTATTTGGACGAACTTAGATGCCAAAATTGCTTGAATGTGAAAAATATTTCTTGTTTTGTTAAATAACAAGTTAGTTAAATAATAATTAAAAAAAGTAAACATAATATCTGAAAAATAACTATAATAAACTAAAAATCAAGCTCAGATCAATTAATTATATTACATGTGACTAGTGCAATCTATTTCCATTCCTACTTACACTTACATACCTTGATTTCATTTGAAAAAATTTTCTAAAAATCAATAATTTTAATTCTAGCCACTGCTTTTAATTTAGTCAGGTTTGAAATCAGACCTTTAGCACACACATAGTATTATATTTTTAGTTAATATTTTTAAATATTATTAATTAATTATTGAAAAAAATAAATAAATTATGTTGGTCATATAATATTATTCTATATAATTTATTTCCATCCCTACTTACACTTTTACGGGCGTTTATTTTCTATTTGTTTTAATTCTCCTTTATTTGTTATGTTCACAAAAAGAAAATAGCCTTAAGTTTAAACTTTAGAAGAAACAAAATTTACTTTTATTAAAACAGAAAACAAAACAAAATATGAGTTAAAGAAATAAAAAATAACAAAAGCAAGTACCAAAAGCAACAAAATCACTTATGATAATTGATGACGTGTTAGATGCAATATGGCATGTCAGGAGCACAGCCACTTAGCGTAGAAAATCCAAATTGAAACACCGTCGCAATCTGTTTCTCACCTGCAACGCGTTTGTCCCACACGACTTCTCAGAAACTTCCAATCTATACTTCCATCCCATTAAGGAATCTTAGCCACGCTTTGCTCCCCAATCTATAAATATGCATATGATTTGATTCCACTTATTACATTGTCATTTACAAATTACAATCACTTCGCCTTTATTGTTTGTTTGCATTTGAAAGACAGCATCAACTTCGATCAATTCATCATCATCACCACCATGAGTCACTTCAACAATCAGCACGAAGCACCTGGTTAGTTTTTCTTCTTGTCTCTCTCAACAGAAAACTGCCTCAAAAACTCTCGTCTTTAATTTCTATTTTCGTAGTGTATACCAAATTCTGGAAACCAGACAGTATTTAAAAGTTTAATTAAGATTGTATTGAATATAATAAAATAATTTGAACTAATTTTCTGATTAAAAAACAGAGTGGCTCAATTCGTACATCTATTTTATGCTAGTTTTATTGATTTATTTATCAGTATCATATCCGCCAAGAATTAAATAACATAGTTACATAATTGAATTTGATGCAGCAGTATCATATCCGCCAACAATGAGTGCGTACCCTCCTCCACCAGCAGCATCATATGTTAGTGCTCCACCACCAATGGGTTACCCTTCAAAGGATGGTCCTCCAGCTGCAGGGTACCCCCAGCAGAGTGTTCCACAACACACCACAACCAAGGGTGATGGCTTCTGGAAGGGTTGGTAAGTTCAACAAAATCACTTCACCTATTTATTTATTTATTTATTATTGTTAAGATATATCATATATAAGGAAATCAGATTATTTGGAATGAATTTTTCAATTAATATCTTTTCTTTAATTTTTTTTAATCTTTGCTTATTACTACTTCATTGGCTAATAATTATTGACTAAAAAAACTTTTGTTTATAATAAAAATTTAATATATATCACACTGAATTAATACAAAAATTATTAAGATATATACGTAATCAATTTATAATTACTGGTTCTTGACCTTCTATTATTTTTTTTTTTTTGTTATTACAGTTGTGCTGCTCTATGTTGCTGTTGTGCCCTGGATATCTGCTTTTGATTGGGTCACTCCATAGATTTGTGCATGCTAATCATTGTTTTTCACATGCTTCCTTCTTCCTTTTGTATAATTCTTTGTAGTTTATAGAACAATAATAAGGATCTTCATTCACTTGGGTATGTTTTCTTTTTCTTTTTTCTTTCGCTGTTTTATATGGATCGGAAGCCTTGTACCATGAGATTTTTTTTATTATGATATATTAGTCATTATTTCCTAATTCGAATAGTTTTTATTTCCTAATTTAATTCCCTATTTCTTACAACTGTCAGAGAAATGTATTGATCATTATCGGCACTTCGGCAGTTATTTCGTACCCAACTTAATTTAGTCATTATCGTAAGTCAATTGAAATTTAGATAACTTATTTAAATTTAAAGGAAAAAGAAAATTATTATGTAATCCATTTATCGCTTAGTGAATGCTATGGTGCCTAAAAAATAGTGTCTATTTACTAAAAAAGATTAAAAATTATTATTTAATTTAAAAAATATAAAAATAAATAATTTTTAAAAAATTAAAATTTATTATAAAAAATTTAGACAAAAATTCATAACTATAAAATTAGCTTTTGAATTGTAAACATGAAACATCATTACATCATATATAAATTTTTAAATAAAAAGGAACTTGAGAAACTCGACAGAGATAGCAAATGTGCCGTTAACATCAAATAACTCAATACATGCAGATATATAAATTTTAAAATTTTATAGGATACGAAAATACGATATATATATATATATATAAAATATAAAATATTTTAAAAAAAATTATAATAATATTATATTATTTTATTGATATTAAAATATAAAATAATTTTTAAAATTTTAATATTTTTTTTTAATTATATAAAATATTTAAAATATTTTTATTTTAATAAATAATAATATATATTATTTTTAAATTTATTTCAAGAATACATATTAAGAATAAAGCTAAATACGCTGACACGTAATGATATTTAAGTGTGTTTAAGTGTGTTCGACAAAATTTTTTTGTTTTTTTATTAAGATACAGTTATACATAGTGTAAGAATCGAAAATAATTAACTGGTTAATTAACGTAAAATAATAATAAATTAATTGTCCAAATAATAGGTCAAACATTTAGAAGTCTTAATTTTAAAAATTAGATGTGAGATTTGAATTCAGTAGAATTTTTTGAGTTGGAAAATGTAATTTTCTGTGGAAAATTATGTAAAAATGCATACTGATAAATTAGCTGGCACTGTCGGCTTAAGTTTATTTGGTACTGCGTGAGAGTAATAAAAACTATAAAAAAATTTGGAAAAATAATTAAAGTTAAAAATCGAGCGCTAATTCTAAAGGTTTGTCCCAAAATTCGGCCAAACAGGCCAAAAACACTAATGCATTAGATAAGACCCAAATTGAACCCAAGCCCAACATATATAATCTTAATTATTAAGCATTTCAGCTCATTCCATGTGTAATACCCTACCACATAAAGCTTTACGCTTAAGCCGTAAACTAGAGGTGGTGTGGTATTATTACCTCTAAAATAAAAAGAGAGTAATATACGAGGAGCCTTGGAAAACAGGTAAAATAAAATCGCAAAATAAAAAAAGCACAACGCTCAGGAAACGAGATTAGTTGCGTGCTAAAAAACCTAAGGTTTACAAGTGTTCCGAGAGTTACCTGAAACTGTAGGTCGATTTCGGACGAGATCTTTTGTACTGGTCGGCGCTGTTGTGTCCGACTTGATGATGGTGGCTGGAGCCGCCGTGTCTGACTTGTTGGACTTGGTGGTGGTGCTGATCCTTCGTCACCGGAGGGTGGTGGTACTTGCAAGGTACTCCGATGCTTAAGTTAGCAAGGGTATTGTTCATGCCCCGGGTCGAGCTGTACGACCCGGGCTGATTGACGATAAGTCGACCGACCTGTTCAGACTGGGACTACCCGACCTCTTTATGAAAGAGGTCGGCCAAACTGCTACAGATGCCTAAGAAGGCCCAACAGAGAAACACGACCCAAATCTAAAGGCAGCCTAAAGCCTAGAATGATGAAGGCGGTTCCCTTAAAGATAAGATGACTTCACTCAAAGATAAGATAAGATAACTATCTTATCTTAAGGGAAGATCATTCCACACCATTATAAATACACTGGAGCACCTATGTATAACTCATACTCTGATTCTACTAAAAACCTGCTTAATACCCTTGCTAACTTAAGCATCGGAGTCCCTTGCAGGTACCACCACCCTCCGGTGACGAAGGATCAGCACAACCACCGAATCCAACAAGTCGGACACAACTGCACCGACCAGCACAAAAGATTTCGTCCGAGATTGACCTTCAGTTTCAGGTAACCCTCGGAACATTGGCGCCGTTGCCGGGAATCCTGGAAGTCATCCCATCATCATGGCGGACAACCTTGACAATAACCACAACTCAAATTTAGAAAATAGAACGCCGCAGAAGGACGCATACACTACACCAAAGGAAACGTCTCAACCAAACGGAGACAAGAACTCACCAAACACACAAATTCTGGAGGCACTTCAAGCTCAACAAGATCGTCTCAAACAACTCGAAAAGGAGGCTGAGCACCATCTTTTTCTGTCTCGTTTTTCTCACAAAAATATCGCAACAATGGCCAGTAACAATGTATACATAGTTGTGTGTGTTTATCCCAATTGTCGTATGAGAAATGGCGACAATGGGGTGACATTTGAGTGTGAAAATTCGATACTATTGGATAGTCAGCGTGTAAGTACGTTGTCGGAGTTCAAGAGTTTGATATTGAGCAACCTCGATGGTACAAAAGCCAAAGAGGTCGGAAGGGTGGAGTATAGGTTGCTAGCACCATGGGTAATGGAGTTTTCTGGTTTCGACTATTTCAGCTTCTAGGGGACGAGCATGTTTGACTCATGTTCAACATCTATGGGAGGATAATGGCAGAACAGGTGATGGAGCTGTCCGTCGAGGTTGGAGATGTTCGTCGTGGTGGTTCTATACACTCGACCTATGTCCAAGACGACTGACCTCTTGCACCACCACCGATCCATCTCGCCATTCCAGTTGACGAGGCAGAGGAGGGCGACGAGGAGTCAAATGAAGAATATGTGGTAGATAGTGCCGACAGTGAGTCTTCCGAAGGGGGTGATGAGGAGGAGTTTGTACCCGAGACGCCCGCCCAAACTGTGGCGCGCCATGTCTTGCCTCCACCTCACCCAATTTCGACACTATCGACAGTGCCAAGTCACTATCATAGTCTGGATCTGGACGCCATGCATGAGAAGACACCATTTTCTGACACGGGGGAAGAGGATTACAACCTAGACGGTGGGGTGGAGTTTTAGGTCGGCCACAAGTTCAAACCCGACGAGGCAGGGCCCTCTCCCTCCTAACCGGCCCGCCTGGTCGACGCTCTCTAGCGCCTCTGTCCCTCCTAGCAGGTCGCCGAGTATCCTCCCTGCACTCAACTCGCACGTCTATGCCGATTCGGCACGCCCCAGGGAAGGTGGAGATCGTCCCTAGGCTGGCTAGCAGTGGGCTGTATGTTGGGGGGCAACTCCACGAGTCTCAGATCCTCCAAAACCTCCTGACCCGACAGATGCCTAATACGACAAGCCCCACGCCACCAATTATAGTTCTCTTGGGTCAGCCTGGTGTCAAATGAATGATGTATGGAGATCCTACGACCGGGATCAAATCGCTTGCGCCAACCATCGTACCGATCTGCATGTCGATCTGGCCACCAGACATCCTCACCATGGACGATAAGAACCTATAAGAAAAAATAGGAAGTGTATAATCTACTGTCACATAGTGACACACACGTCATAATTTGAATAACTGACATCTAAACTTAGATAAGCAATGATAAATAAGACATCATTTATACCTGTCAAGGTTCATTGGAGTGCCAGGCACCTACTGCTCTCCATTGAACTGCCGTTTCACTCGATCAACCTGGTAAAACAGCACAATGTTGAAACATACCATGGGGACGGCTGACAACCATGTCCCCCACTCCTCCTCCTCAAGGAACCAAGGAGGGCAGAGAGCCTGCATAGTAGGGTCATCGTACATTCTTCATGCAAACTAAAAAAAACCATAATAGACATAATAGTCAGCCACCCAAAAACAAGACAACATTAAGAAATAAAATGAATATGTGGTGGTGGTAAACATGGATCTAACCTCATCGAATCATAATCGGTCGATCGAAACTCTCAAATGCAGGACCCTGGCCTCATGTTGATCCCTGCTCTGCTGCTGCAATCCAACCAACCTGCCACCAACTAAGAGAATATAAACAGTTTGTTAAGTAACAGGTGGTAAGAAGTTACAAATTAATTTAACTAAATACAGAAATAAACATTTGTTACATCGCAGCCATAGGATACTAGTAGATCCCTCTGGTGGACATCACTGAGAAAATCTTTGGTAGATCCAGGACATCAACAACGGAGTGCAACCGGCGATGTCCGTGACACCCCACTGTGCCGCCGAACACAGTGACTGGTACGTCCAGACCAGCACGACTGAGCCCCAAGACAACGCCCGACACTGCCCAAAGTCCCGGAGAAGAGGGAGCCAACAGCACGTGGACTAAGTTGTTTGACTTGTCCATCATCAGATATCCTCCGATCAGTAACAAAATGTAGCACCTGGCGTACTGTTGGAGGGTCTCCGGGTTGTCTGTAGGGGGCATCTGGTGGACACGATCCTGCAGCCAAACGAACTTGAGCGTGAACGACTCCTTCCTCTGCGTCGCCTGCTGTGGAGTCACCGGAGGCCTGGCACGATGTAGCTGCTCCACTAACGCCCACGTCTCCGTGTGGTACCACTTATCGAAGTCACGGAGGCACCCCCAACTGGGGCCCTGTGTGCGCGTAGCCCTAGGTGGTACGCCACGTCCTGCAGGGTGATACTGACTTCACCCCACAGAAGATGAAACGTGTGCGTCCTCGGACGCCATCTCTCTACGAATACCGAAATCAAGTTATTGTCAAAAGTAAATACCCTGAGGGGCACCGTGTCGCCGAATCCAGTCTCAACCAGATACGAAACGATGGCGTCCAATGGAGGAAGGGTATGACTCACTCACCGGGGTATTAGAAGGCGAGGCCTCTAAAGAATAAAAAAAAAATTTAGCCTTATATGAAAATAATTTTAAATTTTTTGTTTATTGAATTCTTACACTTTTTTATAGTCTTGTAATTAGATCAATTTAATATGATATACAAAACATTAAAGTTACATAAATATTTCTTCTAACTTACAACTACTTCTACTTAAGAACATATTTCTATGTTTCTAACTTACACATATTTATAAGTTACATATTACATACTAAACAAAACCTAACTAGAACGCTATAAGTAGTAACAACCTAGAACAAGTAAAACAGAGTTGCAAACTAATAATTATATCGTAACAATCTTTCACAAGTAAATAGAGTTCTAAATTTCTACTAGAGACCTACTGCTAAAGCTAGAAACTATGTTGTAGTTCTTCGCGACTACCCTAACCATGGCCACATACAAAAAAATTTTTCATATGGGATTACTCAGAATTAAACAAAACAAAATTAACCTCAAAGTCGGCTACCCTAACGTAATACGACGTCTTGTTTAACCTGTAGATGTCTCCGTCGTTCCCCGCCTGGCGTGCCATCGTAGTATCAGTTGATAATATGGTCAGAAAGGGATAATATAGAGGAGAAAGTGGTTGACAAGGTCAAACTCGGCCAGAAACAGGCTGTGAACGACATATACTTATAGGCGTCGACAGGCCTTAGTGTAAACGAGATATACACGTGTCAAGTTAACGTGTCTTATCTCACACTGTAAACGAGATACGTGCAAATTATCTCGTTTACAGAGTAAACGAGATAAAATAGGAGTATTTATTTAGATAAATATTTTTAAATTATTTATTTCAATAATTATTATAATTATTTTATTTATTAAAATAAAAAATCCGGTTGGTGGTGGTTTTATTTTGAAATAGACGTTCAATAATTGAAAATGAAAATAATATCGGGATCCTTTTCTCATCTATCTCTTCCGCGCTCTGCTTCGAAAAAATCTCTCTTACAGTTTTCACCACACAATGCTACCCTGCGCCACGTTCTCAGTTGCGGGAACCACCACCGGAGTTCCGACAATATTCTCCAGCGAGTTCCGGCAGCTAGGTTACCACGCTGAAACGGTGCGCTCTCGGAAACTCAGGATTCACTTCAGCTGCTCTTGCCGCGCAAAGGAGCGACCTTCGCAACGGTTCTTGAAGTTGAATTCGAAGAGAAGGAGCACGCTTTTGACCTTTGCCTTCGGTAAAGAAGCTGAAGACAGCTTCTTCTCGGTACGGTGTCGTTTCTCACGTTTCATGCCTACTCTATTTTCTTACTTCCTTTTTTCTCTTTCTTTTTTTGCTATTTTGTTGAGAATATTTTGAAATCTAATGGAAAATAAGTACTGCACCTTTTCTAAAATCTTTTCGTATCTTGTGATTTTTATTTTGGCGCTGGTTTTATATGAGATTGAATGCTAGTAAAATGCGGAAGAAGAGAATTAATTCAATGTGGCATATACGAGAGTGTGTTGAGCTGGAATGAATAGAGAAGTTAGAAACTTTTTGGTTTTCAGAATATAACGTACATGAATATGGATTGCTAGAATATAGTCTTATAAGATGTTCAATATTTACGAAACTTACTAGTATATATAATCTACATGATAGGTGATTATAATTGACGGTTAGATCAGTAAAAATTAAATTTTATGGAGAAATACGAGGGGTTGTAACTTTAGTTAAATCAACACTAATTTAATGGCCACTTTAATTTCTTAAGAAAATCCTTCTCTCATTCACTTTTTCACAATGATTCATGTTTTAGATTTTATTGTATGTCTAAATATGGAGAATTTGTAAATTGTTGTGCCTTGCAAATGAATGAATGATGATGCAGGTAACACGAAAGACAAATTTTGCAGGATGTAGGTGAAGATACAGATGAGATGTATGATGAATTGTTTAAAAATTATGGAAAAGTGGTATTTAAGAGGAAAGATCAAAAGCCTGCTACTGCAGAGGTTGATGATGATGCCGAAAGCCTATCGTGTAAGCCTCAAAAGCAGGATATTAAACTTGCAACTTTGTTTTTATATGCAATCTATCAATTTTAGTGGCGTGTGTCTTGTATCAGGTTTCTTCTTGAATTTTATCACCATCATCTGTCAGATTATCTGAAATATGAAAATTAGTGAATTGCACGTAAAGACTTCTGTAGAGGAATTTAATCACTGAAAAAATCACTGCTTAAAGCTGCTATCTGCTGGTTCCAGAAAATGCCATTTACTTCCAGACCCAATCTGGGTCAGTAGCAAATGTTTTCAGGAATGGCCTCCAGAGTAGTTTTATAAGAACAAATGCTATTACAATTTTTCCCAACAACCAGAATTGTGTGCCTCACAGACGGTGGGACAAAATGATAAAATGAGAAGCATACTAAAATAATTCATTCCTGAAGTTTACATGTAGGTTTATTACTACAAGAAAGCCTTTGCTCACTAAATAGGGTTGGGTACATACATCATCTAACATCATTGTGACTCATCTATTTTCAGTCATGTCAGGGCATAACAAGCTACTAAAATCTGAGTACTTTTGAAGTGATTTTTTCTCTACTTCTACTTATAGGCTATGAAACATCTAATGTACTTTTTGCCTCCCACCACATACCTAGTCATGTATTCTCAACTTCTGGTCATGCCTCTGTCAATCTCCCATCTTTGCATTCTATAGTGGTGAATCCTCTGCTGAAGATCTATGTAGATATGCCTTCTCCTTTGAGATAATTTATCCTTGGAACTTTATCATTGTTTCTTTTTATTATTCTATTTCCTATAGATGCAGTACCCTGTAATTCTCCCTTTTATGGTTTAGGCCTGAATAAAAAAGAACTCTCTAGGTTTGGCCTATGTTGTCTGTAAAATCTTTAATTTCTAATTGTGGCTAGTTTTCAAGTTTGGAAAAACTTTTTCAGTTACTTCTTGTTTATACAAATATACTCTGAAGTGAGTGGCACATGGAGAGAGAGATAGAGAGAGTGAGTGGTGAGATGATTTACAATTATATTGCTGCTTATCTGGTGCCAACTTATTATTAACTTTGACATTTGCAGTTGCTGTGGAGATGGCCAAGGTTGCAAGTGAGGTTAAGGCAGCCGATATAAAGGTTTTGTTTGTGAAGCCTCTTGTTTACTGGACTCGATTTTTTATCATAGCTACGGCATTTTCTCGTCCCCAAATTGATGCCATCGGGTATGGACTTTAATTAATCATTGATCCTTGTATCTTTACTTGGCAATGCTTAATGATTTGTCTTTTTTGCATCGTCAAAAGCAGAATGTTTATTATGCTTATGTTGCTTTTTAGGTCCAGAATTAGAGATTTAGCTGAAAAGAAATATGGAAAATTTCCGACTGGAGACTCAAAACCCAACTCATGGACCCTGTTGGACTTTGGTTAGAGTTTTCACATCTCAAAATATTCTGTTTACATTGAATTTTTTTTTTATTTTCAAAGTTTTTGTTTAAGGACACAATTACAAATTTTTGAAGAATGAAGATTATATTTGGAATTCTCTAAAAATTTCAGGGATTAACATATTAATTTAACCAAAAAGGGTACATTGTTAAAGAGTATAATCCAATATCCACCGCTTACAGTCACAGAGAACATAGCCTCAGAAAGCAGCACTATAATAAAAGCACTTGAATTCCTATCAAAAGATAAAAGCACCTCAGTTTTCTGCAGTATACTAGAGAAACTACTTGAGTTTTGATTGGACATTGCACTCAAAGATGTACCAAAGATTAGCCAGCAACCACAAAACTTCTTAAAATTGCACATTGAACTCCAACAGATGCAACAAAAATTCAATAATTTTCAACCCTCTTTGCTTTCCGAAAAAGCTCTAACATCCATCACCAACAATTCCTCCAAATTTTAACCTTTAAGATAGATACATTTTCAATAGTTCACCACTGAGTCAAACAATAAATGGTAACAAATAACAATGATCTTGCTAGTTCTTGTTTCTGCAATCTTGCAATGTATGCCAGCTTCATTTTCATCTTGATCACAGGCGATGTTGTTGTCCACATCTTTCTTCCACCTCAAAGAGCCTTCTACAACTTGGAAGAGTTCTATGGTAATGCAACACCCGTAGAGCTGCCTTTCGAGAATCAACCACCATTTCGCAATTGAGGAGACGTTGGTATACCATTAACTATAGTCATGGCCAGCTTTGAGGAGGCACAAAATCACTGCCAATTTTGGTTTGTTTACAAGATTATGGGATAAACGTTTATCAGCACAAGACTTTTTAGTGGATCATTCAATGGTGAAACGATAATAGCAATTTGTATTTGTCCACAAGTGCTTCCCCAATATGTATATTACTTGTTATCACTCCCGGAAATCAATCTGTATTGGATAGTTTTGCATAAGGGGGGTTCTAGTAACTAGAAAGCTTTTCAGACTAGATTAAATTCAATTCGTTCTGTAAATTTTTCGTGCAATTTTACTAGCTTCAAATTTTATTGAATATTGTTAATCTCTATTGTTATCACTCCCAGAAATATCTCTCTATGGCGTTCACCTGGTTATTATCAAACTAATAAAATTATCAAATTAATACTATACCTAGTAAGTATAATCCAATGCCAACTTGGTTTCATCATATTTATTAATTTACTTTCCATAAATCCGAAAAACCTAAAGGGTGTGTGTGGTTCAAGTATTATTTTGTTACAAAGATTCTATTCCCATGAGAATTAAAGATACCCAAAGAGATGGTGGAAATTAAAATGATGGTATTTTGATTCCGGAAATCAAACTTGCTTAGGAATAATTTTTCAAACTTTGAACCAAATATGGAAATATGATATTCTCATCTTAAAATTTCTAGGAATTATTTATAATTCCTCCAACCACACACACCCAAACTGAAATCCTCCCCGTGTTTAAGGAGAGAAAAAAAGCTTTTAAAGACATACACGCATTGCGCATTGGCATGGCATTGCCATTTTTTTTAAGAGTGAATATTAGTCTTGGTCTTTGATAAATTTTTCGAAGAATTACAAGACTTTTAATAATAAAAAAAACTCATTTTGGTTTTTGATATTTAATTTTGTGAGATTGATTAGTCTTTCTGTTAATGATCTCTCTAGAAAGGTTAAGTACGATTTTGGACTCTAATGTAAAAGTCGAAATTTTTTTTTCCCTCGGCCTTTTTTGCTTACAAAATGATTCCAAAGGTTTAACTTAGTTTTAAAATCGTCTTTTTTACCAAATTTTTTATTTTTATTACCAAATACCCGTTAACTAAAAATATATAAAATAAAAAAAAAAGAAAAAAAAAAAGAGAAAAGGAGGAAGGGAAGGTCACACTGGGGGAGGGGTGTTTCCAGGGAAGAAGAGGGGGAAGGGGGAAGGGAAGGTGGGGAATCTCCTCGCCGCCACTGATGCTCCTCGCCACCGCTGCTCCTCGCCACCGCTGCTCCTCGCCACTGCCAAATCTCGCAATTTTCTTTCTTCTTCAGCACACACTCAAACTAACAACAAGAGAGGAGAGAGCAGAGGGAGAAAGAAAGAGAAGAGAGGAACGAAGGCGCTGAGGGAGACCGCGTCCAGCTCGCCACACCCTGCCCTCGTCGAGATTCCCAGTGCCGTTGACCACCACAACGCCCTCCTCGTCGCGATTTGCAGCTCGCCACCACTGCATCGCTGTTCTCATCGCAATTCGCGGCGTCGCCACCACTGTTGCAGCCCTTTCCACGCGATCCGCCACCACCACCGCAGCTCTCCTTCCCTCGCGATTTGCAGTTCACCGCCGCAGCCCCTCCTCCCTCACCACCGCCGCAGCACTTCTCCTCGCGATTCACAGATCACCTGCTCTCCCTCGAGGTCCTTGCAGTGGTGTTTCAATTTTTTATTCTTTTTTTCTTTAATTTTTCATATTTAAAGGAAGGTGTTTTTCTTCTGTTTATTCCATTGTTGTTGTTGTTGATGCTTCTGGTTGCTTTTGTTTATTCCTTTTTATTCAGTTGTTGTTGTTGATGCTTCTGGTTGTTTCTGCTTCTGTTTTTGCTTCTGCTTCTAGTCCTGCTTTTGTTGTTGCTCTGATTCCATTATCCATTGTTATTGTTGTTGTTGTTCTTCTGGTTGTTGTAGTTTGATTGTTGTTGATTCTGCTTCCACCTGCTTCTGTTTCTGCTTTTGCTTGTATCTTTGCGCCTCTGCTTCTAGTTGATTTTGGGAAAGAAGGGGGAAGGGTATTTTCGTCCGAAGGACGATTTTAAAACTAAATTAAACGTTCAGGACCATTTTGTAGGCAAAAAAAGACCGAGGACAAAAAAGATTTTCGCCCTCTACGTTAGGGACCAAAATCGTACTTAACCCTTTCTAGAATATACTTTTGTGATACGTTAATCACTAATATATCCTCTATTTACACAATAATTTTAGCCAATATATTTAAAAAATACATGGTTCTAAAAACAGACAGGATTTGTCGGTCGGACTGGTTTAATTACAAACCGTAGGCTATAATGGTTCCGTTCATTACTTGAAATTGCCAATAAAAAAAACCAGATATGAACCGCTGAATCGGCTGAGAACCAGCCGGTCAGACTGAACCGCCCTATTTGAACAAAACGACGCCGTTTTGCTTAAGGAAAAGAAAAAGAAATCAGAAAAGCGTGTGCGCCCCTCAGCAGTCACCCTTTCTCCAATCTCCTTCGTAGTTCCTTCGACTTCGAGTTCAGAGAGCAGAAGAAGCCCTCAACCTCAACCACCGCTGCAAGGAGGAGCCGTGTTTGCCGCCTTCCGTCGCAGTTAGGGGCTTGTCTCCTTAAGTCTTCGTGCGTCGCAGTGAAAGGCGTTCTCCAAGTCTTTGTCTGTTCGCAATCACCAGTCGCAGGCGCGCAGCTTCTTCCTCGAGCTCGGCGGCCATCGTCTGTCGCCGTCCGTCCTCCTCTGCCATCGAAGGTCAGTGCGTCAGAGTGGTTCGTACACGGTGAATTTTTTTAATATTTAATTTGTGGTATTTTTGTGTGAATAATTGATATAGGGTTGTTCTTTGCCATCTTGGGAACGCTGTTGTTCATACGAGGGTTCTACTACACAAGGATTGCATATTATGCTTACAAGGGTTACAACTTACAAGGGATTCTCTTTCTCTAACATACCTCGAGTTTAGTTTACTAATATATATGTATGTCATATTGTTAAACCATATATACTGGCCTACTTGCTACGACTGTTAGGATTTTGTTCTATCTAGCGAACCATTCTGCTCTGAAATCGTTAATTAGGACATGGATAAATAGTGATAGGTGCTGTGGATGTGGATAGGTAATTGGTGAATGTGATTGAGGAAGAACTAGAATTGTTAGTGTCAAAATTGAGAAAAGAATTAAAAGGGGAAACTATACGGTACACAGAGATAGAAAGATTGAGACGGAGAGATCGAGATTAAGAGATAGAGATCGAAATAAATTTCAGTATTTTGTTTAGTGTAAAGTGGAACACAGAAACTAAAAAAAGAATAAAATTTTAATTTAATTTATACAAAAAATAAAATTAAAATTAATTAATTGAAATGGGATATTTTAGGTATAAAATGTCATTAAAATTTTAGTCTTTGTTTTTAAAAATTTCAGTCTACTGTATCTTTATTTTTTGAAAATATTAAAATACTAAAATTTTAGAGACAAAATCAAAAATTTTAGTACCTATCTCAAAGCCAATAAATATAATACTAAATTTCATTCTCCTTTTTTATCCCATATCTCAAAACAAATGCTAGGTACTTTCATTTCATTAAGCATAATTCATTACAATACCTAATACTATTAATCCTGCCTTATTAACTTTAAGACCAAATTATACTCATTACGTTTTTCTCATAAAATACTATAATTACATTGTTTATTTATAATTTATTTATTATTTTATTATAAATTAGTTTTTTGTTAAATTTCGATTCAATCGGTTGGATCAATAACTTAAAAGTTTAAGTGGTTTGATAATTAGTCCAATTTTTAAAATTTAAAAAAAATAACAAAAAAAATTAAATTTTAACTAATTTTTAACAGATAAATTAATAATTTAATATATTATATAAGTTTATTCTATTAATATAAAAATAAAATATTAACAAAAAAACTACCTAGTCTTTCAAAAATAAAAATCAAAAAGTGAAAAAAGTATTTTTTTATTAAGAGTCGTTATCTTTTAAACTAATCGTCTCGAGTCGTTAGAATTTTTTTTTAATTATTTGCTATATCAACACAACTTTTTCATACAGGAGGCGCTGCATTTTTTATTTTTAATATTGGATTAATAATGGTTTTTTTTAAATTGTGATTTACTGTAATATTTTTTTAAAATGTGGAATGATTTAATGTACGGAGTACAAATTGGACTGTCCGATTTTTAGGTACACAAATTGGACCGTCCGATTTCTGTACTCGGACCGTCCGATTTGTGTACTCCAAATTTTTAAAATTTTTTCAACATAAATCGGTGAGTCCAATTTGTGTACCCCATAGTTTTGAAAAATACCAAAAATCACCATCTTAAAATATAACACTCATTCTACTACCATATCAAAATTTGTTAGCCGATGCGCGGTTGAAATAATTTTGTTCTCATAATTTTGATGTACATTATCTAACAAGCAATAGAATTCGTGGCAAAAATAACATTTAATTTAATTTTTCAGATTAATAATGGGCAAATTAAATTAGCAAAAATATTATATATACATATATTTTTTTACTTTTAGTATTAAAAGTGTCGACAAAAAATTTAAAAAATAAAAAATTTATCTTTTATATCATAAAAAATTATACGAAAGAAATAAAACAAAAGGTGCTGTAAATATATTATTATTAAATTAAAAATTTAATTTTGATACATTAATCATGTAAAATATTTTATATAATTCCTAAATATAAAGCAATTTTATACTAATATCAAAACTAAATTCTTGAATTAAAGACGTTGTTTGTATACCAAGAAGAGATACTGTACATTCGATCGGGCTAGTGAAAAATAATTGTCGTACCTTTTTTATTCATGGATCTGTGGATCAGCTATTGCATGTTATCATTATTATTCACTTTGCTAGTTTCTACATTATTAATATTTCACCATTGTTGGACTTAGCATATTATATGATGCCTCCAGGCACTAGACTCTAGCCAAAATAAATCAGAATGTACCAACGTAAGTTGGCACAGATGGATGAGGGTCTGTGTCCCTTAACCATCTCTCCCGGGTTCGATACTCACTGGAGGATGGGAATGGAGCTTGCTTGCTTGGGAGGGTCGCCCACTTTGTGTGCCTCTGCAGTACCCGAGGGATTAGTCATTGGGCTTCCGGCCTGATGGATACCCTGGTGCAAACCAAAAAAAAAAAAAATCAGAATGTATTTGGTGGTTCTGGTCCGGTCACTATCTTATTATAATGTAGAGTATAGAAAGGCCGCTTGGGCATCCCAAATGGCATAGCCCTTGCCCGCCCCCTTGATATTTTCAAAACAGATGTTACGTACATTAAAGAAAACTTGAAAGCACTTCATCTATCTATAAGAAACTTAAAATAAGCTACTGTATGAAACGGCTTTCGAGTTAGTGATGTTTGCATATTAATTAATTAATTAACTAATTAATAAGGACATCTTAAATTGTCGTGCAATGAGAAACTGCCTTGCGAAGCCGGCAGTATTATTGCAGCTTGCTTACACGTGGCACGTGGCAGTCAGTTATAAATATATCTAACTAGTAAACTAACCGAACCCACTCATTGCTTCTGAGGGAGCGAAAATGCGTGAGATTCTTCATATTCAGGGAGGTCAATGCGGGAACCAAATAGGATCAAAGTTTTGGGAAGTGGTGTGTGATGAGCATGGGATAGACCCTGTAGGCCACTATGTTGGAACCTCTCAACTTCAGCTTGAAAGACTTGACGTTTATTACAATGAGGCCACCAACGGCCGCTATGTGCCACGTGCCGTCCTCATGGACCTTGAGCCCGGCACCATGGACGCCATCCGGACGGGTCCTTATGGCCAGATATTCCGCCCGGACAACTTTGTCTTCGGCCAGTCTGGCGCCGGAAATAACTTCGCCAAGGGCCATTACACCGAGGGCGCGGAGCTCATTGACTCTGTCCTTGATGTTGTGAGAAAAGAGGTTGAGAATTGCGATTGCTTGCAGGGTAGGCTACTGGCGCTCTCTATCTGTATGCTTATTATGTTTACTACTCTGAAGTCTTAATTGTCCTTTTTGAATAATTATAGGGTTTCAAGTGTGTCATTCGTTGGGAGGGGGGACAGGTTCTGGAATGGGTACTCTGCTAATTTCGAAGATTAGAGAGGAATACCCGGATCGAATGATGCTTACTTTCTCGGTGTTTCCATCTCCGAAGGTGTCGGACACGGTTGTTGAGCCTTATAATGCCACACTCTCTGTTCACCAGCTGGTGGAGAATGCTGATGAGTGCATGGTCCTTGACAACGAAGCACTATACGACATATGCTTTAGGACTCTCAAGCTCACTACTCCATCTTGTAAGTATGCACATATTCTTTTCCTTTTAGGTAAAATATGATTTTATTCTTGAAAATTTTCAATTTTCTCTAGTGTTTTAAATATGTTTCAATACAAAGCTGACATCAACAACAAAGTGTAATTGAAACATATTTGAAACGTTAGGAACAAAATTTGAAACCAATTAAGTATTTAGGTTATGAAATTTTTCGAAAACTTTAGAGAGAAAATAGTTTTATTTCTTTTTCCTTACATGTTTTGATTCATTTGCACCTGCAAACAACACCAGTTGGAGATCTGAACCATTTGATATCGGCAACAATGAGTGGAGTTACTTGCTGCTTAAGATTCCCCGGTCAGCTCAACTCAGACCTCAGGAAGCTAGCTGTCAACTTGATCCCGTTTCCACGCCTTCATTTCTTTATGGTGGGCTTTGCTCCACTCACATCTCGAGGGTCACAAAACTACCGTGCACTTTCTGTCCCAGAACTCACACAACAGATGTGGGATGCCAAGAACATGATGTGTGCAGCTGATCCACGGCATGGCCGTTACTTAACAGCATCAGCAGTATTCAGAGGGAAAATGAGCACAAAGGAAGTGGATGAACAGATACTGAATGTGCAGAACAGGAACTCCTCATATTTTGTGGAGTGGATCCCCAACAATGTCAAGTCGAGCGTCTGTGATATCGCGCCCAAAGGCCTTCCCATGGCTTCCACTTTTGTTGGCAATTCAACTTCCATACAAGAGATGTTCAGGAGAGTGAGCGAGCAGTTTGCTGCCATGTTCAGAAGAAAGGCCTTCTTGCACTGGTACACTGGAGAAGGAATGGATGAGATGGAGTTCACCGAAGCGGAGAGCAACATGAACGATCTTGTTGCAGAGTATCAGCAGTACCAAGATGCCTCCCCTGAAGAAGACCAAGATGATGAAAGCTGAAAATGTACCACCAAGCACCATTAATCAATAATTTTAAGCTCTTTGGGTTCTTCAATTATTTGCTCCAGTAGTGCGATTCCACTTGTTGCTGTTTATCTTCCTAATCATAACAGTTTTTACTTCCTAATCAATGGCAGCCTCGCTTTGGTTTATTCTCTTCGTTTTATTTCACAAGCTCATTGGTCAAAATCTTGAAATACTATCCGATACACAATGGTTAAGGTTTAGAAATTGAGTACGTATATCAGAATAAACAATATGCTAATATTTATCTTCTATCATTTTATCTTCTATAAAAAGTAAATGAAATGTGTTAACAAAATAATGGATGTCTGACCATGTACAATATTCACAGTCCAGAATATAAATGAATTGCACTTTGAAGTCAAGCTAAATGGTAGATAGGTTTTCTAGGTTCAAATTATATTTCTCCCTCAGAACTTGCATACTAGTGTCTAGATGAGAAGAGGTTGAGCTGATCATATCCAGCAAGCACCCCAGCTCCTGCGACACCAAGAAGCATATTTGCAGTAACACCTTGGAATAGAGCTAAAAAACCCTTTTGACGAACAATCTCACGAAATGCATGCCTTGCGTTATAATACTTGCTTGGTTTCCAGATGTTAGCATCATTCTTCGACGCAGTGTGTCGAACAGGTATGCACAAACCCCTGCTGATGTTGTAATGCTCCAACCTAAGAAGAAACTAGCAAAGAAATTTCCCTGTCGAGAAATAAATGAAAAAGGCTCAGATTAGAAAGAAGGATCATCAAAGACCTGAACTAGTGCTAAGTGACTAGTCATCTGAAATACTGTTATCTGACTTGCTAAATGTCCTAAAGATGAATACTCAAACTCAAGGGTTTGATCATCATGGAGACCTGCATAATCAAGGGTTACTTCAACATTGTGCCCACATATTATTGTGAAACTGAAATAGACTAAACAGACTACTTGTCAAGATACCATAAGAATTTTCAGTTAAAGCATCAAGTCTCAACTACAACTTTTTCCCATTCATTGTGAAACATTGAGCTCTCCTTCAAAAATATAAGTACTTCTTACCTCGAAAGGCCCAATTGAAATGATAGGCTTCACGGTGTCATAGATCCCGAAGTACATCCCTTGGTACATGGTGATTCCCACTATTGACACCCCAAATCCCCTGTACAAGCCAACAACTCCATCACTTAACAAGGTTTTACGGTACACATCAACTAGCCCTTTAAACTGGCGTTGACTAGTAGCACGACACTCCAATGCATCAGTGCCCAATTGTGTTCGTGCACAATCTAAATGATAAAGAAGCAGTGAAGTAGTTGCTCCAGCGGCACTTCCTGAAGCAACATTTCCAGCAAACCACTTAATGTCCCGTCTCTCTCTTTGGATTGCCCAAAAATGCTTTTGAAGTAACCTTTGAATGCAAAATTGAAAGCCTATAGACCAATCAACTGTTTGCTCAAACATTATTTCAAACAAACACGGAAAACCATTATTTGAAAGTTGACACACAATCACATTAATTGATGGGAATATATAGCAGTAAAAACAAACAGTCTTCCATATGCATTGGCCGTTATTTTATTTTAGTGCCAATACCTTGCTGATGCTATTAGACATGCATTGACAATAAAAGCACATAGAAGGCTTCCAGTGTTAATTGTAAACAAACTGGACACATATATTTCAGAAAAATGAGATTGGCTATTACAACGCATATTTGCATCAACCCATCAAAATGCAATAGAATAACATATTTCCTCTTGGAGCAATGATAGAGTTGTCTCCGTGTGATCTTAAGGTCACAAGTTAAAGCCGTCGAAACAGCTACTAATGTAATTATCAAGTTAAACTGCGTACATTACACCCTTTGGATGCGGCCCTTACCCGGACCCTGTGTTAATGCGGGATGCTTGTGCAGACCGAACTCAATACAGGACGGATATAAATGCAGCACATGCCAGATCCATGCTATGTTTTCTAGTTCCACTTCCTTATTTTATCTATATTACTAAGAGATACATGGAAAAGCAATAAAAACTGTGGAAGATTACAATGAGCCATGACCTATTTACTTCACAAACTTGAGAAGGGTCTAGAGTTGTCTAATACCAATCAAGATGTCAATGAAGTGAATAACTCACCTGTGTAGGGAAGTATCGGATGACATTGGCCTGGTTACCTCTCCAAAAGGCAATGACACCCTCTTCTGCAAACACCCTCTTAAATCAATCACACACACCCATGTATGGTTTCTTGAGTTGCCCTCTTTTAATCATTTCAGCTTGGTTTTGCAATAGGAGTTTCACTCTCTCGATTGGTGCCGCGGCACTCTTCGATATGATTGCTGCTACCCCTCCCATTACAAAATACTTTGAGAATCTTTCATATTGTGATGATTTCACCATTTTTTCCCTCTTCTGTCTGATCTGAAAGGTGTAAAGAAAATAAAAACAGAATAATAAGAAAGATAAAATCTCAAAGCATTAAACTATTACATACATTCCTAGAGCGAAAACAGAAGATGAATTTCACAAGAGAAGAATGAGCAAGTAGAGTGGAAAGCAAAATGGTTGAAAAATTTAGGATTACCAATAACATGGAAGTTGCATTCATCAAGCACACCAAAGTGGAATGAAGCCTTTAATCTCTTGCACTCAAGATTGTCAAACTTGCGAGTCTAAATAAACTCGTGAAGCTGACCTAGACTCGACTCATAGACTTGTAAGAGTTTACCTATCTATATACACACACACACTCAAATATATGCATTCAAAATTAACAATTTCAACCTTAAAACACATAATAAATTAAAATAGTTCTACAATTATAACAAGTACTTTGGAACACACACACAATAACACTGTAATTTACTAAATTTGCAACTGCAATAGCTTTCAATGGCATAAATCAACATCATTCTCCAACAAAACTAAAATAAATTCAACCCTTTTCCCTTTACAAATTACAATTATGAAAAATGAATTAACAATGATCAGAATTCAGATATTCAGAGTTCAGACTATCACAGAACAACTAAAAAATTGAAGTCAGTAACAACTAACAACTAAAAAATGCAGCAAGTCAGTAACAAACTCAAGTAACAACAATGAAAATTTTCTTAAAAAACATACCTGAATGGAGCAGAGAAGCGGCGCAGTCGTGCAGGTAGAGAAGCAGCGTAGTCGTGCAGGCAGAGAAGCAGCGCGGTCGTGCAGGGACGTCCGGACGTGTGCGGCTGTGCACAAACGAAAGACGGCAGAGCGGCGGACGGCAGATTACACGACGAACGGTGGCAGAGACTCGACGTGCATCAAAGCAGAACAGAGAGAGAGTCTGCAAGAGTACGGAGAAGCAGAGCAGAAAGTAGAGAGCGACGTGCGGCTGTGCGCGAAGCCGAGCAGAGGAAGGAGACGTAGGCGACCGGCGGCGAATGGCGGACGGCAGAGGTCAGAACATTGAGAGAGTGAGAGTGAGAGAAGAGTGAGTGACCGAGCCAATTAGGAATGTGTGAGTGACTCAAGTATGCTTGGCAACGTCCGATACAAAGCGATCAATTAGAACAACGGGTGGCAAATTGGGTAATTTGTAAAGGAAAAGTTCAATTGTAGAATCAAAATGTTCAAAATTTAGAGAAAAGGAAGAGAGAAGAAGAAGAAGAAGAAGAAGAAGAATGAATGAATGAATTACAGTTTGGGCGGAACAAAAGAAGGTGCGGTTGTTGTGTGACGAACGGAGATGGACAAGTTGGAAATCGAATATCCTTAGCCTTTCTCTCTCTTTTTCTATTTCTGTCTCAGAAAATAACAATTATCGTGCATTCCTCCAGGCTCCACACCAAATTATATTGTATCTATGTTCATTATATATCCTGGCATCCTGCCAAGTTTTCTTGGGTTTCGCTGTCATATCCAGTTGCTGCAGAGAAAGCCTTGTACAATTTAATTTTAATTGTCCTTTTCTTCTACAAGCAATAGTACAATATTACATACATTTCAATAATATTTGGTAATTAATGGGGGCTATATTAGTATGATTTTTGTTTTTTATTTCTCAATGTATCTCTCAATTTGGTGGCTCATTTTTTTTTATATAGAAAGGAACGTGGGGTTTGATGTTAATTGTTAAAATAGAGGTGTGTAAAGTAATTGTTGATCTAAGTTTGATTTCGGATATTATAAATGATGACAAATATTTTTTAGGTTAAAGTTCAAATGTATTTAATGTGTGTGCTAAGTGTTACGGGTCCATTACTCAACTCTCAACCCAACATGCTGTTTTAGTATTTTTTTTTCAATACTTCAAACCAATGTATAAACCCAAAGCACTTATCAAGCACCTTTCAGCCAAATAGATGGCTATGTATTTGCTAAGAAAAAAAAGGGTATCTGTTTATCCTATGAAAAAAGCAAGACAACTGGAAGAAAAAAGAATAAACAATACTACAAGGACAGCCTCACTACTCCAAGAACATCAGTAAAAAAAATTTAGAATGTAGGAGAATAAAACACAAATTTGTATAAGAAAAGAAACAATAGAGCAGCTCCACAGATAGCAGAAAAAAAAATGCATGCCAAGGAAGAAAGTAAGACTAAGGAGAACAGAGATAATGGAAGGGATTTCTCAACCAGGCAAGATAGTGGAGCAAGATGAAAAAGAATTGCATGTCCTCAGAGATAGCTCCAACGGTTAGCTGGGACAAGGAAATAGAAGAGGTAAAATTGAAGAGCAAGCTGGAATATATAAAAGGCCCCACTTCAACATTTAGAAGTAAGAAAAAGAGAGAAAAAATTCAGAGCATCATCTATTCACATTTGAGCTGAATTCTTTTTCTTCTACTAGTGCTTAATTTATGATTTTTTTTATTATGGCTGTCTTGTGTCATCTTTTGTATTGAGAAAAGGCTTATGAATGTGAGTGAAAAAAAGCCATGAGAGAAAAGGAAGAGAGGGGTGTTGTTGGGTGTGAAGAGAGAAGAGGAGAGAAGTTACTATTCACATTCTTCTTCATTTGGCCATAACTTGAGCTACGAAACTTTGATTGACGAACCATTTGCGACCACGCAAAGCTCTCGTCGATCTCTTCATTTCTATCTAAGAAAAGTGGTAAGATTTTCAAAATCCATGCTCTAGTTTTTATCTCTAACAGATTCACATTTTTAGGTTTTGTTTTTGAGTAGATTTTGTGATTTTGTTTGTTTAGGGGTGATCTAACATTGGAATATTGTTGGATTTTGCCTCTGATACTGATGAGTAAGGTAAGGTTTCACTAAATCTTTGTGGTTAGTTGTTTTGTGAATCTTAGGTTTGATGTTGGTATGTTTTATGATGTTAGATTAAGTTTTGGTGTTTGTTGGAATTGGTTTGAGTCTTTGGATCGAGTTTGGTGGCTTCGTTTTGGTGTTTAGAGCATTTTGGGAATCGACCAAGGTATTATTTTAGTTTTCTTTATGTAATATATAATGTTTATGGACACTTAGAATAGTAGACCATATGATAGGATTGAATTGATTATATGGTTGTTTGGATTGTGTTTGTGGTATATGTATGTGGTGGAGACATAACGTTTGTGTTGAGATATGAGGATGATAAATGTGATATGATGATTGTGATGCGATGATGTTGTGCAATAATGAATAATGGTGGACATGGTACAAAAGTGTATGATTTAAGTTTGGTTGATGATTGTTGAAAATGGTGGATTTAAAGAAGAATTGTTGAGGATTTAAAAATTGTCATGAATTTCTTGAGTGGTGATTGAATGGTTTAGATGGATATAGGAATTGAGATATGATTGGATAATGTTTAATAGGGATAATTGGGTTGTTTTCGTTATGTTGGATTTGGGTTTGTTGTGAAGTTTTGAGGTTTAGAGAACCTTGTTGATTTTGTAAAACTTGATTTTTGGCAGACTTGGGCGGATCATAACTTGAGCCTTGATTTTTGAAATTGATTGGAATTTGTCTTAAATTAAAGATGATTTCAAGAGCTTTAAAATGATATAAAGTTGGGGAAAATGAATTTTTGTAGAGAAAGTTATGAACATTTAAAGTTTGGTGTTTAAAATTGATTTCTGCAACTTTGCAAAATTTTCTAAGTCTAGGAATGCATGCGTACGCGAGAGTGCCATTCTGTTTGGTACCTATGCGTACGCATACATGTGTATGCGTACGCGAAATAGGCCAAATTGTATGTATGCGTACGCATACATAATGCATACATACGCATTGACCCCGTTTCTCTGAAAAATGATTTTTCTTCGTTTTCAAGGGTTCTCTAACTTTTTAAACTTCCTTCAAATGCTGTTTGAGAGTACTATCGAGGAATTAGGTTCTAATATTACTAAAGATGAGTTAGTGATTTATTTTAGTGAATTTTTATATAATTTTAGAAGACAGAGACTTAGGTTTCTAGAGTATTAAAGATGGATTAGTTGAGTGAGATGGCAGATTACTGTAATGATAATTATTTGAGAAATTGAAAACTGGTGATGGTTATGATGACTTGAGAACTTGGAAAGGAATGATGCAATTATTGGATTATATGATAGTGTGCAGGACACTATATCCCTGGGTCTGAATTATGATTAATAATCTTTTCTGCTGCAAGAGTATGCCAGACACTATATCCTTGGGTTACGCATGCGAGTGTGCCTGGCACTATATCCCTAGCATGGCAGAAAAGCTACATCCGAAAGGATGTGTCAGGTTGGCATTTATAGACCGGCAAGTGATATCACGAGCCAATAGAAAAGGCATTCATCATATGCATCTTCTACCTGTTTGGTTGCTTTGCTTAATTTCTGTTATACCTAAATGAATCACATGTTTACTTGCTAACTGTTCAATTTGCTGTACATGTACTTTACTTGTGCTTTACTTGTTTGCATTACTTATAATTGTCTAGTGCTGAGGCGGTTAGGTAGGTGGTGGCGATGGGATCGCACGGAGGTTAGGTTGGCAAAGGCTGTGGGATACAGTGGTGTGACTAGTTTTAGTTAGAAATCTCCTAAGTTTAGATAACCATTTTTATGGCTTATTGTTTATGTTATTTATTTTGTTAAGCTTGAATATCTATATCGATGTGAAGTTCTAGGATTGCCTTTGGCGTCCAGAAACTTTACATCTTATATATTGGGCACTGTTACCATACTGAGAACCTCCGGTTCTCATACCATATGTTGTTGTTATTTTTCAGATGTAGGTTGTAACTCACCTCAGTGAGTTGCAAGATGGTGACAGAGCGAAGTATGGTTTCATCTTTGTTTTATTATGCTTCATTTTGATATAGTCACTCTCTCACCCTTTGTATTTATATAACCTTGTTGCCTTCGAGGATTTATTTCTGAAAATTTTGAGAGATAAGTTGTTGCTGTTTTAAACTTTAAAACTTTGTTGTATTCAGTTTGACTAGCCGGCCTAAACTCCGCAGGCTGCGACTAGTCCTCTTTTGTATATCATACTTATATAGGTCTTGTTTACTTTAATTATTACCTTGTGTATCCTGGAGCTATCTACAAGGTTTTATATATATTATGTCTTATTCATTCGTGCTACGCATTTAGTTATCGTGTGTGAACGCTTCGCTTTTTTGTAATTCCACTTTATGCGACTTTGAGCTTTTATTTCTTCATCGGGCTTCTAGTATTACAATTTCTTTCATATATATATATATATATATATATATATATATATATATATATATATATATATATATATATTATATGAGCCTTAAAACTGTCGTGACACTTTGTTATCCTTCGTTTTACGGCGCGAGGTAAGGCTTAGGGTAATGGGGTGTTACAATTGGCCGTAAGCCGGCACCTGAAACTGTTGGGCATATCCCGATACCTAAAATTGCTACTCATATGCCGGCACCTAGACCTACTGTTCATATGTCGGTACTTGAAATTGCTGCTCGTATGCCGGAACCTAAATAATATTAGCACCATCAAACTAACATTAATAGTATTTAATTAATTAATTAATAATAATAATAATAATAATATTTTAATCTATAATAATAATAATAACATATCAATAATGATAATAACCTTTAATGATACCTGAAACCCTTGCTCAAAGACCAGTGTTTGATACTGGTGCTCATATTCCAGCACCTGAAACTATTGCTCATGAGGGGGATTTGGCTGTTGAGGTCCAGGTGGTGATGGGATTGTTCTTATGGTTTATTTATGTCGGCCTCTGTACCTGCAACTCTATCTGACAATCGTAGATGGTTTTTGTGCTGCTGTGTATATCATTCGTAGTACACTGGAAGAGGATAAAAATCGACAATCTCGTCCCCTAACTACAGTGTATTATAGCGGCCAGAATTTCACATGTTAGCCCATTAACTGTTTCTGTTGCTCCAGTCATGGTTCTGTGGGCCGGTCAACCACCTGCAATGAGGATCACCAATCTGAAATGCTGGCTCTGGTCAATGTTGTTGAAGCCAAATTTTTGTCTAACTTAGTCTGTTGTATGTCACTCTATACACTCAAATGACACTAACGACGACTTTGTGAAGCACACAAACAAATTTACGGCTAGGTCGTCAAGAACCACTACCATATACAGTCGTCATATAAACTAGATATCAGTAAACATAAGGACGATTAGTAAAATTATTAGACTAAATAAGCGGCTTAACATAAACTGTTAAAACCTACCTCGTTGACTTCCATTTCATCTAGTTGTTGCCTAAAGTGTGCCGTAGACTTTTGCGTATATCTCGTTAGCCGATACCAATGACTCCACCTAAACAAGATTATAATGGTTATAATCAACATAACAACAACAGCAACAACAACAACAACAACAACAACAACAACAACAACAACAATGATAACCAATATCGACGTGCAAGTGGAACACCAACATCGGTGAGCTCATTGCGAGAAATAGGAGTTAAGAACAACATACACTCCCACGCCCAAACAAAAAGAAAAACGAGGGGGTTATCCATCTCATTATAGTTGTATGGCGATGCATGACATAATGACCTGTACAAGTGTGCCAGACTAGCTGCCCCCAACTGTATAGTGAAATGCAGTGAAAAATATCGAAGTAGAGGCAAAAACTTTGAGTTCAATGAATTCGTCGATTTGTTTGGAAATACAACTGTTTTGAGCACGAAGAAAATGTGAGCCTGGACATACCGCTCGATAGACTTCTGTGTGTCACACGGTTCGATGTCTTTATATTGCCGAACCTATGCTAGATTTACCTTACCCAATACGTGATCATCCGGATCGGGCAGCTGACCAAAGCAAGCTAAGCAGTTCTCCATCAAGAGCTGGTGACTGTTGTTCGTTCTACCAGTGACGGGCTCTCCATTAATCGGGAGACCAAGTATATGTGTCACGTCTTCTATTATCATAGTCACTTCGCCCATTAGAAGATGAAACATGTGCGTTTCAAACTTCTATCATTCTACTAAAGCACTCAATAGTTTAGAATGTTCTCTCATTTCACCTATTCGTGAAACGTGGTAAACCCAGTTAATACTAGTGCCACTACAGCTATCTCATTAAAAATTTCTAGCAGATTCTAGACTAACAAATTTCTGATTACCTGTGAAAAAAATAATTATTAACATTAATTCATAACTATAATTAGTGTTAATAATAATATTAATAACTAGTCCAACAATAACCGTCACAATAATAAAAATAATAATATTAACAGTAGTACCATTTTTAGTTATTAATAATAATAATCTGTTAATAATAATAATAATAATAATAATAATAATAATAATAATAATAATAATAATATTCATAATCATAAAAAAAATATTAACAATCGTACCATTTTTAGTTAATAATAATAATAATAATAATAATAATAATAATAATAATAATATTAACAGCCGTACCATTTTCTAGTTATTAATAATAATAATCTGTTAATAATAATAATATATTAATAATAATAGTTAATAATATATTAAAAAATAATAATATAATAATAATATAATAATATATCATTATTGTTATACTCTATCGAATAATAATATATTCTTAATAATAATAATAATAATAATAATAATAATAATAATAATAATAATAATAATAATAATAATAATAAATCATATATAACGAAAACACTAATAATAATAATAATAATAATAATAATAATAATAATAATAATAATAATAATAAAACTAACAGCTAATTTATATATCAACTAATAAAACACTAATAGATAAATTTATTCATCATAAAAATATAAAAAAGTACTTACTCATTGAGGATAATCCATATATTCAGTAATATGTTCTTGAGATAATGTAAAATCACGCACTATTTTTTTTCTCAAATTTTACTCCTCACTCACTCAAACTACTCCCTCTCCTTCTTGGTCTTCTTCTTCTTCCCTCCCGTGCAACCAAAATGCATATACCTTTCCTCCCTTGTAACCAAAACATACAAACCCTCAGCAAAGTAAAACAAGCTCACATTTCTCCCAGGCAAGATGCATTTTGCATTATAAAGACCCCTTTCAAATTTCTTCACCAACACATGTCGGACATGCAATCTAGCTTCATGCCAATCGCAACTTGTGATTTACTCTGCCCACCTGCCAAACAAAGGTCACGTTTGGACACTTTTAATGTAGTCAAACACCAAGTCTTGTCTGCATGTAGGGGACAGGAGACACGTTTTCACATCTGGTTGCACTTCCTTTCCAAATGCAGGTTGCGATTTGAAGTAACCTTTTTCTTTTTTTTTCTTCTATGTAAAACATGGCTTGCGGTTTGTAGGTCACTGAACATACAGATCCACAAATGTGGATAACATACCGTGCACTAATACAGTTGAATTATACTATTTTTTTACTCCATTTGTAAATTAATTTCGGCAATTTAGTAGATTAATAGTAAATTTTTGTGAATCTAAATTTTATTTAAAAATTTATTGTTGATCAGTAAATTATTATATATAAGGTGAATTTAAACTTAAGTTATTTACTTAAATGAATGAGTAAGCTAACTACAATAAACTCAAATTAGTTTTTGTAATATAAATATGCGAGTAATTTAACCCCTAAAATTTGAAATCAGATTTAATTTGATCCTTAAAATTTTAATGGACTCAAATTGGACTTCAAAATTTATAATTGTGACTCACATTAACTCTTGAGAAAATCTTCTTTAACAACGTGTTGATTTAGTATATTAATTCATTGTAATTTACATTTCTCACCCAAATTTCATGTTATTAAGATTTATTAGAGCTCTAGAAGTTTGATTGTTGCTTCCAGAGCCGCAATAATTTTTAAATTGAACTTGTTATTATCGTCTTTTTGAGAATGTTGGGGAGCCAATGAAACTTCTAGGAAGTCTAGTAGATCTTAGTCACATAGGAGGTCTAGTAGATTTTAGTCACATAGAATCTAAGCGAAGAGTCCAAATCTGGAGGAAGATCTGGGAGCTACTATGGAGGAAGAGGTGCATAACCATGTTGGAGAGGAAGCTGGCAATCATGTTGGGCAAGAGAGGAGAGTCTTAGGCTCCTACATCAACCAAAATCCAGGAAACTGTGGCAGTAGCATTCTGAAGCCAACAATCCATGCTAACAACTTTGAGTTGAAACCTCAACTTATCACACTTGTTCAGAATAATTGTTCATATGGAGGGGGTGCCCAAGAGGACCTAAACCAACATCTCACTATATTCTTGAGGATATGCGACACTATAAAATCCAATGGTGTACACCCGGACACCTACAAGCTACTCTTGTTCCCTTTTTCACTCAGAGATAAGGCAGCAAAGTGGTTGGAGGCATTCCCCAAGGAGAGCTTAACCACTTGGGAGGAGGTCGTGAATAAATTTCTAGCAAGATTCTACCCTCCACAGAGAGTCAATAGATTGAGAACTGAGGTGCAAACCTTCAAGCAGCAAGATGGTGAAACATTATGAGGCCTGGGAGAGGTTCAAGGACTTGACAAGGAAGTGCCCTTCGGATATGTTCAACGAATGGGTTCAACTACACATCTTCTACGAAGGGCTATCATATAAAGCAAAGAAAGCTGTGGACCACTCTTCAGGGGGTTCACTTAACAAGAAGAAAATTATTGAAGAGGCCATAGATGTCATTGAGATTGTAGCCAAAAATGAATACTTCTATACTTCATAAAGAGCTCAAAAGAGAGGAGTGTTGGAACTCAACTCTATGGATGCCTTGTTAGCAAAAAACAAGGCAATTGCAGTATAGCTAGCAGCCTTAACAAAGAAGGTAGAGGCAAGCCAAGTCTCAGTTGTCCAAGCTCAAGCACCACCACAAGAAGAAGATGCACCAAAAGCTGAATATGAATGGGAGCAGGCAAACTATGTGAACAATCCCTCTAGACCACCATATGACCCAAACTTTAAGACATACAACCCAGGTTGGAAGAACCACCCAAATTTTAGGTGGGGGAACCAACAAGACCACAAACTATACCACTCCAATCATCACAACAACCACAACTCTAACCACCAATTAAGTAACAACAGACCTTACCACAACTCACAAAACACATCTATCACTCTACACAACAAATACACAACAACCACCACCAAGATACATCAACCCCCACCATGCAACCATTTGAAACCAACAATAGTTTCTCAAAATTGGAGGCAGCCATAGCACAATTGTCAACGCAACTGACCAGAACTATCTCCACTATTTTGGAAAGACAGCTACAAGCTGACAGAAAAATAGATGCTAACCAGGAAGAGGTCAAATCCAACATAAAGAATCAAGGGGCAGCAATTTCAAAGTTGAAGGCACAGCTAGGGAGCTTGTCTAAGCAAATACCCATGTCTACACATACCTTTCCTAGTGACACCATGGCTAACCCAAGGGGAGAATGCAAGGTTATAACACTAAAAAGTGGGAAGGTTGTAGAAGAAACACCCCCAAGCCAAAGCCACCAAGAAGAAGAAGCTACAAGGGAACCTAAAACCACGAAAGAAGAAGAGACCCCTGCATCATCCCCACCAAAGCAAATCCTGAAGCCTTATGTGCCGAAGGCACCCTACCCACAAAGACTGAGGAAGGATGGCAAAGACAGCCAGTTCTCTAGATTCCTAGAAATCTTCAAGAAGCTCTAGATCAACATACCCTTTGCTGAGGCACTAGAGCAAATGCCGCTCTATGCCAAATTTTTAAAGGAGCTCATGACAAGGAAGAGGAATTGGGGAGAGAAAGAGACTGTAGTGCTCACTGAGGAGTGTAGTGCCATAATACAAAAGAAGCTTCTCCAAAAACTGAAAGATCCTGGGAGCTTTCAAATCCCCTGTATCATTGAAGATATGAACATTGAGAAGGCATTATGTGATCTCGGAGCAAGCATAAACCTCATGTCTTTAGACATGATGAAAAGAATGAGAATAGAAGAAGCCAAGCCAACAAGGATGGCACTTCAATTGGCTGACAGAACGTTTAAATTCTCCCATGGTGTGGTGGATGATCTATTGGTGAAAGTGGGGTAATTCATCTTCCCAGCTGATTTTGTTGTGCTTGACATGGAGGAAGAATCCAACACATCAATCATCCTAGGAAGGCCATTCCTAGCTACTGTTGGAGCCATAATTGATGTTCAAAAAGGGGAGCTAGTCTTGAGATTACATGAAGAGAAGATGGTTTTTAATGTCTTCAAGGCAATGAGCTACCCCAAGGAAGCCATTGGTAAATGCATGATGGTGGATACCATTGAAAACTTGGTTCAAGGATTCCTAGAGGAAGAAAAATGTGAAGAAACCCAAGAGCAAGATCAACAAGTCTCATGTGGCGAGTTACCACTGGAGGCTATGGACAAATCAATCATGATGGATAAGCCAAGCAAGAGGGAATTGGAGGCACCAAAGTTGGAACTGAAGAGTCTACCCCCAAGTTTGAAATATGCTTACTTGGGTGATAACAATACATACCCAGTAATCATTAACTCAAATCTGAATGAGGAACAAGAAGAGGAGTTAATCCAAGTGCTGAAACAACATAAGGATGCTATAGGTTGGACACTTGCAGATCTAAAGGGAATCAGTCCTTCAATGTGCATGCACAAAATCCTACTTGAGGAGGGTGCAAAGCCCTCAAGACAGCAACAGAGAAGGCTGAACCCAACAATGAATGAGGTGGTCCAAAAAGAGGTGTTGAAACTATGGCAAACAGGGGTGATTTACCCTATCTCATACAGCCCTTGGGTAAGCCCTGTCCAAGTGGTTCCTAAGAAAGGAGGGATCACTGTTGTACCAAATGAGAAGAATGAACTAATACCTATAAGAATAGTGACCAGATGGTGCATGTGCATTGACTATAGAAAACTTAATGAAGCCACCCGGAAAGACAACTTTCCCCTACCTTTCATGGACCAGATGCTTGAAAAACTCGCAGGACATGAATATTACTGCTTCCTGGATGGCTACTCTGGCTACAACCAAATAGTTGTAGACCCCAAGGATCAGGAGAAAACCTCTTTTACTTGTCCCTATGGAGTCTTTGCTTATAGGAGAATGCCCTTTGGATTGTACAATGCACCTGCAACATTCCAAAGGTGCATGCTCTCCATCTTTTTAGACATGATTGAGAAGTTCATATAAGTGTTTATGGATGACTTCTCTGTGTTTGGGGATTCATATTCTGATTGCCTACAACATCTTGCCATGGTGCTAAAGAGATGCCAAGAAACCAACCTGATTTTAAACTGGGAGAAGTGCCATTTCATGGTAACTGGAGGGGTGGTTCTTGGTCATAAGATCTCTAAAAAGGGCATAGAAGTAGACAGGGCAAAGGTGGAAGTAATTGAGAAGTTGCCTCCACCTTGAAATGTCAAGGCAATTAGAAGCTTTTTGGGACATGCTGGGTTCTATAGGAGGTTTATAAAAGATTTTTCAAAGATTGCCTCAAATACCCCCTTTGTTTTTGATAGAGAGTGTATGTTAGCCTTTGATGAACTTAAAAATAGACTTTCCTCTGCACCTATTATAGCACTACCTAGTTGGGATCTACCCTTTGAACTGATGTGTGATGCATCTGATTTTACTGTTAGTGCTGTTCTAGGACAAAGGAAAGGCAAGCTAGTGCATGTTATTTACTATGCTAGAAAAATCCTCAATGAGAATCATAGGAACTACACCACTACAGAGAAGAAACTTTTAGCCATAGTCTTTGCTTTTGATAAGTTTAGATCATATCTTATTGGCTCAAAAGTTACTATTTTCACTGATCATGCGGCCCTCAAATATCTATTGACCAAGCAAGAATCCAAGCCTAGGTTGATATGGTGGATCCTGCTACTTCAAGAATTCAACATAGAGATCAAAGATAAAAGTGGGGCAGAGAACAAGGTGGCTGACCACCTCTCAAGAATTCCACATAAAAAAGATGAAGCACAACAATTTGAAGTGAATGAATGCTTCCCTGATGAGCACTTGATGATGATTCAAGAAAGCCCTTGGTTTGCCGACATAGCCAACTTCAAGGCTATTGGGGAGTTGCCCACCAACATCAACAAACACATGAGGAGGAAGCTATTCAATGATGCTAAACACTACATCTGGGATGAGCCATACTTGTTCAAAAAGGGTGTTGATAGAATCTTGAGGAGATGTATTTCACAAGAAGAAGAGCAAGAAGTGTTGTGGCAATGCCACAGATCTGCATATGGAGGCCATTTTAGTGGAGAAAGAACGGCAGCAAAGGTGCTCCAATGTGAATTCTTTTGGCCAACAGTATTTAAAGATGCTAAGGAATTGGTGTCAAGGTGCAATGAATGCCAAAGAGCTAGCAATCTACCCAAGAAAAATGAGATGCCATAGCAGTTTATCCTAGAACTTGAGTTGTTTGATGTATGGAGAATTGACTTCATGGGTCCTTTCCTTACCTCATATGCAAACAAGTACATTCTAGTGGCAATGGACTATATATCTAAGTGGGTGGAGGCCATTGCAGCACCAACAAATGATAACAAGGTAGTCATAAACTTTCTTAGGAGGAACATCTTCAGTCGATTTGGAGTCCCAAGAGCTCTTATTAGTGATGGAGGGAGCCACTTCTGCAATAGACCATTGGAAGCCCTCCTCTTGAGATATGGAGTAAAACATAAGGTTGCAACACCTTATCACCCTCAAACAAGTGGGCAGACAGAGGTATCCAATAGAGAGCTAAAACGGATCCTAGAGAAAACTGTGGGAGCTTCAAGAAATGACTGGTCAAGGAGGCTGGACGACGCTCTTTGGGCATATAGGACATCCTTCAAAACACCAATAGGGATGACCCCATATCAGCTGGTGTATGGGAAGGCATGTCACCTACCCTTTGAGTTTGAACACAAAGCCTTTTGGGTACTCAAGCTGCTAAACTTTGATAGCAATGCTGCTGGGGAGAAAAGGATCTTGCAACTATAAAAATTAGAAGAACTCAGATCTCAAGCATGAGAATGCCAAAATCTACAAGAAAAAAGCTAAGAGGTGGCATGATCAAAAGATAGCAAGAAGAGAGTTTGTAGAAGGTCAAAAGGTGCTACTATACAACTCAAGACTCAAATTCTTCCTAGGAAAGCTTAAGTCTCGATGGTCAGGACCTTTTACCAAACTTAAAGTATCCCCCTATGGTCATGTAGAGCTCATGGAGGACAAAACTCAGAGAACTTTCACTGTAAATGGCCATAGACTCAAACACTACTTGGGAGACTCTTTGGAGGAGCAGAGAGTGAGCTATAACCTCAACTAAAGATGGAGGAATGTCAAGCTAATGACATTAAAGAAGCGCTAGTTGGGAGGCACCCCAACATTCATATCCTTTTGATTTCCTGCTTTCTAGAAGTAGTTTTAGAATTGCCAATTTAGAGAGTTTAAGTTCCAGTTTAATACCTTTGTTTCTCTTGCTTTCTTAGAGTAGATTGTAAGTAATAGATTAGGTAGTTTAAATATCAGTTCCAATGTTTGATAGTTGGTAATTCTTCAATGTGTTTTCTTTTCTTTGTTTTCTTTTTTCTGAAAATGCAATTTGATGAACACACTTATTGATGATGAGTGATTGGGCCGAGAACTAGCTAAAAAGCCAAGTTTGGTGTGGCCGCTAACCCACTTAATCTAGGCTTACAACCCTTTTTGAATGCATTAATTTTGAGATTAAGCCCAAAGATTAAGTTTGGTGTGGTCACCACCATATGATGTCCACATAGCGAGCCCATCATGTTCTTAATCTGAATGCATTAAGTAAATTGGCTATGCATACAAGGTCACCTTAATGTGTTCAGAAGGAGTTAAAGAATGTGAAAGAAATGAATTTAATTCACCTTTATGAACACATTAAATACCCAATGATAAAACCAATTTATTAGATGCAAGAGAATTAAGTTTGGTGTCCCAAGGGACACTCATCAAACGCATTTCAATTATATGTTATAAAAAAAGAATATAAATGGGTTCTTTTCACTTATGGTATTTCGGTTTTTACTTTCAGGAGAGAGGATGGGGCCCACATGATTGATAGCTCATCAAGGAAGGAGTCAAAGTGTACTTGCACTTTGGAACTCAACACGTGCAAATAATCAAAAGAAAAGAAGGGTTGGCACCTCTTCCCACGCTAGGCGCCACTTTCCAAGTGGAAAAAGATAAATTGTTTTTAAATCCCACCACAACCCTCCCTTCGAACCACCACCTCTTACCACTATAAAAGCCAAATACTTTCCACCACTCTTCACACTTCAACCCACCCTAAAGTTCACACGCGAAGGAACCCTCTTCTCTCTTTTCTTTCTCTTTTCTTCTACTTGATTAGGGACAATCAAGTCCTAAATTTGGTGTTGTGGAGCAAATCCTTGCTTTGCTCCATGTTCTCTACCCCTTCTTCCAATTTTTTTAACCCTTCACACTTTTTTCTCACCCAATGGCACCACCAAGAGCCTCATCATCAAAGAAGAGAAAGACCAAGGAACCAACTTCGGGATCCTCTGCAAGCAACAATGAATACAAGTTTCTCTCATCATTCAACCAAAACCAATTTTATGGTTGGGTGAGTGAGAGACAAATTATTCCCAAAATTGGCTTCCAACTTGGCAAAAATGAGCACCCCGAGATCAACCGGGAAATCAAAAACAGAGGATGGGCACTCTTGTGCAACCCACCAAGGAAGGTGGTGGAAAGCTTGGTTAGAGAATTCTATGCCAATGCAGTGCCCCAACCTAGGTAACCTTATGGATATCTGAGCTATGTTAGGGGGGAAAGCCATTGATTATAGCCCCTCCAACATAGACAAAATGTTGATGGTAAGACAAACAAACTCCACCCGGAGTTATGAAGAAAGGATCAAGTAGCAGGACCCAGGATTTGATGAAATCTTCAATAAAATTTACGTGCTGAATGTGCAGTGGATTAATGACAAGGATGGAAGGCCCAACCAGCTGAGGAGAAGATATTTGAGCCCCCAAACTAGAGGGTGGCTAGACTTTGTGAGAAGGTCTCTGATTCCCACATCCAACACTTCAGATGTGACTAAAGAAAGAGCTATGCTCATATACAGCATAATGAAGGGAGAAAATGTCAATGTTGGGGAGATGATTGCCAACAACATCAACAAAATACTGAAAAGTACCAAAGATAGCTCAAGGTTGGCGTTCCCCAGCATCATCCAAAGGCTATGTGATGAAGCAGGGTTGAGAAAATTATTGATGAAGTCATGGTGGAGCAAGACAAGCCTATAACTACCAAGAAGATGGCCAAGGTGGTAGCTGTTAACCCACTTCAAAGAGCCAGGGAGCATAGAGCTCATGCTCATGAGCCACAAGGGCAACCTCAATAAGAAGAAGAGGCTGGAGATCAACCACTTCACCTAGCACTTCAACCACCACCATACCACCATTACCAACAATTTCCTGAAGGTGTCAATCGGGAGCAGTTACAAGGAGACATACACCAAATGAGAGGAGACATACACCACTTGAGAGAGGATGTCAACCTACTCAAACAGCAACAACAACAATGGGACCACATGAATGAGAACATACAACATCTCCAAGGAAGTATGGAGCAATTGAAGGAGCAGCAAGAACAATGTGACTGGGGTGAAATGCATGGTGCACTCAATAAAATAGTGGAGTAAAATAAATGACATTAGAGGAACCTTGCTAAGTTTAGGCATCTTTATGATGCTAGGACCATTTCAAGGAGACAGTATGATATCAACACACAAGCGAAGCTGAATCACTTTTGCAACACTGTGGCAGCCTTAAACCCCAGATACCCAATATTCATGCAGGGAATGGAGGAGTTAAGTGCCAGACAAGAGGAAATTCTGGCTAAGCGTAAGGAGGATGAAAGGAACTACATGAGGAGGCTTGGATTTTGGAAGTCCAAGGACACAAAGGCACAAGATGGATCCTCCAAGAAGAATGGTGATGACTCTTCCCCTTCCAAAAAGAAAGACAAAGAAAAAGGGCCAATGAACTGAAGCTGCTCAAGGTTGTTAAGTCCCATGGTTGCCATTCCTAAAATTCTGAATTTACGTTTAGTTCTTTTTATGTTTTTATTTGATAATAAGTTGTAATACTAGGATAGTTTATGATTCCTTAAAGTCTTTTATGAGTCTTTTATATTTTCAAGAAAGAAAGTGCAATGATGTTTGAAGTCCCATAATCATCAATAAAAGAAGTAGTTTGTTTCCATAAGAGTCTATGGTGAGTTGTTGCAAAAATAAGAGTAAAAGAGATTAAGACCAAGTAAGGGTGTTCAAAACCAAGAGATAAAGGAACTAAGTGCAGGGCCATGAATGAATTAAAAAGAAAATGAGTCATGATGAGTCACTAGACTTAGAGGAAATGACAAGTGAAAGCTAAGGATATCCCTTGAATATCTATAGAACCAAGGAGTAGTAAGTAACAAAAAGACCCAAGGCTCTGAGCATCACGTACTAGGATAAAAGAAAGCACTCATTTAACTCAAGATAATCAAAGATCCTAGTAGATGCTTGTGGTGAAGATGTGTCAAGAAGAGAGACCTGGGCAAGTAAATTCTTATGGGTGTTTCAACACCTAGCACCCTAAAGCCAACTGGTTTGGGAGTATTAATTGAAAGCCTAAGTTAAAGAGTCGTCTTGAGACAAAATACTTAGAGTCGTGGTCAATTGAAAATAAAAGAAAAAGAAGCAACTCTTGCTACTTCAAGGTGACAATCAATAAAAAGGGCACCTAAGACAAACACTTGAAAAGTCCTTAAGAGTCTAGGAGTTCATTGTGGCATTGAAACAACAATACTCATGCATGTGTTAATACTTAGCCTTACTCTTGGTAATGAATGCACTTATTCATGGTTGAAGTCTCAATTCAAAGCAACTCACATTGATTTGCTAGGGACAAGCAAAGCTTAAGTTAGGTGTTGTGATGACTTGCATCATTTACCCTTTTTACCTATGCAAAAGGACCATAAAAAGAGCACATATTCATTGTTTCAATGCAATTTCATAAGCCAAATGATAAGTATTATGGTACATTGCTTTGAAATGGGTTTGTGCTGAATTTCAGGTGAAAAGTGCAACAAAAAGGGAAGAAAACAATAAAACAAAGCTGGGCGTGTGAAATTGGCGTGCCACTTGGAGCAAACGCCATGAAGGTACATGGGCATGGCACACCAGGAGCTGGGCGTGGCACACTGGTACAACCTTCCAGAGAGCAATCCTAGCAGCCACAAGAGGGGCGTGGCATGCCAAGATGGGTGTGGCACGCCAGGACCATCAACCATCACCTGGGCGTGCCACTTGAAGACTCAAGCGTCGCACGCCAATGGCTAAAGAAGGCCAAACAAAGCTAAGTGTGCCAATTGATGTCGAAGGCGTGGCACACCAACCCTAACCATCACTTGGGCGTGCCACTTGAAGACCTAGACGTGGCACGCCAATGCTAAAGAAGGCTAAACAAAGCTGGGTGTGCCACTTGATGTCGAAGGCGTGGCACGCCAGCCTCAACCATCATGTGGGCATGCCGCTTGAGCATCCAACCGTGGCACGCCAATGCTAGAAAGAGTAAGAAAGGCTGGGCGTGCCACTTGAGATCGAAGGCATGACACGCCAAGATCTCATCTTTACTTAGGCGTGCCACTTGAGTACCAAGGCATGGCACGCCAACTCTCATTGTTTATCTAGGCGTGCCACTTGAATGATGGGCATGGCACGCCAGCTACTGGAACGAAGAGGAACTATGGGCGTGGCACGCTAGACCCTAGGCATGGCACGCCAGACTCTAGGCGTGGCACGCCAGTTATATTTTCCAGAAAGGGAGATAGGAGGCCGACCATATGGGCGTGCCACTTGGTATTGAAGGTGTGGCACACCAGCTATCATTTCTCACTTGGTCGTGCCACTTAAGTCTCAGGTGTGGCACGCCAGCATCACCCATCAACAAGAAGAAGACATGGGCGTGCCACTTGAGTTCTGGGCGTGGCACGCCAGATCTTGGGCATGCCACACTAGTACAACTTTCCAGAATGAAGAAGAGGAAGACAAAGGCTTAGGCGTGCCACTTGGGCTCAAAGGCGTGGCACGCCAGGCTAACCAAAGCTTGAGAAGACCCTAGGCGTGCGACTTGGGATCAAAGACGTGGCACGCTAGGGATTTCAACACATGGGGGCGTGCCACTTGAGAGCTGGGCGTGGCGCGCCAAGCCTAATTGGAGCTGGGCGTGGCACGCCACTGAAGCGCCGGTCATACACCAGCCATTGGAGGTCACGTTTGTTGAGTTTTCTTTTTCCCTCCAATTGTAATTTTCTTTTCTTTTTGTATTTTTCTAATTCTAGTAGTAGGAGTAGTATAAATAACCCCTGGAAGTACTGAGAAGGGGGTTGTTATTGGAGTTGCGTAGTAGCTTTTGTTGAAAGCATAGTTAGATTCACTTTTCATCTTCTTCCATCTCTTGTATTTTTCCTTTAGCTATGAGTAGCTAACTTCCCTCTCATTGAGAGAGGGAGCTCTGTTGTACTTGATGGATTAATAATAGTGAATTTCTTCTTCTCTTCATCATCTCTTTGATTTGCTAGAAGGATTTTCGTTTTAATGATTAGTGTTCAATCATCTTGGGAAAGAGGTTGAATGCAAAATGGATTTCATGGGAACCTTGGAAGAGGAAACATGAAACCATGCTTGAAATCCCTTCTCACACTTGAGTAGAATCTGGGTTTTGGTTATTGGATATGGTGATATATAATCCACCCACTACTTAGACCTATGATGATGTGTGGTATAATCAGGAACCAAGCATATCTCTCTTCATGAGCAATTAGACCAAGGAATTGGCTGATTATCAAGATTTGAGAGATTGAGTCACCAAGGAATTGGGGCTCAATCAATCATGATTGCCAAGAGGTCAATGAGTTGCATTATTAAAGATGAGATGAACTAGATTTAATCCAAAGAGAACAATATCTCTCAATCTCAATGAATTCTCCTATTCTTATCTTCTACATTCTTTATAGCTTTCTTTACAATTTTGTCAATCCCCATTCCTATTTAAAATTAAGTTATTTATGATTCTACACTTTACATTCTCGCCATTTCCTTTTATGCACTTTACTGCTTCTCTTTACTTTTGAGTCATTTACTTTCCTATTCATTTATAATTTTGCAACCATACTCTATATTGCTCAGCTTGACTAATTCACCAATTGATTAAAATTGCTCAAATCTACCAATCTTTGTGGATACGATCCCACTCCATTGTGGGTTATTAATTAACGATAATTTTGGTGCGCTTGCCAAAAGAACGAATTCATAATCAAAATTTTGTGGGGTGTGAATTCCGGTCATCAATGCCTATGATGTTTTTGTACAAAGATAAGCTTGGACAACTAGGTTCTAAGGGGTGCTTCATCACCTGACAACTTGGGTTAACTAACCCGGGATTGTCAACCGAAAGTCCACCATCAAAAGCTACTTTAAGACAAAGCATTTAGTGACCCAAAGAGATGTTGGGCACCAATGTCCAAAGAATAAAACAAGCCAAATGCCTGTGATGTGTATGTGCTAAGGAGAGGCTTGAGCAAGTAAGTTCTTAGGGGTGTCTCAACACCTAGCATCTTGAACTAACTAGGACGAGAAAGCTGGTAGAAAGCTTACTTTAAAGAGCTTTCTTAACACATAGCATTTAGCCTTAGCAAGCAATAAATCTCAGTCATGAAAGAGAGCAAGAAAAACTAAGGACCAAGCCAAAGCAAGTCTCATTTTTTGTGTAATTCAAGTAAAGATCCAAAGGGGTGTCTATACCTTAGCCATAGAAAAAAAAATCACTAAGAATATCATGCATAAAAACCCCATTAACCAAAATTGAATGTCTTCCAATAAAGGCTTATACCTCTCTCTGTTTTCATTCATTACTTGCTTGGGGACAAGCAAGATTTAAGTTTGGTGTTGTGATGACAAGTCATCTTATACTAGTTTCACAAGCCTTTTTCATCTATTTTTTACTTGGTTTTCATACATTTCTTAAGCAATAAGTATGTGTTTGGATGAGAAATTCATGCTTGTCTTGATCAATCAAACATTGTTAAATTAGTGTATTTTCATAAGATTTATGCAAGAATAGTTAGATGATATGAATGATGCAAAATCTTATGATTATGCCAAGGCTTTGATGTATTTATTTGGTTGATGATAGGTAAGGAGAAGCAAAAGAAAGGGTGAGAAAGAAGTAGAGAAGGCAACGTTGGTGGCCAAAGTTAGCCCAACAACATTGCCATCCAATGTTCCAAGGCTTGCTGGCAAAGTTGTAGAAAAGGGTGCCAATGTTGGAGGGAACGTTGGTGAACCAACGTTACCCCCAACGTCTTCGATAAAAGCTTAGAAATTGAAGTTCAAAAATTAGCAGTGATGCGCACGCGTGGGCGATGCGTACACGTCGGCGTGGAAATTGACAATCCAAGCGAACGCATGGGTGATGCGCACGCGTGGTTGGGTTAACGTTCGTGTGCAAACGTTACCTCAAACATTGCTCACCAACATCTTTGACAAAGTTTTTGGAAAATTTGGCCATGATGCGTATGCGTGGATGAAGAACTTTGGCCTGTCTCGCGAACGCCTGGGCTACACACATGCGCATATTGCATTACGACGCGTACGCGTAAGCGTAGCCCACACGTACGTGTGACTAAGTGAACGTTGGTGCACCAACGTTGAGTCAAACGTTGCTGGCAACGCCCAGAATTCCTTTTTCTTCAAGTAACGTTTGACTCAACGTTTTTACACAAGCGTTGGTCACCAACGTTAAGGCCAACTTCAATACAAATTGGCACCTTGTAAACTTGTGAATGTTGGTGAAGTTAACGGCCAAAGGAGTCATTCCTAACTGCTTCAATTAAGGCCAAGGCCCACATCCAAGTACTTGAAGATCCAATTGAAGAAGAAAAGAAGGGTATAAATAGAAGGCTCTCTAATAAGATTGAAGGGGGGCTTGGGGGAAGATTAGGAATAGAGGCTGGAGGATTAGAGACTCCAGAGCTCTCTTCGAGGATTAGAGACTCCAGAGAGCTAAGTGTAGAATTTCTCTTTTGTACCCATTCTACTTTCTGCACTTTCTTCTTTAAGTTTGTACTGAATTCAATTTTAGTTTTATGAAATTCCAATTTTCTGCACTTCTATTCTTCTGCAATTCTATATTTCCGTTCTAAATTTCCTGAACTTGTTCTTAGAGCAATGATCCACTGAACCCCTAATCATTAGGGGGAGGAGCTCTATTATAATTCACATGATTAAGTGAACTTCTTCTTCTTCTCAATCCGCTTGGGTAGCTATAAGATATCCTCTGTTTTGATTGAGATTCATTCATTACGGAAGGGATTTGAATATGTTGAATGCTTGTGTGAGCCTCGAAAGGAGAATCATAGGCATTAGAATTGGGGCTCTATCCTTCACTACTCTCTTGATCAACACCATTCGGGAGGGATTGAGATCTTGAGAGTTAGTGTAGCTTATGGATGAGAGACATGCACTTAACCTCTTCTCATGACAATTAGATCAAGGAATTGACAAGATTGATTGTGATTAGAGAGATTGGGTTGCCAAAGAATTGGGATCCAATCAATTTCAATCTATCATAGATCTACTCATATGATTGAGAAATGAGTTGAGACCCATTTGATTCATTGTGGATTATAATATCTCAAATCCCTAATGAATTTTTCTTTTTATTAATTGTCCTTGAGTTCACTTTGAGTACTTTGGTTTACTGCCTTTTTAATTTTCCTGCACCCAAAGCCCTTAACATTTTCTGCAATTTATTTTTCATGCAATTTAAGTTTCTTGCCATTTAAGTTTCTGCCAATTTACTTTCAACACTTTCATTTCTTGCAATTTACTTTCTGTTAATCAATTCTAACTCAAATCACCAACTGTTAGCTTAACTAGACTAATCACCATACTAAAGTTGCTTGATCCATCAATCTTTGTGGGATCAACCTCACTCTCGTGAGTTTTACTACTTGATGCGACCCAGTACACTTGCCCATAAAATTGATTCCGCACAAACTAACCGGCAAGTGTACCGGGTCGTATCAAGTAGTAAAACCCACGAGAGTGAGGTCGATCCCATGAGGATTGATGGATCAAGAAACTTTAGTATGGTGATTAGTCTAGTTAAGCTAACAGTGGGTGATTTGAGTGAGAATTGATTAATAGAAAGTAAATTGCAAGAAATGAAAGTGCTGAAAGTAAATTGGCAGAAACTTAAATGGCAAGAAACTTAAATTGCATGAAAAATAAATTGCAGGAAATGTAAAGGGCTTTGGGTGCATGAAAATTAAAAAGGCATGCAGTAAACCAAAGTACTCAAAGTGAACTCAAGGACAATTAACAGAAAGAAAAATTATTAGGGATTGGAGATATTATAATCCACAATGAATCAAATGGGTCTCAACTCCTTTCTAAATCATATGAGTAGATCTATGGCAGATTGAAATTGATTGGATCCCAATTCCTTGGCAACCCAGTCTCTCTAATCACAATCAATCTTGTCAATTCCATGATCTAATTGTCATGAGAAGAGGTTAAGTTCATGTCTCTCATCCAGTAGCCATACTAACTCTCAAGATCTTAATTCCTCCCGAATGGTGTTGATCAAGAGAGTAATGAAAGATAGAGCCCCAATTCTAATACCCATGATTCCCCTTCCGAGGCTCACACAAGCATTCAATAGATTCAAACCCCCTTCCAGAGTGAATGAATCTCAATCAAAACAGCGGATATCCTATAGCTACCTGATGAGCGGATAATTTATACGCTTTTTGGCATTGTTTTTAGGTAGTTTTTAGTATGATTTAGTTAGTTTTTAGTATATAATTATTAGTTTTTATGAAAAAAACACATTTCTGGACTTTACTATGAGTTTATGTGTTTTTCTGTGATTTCAGGTATTTTCTGGCTGAAATTGAGGGACCTGAGCAAAAATCTGATTCAGAGGCTGAAAAAGGACTGCAGATGTTGTTGGATTCTGACCTCCCTGCACTCGAAATGGATTTTCTGGAGCTACCGAAGCCCAATTGGCGCGCTCTCAATTGCGTTGGAAAGTAGACATCTTGGGCTTTCCAGAAATGTATAATAGTTCATACTTTGCCCGAGATTTGATGGCCCAAATTGGCGTCAAAATGCCTGTCAGAGACCATTTTCTGGCGTTAAACGCCAGAACTGGCATAAAAGCTGGATTTAAACGCCCAAACTGGCACCAAAGTTGGCTCCAAGAAAAGCCTATGCACGTGAAAGCTTCAATGCTCAGTCCAAGCACACACCAAGTGGGCCTCTGAAGTGGATTACTGCAGCATTTACTTATTTCTGTAAACCCTAGGTTACTAGTTCACTATAAATAGGACCTTTTACTATTGTATTTTCATCTTTTGATCATCTTTGATCTTGGGATCAGGTCTTTGAACCTTTTTTTTCGATTGTTTCATGTTATTTGAGAGGCATGGCCATTCGGCCTTGTCTAGACCTTGTTCTTATGTATTTTCAACGGTGAAGTTTCTACACATCATAGATTAAGGTGTGGAGCTCTGTTGTTCCTCAAGAATTAATGCAAAGTACTATTGTTCTTCTATTCAATTCAAGCTTATTCTTGTTCTAAGATATCCATTCGCACATAAACATGATGAATGTGATGATCAATTGACACTCATCACCATTCTCACTTATGAATGCGTGCCTGACAACCACTTTCGTTCTACCTGAAAATAAGCTTGAATGCATATCTCTTAGCCTCCTGGTCCACGACACATGATTGCCTCTCCTGACAACAGAGCCCTCCATTCCTTGAGATCAGAGTCTTCGTGGTATAAGCTAGAATCAATTGGCAGCATTCTTGAGATCCGGAAAGTCTAAACCTTGTCTGTGGTATTCCTAGTAGGATCTGGGATAGAATGACTGTGACAAGCTTCAAACTCGCGACTGTTGGGCGCAGTGACAGTTCACAAAAGGATCATTGGATCTTATTCTGACACGATCGAGAACCGACAGATGATTAGCCATACGTAACCCGTAGCCGAACCATTTTCACTGAGAGGACGGACGGTAGCCATTGACAACGGTGATCTCCCAACATACAGCTTGCCATGGAAAGGAGTACGCATGACTGGATGAAGGCAGTAGGAAAGTAGGGATTCAAAAGGAATAAAGTATCTCCATTTGCTTATCTGAAATTCCTACCAATGAATTACATAAGTATCTCTATCCTATTTTATGTTTTATCTGTCTTTTAATTATCAACACCCCATAACCATTTGAATCTGCCTGACTGATATTTACAAGATGACCATAGCTTGCTTCAAGCCGACAATCTTCGTGGGATCGACCCTTACTCACGTTGGGATCGACCCTTACTCACGTAAGGTATTACTTGGACGACCCAGTGAACTTGCTGGTCAGCTGCACGGAGTTGTGAAGAAGTGTAAAAATCAGGATTTCGTGTACCACTACCCAAGCGGATTGAGAAGAAGATGAAGTTCACTCAATCATGTGAATTATTATAGAGCTCCCCCCCTAATGATTGGGGATTCAGTGGTTCATTGCTCTAATAACAAGTGCAGGAAATTTAAAACGGAAATGTATAATTGCAGAAGAATAGAAGTGCAGAAAATTGGAATTTCATAAAAGTAAAACTAAATTAAGTACAAACTTAAAGAAGAAAGTGCAGAAAGTAAAATGGGTACAAAAGAAAAATTCTACACTAAGCTCTCTGGAGTCTCTAATCCTCCAAGAGAGCTCTGGAGTCTCTAATCCTCCAAGAGATCTCTGGAGTCTCTAATCCTCCAGCCTCTATTCCTAATCTTCCCCAATCCCTCCTTCAATCTTATTAGAGAGCCTCCTATTTATACCCTTCTTTTCTTCTTCAATTGGATCTTCAAGTACTTGGATCTGGGCCTTGGTCATGATTGAAGCAGTTAGGAATGACTCCTTTGGCCGTTAACTTCACCAACGTTCACAAGTTTACAGGGTTTCAATTTGTATTGAAGTTGGTCTTAACGTTGGTGACCAACATTTGTGTAAAAACATTGAGTCAAACGTTACTTGAAAAAAAAGGATTTCTGGGTGTTGCCAGTAACGTTTGACTCAAGGTTGGTGCACCAACGTTTGCTTAGTCACCCGTACGCGTGGCCCACGCGTACGCGTGAATGGTAAATTTTTCCATTTCACATGTGCGCGTCGCCCACGCGTACGCGTCGTAAATACAATCTGCGTGTGTGCGTATCACCCACGCGTGGATTGTCGATTTCCACGCCGACGCGTGTGCGTCACTGCTAATTTTCCAACTTCAATTTCTGGGCTTTTATCGAAGACGTTGGGGGGTAACATTGGTTCACCAACATTCCCTCCAACGTTGGCACCCTTTTCTACAACTTTGCCAGCAAGCTTTGGAACGTTGGATGGCAACGTTGGTGGGCCAACTTTGGCCACCAACGTTGCCTTCTCTGCTTCTTTCTCACCCTTTCTTCTGCTCCTCCTTACCTATTATCAACCAAACAAATACATCAAATCCTTGGCATAATCATAAGATTTTGCATCATTCATATCATCTAACAATTCTTGCATAAATCTTATGCAAATGCACTAATATAACAATGTTTGATTGAATCAAGACAACCATGTATTTCTCATCCAAATACTTACTTATTGCATAAGAAATGCATGAAAACCAAGTAAAAATAGATGAAAAAGGCTTGTAAAAAACTAGTATAAGATGACTTGTCATCATGGGTCGCGATAGGTGGATGACGATGACGCTGTGAGTTGCTGGGTCGCGAGAGGTAGACGATGACGGCGCCGTGAGCTGCAGTGGTAGGCGACAGATCTGGATGAGTGGCAAAGAATGGAGGCAGCGGTGGTGGCAGAGGGAGGAATGATGGAGGGAAGATGGTAGTGACAAAAGAAGATGAAGGAGGGATGAGGGATGAGGGAGGGACACAACAATGGAAGAAGGATGTAGGGAGGAAAATGCAAGAGGAAGAAGGTACCTGGATGTTGGAAGGTTTCTACCTTTCTGGTGTTAGAAACTCAAAATGAAGAAGATAATGGGGAAAAAAGGGGTTAGGGTCAAGGTACATAATTGGTATTTCAAAAAAAAGAAGGGATAGAAATGTAAAATTATGTGTCTAATTAATTGTGTCTCAATGTCTCAGCTCAAATGAGAGACACTGAAAACATGTATTTCATATACACTTGTGAGTCACCGTTTCTTAAAGATTTGTATCTCAGCAAACAAACGATGGGCATGTACCACCTTTTCTATGTCTTTGGTGTACATGGACACCAACCAAACACACGCTAGCTTCTACATCGTCGTCGCATCGTCTTCTATAGCTTTGCTGTTTGAGGCTTCGAGTTCGAGTTGCTCACCATCGTGTCTTCGTCGTTTGTCGTCATCTTGCTCGCAGTGTTAGTGGCACTATTTAGTGATTTTCTTTTATGCTCTGTTGAGTTTGTGTTGAAACTTGAATGTCTGATAATTAGTGATTTTTCAATCTGAAATAAAGTAAATCATTGATTTTGTGTTGTTGAAATTATATTGTTGAAATGGATTTGTTATGCTACTGACATGCTGCTGCAATTTTTAAATTTTTTTAGTATGATGTTTCTGAATTTTTGTTAAAATAGTTATTGATGTCAGGGTTAGGGTAATTATTTATTGCTGGTATTTAATTTTTGTTGCTGATTGTTTTTTGTTTCAAGAGGAGCTAGTAGAGTTAAAAAGAGTTCAAGCAAAATGGTGTGGACTCCTGTTAATGAAAGAGCAAGGCCAGCTTTTGCAGTTGCAAATGGTGGAAATGATCAACAACATGGCCCTAGTAGTTTTTCACCTAGCAATGCTGGGTTGGATTATGGTGTAATAGAGTTCACTAGAGAGGATGTTGAAGCCTTGCTAAATGAGAAGTCCAAAAATAAAGACAGATTCAATTATAAGGTTAGTTAAGATCCTATTATTTCAAGCTCCTTGAGTTGGTATGTTATATGTTGGCATCAATGCTTGTTTCGGTTAATTATTTGAGTTTGAGATCAAAGATGGAACCAAGATTCTTAGTTGTTTTGGTCATCATCGACGTGTATTCACACTAAATCAAGGAAGAAGAACTGAATTCAATTATTGTGGAAATGAGAAGGAATTGCACTTCTTTGCAAGAGAAGTTAATAAAGGAAGAGACAGGAAGATCAGTAAATTAGATTTTTTCTCTCAGCGAAATTTCAAGAGTAAATTGTTTTATGTAAATTGCAAAGGACATTTTTTTATCTCAAACTTATACTTTTTATTCTCCTTGTAAACGCAAGGCTGCAATAGAATCCCTTGTTCAAGAGAAAGAGGCTCAGATTAACCTTGAAAGGTCTCAAACTGCACTATCATCCTAGAACAAGAAGAGTGAAAATATTTGTATGACGATGATTCATGTCTTGCACTTCCTATGATCATTCTTTCATAGTTTTCAAGTTTTTAAGAAGTTATATTAATCCAAAACTAGATATGTGTTTGTATGATTGCGCCTTAAGTTGTTTGGCTAGGACATGATAATTGATCATTTTTTTTCTGAGCGGTTAATTGTACTGACATTTTTTAAGACTTGAGACTATGTTGATTATTAATTTGGAAGATAATATTTTATGTAGTGTTTTAATTTTGGAAGATATTTTAAGATTTATATTAGACTATAATTATATTTTAGGATATTTATTTATAATTTATTTATTATTTTATTTTAAAACTTTTTTTTTAGTTGAACCACGGTTAAATCAATTGAACCAGTAAATTAGTAAACCAGTAATTAGAACAGTTTAATAACCGGTCTGGTTCTTAGAACCTTGGTTAATCATGACATTAGCAAAAAGTAGTTTATTCTATTTTAATAAACATAAATTAGTTGTTATAATTTACTATTAATAACTAGTTTTTTACTTGTTGCTATGTCATTAAACCATTCAACAAGTTAGTTTTTGATAGTTCATATTTACTTTTTGGTTATTGGTTTGTCATTGGAATCAACTATAAAGAATCATTTAATTTTTTTAATTAATAATAATATTTTTTAAATTTAATATTTTTAGATCAATATAATTTTTTTTTAAAATGATGTGAATAAATTTTAGTTGAAGAAAATTTTAGTTAAAAGTACCATTTTTAATTATTTTATATAATTTAATAAATAAATAAATATATTTATTATTTAAATATAATATTATATTAATAAAGAGTAAAGCTGTTTATTATAAAATTTTAATTTATTTGATAATGTTTGGAATTTAATTCAATTTTATAGTTTTACTAATTCATTCAAAACAATAGAATCCAATTCAATTCAGATTGAAATTCAATTCTATATCATTAAAAATTTTCAAACTGGATATAGTCTATATATTAGAACAAACAACTAAATTCACAGAAATTAAGTCACAACAAAAGAAAAATAAATAAAATCAGAAAAAAATTGGCTATAACTAACCTAGGTCACAAAAGCTATGACGACGATAAAGGGATGGTTGATCTCGACTGCGAGGTTGCAGCTAGGTTCCTCGAATGTTGTTCTATGTAAGAGAAAATGAGGAGATTAAAACATAAGAATTAGGAAAATGAATTTCGACGGTGACTCACCTACCTAGCAGTGATTATGATGGCGACGACGAGGTAGCTGTCTTGACACTGGCGATACAAAAATTACAATCGGATGCCTTTAAAAAAAATGAAAAGATGAAGAAGTGAAGAACGACTAAGAATAAAGTTTAAATTTAATTTAACTGAAAGATAAAGTTAAAATTAATTAATTAAAATAAAAATATTTTAAGTATAAAATATTAAAATTTTAATTCCCTATTCAAAATTTTTTATCTTCTGTAATTTTTACTTTTTAAAAATATTAAGATACTAAAATTTTGAAGTTTGAACTGAACTTTTATATTGAGTGCTGATCCTCCATTTTTCATCGAGTACCTTTAGGGCTGCATATAGATCGGATAATATCCGCATATTCGCAGTAATTATCCGCATCCGATCCGAATTTTACGGATATTATCCTATCTGTGCTATGGTAGGATCGGATTGCGGATTTGGCAGTGATATTTGCGGATTCAATCTGCAGATCCGCATATCCGCACGTCTCATATAAATAACATAGTTTAAGAAAGTAAATCCTAATGTGATATGAATTTTAGTGTGTTATTTTATGAATTTTATGATATCTTGTTTTTAATTTTTTATGTTGTACTTTAATTTAAAATAATTAAACTTATATCTTGTGTTATTTTTTTTTTGTTATTCAAGAGAACTTTTATTGATAATATTTTAGGAATAAATAGGTTTAAACAAGTGAAAAAATAGATTTTCTAGAACCAAAAAGGGGTCTTAAAACAATTTTTTTGAATTATGCAGATATACCCAATATCCGATCCGATCTAATTTTAAAAAAAATGCAGATATTATATTTGATCTGATCCGATGAATGCAGTACAAATCAAATAGAATTATAGGATCTATCCAATCCAATTCGTGCGGCCTAAGTACCTCAAAAAAAAGGGGACATTTTTTAATTCATTAACCCCTGTTAACGGTAGTACCAGAACCAAACCCCCCTCCCTACCATCCCCTTTTTGCATCTCGTTGTCTCCATCATGAACACCACCGTGTCTTCACCGACTCTCACATCATCAACTCTACGATGCCCTCACCCATCTCCACCCCGACCACCATCACTTCTTTGTCTCCAACATCAACTTCACCAGCCCTCACCTATCCCTACCACCTTATGCAACTCATCAGTCCGCCTCCATACCCGTGACTCATCGTCCTCTCTCCACCCTCACGCTCACTAACGACCCCACTTCACTGCCTCATCTCTCACTCCCACATCACCATCACCATCAAGATTATCACATCCCTAAATTCTGATGCCTCATCCTCTCTCTCTCTCTCTCCATATTACCACCGCCAGTAGCCCATCTGTAACTCCCACCTCTCCTCGCGTCACTCAATCACAACCACAACCTCCACCACATCACCAACAACAACAGCAAAAAGGAGGATTCAACAACCGAAATCCCTCAATTTAAAATTTTTAAAACAATCCAGAGTGTAACTTGAATAGACATCTTGGTAACTAAAACTCATTGTATATTTGTAAATAGAAATTAGAAATTCCAGCTGGCATAGTTAGTTAGAGATTATAGCTAATCAGTTAAGTTAATGACTCTCTCATTTTCCTTTTAGCTTGTATATAAACAGCATGTCAAAACAAGGAAAATTCCCAATTGAGCATTTTTAACATACACACTACTCTGAGTTCAATTCCCGTTTCTCTCTCTCACTCTTTCTCATCACATACTCTCACATCTTGCTTCACCATGGATGAAGCTTGATTCCTCATCTCTAATCTCTTCACCCTCTGTTCTTGGACTTGCACGATAGAGCTTGATGAGAGCATGACCCTCTCTTTGACGCGTTTTCACATGGTGCGGTGAGCGCGGAAGAGAGGTAACCGCTCCGATCAACGAGACCAAGAATAGAAGATCTGAATCTGGCAATCAAACAGATTCTTGAATTCGCCAATTGTGTTCTTGAATTTCATCTCCTTTCATTTTCCCTCTAGTAACTGCTCGGATTTCTTTCGTCTCAAAAGATCCCCTTCTCATTTTCTTCAATCCCTAAATTGCAATGGATAACACTCAACTGTTGAATCCCAATGTGATGGATGCTCAATCAATTGCGAATTTCTTGAAACAAATGTCAGCAATTCAAGCTCAGATGGCGAGAAATTCAGTCAATTCATGGCAAGATCCGGCGAGCCCTTATTTTCTTCATCCGAGCGAAAGTCCTGGTAATCCTCTCATTCCAGTTATTTTAACTGCAAGCAATTACAATGCCTGGAGCAGAGCCATGCTGTTGGCCTTGAAATCGAAGAATAAGCTCAAGTTTATTGACGGATCAATCACAAGGCCAAATGAAAACGATGCGCTTTTTGAAGCTTGGGAGAAATGCAACACTTACTTAGTGTCATGGATAACACTATCATTGAGTCTTGAAATTTCAGCAAGTGTGATTTGGAACAATAACGCCTCAGATATTTGGAAGGAACTGAGGAATAGATATTATCATGGTGACAAATTTTGGGTGGCAGAATTGCAGGAAGAACTATTTCAATTGAAACAGGGAGACGCTACTGTTACGGCTTATTACACAAAGCTGAAATCTCTTTGGGAGGATTTGAACAATTTTAGACCCATTCCTGATTGCGTAAATTGTACTTCTGTGTGCTCATGTGGATTGAATATAATCAGAGAGCATAGGCAAGAGGATTGCACCACAAGGTTTTTAAGAGGACTAAATGACCAATACGCTAATGTTAGATCCCAACTAATGCTGAAGAATCCCACACCTGATATTGATGCTGCCTTCTCCATGTTAACACAACAGGAACGACAATTCAATGAATGCAATGAATCCAAGGTTTTCTTTAACAGAGCCATGCAGTCAAACAATGAGAGCAATCGAGGGAGAGGTAGACACCAGGCTCCTGGCAGAGGACGAGGAAACAGAATGCAATGTACATTCTGTGACAAGACCGGCCACACCATTGAGACATGCTATAAAAAGCATGGTTTGCCGCCTCACTTGAGGCAAAGGCAAATCAGCAGCATCAACTACATTGCTGCTGAAGCACCTGCTGAGAAGAGACTTGATGATCTCAGCCAATGCAGCCTAAGCAACAGTCAGAAGGAAGTTGGTGATTCTACAAGTTATGAACTCTCTTCACACCAAAAGGATGCAATTCTGCAGTTTCTCAAAGGACAGGAGGCTCATCAACAACCTCAAGTCACAAATCAGGTTCAATCCACCACAAACAATACTCCATTGATTCAAGGTAACACTGTCATTTTAAAATACAGTAGCAATATTTCATCCTTTGTTACTGCTAAATCTCACCTCTGGGTAATAGACACAGGGACAACTGATCATGTTACTTTTAATTTGGACGATTTTCAATCATATCAAGAAATCAGTCCCATGATTGTTAGAATGCCTGATGGTAGCCATACGACTAGTAACATCATTGGCACCATAAGATTTTCTAATCAATTATACCTTTCAAATGTGCCTTTCATTCCAAACTTCGATTTCAAATTAATTTCTGTGTCAAAATTAACCAGCAAGTTGAAGTGCAAAATGCTCATAGATGACAACTTATGTGAGATACAGGATCAAGCTACTTTGAAGAGGATTGGAGTAGCTAAATGTGCTAATGGTCTCTATACATTGGATAAGCAATTTTTCTGTTCTGCAGCTCACAAAACTGATTTCACACACACTTCCAGGAACCCATCACTTACATTCACAGCAGCTGTCACTACTGATGACAATTCTGCAGCTTACACACATATCATAAATGCCTTATGGCATACTAGATTAGGTCACATTTCACAGCATAGACTGCAAATAATGCATAAAACTCATCCCTTCATCAATTGTAATGAACAAATAAATCCATGTAACTCTTGCCATTTAGCAAAGCAAAAGCGATTACCATTTTCATATTGGTGCTATTTATTTAATTTTTTTTAAATTAAAAAATTTTTTTTTGAAAATTTAAAATTTAATTAAAATATTTTTTTTGAAAATCAAGTAATAAAAAAAATAAATAAAACGAAACAGGGGAAGGGGGAGTAAACAAAAAGGAAAAGTAAAGAGAAAAAAAACTAACGTAAAGTACAAAAGAAAAAAAAATTAACGTAAATAAAAAATAAATAAAAAAATAACATAAATTTTTTTTTTCAAAAATTTAAAGCAAATTTTTTTTAAAATAAAATTAAAACTAAAACACCTAATCTAAGTAATCAAACAACTAATAGTTGTTAATCACAATCAATCCCCGGCAACGGCGCCAAAAACTTGGTGCTGAATTTATAACCCACACTTACTAACCGGCAAGTGCACCGGGTCGTACCAAGTAATACCTTACGTGAGTAAGGGTCGATCCCACGAGGATTGATGGATTAAGCAACAATAGTATTTAATAGAATTAGTTAGGCAAGCAGAAAAGGATGTTGGAAGTTCAAAAGCATTAAACAGTAATGTTAGACTTTCAGAAAGCAAAAGCAGCAATGAGTTGGGAATAAAATATGTAGAAAATAGTTAAGGCTTCAGAGTTATCTATTTTCCCGGATTAACTTTTCTTAATAACTATTTTAATTATGTAGGATTTAATTTATGGCAAACTATATGTGACTAGACCCTAATTCTTTAGACCTTTCTAGTCTCCTCTAAAGTTCATCAACTGTCAATTCCTTGGTCAATTAATTCCAATTAGAGGGTAAAAATCAATTTTCAGTTTTCTTGCCACAAAAACTCTAATTACCCAAAAATAAGGGGATTATATGTCACGTATCCCCTTAAATCCAAATAATTAAAATTTAGGAGAATATGTTTTCAAGCTATTGTTCAAGTATAGAGCTTTTCCAAGTTATACAAGAACTCAAATAGAAAGAGGGTCATACTTCCGTTCCACCCATGTTCATAATATAAAGAACGAAAACAATTCTTAAATATAAATCCAAAACATAAATTAAAATAGAAAAAGTAATAAAATCAATCCATACAAATAGACAGAGCTCCTAACCTTAACAATGGAGGATTAGTTGCTCATGGTTCAGAGTAGAAAATAAGGATTATCGTAAAAATTCTCCGTGTCTAAATGTACAGAGTTCCTATATATACTTAATCCTCATCAATTTAAAATCTAATTCTCTCAAAAAATAAAAATAATATCTTTTCCTAAAAGATAAGATTTGAATTTAAATTCAAATTAATTAACAGATCTTCAGTTGATGGGTGGAGACCACTTGATTTGTCCATTCTGCAGCTTCTAATCTGTGTTTTCTGGGCTGGAAAGTGGGTCAAAACAACCCAAAATTCGTAACCAGCGTCATTTGTATTTTTGCAGATCGCGCATGTGACGCGTTCGCGTCAATTGTGCATATTCCAGTCCACGCGATCGCGTCAGGCACGCGATCGCGTCATTGCGATTTCTCCATTCCGCGCGGTCGCGTCAGGCACGCGTCCGCGTCGGTCTTCGCTGGTCATCTTTTTGGTTTCTTCTTTTTCTCTACAGAAACTTCATCAAATCCTTCCGAATGCTACCTAAAATAAATAAAATTGCACAAAACTCAAAATAGCATCCATAGTGGCTAAAATATAATTAATTCTAATTTAAACTCAACAAATTAGGTGCAAATTCACTAGGAAAAGATAGATAAGATGCTCACGCATCACTAGCCGGTGCTCTTTGGAGAGAGGATGACGTGTCACCACTACCCCCAGACGATGACGACAAGGAGGACGTTATTCCGTGGTGGTCATGGGTGAATGAGAAGCCTCCATCCCGGCGTCCATCTAGAGCCCGAGCCAGAGCAGCGATAGCAGCGGGACCTTCTTCTTCCTCAGCTGCAGCAGTACCCTCAGCACCAGCAGCACCTTTAGCACCACCAACACCACAGCCGACATATCTAATGGTACAACGTCTCTTCCGCTTCATGGAGCGTAGTGAGCGCCACATCATGCGACGCCTTGATAGAGTGGATCAGATGTTTGTGGCACTGGGCGTTGTGTTACCCCCTCTTCCCGACTCTTCCGCATCCGACGATGAGGACCATGAGGAGGAGCCACCTCAGTCGGAGGCACCTCCACAGACACAGGCTGCCCCGGAGGTGCAGCAGCCCCCTGAGGAGCCATAGCCTGAGACCCATCAGCCAGATGCGACCATTGACCCCCATTCTGAGTCCGAGCAGTAGCATCGATGCTGTGATTTAAGTGTGGGGAGGTCGTCGTCTCCGGTGGTCTATATTTTGGTGAACCATTTCAGACCTTTATTCTATTTTGCTTTATTTTGTATTTTGCTTTATTTTGTTTTATATTTCTTTTAGTACTTCCAAATTCTTATTTTATTGTACTTTTGTTTATTTTTACTTGGTTGCATTTTGCACTCTGGACTTGAATATATCTTAGATATTTAGCTTAAACCGCACTTCTAGTTTATTAGTTGTGATTTGGAAAAATGTGGATTATTGAGCTTAGTTTACTCTTTTGCATATGAGAATTTGGTGTGATTGAAAATAGGGAGTAAACTAAAAACTTTTAGCTTTCCATAATCACAATATTTTGTTTAGTATATATATAATAATAAATGTTGGTCAATTTGTTGAAAATTTTAAGAAATACATTTTTTTTAGAAAGGGCATTAAGATTCACATAGATTTGAGTTAAAACTTTTTGAAACTTGCATGATATATATATATAGTTTGGAATATGGTATTTGAGCTGAGAACACACAACCCATAAGTTTTGAGCTTAATTGCATGGTTACATTATTTAACCATGGTTTTTATTCTCGTGTGTTTTCTTCTCTATGATTGCAATCTTTAGTGTTCCATTCTATATGTCCATTATTTAGTGTATGTTCATGCATATATGTGATTGAGGCCATCATTTGATATTAGCTCACTTATCCCAAATAACCTACCATCTCATTTGCCTTTGTTTACCACTTTGAGCCTTTTTAACCCCCAATTATTCTTTATATCACCACATCACTAGCCTTAAGTGGAAAAATAATTAATTACCCCATTTGAATCTTTGGTTAGATTAAGATAAAAATTGTGTGTCAATTAAGTATGGAGAAATGTGGGAACTTTGGTTTATGAGAATGTGTGCTATTTTTATTGACAAATGTTGAGAATTTGAGTGCTACTCATGTGGAATTATAAAAATCATATGCATTGATTTACTATGTTTTCATATTTACAAAAAAAAAAGAAATAAATGAATAGGGGACAAAATCACCCCAATGTTAAGTTCAATAAAAAGATCAATGCATATGTGATGGAATGAAAATTAAGACACGAGTATGTGAAATGAAATATACAAAAGTGAGATTTTGGATAGCTAGGCATGATTTTAGAATTATATAGAGTGTCTATATGTGTTAGGTGAGAACTTAAGTTAGTCAAAGATTCATATGATAGCCCACTTGGCCATACATATATCCTCACCCTTACCTTAGCCCCATTACAACCTTGAAAAGCCCTCATGATATTTGCATGTGTACACTTGATAATTGTTGATTGGTTAGATGAAGAACAAAGTTTTCTTTGAAAGCATGATTAGAAGAGACTAGAGTGGATTAACCCCAAACACTTGAGTGATTAGAGTGCATATACAAATCCAGTGAGGGTTCAATTGCTCATTTCCATATGTCCATATTTGATCATTGCTTGTCTTGCAAGTTTGTGAACTCTTTTGATTAACTCAACTTAATTGTGAATATGCTTTGATATGATTGACTTAGTCCTTGATTGTGCATATATGATTTCTTAGAAATTTGACTCACTTTGACCACATGTATGCTTATATATATATAGATAGATAGTTATTATAATAGCATGATGCATGTAGGTAGCCCGCATCTAGATAGGTTGCATTGCAGGAGTCTTACTTTTTTCCATTCATTCTTTTGTTCTCCTTGAGCTTAGCATGATGATATGCTAATGTTTAAGTGTGGAGAGATTGATAAATCACTATTTTATGGTTTATCTTGTGCTAAATTGATTGGTCTTTGTCAATTCTTTGCATACTTATTCATACAATTTGGATGGTTTTACAAATCCTTCCCAATTCTGTTCTATGGTTAAAAACTTGCTTCCTAAGCCCTTAAATTCGCTATTTTTAATTCCCCTTCATACCATTCGATGCCGTGATCCGTGTGTTAAGTACTTTCAGGCTTTATAGGGCAGGAATGGCTCAGAGGATGGAAAGAAAGCTTGTAAAAATAGAAGGAATACAAGAAACTAAGGAGCAGACCAGCGAGAATCAACACACACGCGTACCTGATGCATACCCGCAGCTTGGCGCCTCCTATAGCGATACGGACGTATACTTGCCGCGAACGCGTGACACGCGCAGAAGACCATCGATGCATACGCGTACCTGACGCATACGCGTGACATGCGCCACGTGCAGAATTTGCAGAAGATATTGGGGGTGATTTTGGGCTGAGTTTGGACCCAATTTTCGGCCCAGAAATATAGACTAGAACCAGGGGACAGCAGAGACTGAGGGCAACTTCTGATTATTCATAATTTAAGATTTAGATGTAGTTTCTAGAGAGATAGGCTCTCTCCTCTCTCTAGGTTTTAGGTTTTTAGGTTTAGTTCTTCTCCAATTCAGATTTCTATCTTGCTTTATTTTAGTTTCTATTCTACATTCTATCACTCTAGCATCTTACTTTATCTTCTCTTGTTGATTTATTTATTTTCCCATTTAGTTTGTGAACTTTTGATGTTAGATTCAATTTCCATATTAATACAATTTATGTTTTCCATGGTTATTGTTACTCTCTTTAATTGTTAGTCATTGATACTTGCAATTAGTTGTTTAGATTTATTTTTTCTTATTAGTTTTCTATACTTTTATTTTGTGCCTACCAAGTGTTTGACAAAATGCTTGGAGGGATGTTAGAGTAGGATTTTATGTTCTTGTCTTGGGATGGTAACTTAGGAACTCTTAAGTTACTAATGTCCAAGTAATTGATGATGTGTAGCCATTGACTCTAGTTCTCACTAATTGGATTAGTGGAGAGTTAGGACTTATGGACTTGGATTAATATAGCTCATTTGACTTTCCTTTACTAGTTAGAGGATGATTTAATGGGATTGATCCTTGCCAATTCTCATGTTGTGGTTAGTTATAAGGATAGAGATCCTTGGCCACTGAACCTTGCCAAGACCACTTTATCATTTGAATTTCCTTGCCATTTATTTTTCTTGTCTCTTAATCCAAAACCCCAAAAAGATACGATCTCATAACCAATAACAAGAACACTTCCCTGCAATTCCTTGAGAGACGACCTGAGGTTAAATACTTCGGTTTATTTTTATAGGGGTTTATTACTTGTGACAAACAATTTTTTGTATGAAAGGATTTTAGTTGGTTTAGAAACTATACTTGCAACGAGATTTCATTTGTGAAATTCTAAACCGTCGAAAATCCGGATCATCAAAGCTCAAGATATGATCCGCAAAAGTTGGCGTAAAACCTATTTTTACCAAAAACCTTAAAAACTTACTTTTACCAAAACTCTCATTTCAAAACCAACTTCTCACAATCCAGTTACTACCAAAACAACACAAAAGTCTATACCACTCATTTCTCAAACTCAACCATCAATAACCTCCCATTTACACTATTCCACACCATCAAAGTCATTATTCTCCAACATCTAAAATCATCATAAACACTCCTAATTCTCCTCATTCATCAATAACATTTTCATAATTCATCATCAATCATCAACAATACCAACAACTCTCAACAACCATAATAATTCTCAACTTTCATTATCAAATCATTAAGCTCCCAAACATTTCACAACAACATTACACATTAATAATTTCTCATACATAGATCCATCACTTACCACCCATCATTATCATAATAGTCACACAACACCAATCTCAACACAACATCAATAATCCATCAACCTTAACACAACATCAATAATCCATCATCATACTACATATACTCAAAGTCATCATACATCATAATTATCAACATCTAATTTCAATCCTATCCTATGGTCCACTAGCCTAAGAGTCCAAAGATATTACATATTACATAGAGGAGACTGAAACCATACATTGGCCGATCTCTAAAATGCACACTGCACCAAGATTGGAATCCAACAAGCTTTCAACTCACCAACAAGCCACCAAAGCTCAAACTAACATCATATATATATCAAAATCAAAACCTAAGATACACAAAACAACTAAACACAAGGGTTTAGTAAAACTTTACCTTACTCAATGAGGTTAGGAGTAAAATCAAATAATATTCCAATGCTAGATCACCCTTAAACAAACAAAACACAAAAATCCACTCAAGAACAAGAACAAAAAATGCACAAGAGCTAGGGCAGGAAATTAGAGCTGGAGTTTTGACTTCTTACCAAAAATGCCTAGCTAGAATCGAAGAGTTCGACAAGAGCTTCGCGTGGCTGCAAACGGCTCGTCAATCGGAGCTCCGTAGCTCAAGATATGGCTTGAGGAATATGGAGGTAAATAGTACCAAGCCTTCTTCTCCCTCTCTTCTCAAACCAGCGTGCCTTACTTCTTTGTGGGTGAGAATGAGCTGATTTGGCTCATTAACTCACTTATATATATATTGGGCTTTGGGCCCGATTTGGACCTGGTCTAACCCGTTAGCATTTTAGGTCCGTTTGGCCTACTTTGGGCCAAAACCTCTAAGATTAGTGCCCGATTTTCGATTCTAAATTATTTTTGTCTTTTTAAAACAATAAATTTAATTCTCCAAAATACGCAGTACTAAAAAGACTAGAGTCGGTACTGCCGGCTTAAGCACTAGTACGCATTTTTCGTAAAACCTTTTCGAAAAAGATACATTTTCCAACTCAGAAAAATTTATTGAAATCAAATTTCACATTTAAATTTTCAAATTAAAATTTCTAAATTTTGAATCTGCTCCGGGCACTTAAAATTATTATTTTATTAAAATGGTTATACCGGTTCTTACATTCTCCCCTCCTAATAAAGTTTTTGCCCTCGAAAATTCAAATTAGGCTATATATATATATGAAGCATTCTACTATCAACGTTATCAACCCAACAAGTTGCCAAAGCATCTCATCCACCATCATTCTACCGCAGTGACGTTTTTTCTCGCCTTCCGCTGCGTCACTCTGATTATCATCGAGTTAATACTCAAAATGGCCCCTGAAATTTGGAGACACACTCAATTTGACCTCCGAAATTTTAATTGACTCAATTTGAACCCCCAAATTTGAATAAGTGACTCACGTTAGCCCTTCTGTGAATCTCCATTAACGGCACGCTTACCTGGAACGTTAAGTGACACATGGATTCGACACGTGGCCTTATTAAACCTTGCTGACATAGAAAAAAAAATTTTAGACTCAGTTTAGCCCCCTTTTAATGAATATAAAACCCTAACAAGTGCCAAATTCCCAATTTGATATTGTTGTTTGGGTGTTGGAGAAGATGATGAGGAGCACCAGCCAAGGTTCTGGAAGCTGCAACAGATCTCATTCACATGGAAGTTTGGATAGGAATCCAAATCGAGCTAGATCTAGAAAGGTTCTACACTGGTGTGGTTGTGGAATGCGTCCTGTTCTTCGTTGGTCTGGAATAGAAGCAAATCCAGAGAGACCATTTTTTGGATGTCCAAACTATAATGTAAGTTTTTGAATTCCTTCCTTCTTGAATTTACATATTCTTTTTGTAATACATGCATAATTTATTTTGTGGTTCTTGTTGTGATAGACCTCTGGGAATAGATGGTGTGGACTTTTTGTGTGGGCAAATGGCATGGAAGAAGAAGACATAACTGACAAACATGAAACTGATAATAGCATTGAGTATTGGAATATGCACGTGGGTTGGAAGATTAGTGCAATAGAAGCTGAAATTAGGATTTTAAAAGTATGGAATAGTATTTTGAGTTTTTTTCTTATTTTGTTTGTAGTTGTAGCTATTGGTTATGCCTTGGGTGTAGGAAAGTGATGAATAAAATTGAATTAATGTCACTATAATTATGTTTTTTCAATACAAATCTGTTTTGTAAATTGTAAGTTTTGACTAAACCTACAAATTCAGTGAGGATATTACAAATAGGTATGATTTTGTAAATTAAAAGTTGTGACTAAACCTATAAAAGTAAAATGGTAAGAATAAACAAGAGACTGATTACAAATCTGCAAATATCAATAATAGACTAACTTGTAATTTATCTACTAAATCTCTAAAATGCAAAATAAGTTATAATAATAAACCTTGAATCTGATTTCATAGGTCAACCATAGTCATGACAATGACCATTGTAACACATGATAAACCAAGAGTGATGTCTAGAATGTCATAATTACAGTCACAAAACAAAAGGGCTATTTAAAAGGTTCCAAAACAAAGCCCTATACAAGACATGACAAAAGGCATAAACAACCACTTACACAAATTTCAGCCACAAAACAGTCACAAAATAACCTCAAAACACACAACTTTGGATTACATTTATCAATTCATCCACAAAAGACAACATAATTTAATCTCTATTTCTTCCTTGATTCTTTGAAGCCCGAAGTGGGGATAAATTTCATAAATTCTGTAAATTTTGACGCTGTCCCAGAACTAGCTCCTTGCATTGGTTCCACAACGGGAGTTGCTTTTCTTTTATGCGGCAGCTTATCCAGCCTTGTGAGTGGAGGTGGAGGTAGAGGAACCTACATATAATTAAAAATATTTTATAGATGATGAATAAACACATGATATTTTCATAAATGTAATTAATTAATGTGTTATATAATGGTACCTGCTCTATAATTTGTGGCTGTGAAACAGTAGGTTGGGTGATGTCAATCTCCGAAGCCTGTGGAGCATCCACAGTTTGTATACCAGCAGTTGTCGCAGTATCATCGAGTGCATTTGCATTAGCTCCATCTTGGGATTTGGATTTAGCTACAACAGCTACTGCTGCTTGGTGGGCGAAATCGTGATCACTACAAATTCGCACAACTAACCAGCAAGTGCATCGGGTCGTCCAAGTAATAAACCTTACGCGAGTAAGGGTCGATCCCACGGAGATTGTTGGTATGAAGCAAGCTATGGTCACCTTGTAAATCTTAGTCAGGCAGACTCAAATGGGTATAGATGATGAATAAAACATAAAGATAAAGATAGAGATACTTATGTATTCCATTGGTGAGAATTTCAGAAAAGCGAATGGAGATGCTCTATCCTTTCCGTCTCTCTGCTTTCCTACTGTCTTCATCCAATCCTTCTTACTCCTTTCCATGGCAAGCTTATGCAAGGGTTTCACCGTTGTCAGTGGCTACCTCCCATCCTCTCAGTGGAAATGTTCAACGCACCCTGTCACGGCACGGCTATCCATCTGTCGGTTCTCAATCAGGCCGGAATAGAATCCAGTGATTCTTTTGCGTCTGTCACTAACGCCCCGCCCTCAGGAGTTTGAAGCACGTCACAGTCATTCAATCATTGAATCCTACTCAGAATACCACAGACAAGGTTAGACCTTCCGGATTCTCTTGAATGCCGCCATCAGTTCTAGCCTATACCACGAAGACTCTGATCTCACGGAATGGCTGGCTGGTTGTCAGGCGAGCGCTCGGTTGTCAGGCGATCAACCATGCATCGTGTATCAGGAATCCAAGAGATATTCACCCAATCTAAGGTAGAACGGAGGTGGTTGTCAGTCACACGTTCATAGGTGAGAATGATGATGAGTGTCACGGATCATCACATTCATCAAGTTGAAGAACAAGTGATATCTTGGAACAAGAACAAGCGAAATTGAATAGAAGAACAATAGTAATTGCATTAATACTCGAGGTACAGCAGAGCTCCACACCTTAATCTATGGTGTGTAGAGGCTCCACCGTTGAAAATACATAAGAACAAGGTCTAGGTATGGCCGCGAGGCCAGCCCCCAAATGATCTAAGAACTAGATGTCCAAAAGATCTCAAGCTGATCTAAGATCCAAAGATCCTAAGATGAAAAATACAATAGCAAAAGGTCCTTTTTATAGGGAACTAGTAGCTTAAGAATTACAAAGATGAGTAAATGACATAAAAATCCACTTCCGGGCCCACTTGGTGTGTGCTTGGGCTGAGCATTGAAGCATTTTCGTGTAGAGACTTCTCTTGGAGTTAAACGCCAGCTTTTGTGCCAGTTTGGGCGTTTAACTCCCATTTTGGTGCCAGTTCCGGCGTTTAACGCTGGGAATTCTGAAGGTGACTTTGAACGCCGGTTTGGGCCATCAAATCTTGGGCAAAGTATAGACTATCATATATTTCTGGAAAGCCCAGGATGTCTACTTTCCAACGCCATTGAGAGCGCGCCAATTGGGCTTCTGTAGCTCCAGAAAATCCACTTCGAGTGCAGGGAGGTCAGAATCCAACAGCATCCGCAGTCCTTTTCAGTCTCTGGATCAGATTTTTGCTCAGGTCCCTCAATTTCAGCCAGAAAATACCTGAAATCACAGAAAAACACACAAACTCATAGTAAAGTCCAGAAAAGTGAATTTTAACTAAAAACTAATAAAAATATACTAAAAACTCAACCAAATATACTAAAAACATACTAAAAATAATGCCAAAAAGCGTACAAATTATCCGCTCATCACTGCTGCAGCAAGAGCACATGCAATATCATCAGCTTTTCTATGAGCACAGTTTCTTTTAGTGTGTTCTTTAATACCCCAGTAGGTACAAGTAAATTCTTTGTAGATTCTCTTTAACTTTGTTGCAGTTTTAGACTTGTTACTGCTTGAAGGCTCCACATGAGCGTCCTGTCTCCTTTTCTTCTTAAAGTTTCATGGCCTTCTCCTAGTTTTAGGTGCTTGAGGTCTGTTGTATTCAGATTTTTTCCACAGTTCCTCACTCGGTATTTGGTGCACGAATTTGTGATTCGCACAACTAACCAGCAAGTGCACTGGGTCGTCCAAGTAATACCTTACGTGAGTAAGGGTCGATCCCACGGAGATTATTGGCTTGAAGCAATCAATGTTTATTTTATTAATCCTAGTTAGGATGTCAAAGTGTTTAAAATTGTAAGTTGGAATTATTAGATTTGATTGGAAAGATAAACGAGAACAATAGAGTTACTTGTTTTGCAGTACTGGGGAATATGTTGGAGTTTTGGAGATGCTTTATCCTTTGACCTCAACTCTTCCTTGAAATCCTTCAACACACGCAAGGCTCCTTCCATGGCAAGCTCTATGTAGGGTGTCACCGTTGTCAGTGGCTACTTCCCATCCTCTCAGTGAAAACGTTCCTATGCTCTGTCACAGCACGGCTAATCATCTGTCGGTTCTCAATCAGGTTGGAATAGAATCCATTGATTCTTTTGCGTCTGTCACTAACGCCCAGCCCTCAGGAGTTTGAAGCACGTCACAGTCATTCAATCCCGAAATCCTACTCGGAATACCACAGACAAGGTTTAGACTTTCCGGATTCTCATGAATGCCGCCATCAATCCGGCTTATACCACGAAGATTCTGATTAAGGAATCTAAGAGATATTCATTCAATCTGATTGTAGAACGGAGGTGGTTGTCAGGCACACGTTCATGGATTGAGAAAGGTGATGAGTGTCACGGATCATCACCTCCTCCATAATTAAGCGCAAATGAACATCTTAGATAAGAACGAGCGTGTTTGAATGGAAAACAAAGGAATTGTATTAAATCATCGAGACGCTGCAGAGCTCCTCACCCCCAACAATGGAGTTTAGAGACTCATGCCGTCAAAAGTATGTAATTCAGATCTGAAATATGTCATGAGCTACAAGAAATGTCTGTAAAAGTTGTTTAAATAGTAAACTAGTAACCTAGGTTTACAGAAAATGAATAAACTAAGATAATTGGTGCAGAAATCCACTTCTGGGGCCCACTTGGTGTGTGCTGGGGCTGAGATTAAAGCTATCCACGAGTAGAGGCCTTTCTTGGCGTTAAACTCCAGGTTATGACGTGTTTTGGGCGTTCAACTCCGGATCATGACGTTTTTCTGGCGTTTAACTCCAGACAGCAGCATGAACTTGGCGTTCAACGCCAAGTTACGTCGTCTATCCTTGCGCAAAGTATGAACTATTATATATTGCTGGAAAGCCCTGGATGTCTACTTTCCAACGCCGTTGAGAGCGCGCCAATTGGACTCCTGTAGCTCCAGAAAATCCATTTCGAGTGCAGGGAGGTCAGGATCCAACAGCATCAGCAGTCCTTTTTTCAGCCTAAGTCAGATTTTTGCTCAGCTCCCTCAATTTCAGCCAAAAAATACCTGAAATCACAGAAAAACACACAAACTCATAGTAAAGTCCAGAAATATGATTTTTGCCTAAAAACTAATAATATTCTCCTAAAAACTAACTAAATCATGCTAAAATCTACATGAAATTATCCCCAAAAAGCGTATGAAATATCCGCTCATCACAACACCAAACTTAAACTGTTGCTTGTCCTCAAGCAACTAGACGAATAAAATAGGTTCTAACAGAAATTAAGAAGTAATAATATTTTAGAGTTTTAAATGAAGCTCATATTCTTATTAGATGAGCGGGGCTGGTAGCTTTTTGTTTCTGAACAGTTTTGGCATCCCCCTGTATCTTTAAATTTTCAGAATGATTGGCATCCTTAGGAACTCAAAATTCAGATGGTATTATTGACTCTCCTAGTGTAGTATGTTGATTCTTGAACACAGTTATTTTATGAGTCTTGGCTGTGGCCCTAAGCACTTTGTTTTCCAGTATTACCACCAGATACATAAATGCCACAGACACATAACTGGGTGAACCTTTTCAGATTGTGACTTAGCTTTGCTAAAGTCCCCAGTTAGTGGTGTCCAGAGCTCTTAAGCACACTCTTTTGCTTTGGATCACGACTTTAACCACTCAGTCTCAAGCTTGTAACTTGGACCTGCATGCCACAAGCATATGGTTAGGGACAGCTTGGTTTAGCCGCTTAGGCCTGGATTTTATTTCCTTGGGCCCTCCTATCCATTGATGCTCAAAGCCTTGGATCCCTTTTTTACTCTTGGCTAGTGCTCATGGCTTTGTTTTTTTTTTTTTACTGCTTTTTCTTGCTTCAAGAATCAATTTCATGATTTTTCAGATCATCAATAATATTTTTCGTGTTCCTCATCCCTTCAGGAGCCAATATTCATCAAATTCAAAGTACATATTATGCACTGTTCAAGCATTCATTCAGAGAACAAAAAGTATTGCCACCACATATAATTAATTATAAATTTTATTATTAAGAACTCGAAAAATATAGATTACTTCTTTATTCTAAAAAAAATCCACTACTTTATTCATGCCTGATGATGATGAGAAAAATAAATTATAGCTTAATTGGATATAAAATCAAAATAGACATACTAATTACTACTACTATATATCTCCTAAGGTGAACTTTCTAAAATAAAAACATTATCACTAAGTTAAAGCAGGAAAAGAAAAGGAAAAAAAATTGGAACTCAGCAACCTGTTGTTTTGAGGAGTAGGTGTTCCTCTAATATGTGTGGTGCTTTTTCATGGATTAATCTTTTGGCGTTTTAGCTCCCTTAGATCACGCCCTTGCTCCTCCTGTTCCTTGAGCAGTTTGCAAATCATGCTACTTTGATTATTCTGTTCTTCCTTTATTTGATCCATAGCTTCTTGCAATCTGGAAATAGAAGCCTCAAGATGTTCCCAGTATTCGAATTGGGGCAGTTCTGGGAGGGCTTCTTGTGCTTTCCTCTTGGTTGAATCATCTTGTTGCTGTTGTCTGACCATTGATATTCCAGTAATGGGCTTTTCAATTAGGATATATTCAGTTATTCCCATCTTTACTCCAGCATCTTTGCAGAGCATAGAAATTAAGCTTGGGTAGGCCAATCTGGCGTCCTTAGAATTCCTGTTTGCTATTTTATATAGCTCACATGAGATCAGCTGATGGACTTCTACCTCTTTTCCCAACATAATGCAGTGAATCATGACAGCTCTTTTGATGGTTACTTCAGAACGGTTGCTGGTGGGCAATATGGAACGCCCAATGAAATCCAGCCAGCCTCTGGCTACTGGTTTTAGATTTTCCCTTTTTAGTTGAACTGGGATGCCAGTTGTGCTGGTAGTCCACTTGGCTCCAGGGATGCATATATCTTCCAGAACTTTGTCCAGCCCTTTATTGACCCTCATCATTCTCCTATTGAAGGAGTCTGGGTCATCTTTCAGTTGAGGAATCTTGAATATCTCCCTGATCTTGTCAGAATTGGTATGAATGATCTTTCCTCTGACTAAGGTCTTATGGTCAAAGAGAGCAGCTCCAATGATTCTTTGCCTTTCTGTCTGCCATAGATTAGCATAGAATTCCTGAACCATGTTCTTTCCCACTTTCGTTTCAGGATTGGCCAGAATTTCCCAATTCCTGTTTCGAATTTGCTCTTGGATCTCCGGATATTCATCTTCTTTTAGATCAAATCTGACTTCCGGGATCACTGATCTGTGACTCATTATCTTGTAGTAATGGTCTGAATGTTCTTTAGTTAAGAACTTCCCTTGATTCCAAAGTGGCTTTGGAGTGCTTTCTTTCTTGCCTCTTGGGTTGGGTTGTTTCCCTTTAGGAGCCATGATCTTGAGTGGGTATGTTTTTGTGATCACGGATAGAACACACCAAACTTAGAGCTTTGCTTGTCCTCAAGCAAAAGAGAAGAAAGAAGAGGGATAGAAGGAGAACAAATGTGAAATGGTGATGATGAGGAGGGCGCCGAATATAATATATAGGGAGGGGGGTGGGAGTTTTTTTTCGAAAAATAAGAAAAAGATAAGATAGAAGATATGATTTTAAAAGATATGATCAGAAAAAGATATAATTTAAAAAGAGAAAAAGATATGAATCATAATTTAAAAGATAAATTTGAAATTTAATTTTGAAAAAGATATTTTTAAAGAGATGTCTGAGTTTTGAAAACAAAATTTAAAGAGTTTGATTGGATTGAAAATAATTTGTCTTTATGGATTAAAATATATTAGATATTATTGAAAAAAGGGATTTTAGAAATTAGGATTTTTAGAATACTAATTTGGATTGAGGGATGATAATTTAAAATATGTTTATGCAAGAAATCATGAATTGAAACATAAAAATTTTGAAAAATTATGAAGAAAAACGAATTGTACCTCCTCCCATCATCCTGGCGTTGAACGCCCACATGGTGCATGTTTTGGGCGTTTAACGCCCACATGTTGCTTCTCCTGGGCGTTCAACGCCCATCTGGTGCTTCTTTCTGGCGTTGAACGCCAGAAAGTCCTTCTTCACTGGGCATTTTTCTGAACGCCCAGGATGCTAGCAGACTGGCGTTAAACGCCCAGAAGGTGCATCTTTCTGGTGTTTAACGCCCAGAAGATGCTCCTTTCTGGCGTTTAACGCCCACATGGCCACCCTTACTGGCGTTAAACGCCCAGTGGGAGCTTCTTTTGGGCGTTTAACGCCCAAAGTCTTTCTTACTGGCTTTTTCACGCCAGTGAGCTTCCAAATTTCCCTGTAACTCTGTGACTTCAACCAATTGCTATTTCACCTTTGAAGATACTTGGACACAAACCTGTAAAAAAAGAAAATTTATTTAATTAGTAAATAAACTTTGTAAATGGCTGGGTTGCCTCCCAGCAAGCGCTTCTTTATTGTCATTAGCTAGACTATTACTGAGTTTTAATTAAGTCTCAGTCTTGAGCACTCTTGCTCAAAATTTCCTTCGAGATAGTGTTTGACTCTTTGTCCATTAACAATGAATTTTTTGTTAAAGTCATTATCCTGAAGCTCTACGTATCCATATGGTGATACACTTGTAATGACATATGGACCTCTCCACCGGGATTTTAATTTCCCGGGGAATAATTTGAGCCTAGAATTAAATAGCAGGACTTTCTGCCCCGGCTCGAAGACTCTGGATGACAATTTCTTATCATGCCATCTTTTCGCTTTCTCTTTATAAATCTTTGCATTCTCGAAAGCATTGAGTCTAAATTCCTCTAGCTCATTTAACTGAAGCAATCGTTTTTCTCCAGCTAATTTGGCATCAAGGTTTAGGAATCTGGTTGCCCAGTAGGCCTTATGTTCCAGTTCCACTGGCAAGTGACATGCCTTTCCATACACAAGCTGGTATGGGGAGGTCCCTATAGGGGTCTTGAATGCTGTTCTGTATGCCCACAGAGCATCATCCAAGCTCCTTGCCCAATCCTTTCTACGGTTAATTACAGTCCGTTCCAGGATTCTTTTGAGTTCTCTATTTGAGACTTCAGCTTGCCCATTAGTCTGTGGGTGATATGGAGTAGCTACCCTGTGGCTAACTCCATAACGCACCAGAGCAGAGTAAAGCTGTTTATTGCAGAAATGAGTGCCCCCATCACTGATTAACACTCTAGGGATACCAAATCTGCTGAAGATGTGTTTCTGGAGGAATTTTAACACTGTTTTAGTGTCATTGGTGGGTGTTGCAATAGCCTCCACCCATTTGGATACATAATCCACTGCCACCAGAATATAAGTGTTTGAGTATGATGGTGGGAAAGGTCCCATGAAGTCAATACCCCATACATCAAACAACTCAATTTCTAAGATTCCTTGTTGAGGCATGGCATAACTGTGAGGTAAGTTGCCTGATCTTTGGCAACTGTCACAATTAAGCACAAATGCTCGGGAATCTTTATAGAGAGTGGGCCAGTAGAAGCCACTTTGGAGGACTCTTGTGGCTGTTCGCTCACTTCCAAAATGTCCTCCATACTGTGATCCATGGCAGTGCCATAAAATCTTTTGTGCTTCTTCTTTAGGCACACATCTACGGATTACTCCGTCTGCACATCTCTTGAAGAGATATGGTTCATCCCAAAGATAGTACTTTGCATCTGTGATTAATTTCTTTGATTGCACCCTACTGTATTCTTTGGGTATGAATCTTACTGCCTTGTAGTTTGCAATGTCTGCAAACTATGGCATTTCCTGGATGGCAAAGAGTTGCTCATCCGGAAAAGTTTCAGAGATCTCAGTGAGAGGGAGGGACGCTCCTTCCACTGGTTCTATTCGGGACAGGTGATCTGCTACTTGATTCTCTGTCCCTTTTCTGTCTCTTATTTCTATATCAAACTCTTGCAGAAGCAGCACCCATCTTATAAGTCTGGGTTTTGAATCCTGCTTTGTGAGTAGATATTTAAGAGCAGCATGATCTGTATACACAATCACTTTTGATCCTACTAAATAGGATCTGAATTTGTCAATGGCGTAAACCACTGCAAGTAGCTCTTTTTCTGTGGTTGTGTAATTCTTCTGTGCGTCATTTAAAACACGGCTGGCATAGTAAATGACGTGCAGAAGCTTGTCATGCCTTTGTCCCAACACTGCACCAATGGCATGGTCACTGGCATCACACATTAATTCAAATGGTAACGTCCAGTCTGGTGCAGAGATGATTGGTGCTGTAACCAATTTAGCTTTCAGAGTCTCAAATGCTTGCAGACACTCTTTACCAAAGATAAATGGCGTGTCAGCAGCTAGCAGGTTGCTCAGAGGTTTGGCAATTTTTGAAAAATCCTTTATAAACCTCCTGTAGAATCCTGCATGCCCCAGAAAGCTTCTGATTGCCTTAACATTAGCAGGTGGTGGCAATTTTTCAATTACTTCTACCTTAGCTTGGTCCACCTCTATTCCCTTGTTCGAAATTTTGTGCCCAAGGACAATTCCTTCGGTCACCATAAAGTGACATTTTTCCCAGTTTAAAACCAGGTTAGTCTCTTGGCATCTTTTCAGAACAAGTGCTAAATGGTTAAGGCAGGAGCTGAATGAGTCTCCAAATACTGAAAAGTCATCCATGAAGACTTCCAGGAATTTTTCCACCATATCAGAGAAAATTGAGAGCATGCACCTTTGAAAAGTTGCAGGTGCATTGCACAGGCCAAATGGCATCCTTCTATATGCAAATACTCCGGATGGGCAGGTAAATGCCGTTTTCTCTTGATCCTGGGGATCTACTGCAATTTGATTATAACCTGAATATCCATCCAGGAAGCAGTAGTATTCATGACCTGCTAGTCTTTCTAGCATCTGGTCTATGAATGGTAAAGGAAAATGATCCTTTCTGGTGGCTGTATTGAGCCTTCTATAATCAATACACATACGCCACCCTGTAACTGTTCTTGTAGGAACCAGTTCGTTTTTTTCATTATGAACCACTGTCATGCCACCTTTCTTTGGGACAACTTGGACAGGGCTCACCCAGGGACTGTCAGAAATAGGATAAATGATTCCAGCCTCTAGTAATTTAGTGACCTCCTTTTGCACCACTTCTTTCATGGCTGGATTCAGCCGCCTTTGTGGTTGGACCACTGGTTTGGCGTCATCCTCCAGCAAGATCTTGTGCATGCATCTAGCTGGGCTAATGCCCTTAAGATCACTGATGGACCACCCAAGAGCTGTCTTGTGTGTCCTTAGCACTTGAATTAGTGCTTCCTCTTCCTGTGGCTCTAAGGTAGAGCTTATAATTACAGGAAAGGTATCACCTTCTCCCAAAAATGCATATTTCAGGGATGGTGGTAATGGTTTGAGTTTGGGTTTTGGAGGTTTCTCCTCTTCTTGAGGGATTTTCAGAGGTTCTATTATCTTCTCTGATTCCTCCAATTCAGGCTGAACATCTTTAAAGATGTCCTCTAGCTCTGATTCGAGACTTTCAGCCATATTGACCTCTCTTACCAGAGAGTCAATAATATCAACACTCATGCAGTCATTTGGGGTGTCTGGATGTTGCATAGCTTTGACAACATTCAACTTGAACTCTTCCTCATTGACTCTCAGGGTTACTTCCCCTTTTTGGACGTCAATGAGGGTTCGGCCAGTTGTTAGGAAAGGTCTTCCTAGAATGAGAGTTGCACTTTTGTGCTCCTCCATTTCCAGCACCACAAAGTCAGTAGGAAAGGCAAATGGCCCAACCTTGACAATCATGTCCTCAATTACACCTGATGGGTATTTAATGGAGCCATCAGCAAGTTGAAGACATATCCTGGTTGGTTTGATTTCTTCAGTTAAACCAAGCTTTCTGATAGTAGATGCAGGTATTAGGTTGATACTTGCCCCAAGATCACATAAAGCTTGCTTGGTGCAAGTGCCCTCTAATGTGCATGGTATCATAAAGCTCCCAGGATCTTTAAGCTTCTCAGGTAAGCTTTTCAGAATGACTGCACTGCATTCTTCAGTGAGGTAAACTTTTTCAGTGTCCCTCCAATCCTTCTTATGACTTAAGATCTCTTTCATGAACTTAGCATAAGAGGGTATTTGCTCAAGTGCTTCTGCAAACAGAATCTTTATTTCAAGAGTCCTGAGATAGTCTGCAAAGCGGGCAAATTGCTTATCCTGTTCCGCTTGGCGGAGTTTTTGAGGATAAGGCATTTTGGCTTTGTATTCCTCAACCTTAGTTGCTGCAGGTTTATCACCTACAGGAGTGGGTTGGGACGCCTTTTTAGAAAGGTCAGCACTTGTATGTGACTGATTCCCCACTGGCATTTGAACGCCAGTGGTGGGAGCTGGAGTGGCATTAGACGCCACTTCCTTGTTTGTTACTGGCGTTTGAACGCCAGAACCATGCTCCCTTTGGGCGTTCAACGCCGGATTCATGCTTGTTTCTGGCGTTGAACGCCAGGAATGAGCATGGTCTGGGCGTTCAGCGCCAGCTTTGTTCCTCTCTGGGCTCTGATTGTCCTCAGAGGGATTTTGAGTATCCTCTTGTTCATTTCTTGGTTTCCTGCTGCTTTGAAGTGAGGTATTTAATGTTTTCCCACTTCTTAATTGAACTGCTTGGCATTCTTCTGTTATTTGTTTTGACAGTTGCTTTTCTGTCTGCTTTAATTGTACTTCCATGTTCTTGTTAGCCATTCTTGTTTCCTGTAATATTTCCTTGAATTCGGCTAGCTGCTGAGTTAGAAAATCTAATTGCTGATTGAATTCATTAGCCTGATCCACTGGACTGAGTTCTGCAGTTACTGTTTTAGCTTCTTCTTTCATAGAGAATTCACTGCTTAGGTACAGATGCTGATTTCTGGCAACTGTATCAATAAGCTCTTGAGCTTCTTCAATTGTTTTTCTCATGTGTATAGATCCACCAGCTGAGTGGTCTAAAGAAATCTGAGCTTTTTCTGTAAGCCCATAGTAGAAGATGTCTAATTGCACCCATTCTGAAAACATTTCAGAGGGGCATTTTCTTAGCATCTCTCTGTATCTCTCCCAAGCATCATAAAGGGATTCATTATCTCCTTGTTTGAAGCCTTGAATGTTTAGCCTTAGCTGTGTCATCCGTTTGGGAGGGAAATAGTGATTCAGGAATTTTTCTGACAGCTGTTTCCATGTTTTTATGCTGCTCTTAGGCTGGTTATTTAACCACCTCTTAGCTTGATCTTTTACAGCAAATGGAAACAGTAATAATCTGTAGACATCCTGATCTACTTCCTTATCATGTACTGTATCAGCAATTTGCAGAAATTGTGCCAGAAACTCTGTGGGTTCTTCATGTGGAAGACCAGAATACTGGCAGTTTTGCTGCACCATGATAATGAGCTGAGGATTCAGCTCAAAGCTACTAACTCCAATGGAGGGTATACAGATACTACTCCCATATGAAGCAGTAGTGGGGTTAGCATATGACCCCAGAGTCCTCTTGTCTTGTCCATTCATACTTACTTCCATAATGGAATACAAGAGATAATTTATATGTTGATATTATTTATTTTATAGTAGTGGAATAAATAAAAATGGAATATATATAAAAAAAAATATTTTGAAAATATTTTGTGAAAATTTTTTTTTCGAAAAAATTGAAATTGAAATTTGAATTTTATATTAGAATTTTCGAAAATATAGTTTTAAAAACAGTTAAAAAAATAAAAATTTTTGAATTTTGAATTTTGTGATGAAAGAGAAAAACACACAAAAGACACAAGACTTAAAATTTTTAGATCTAATGTTCCTTATTTTCGAAAATTTTTGGAGGGAAAACACCAAGGAACACCAAACTTAAAAATTTTAAGATCAAGACACCAGAAAAACTCAAGAACACTTTGAAGATTCACAAGAACACCAAGAACACAAGAAAGAACACCAAACTTAAAATTTTTAGAAAACTTTAAGAAAATTTTCGAAAATTATAAAAAGATTAACAAGAAAACACCAAACTTAAAGTTTGGCACAAGATTAAATCAAGAAAAATTATTTTTGAAAAAGGTTCCAGAGGGTATAACCAATTATCAAGAACAACTTGAAAATCAAGGAAGAACCAAGAACACAAGTCGAAATTTTTAAATAAAAATATGAGATATGCAATTGACACCAAACTTAGAACAAGACACTAAACCCACGAAAATTAGCAATTAATTAAAAGAAAAATAATAAATTTTGAAAAGAAATTTTTGAAAAGAAATTATCCTATCAAGATTTAATGACTCTATAACAATAAAAAATAAAAATAAATTATTCCTAATCTAAGAAATAAAATATGCCTTCAATTGTCCAAACTCAATAATCCCCGGCAACGGCGCCAAAAACTTGGTGCACGAATTTGTGATTCGCACAACTAACCAGCAAGTGCACTGGGTCGTCCAAGTAATACCTTACGTGAGTAAGGGTCGATCCCACGGAGATTATTGGCTTGAAGCAATCAATGTTTATTTTATTAATCCTAGTTAGGATGTCAAAGTGTTTAAAATTGTAAGTTGGAATTATTAGATTTGATTGGAAAGATAAACGAGAACAATAGAGTTACTTGTTTTGCAGTACTGGGGAATATGTTGGAGTTTTGGAGATGCTTTGTCCTTTGACCTCAACTCTTCCTTGAAATCCTTCGACACACGCAAGGCTCCTTCCATGGCAAGCTCTATGTAGGGTGTCACCGTTGTCAGTGGCTACTTCCCATCCTCTCAGTGAAAACGTTCCTATGCTCTGTCACAGCACGGCTAATCATCTGTCGGTTCTCAATCAGGTTGGAATAGAATCCATTGATTCTTTTGCGTCTGTCACTAACGCCCAGCCCTCAGGAGTTTGAAGCACGTCACAGTCATTCAATCCCGAAATCCTACTCGGAATACCACAGACAAGGTTTAGACTTTCCGGATTCTCATGAATGCCGCCATCAATCCGGCTTATACCACGAAGATTCTGATTAAGGAATCTAAGAGATATTCATTCAATCTGATTGTAGAACGGAGGTGGTTGTCAGGCACACGTTCATGGATTGAGGAAGGTGATGAGTGTCACGGATCATCACCTCCTCCATAATTAAGCGCAAATGAACATCTTAGATAAGAACGAGCGTGTTTGAATGGAAAACAAAGGAATTGTATTAAATCATCGAGACGCTGCAGAGCTCCTCACCCCCAACAATGGAGTTTAGAGACTCATGCCGTCAAAAGTATGTAATTCAGATCTGAAATATGTCATGAGCTACAAGAAATGTCTGTAAAAGTTGTTTAAATAGTAAACTAGTAACCTAGGTTTACAGAAAATGAATAAACTAAGATAATTGGTGCAGAAATCCACTTCTGGGGCCCACTTGGTGTGTGCTGGGGCTGAGATTAAAGCTATCCACGAGTAGAGGCCTTTCTTGGCGTTAAACTCCAGGTTATGACGTGTTTTGGGCGTTCAACTCCGGATCATGACGTTTTTCTGGCGTTTAACTCCAGACAGCAGCATGAACTTGGCGTTCAACGCCAAGTTACGTCGTCTATCCTTGCGCAAAGTATGAACTATTATATATTGCTGGAAAGCCCTGGATGTCTACTTTCCAACGCCGTTGAGAGCGCGCCAATTGGACTCCTGTAGCTCCAGAAAATCCATTTCGAGTGCGGGGAGGTCAGGATCCAACAGCATCAGCAGTCCTTTTTTCAGCCTAAGTCAGATTTTTGCTCAGCTCCCTCAATTTCAGCCAGAAAATACCTGAAATCACAGAAAAACACACAAAATCATAGTAAAGTCCAGAAATATGATTTTTGCCTAAAAACTAATAATATTCTCCTAAAAACTAACTAAATCATGCTAAAATCTACATGAAATTATCCCCAAAAAGCGTATGAAATATCCGCTCATCAGTATTGGATTTAGGGAATGCATGTATGTAGCCCTATATGCCATCATAATCAACTAATGATGACAAAAGTCTTCAGGATTTTTATTTATCCTTGAAATTGTTGCACATGCATGGACACACGGCATGCCTACAGATTCAAATTTTAATTAGTCATCATCTATAACTCTTAAATGCCATACGTTAAAAATGTTAATTAAGATATCATGTTGGACCTATTATCTGCCAGAATCTACAAGTGCAGATGCTTTTGCTTAAATCAACTGCCATGTTAGTAGGCCAGTCGTGAATTTCAAACCTTTGGTAGCCATCATCTCCACACCTTATAAGTGTCTATTTTTGTGAGTCTTTCCTGATCTTCTGCAGCTGACTTTGTTGGATTGGGGGTAGCTTGCCAATATGGTGAGACAATTTGACTTTATTTTCGGTAATTGACCTCATTGCAAACATCCGAACCTCCTCTAGTAGTGTTATAATTGACTTCGCTCTGAACTCCTTGATTCTTGAGTTAAATACCTCATAGCCGTTGTTACAAATGTTGTCCATCTTTGGTCCATAACTAAAAAATACTCTTGTCTATGATTCTTTAGGCCACTTGTCCAAGTATGCCCATGCTTCTTCATTTCTCCTCTTTAGCCTAAGCATCTTCTGTTCAAACCCATGGCTAGTAGTTTCCCTAGCATAGTCCCACAACATTCTTCTCAACTCCAACTCCTTCCATTGTTTATTAAAATTCTTCCATAAATGCCATACTTCAAAACCTGTGGTGAACCATAAGCAACAATTCTTTGACAGCTGGTATCAACCCCTAAACCAAATAGTAAGAACAATTAACTTTCATGCCTTATATTAACCCCTAAAATAATTTTAATGAACTCAAGTTGACCCTTGAAATAATTTTAATGAACTATTATTGAACCCCGATAAAATAAAAGATTGCATGTTCTATGTATTCAAGGTCTATGACAATGTGTGTAATTAGTAAAATGCTAACAGTAAAACTAAACATCTCAAATTGAAACAAGTTGAATTTATACTCTTTAAGTATTCTATAATACATAATTCCAATACTAAGTGCCAGTACTCATAACTCTCCACTAATTTCTAGCATGTTTATTTAAATATGTCGGAAACAAATGATTCAACTCTTCTATATGATTCAACTCTAATTTATATATGTTTAAATGATATATAAAAAATTTAAATAGCATATATGCTTTCAAACAAGCATGTATAAGTATTTCCTGGAGGGAGAGCAGGTCCTTATGATATGTTAATAAATCACGTTTAATTTTGAATATAATAGTATATATTAATATCAAACTCTTGATTAAAACAAGTTAAATATAATAGTGTAATTAAAACTCTTAAGTATTATACAGTATATAATTAAAATAAATTAAATTTGTAAACAAGTTGTATAAAGCTCAAGTTTAGATTACCTTTTGCATGTTTGATATAAAGCTCCGTTTATCTTGTTCATAGTCATCAAGGTCTTCAAGAAGCAATTCTAGAAACCACCTCCAGTTCTCCTTATTCTCGACATCTACAATCACTCAAGCAATCGGATATATATGATTGTTGGCATCCTGTCCCACAGCTAAAAGTATTTGTCCCCCGAAATGCGTCTTTAAGAAAGCTCCATCTAAACCAATCAATGGCCGACATCCAGCCTTGAACCCCTTTTTGCAACCATCCAGACAAATATACATTCTTTGAAATATTGGGTCACCTTCAACCTGTGGAATCACTCCAATTTTAACTGTTGACCCTGGATTGCTCTTAAGCAATGTCTCACCATAGTCTCTAAGTCTACCATACTATGTGGCTGCATCACCATACACTGCATTTCTTGCATCTGTTAAAGCTCTAGTCAAGGAGGACTTGTTCAAATCCAGGCCACATATCCTCTTCAAGTTAGGGTATTTCCTTAACTTCCTGACTAAGTTCTGAGCAAGCCACTTCCTCTTTGCTGTCCTGTTTTTGTTCATCCTAGGACATACATGCTCATTATTGAACGTCTTTAACTTCCACCATGTCTCCTCATGGTCCTTAGATGCATACGCAACCCATGGACATTTAACTTCTTCATTCTTCCGCTTGAAAACTGCCCTTACCCTGTAGCTTTCATTTCTTCTAAATTTTATTTCCCTCCCCTCTTGAATGGTAAAGTCCCTCACAGCTTCCATAAATTCTTGTTTAGTGTTAAATTTCATTCCAACTTGGAGCATCAACTGTCCAAACCGAGCACCTTGTGAGAATATTGGAAACATGTCATCACTTTCTTCGTCACTAAGTTCATCTTCAGTATCTGGGGGGGGTTTTTAACTCTTCCGATCACCAAGAGTCTTTTCCATCAGAGTCATCATACATTGGATCATAAGCATCATAATGTGAACCATGGTTCTTCCCTAACACTTGTAACCAGCCTACCTCCTCATCAGAATTCTCTACTACAATTCCATCATCTTCCACTAACACTTTTTCTTTTCCTTTTTTCTAGGTAGACCCCGGTGCATGCTTGAACTTCAAATCTCTCTTCCTTGCTTTAGAAATTTCACCATCAATATCAGAGTCACTTGATCTTTCAAATGGGTAAAGCCTATATAGGCTATCTTCTATAGAATCATATGAGTCACTACTACTGCTGGTTTGGTCTCCACCATCCTGACTTTCCACTATTTTACTTGCTGATCTAGTAGATAATCTGGTAATAGGTTTGGTCTGGCAGAATTCACTGAAGTGGATTTAGGTTGAAGCTTGTTTGTAGGCTTAGTGATTGTGACTTTAGATGATGCGGGTTTGTACTTGGGTTTGGGTTTACTTGCAGATTTAGATGATGTGTGGTTGGTCTTGGTAGTGTTGGATGTAGTGAGTTTGGGTTTGGGTTTGGGTTTGGCCTTGGTTTGGGTTTGATGTTGGTGGTGGTGGATTTGGTTGAGGTGGGTCTTGGGTTTAGATAAATTGTGCTTAGCTGGTGGATTAGGAGAACCCTATGGAAATACCTATAATCCCTCATGGAGGAACCATCCTAACCTTTCATGGAAGGATCAACAGAAACCTTGGCAAGGCTTCAATAATAATCAAGGTGGAAGAACCCAGAACAGGTTCAACAACAAACCACCATCTTCTCAAGGGAATATGGAGACTCCTAAGCAGAGGCTTTCTGACTTGGTAACTATAGTCTCCAACCTCTCTAAAGACCACTCATAGTTTCATAACTGAAACAAGATCCTCCATTAGAAATTTGGAGGTACAACTTGGTCAACTGAGCAAGAGAATCCCTAAGACTCCTCCTGATACTCTTCCTAGTAATAGTGAAGTGAACCCAAGAGAAGAATGCAAGGCCATCACCACAGAGGATGAGGCTGAACCTGGAGAAACTTAGATGGCATTGAACGCCAGTGAGGGCTTCCTCACTGGCATTCAACACCCAAACTGGCAGGGAATCTGGCATTGAATGCCAGGAAGGAGGTCTGTCCTGGGCGTTCAACCCCCAACTTGGCAAAAGAACTGGCGTTGAATGCTAGTGAAAGGATGCATGATGGGCGTTCAATGCCCAAAGAACTACCAGAACTGGCGTTGAATGCCAATAATGACTTACCTACTGATTGTTCAGCACCCACGGAAGAAATTCCTATCCAAAAATTAAAGGAAGCCAAGGCTCATGTAGAGACTATAGAGGTTCCCTTGCATGCTCTCCTGCAGTGCATAAGTTCTGATTAATGCTCACCCTCTGAGGATGAGGACACCAGGAAAGAGCAAGTTGCTCGGTACCTAGGAGCTCTCATGAAGCTAAATACCAATCTATTTGATACAAAGCCTTTGGAGGAAGAACCTCCAGTGCTTACCAAATACCCCAATGCTTTGGTTCAGCAGAAGCTACCTCAAAAGCTTCCGGATCTCGGACACTTCCTAATTCCTTACACCATAGGCACCATGACCTTTGAAAAGGCTCTGTGTGACCTAGGGTCAAGTATAAACCTCATGCCGCTCTCTGTAATGGAGAAGCTGAGAATCTCTGAGGTACAAGCTGCAAATATCTCACTAGAGATGGCAGACAAATCAATGAAGAAAGCATGCATATGGCAGGTTGAAGACCTTTACATCCCTACAAACTTCATAATCCTAGATACTGGGGAAGATGAGGATGAATCCATCATCTTTGGAAGACCTTTCCTAGCCACTGCCAATGCTATCATTGATGTAGCTAAGGGAGAACTGATTTTACAACTAGGAGAGGATCACATCTTGTTCAAGATACCTCACCCCAACTCTCCCTCTGAAAAAAGAGAGATAACTGTGCACACCTAGTGTTCCAACAATCTCTTTTAGTGCAGAGCTTTACTAAGCTCCCAAACATCAATTCTAAGTTTGGTGTCGGACAGCCATTAATAAGCACTTAGAACAAAGGTACTAAGAAGAAAGTACCTAAAGGCTGGAGGGACAAGAAAGTCCCCACTGAAGGCCTCTCACCTGGCATGAGAGTTATCTTCACCAAGAAGTCAGTCATACCATATACAGTGAGTTGTGTCCTGTCTTTAGAGCATGTGGAGCTCATTCATGAGGAGACAGGAAGAAAATTCATTGTAAGGGGCGAAATTCTAAGCCCATATTAATCTCCATAAGGAGCTAACCATCAAGCTAGTGATGTTAAAGAAGCGCTTGTTGGGAGGCAACCCAACCTTATTTAGTTATTTCTATTTCCTCTAATTTCTTAAGTTTATTTTTCTTTAGTTATTTCTTTAGGTTCATGATCATGTGAAGCAGTCAGAACAGAGATAGAAAGGATCAGCAATGAAAACAGAACACTCTGGATAGAGTGTCTTGTTGGCGTTGAATGCCAGCCAGGGAGCACTGGCTGGGAGTTCAACGCCCAAATTGGCATACTTGCTAGCATTGAACGCCAGCCAAAGGCATAGCCTGGGCGTTCAACACCCCAAAGGGCGGCATAGCTGGCGTTGAACACCAGCCAAGAGTATAGTGTTAGGCGTTCAACGCCCATAAAGAAGGGCAAGAAATCTGAATTTCCTAGCCTCTCAGGACCAGTGGGTCCCACAACATCTTTACCTACCCCACTTCTTCTCTCTTCTTTTTCACACTTCCCCTTACATTGTTCGCTATAAACCCTAACCCAATCACATCTATATCACTTCCCCAAACCATCATCATAAGTCCCACCAACCCCCACCCACTTCAAAATCAAAATTTTCTCCCATTTACCCCACCCATGACCGAACCCTAACCTAGCCCACTCCTATAAATACCCCCTCTTACTAACCCTTCATACACACACTTCATACACTCTAAAGCCCCCTTGGCCAAATTCCTTTTCTCCTTCCATCTCCATCTATTTTCTTCTTCTTCTTCTACTCCATTCTTCTCTTTTGTTTATTTTTGCTCAAGGACGAGCAAAGTTTTAAGTTTGGTGTGGAAAAAGCGTTACTTTTTGCTTTTCATTACCACTTATAGCACCCAAGGTTGGAGAACCCTTTAGAAAGAGGAAAGGAATGGCCGTAGACACCACCTCCAAATCTTGGGATATGGAGAGATTCATAACCAAAGCCCACCAAGACCACTTCTATGAAGTAGTGACAGAGAAGAAGATGATCCCTGAAGTCCTTTTTAGGCATAAGAAGAATGAGTATCCGAAAATCCGAAGAGAGATCCGGAGAAGAGGTTGGGAAGTCCTAACCAATCCCATCAAAGAGGTTGGGATCTTAATGGTGCAAGAGTTCTATGCTAATGCATGGGTCACAAAAAACCATGACATTAGTGTGAACCCAAATCCCAAGAATCGGAGCACCATGGTCCGAGGGAGAATCTTAGATTTTAGTCCAGAAAATATAAGGTTGGCGTTCAACTTCCCTTTGATGCAAGGAGACCTACATCGTTACACTAGAAGAGTCAATTTTGATCAAAGACTAGATCAAGTGCTCTCAGACATCTGTGTGGAAGGAGCACAGTAGAAAAGAGATTTCCGAGGCAAACCCATTCAACTAAGAAGGCTTGACCTCAAGCCCTTAGTTAGAGGATGGTTGGAATTCATCCAACGCTCTATCGTCCCTACTAGCAATCGGTCAGAAGTGAGCATTGACAGAGCCATCATGATTCAATGCATCATGATTGGGAGTGAGGTGGAAGTACATGAGGTGATACCTCAAGAATTGTACAAGATAGCTGAAAAGCCTTCTACCAAAGCAAGGTTAGCTTTCCCTCACCTCATTTATCACCTATGCAATTCAGTTGGAATTGTCATAGAGGGAGACATCTTCATTGAGGAGGACAAGCCCATCACTAAGAAGAGGATGGAGCAAACTAGAGAGCATGCACATGTGCCTGTGCAACCGCCTCAGCAAGAACTCCCTGGGATACCTCAAGGGATGCAATTTCCTCCTCAAGGCTATTGGGACCAATTGCATAATTTTCTTGGAGAATTGAACACTAATATGGAGTAATTGTGGTTAGAGTATCAAGAGCATTCCACCATCCTCAATGAAATTAAAGAAGATCAAAGGGCTATGAGGGAAGAATAACAGAGACAAGGGCGTGACATTGAAGAGATCAAGCACTACATTAGATCCTCAAGGAGGAGTAGTAGCCGCCGTTATTAAGGTGGATTCGTTCTCTTAATCCCCTTTTCTTATGTTATTTTTCTATTTTCTGTTATGTTTTATTGTCTCTTCTCTTGTTCTTATTGCATGATCATTTCTATCTATGTCTTAAAGTTATAAAATGTTCCATATATCTCTCACCTCACTTAAAAGAAAATTTTATTTGAAAATAATTGAGAGATACATGAATTTCAAGTTTATCTTAAGAATAGTTCAATTATCTTGATGTGGTGGCATTGCTTTTGTTTTCTGAATGTATGAATGAACAGTGCATATTTGAAATTGAAATTAAGAATGTTGGCTCTTGAAAGAATGATGATAAAAGTGAACTATTATTGGTAATCTGAAAAATTAAAAAAAAATTGATTCTTGAAGCAAGAAAAAGTAGCAAAAAAGTAATAAAAGAATATATATATATATATATATATATATATATATATATATATATATATATATATATGCTTGTGAAAAAAGAAAGAGAAATAAAAAGCAGAAAAAGCCAATAGCTCTTTAAACCAAAAGGCAAGAGAAAAAAGCCAATAACCCTTTAAACCAAAAGGCAAGGGTAAAAGGATCCAAGGCTTTAAGCATCAATAATTAGGAGGGCTTAAAAGGAGTAAAATCTTGGCATAAGCACTCCAAATGGACAATGTCCCTAACTATATGCTTGTGGTGTGAAGGTGTCAAGTAAAAAAGTTTGAGACTGAGCAGTTAAAGTCGTGATTCAAAGTAAAAAGAGTGTGCTTAAGAACTCTGGACACCTCTATCTAGGGATTCTAGCAAAGCTGAATCACATTCTGCAAGGGTTCACCCAGTTAAGTGTCTGTGGCATTTATGCATCCGGTGGTAATACTGGAAAATAAAGTGCTTAGGGTCATGGCCAAGATTCTAAAAAGCTGTGTTCAAGAATAAAAAAGAACTGAACTAGGAGAGTCAATAATATCATCTGGATTCTAAGTTCCTAAGGATGCCAACACTTCTGAGTTTCAATGGATAGTGAGATACCAAAACTATTCAAAAGCAAAAAGCTACTAAGTCCCTCTCATTTAATTGAAACTGAGCTTCATTGAAAATTCTGAGATTTATTGTATCTTACTCTTCTTTTTATCCTACTTTGTTTTTAGTTGCTTGGGGACAAGCAACAGTTTAAGTTTGGTGTTGTGATGAGCGGATATTTTATACGCTTTTTGCCATCATTTTCATATAGTTTTTAGTATGTTTGTTTAAGTTTTATTAAGTTTTCATAGGTTTTAGTATAAAATTCACATTTTTGGATTCTACTTTGAGTTTGTGTGTTTTTATGCAATTTCAGGTATTTTCTAGCTGAAATTGAGGAGCTAAAGCTAAAGTCTAATTCAGAGGCAGAGAAAGCATTGCAGATGCTATCAGGATCTGATCTCCTTACACTCAAAAGCACTTTTCTGGAGCCACAGAAGTCCAAATAGAGCGTTCTCAATGACTATGGAAAGCTAACATCCAGTGCTTTCCAGAAATGTATAATAGTCCATACTTTGCTTCAAAATTGAAAGCCCAAAACTGGCGTTCAACGCCAGCTTCCAGCCCTAGTTTGGCGTCCAATACCCAAGGGAGAAGAGACCAGTGGTCAACGCCCTAGAGGCCTCCTAGCACGTGGATCTCAATCAAGCTCAGCCTAAACACTCACCAAGTGGGCCTTAGAAGTGGATTTTAGCACTAAAAGACTATTTTACCCTTCTTATGTAATCCTTAGTCATCAGTCTAGTATTTATTTGAGAACTTTTATTCTTTTAGGGGATTCGGTCATGGATCTTAGACACTTTACATGTTTTTCATTGTATTTTATATCAGTATGAGTTTCTAAACCTCCTAGCTTGAGGGGAGGAGCTCTGCTGAGTTTTATGGATTAATAAAGTATTACTGTTTTATCTTCAATCCATGTTTGATTCTCTATTCTAAGATGTATCTTCGTTCTTTATCCTTATGAATGCATTGAACTGGCATAAAGTTATCTCATTCTACATGGGTTCAGAGTGAGTCTTTCATCGGACAATGATGAAACACTAGCTTGATTATACATCTCTTAGACGGCTAATCCACGGCTTCGTTGGGGACTTCTCGAGACACCAGTTCAGCCGAGGTATGGGGAGATTAGAGTCTTTGTGGTAGAGGCTAGAACCAAAGGCGCAGCATTCTCTGATCCGGAAGATTCAACCTTGTTTGTGGCGTTTTGAGTAGGATCACTAAGGGGAATAGACTGTAGGAGCTTCACCCTCAATCAAACTGGATCCGCACTAACCCTGGAGTTCAGATCTCACTACAAGAAAAAGCAATATTTGTAACAAAAAAAATAGTTACAAAAAATCGAAATTTTGAAACAAAAGGATTTTGTAATAAAAAAAAGGGCCGTTGCAGTATGTCCCGTTACAAAAAGTTTTTGTAACAAAAAACAGAACTGTTACAATTCAAAGTGATATTTTGTAACAAATTTTTCTTATACAAAAAACCAGAAGTCATTACAAAAGTGGTAACAAATTTTGATGTTCAAAGTATTTTTCGTGACAATTTATTTTTTTCTATCATAAAATTTTGTTACAAAATATAACTTGATTTTGTAACATTTTTTTTAGTTACAAAAGTAAAATAATTATTTTGTAACAATTTTTTAATACAAATTGCATGCATAATTTACTAAATTATTTTTTTAATTAACTAATATATTAATTATTTTACTAAACAAGTCTACATTTATATAATATGTAAAAACATACTTAATTAAAACATGTCTCATTTAGCTAAAATTGTTTTAAAATAAAATAACATTAGTGAGTATATTGATTAGTTCTACAAGTTATATGTCTTGCACAAGTTCAACCAAAAGTTAAAAGTTCTAACATAGATTAGTGTCTCTATAAATCAAAATATTCTTAAGTCATCAAGGTAGCATGTGGTCACCATTTCAGCACTCCTGTAAATAAGAAAAACCGAAACAAAAAATTAGAAACAAGATATAACATTAATTATAATTTTTTTCATTAAGTTTTATCCAAAATATTTAAAAAATTTTAGGCAAAACCTTTCCTAAAACTTGGATATTTCTACCGTCTACGGTTTCAACAAAAACAACCAAATTTATCAAACCAAATAATAAGACATTTGTCATTTATCAACTATGACACAAGTAAAATGTAATAAATAGAACCATGAGTAATGCATAAACTAAGTTCTGCCAACATTCAACACTACAAAAGCCACACAAAGTTATAACAAATTACTCAAAAAATAGTATGACTAAGAAAATACTAGTTCAGAGATTAGACACAGGTAGCTAACATAAACTGGCCATGGCTAGGTGAGCAACCTTGAAATTTTGTAGAATGAAAAAAAATTACAAACACTAGTATGGATTGGGTAATTTTGTTATTGTCCCTTTCCCTTAGCCACTCTCCTATTTATGATGTGTCATTTATTCCCTTCCATCATCACTACAACTGTTGAACCATATCCCTCTATTTTGAGAGAATAGATGATAATCAGCAAAAGGAAATACTGTTGAGGGACAGCACCACACCGCAACTTCTCAGCATCATAAGGTTTAAACAAAGGGGAACAAGACTTCAAAATGACAAGGTAACAAGGGAAAACAATATATCTCCATTTTCCTGATTAGAAATTTGAACTTAAAGAGTCACAAAACCAGACAAAAAGCAAATAGAGCTTCAAATTAATCAACAACAAATGCACACACAATGCAATCACTATAAACACAAGTAACTATTCGAAAGGTATTTAGGTCATTTCCAACAACATATTACACCAATTGAAACTATGATAACATTAAATGAATTCAAGGATTGAAACCATAAACAATTAACTTTAGAATCAGAAGTTCAGATCTTAACACCATAATCAAATTATTTACCCCAAAAACAGGCACTATTGAGAAGGATATATACAAAACACTAGTATTTGCTCCCAGTGGTAGTGGGCTTTGGTGATGGCTGAGCAACGGGCAGAAAAAAATGGAGACAGAGCGAGTTGTACGAAACCTGAATAGCAACCCCAGCAGCCCGCTCTGGCAGCAACAGTAATGCAGTTTCGATAACTGACAAAGAATGGAAGGAAACAAGGTAGCAGAAATAGGATAACATAGCGTAAAAGTGGAAGTAGAACAAGTTAAAGGAGCGAAGGACCTAAACCGAAGAGGTAGCAAAGACACCTCCATCAGTGACTCCATAGACAGCGCGGAGCTCAGTGGTGGTCACGACAGCTTCCAGCGAGCCCAGCAATGACAGTAGCAACGGTGGTAGCCTCCGTCATTCTTCTACGCGTCTCTTTTTGTCTCGTTCTACTTCTTGACAATGACAACGCAGGGCAGTGGCGAAGGCACAAAGAACACCCCTCCTCCTCTTCTTCGCGGCTGAGACGAGGCCTACGGTGGCATCAGCGGCGTTGGAGGCTTCAGTGGCGAACGAAATGGCCTTCTCCTCCTCTCCTCGTTGCGGCTCCTTCCTCTCTCTCTCTCTCTCTCTCTCTCTCTCTCTCTCTCTCTCTCTCTCTCTCTCTCTCTCTCTCTCTCTCTCTCTCTCGCACCGTTGCCTTCTCCATGGTGGAACTCAACAGAGACGACGGCGACCTCAACCGCATCGGCTTGGTCGCGACGGAGGCGGCCCCCTTCCTCCCTCGTTTCCCTTGCGCTTTTTCCTCTCTCTTCCTTCCTCTTCTCCGTTCTTCTGATTTCCCCCTTCTCCCTCTCTGTCTCTGAGTGTGTGTGTGTTAGTGGATTTATGGCACAAATTAGAGATTTTGTGTATTAGGGTTTGAATTAGAAATGTTCATAATAATTTTATAAAATATTTAAAATAAAATACTAATTTAAAATTTAAATATGATATTATAAAGATTATTTTTAAAAAGTATAAAATTTTATTTATCAATAAATCAATATACTCAAATAATTATTTTTAATTTAAATTATACAGTAAACATACTAATCACATTTTACAAAATACAATTTAAATTTAAAAATGTCTTAAATTAAATTATACAGTACTTTTATTACTGAATTTTAATTTCAAATTATAAGAAATAACTAATAATAAGATCTTTAATAATAATTATATAAAAATATTATTTAATTATAAATTTTTAAATTATATTTAAATAAATACTCTAATTTTAAGAATTAAAGATAATTAAATTAATTATTCTTCAAATGCTATTTTATTATTGATTTATAAATTATTTTTAAATAAACACTAATTAAGATAAAATTGGAGATAATTAAATTAATTTTTTTATTCATAAAATTAAAAGTATTTAATTTAAAAATTTTAAATATTTAAATCAAATCATATAAAATTTTATATTTTTTTCAATTACTAAAAATTTCTAAAAATTTATTTTAAATAAATATAATAAATTATAAATGACTTATTATTTAATTTTTGAAATAATTTTAAACTTAAAGTATGTTAGTTTGACTTTAATATTTTTAGTAAAATAAATTTTTGAATATAAAATCTTAAATAAATATAATAAATTATAAATTATTCATTATGTTAATTTTCAAAAATTTGAATTCTTATATTTAATATGTTGAAATAAAATTTTTTATTAGTGACAAAAAATCTTTGAATTTTGTGACAAATAAATAACTTGTTACAAAAATATTATATTTTGTGACAAATTAATGTTTTGTTATAAAATATTTAGAGCTTTTGAAACAAATATATATTTTGTTACAAAATATTTTGAATTTTTGTAGCAATATAATCTTTTGTTACAAAACATTATAATATTTTGCAACAAAACAACAATTCGATACGAAAGCCAACATAATTTGTAACAAAAAAAATCATGTAGTTACAAAATATTAAAATGTTTTGTAACAAATTTTTTTGTTGTTACAAAAAAAATCATAATTTGTAACAATTTTAAATTTCATACAAAATTTTTGTTACAAATGCTCTATTTTCTTGTATTCTGGAGGAGCATGGGCGACCTCTCAAGAAAGGCGTTGATCACATACAGCCTGTCATAGAAGAAATCATTTACAGTTGGAGGAGACAGTGAAACCGAATTGATCTAGAAGAACAAGGCATCTCCAAGCCTTAACCATCTTCATATCATTGCATTCACTATCAACTGAGTAACGTTTTATTTATTTTCTTTTTATGCGTCTAAACAATCCAACAACTTTTCTATCTGTCTGACTAAGATCTACAAGATAACCATAGCTTACTTCAAATCACAATCCTCGTGGGATCGACCCTGACTCACTCAGGTATTGCTTGGACGACCTAGTGCACTTGCTGGTTTAGTTGTGCGAAGTGTAATTCCGCACACCACATTGTTATTAGTTTCATATTGAAAATTGGGTTTCCATGGTGCAAAAGGTTATTAGTTGTGGTATTCTTTAGTTTTGCTGGAAACTTTTATAAATGGCATAACTATTTGTTAATATTTGTTATTTGTCCAAGTTGCAGCATAGCTAAAAGAAGAAATATAATTATCAGGTAGTAGTAAGTAGTAACTTTTGGTAAATAGAGAGCTTGCACTTACTAAGTTAGTGCTTTGTCTCATGTATCCTGTGTTCTTTATTTTAGAGGTACAAAAATGTACAAAAATGTATCATGTATCCTGTGTTCTTTAAATTTGTTTTATTTTTAGGTACATATGTCTATGTATGTGCAACTAATAATCTACAATTCTACATGCATGCTTACTTAATGCCTTCACAATTTCACCTGTCATTTCCTGCATGCGCTAAATAATACTCATCCACATAAATCAATTTTCCTAAGTGCATTGAAAACGATTTTAGTAGAAGGACTCATCTTTTAAATATCCTTATTTAATGATTTTTCCTCATTTTAAATAGATTGATACAGTAACCTTTCCCACAAGAACCAGAATTTAATGGCCAACGAGTGGTTACGTTTCACTATTAGAGAGACTTCATATTCTTCCGACATTATCAGTATGTATCCCTTTATATTAGACTTTTGCTCTGCCTCTTTAGCCCATTCTGTCATTCCATATACACACCACATATATACCACTAACAATATTTATTTTTCTCTTAATAATTTTATTTTTTAATTCAATTCCTATATTATTTTTTAATTTAATTCCTAACCAAAATTTTGTACTAAAGATATGATTATCCTTCCTATCTGCTTCTGCCACATTGCTTGTTTAAATTTTTAAATTCTGACATGCATTTTCATCGAGACACGGTTTTAACAAAAAGGAATATATATATGTATGTGCATATCCTATAACTATTTCTCATACAAATTATATAAATCATCTAATAAAGTCTTTCACTGGCCTTGCTTCAGGCTCTTTTGATCTATGCACCTACTTCCTTTGAGTTTTCAGTTATTAATCTGTAAATAAAAATTGTTGAATATACCTTGTTACCTGCTTACTAATTTGCTTATGGAAATTGCCTCATTTGTGTTATTTTCTGCTTATTAATCTATAGAGAATGGAAGAGAATTATCGACCTAATTCAAAACAAGCTAAGCGTCAATGGACACCACATGAAGATGCAAAACTAGTTCAATGTTTAGTGAAGCTTGCAACTACTTGTTGAAAGTGTGACAATGGCACATTTAAATCTGGTTATGGAAAACATTTGAAAAAAATGCTTCATGAAAAGATCCTTGGATGTGATCTTTAGGTACAGTTTTTTTTTTTTACATAATACTTGTTTTCTTTGTTTATAATTGTATAGTTGTATTATAATTGTATAGTTTGTTAATTAGATAATTTGAATCTATTTATTAGGTAAATCATTTATAGTTTGTTAATTTATAATAGAAGAATGCCTTTTTGTTAATTCAGTTTATTGAATTTAATCTTAGTAGTAATAATTCTAAATTGTTATGCTATGTTTATGTTAATCTACACATTAAATCAAGGGTGAAATTGCTAAAAAAGATAATATTTTGCAATAGTTGATATGATGGGCACGGCTAGGAGTGGATTTGGTTGGAACGACAAAGATAAAATGATTGTGGTGGAGCGACAAATTTTCAATAAATGGAAAAGTGTAAATTCTAAATAACTTTCTTAATACAAGTTTATTTATCTTAACCATTTAATATATATTGCTTATTTATTTTTCTTTTAATTCCAGTCCCATCCTAATGCTAATTGTAACAGTCCAGACCACCCGCTAGCACGATATTGTCCGCTTTGGCACACAAGGACTCACGGTTTTGCCTTTGATGATAGGGATGATAGCCGAAATCCCCATACTCACTCGTCAAAATGCGTCATGCTAGGGAGAGGTATCCACACCCTTATAAGGCATGCTTCGTTCTCCTCCCCAACCGATGTGGGACCTTACAATCCATCCTCCTAAGGGAGCCAGTGTCCTCGCGCTCTGATACCATCTGTAACAGCCCAGACCACTCGCTAGCACGATATTGTCCGCTTTGGCATACAAGGCCTCACAGTTTCGCCTTTGATGATAGGGATGATAGCCGAAACCATACACACTCACTCGTCAAAACACGTCATGCTAGGGAGAGGTATTCATACCCTTATAAGGCATGCTTCTTTTCCTTCCCCAACCGATGTGGGACCTTACACTAATGGCTTCTGCAATAAACCATTTCCACATTTTGAAGAGTTAGGAATAGCATTTGGTAGAGATAGGGCTCAAAGAGGCAATGCAAAAAATGTAACTCAAGCAGTTGCTACAATGGAGGCTGAGCACGAAGCAACCTTGAGTGATCAGCAAGTGAATGAAAACACCCAAGTAAATTTGGAAGAGGCCGAAATGGAATATGAAGCTGATTCTCAAGTACGTAAGCAATTGACTTTAAATCATGTACATAAATTCACTTATTGTTGACCCTACTGCTGTGTATTTTCTTGGATTCTTGAGTGATTGTTTATTAGTTCAATAGTTACTATTTGTTTTATTCTTCATTAGTTCAATAGTTACTGTTTTCTTGATTCTTGATTCACTTATTCATATATTATTCATATAATACTCGGTTACATTTACTTTAACCTGTAACTGTGACTAGCCTTAACTATTTCCATCATTTTGAGCATTTAAATAGAAATACTGATCTTCATTTCTGTTGAGTATAATAACAAAGAAGAAAAGAAAATGAATGCAATTATGCAAACAGAATTAGAATCAGGGTAGTTAATATTCTATTAGGTTCTGTTTAGTTAGTTAGCGTTGTTAGTCTTACTGGCCAAGGCAGAGGTAACGCTTGTATATACAAGTGTAGAGCATGTAAAATCAGTTAGGCTACTTGTTCTTCATTTCTACCAATATTTGAATAATCTTCTTCAAGTTTATAGTTTTATCATCTCAAGCTTTCTTCTTTCTTTCTTTCTTTCTTTTTCTTGCAACATACTCATCCGTGTTGCTTTCAATTTTTAAGAGCCTCTAACTCTTGGTGTTCCTGCTGTTCTCGGTGTTCCTGCTGCTCCTGGTGCTTGTGTTGCTCCTAGTTTTTCATCTATAGAAAGGAATAAAAGAAAAATAGGGAGCAAAAATAAGAAAGTGATTGACATAGTAGTAGAATCAATGAGAAATATGAAAGGTACTTATCAAGAACACACAACCGTTTTAGTTGATATGGTTTCTTGTTTTAAACATGAGAAAGAAGGAGTTGAGCGCATAATGAAGCTAATGGCACTGTTGAGAGGGATGTTTCTAGTTTGAGCATTGATGATAGAATGAAGGCTGGCCTTAGCATTATAAGGGACAATAGTCTGATCGACATGGTGTTCCAACTTCAACCGGAGAAACTTTTGCCATTTTTAAAGAAATTGATTTAAATCTTGCTATTTTTGAATTTTTATAGATTATATTAAATTTCTGATTTTTAAGTTTTTAATACATGTGTTTAGATGTTGAGATTTGTTTTGTATAAGTTTAATTATGAATTATGGATTTTTTGGAAATTTAGATAAGTATTTTATATTAATTTAATTGTGATCTTTGTTATTAGGGATATTTTAGTAAATTTAATTATGATCAAATAATTTTAATTAAACATTTGTTATTAGGGGTATTATAATAAATTTATTAGTAGAGATATTTTTGTAAATTCACAAAACATTTCAATGTAAAAAAAATCGATTAGTTTTATATTTAATTTTTAAAAAAATTTAAAAAATTTGATATTGGAGATATTTTTGGAAATAAAAATAAATATTTTTATCTTAAAATAATTATATTGAATTTTTCTTGAAACATTTTTATATGTAAATTTTTTTATCTATTTATTAAGTTTAGTTATTAACCTTTTAATTTGAATGAGTAAAAGTAATTTGACATATTAAACATATTTAAT